>NC_140490.1:70180139-70780139 GCF_964271855.1 Acomys minous
CCATTCCTCCCTCCGTCCCACTTTCACCCTATTCCCCTCCCCTATGACCATGACTGAGGGGGACCTCCTCCCCCTGTATATGATCATAGAGTATAAAGTCTCTTCTTGGTAGCCTGCTATCCTTCCTCTGAGTGCCACCGGCCTCCCCATCAAGGGGAAATGGTCAAATATGGGACACCAGAGTACGTGTGAAAGTCAGTCCCCACTTTTCACTCATCTGTAGACAATGGCCTGTCCCTTGGCTAGATCTGGGTAGGGGTTCAATGTTTACTGCATGTATTGTCCTTGGTTGGTGCCATAGTTTGAGCAGAAGCCCTGGGCCCAGAACTGCCATCATAATGTTCTACTTGTAGGTTTCTAGGACATTTTGGGTCCTTCTATTTCCCCATTCTCCCATTCTTCTCTCACCTAGAGTCCCAAAAGGATGTCCTCACATCTATCCCACTTTCCTGGTAGGTGACTTTCATGGGACATGTCCCTTGGGCTAGTGTCTAGTTATAAGTGAGTATATACCATTTGAGTCTTTCTGCTTCTGGGTTAACTCACTCATTATGATCATTTCTAGTCTCAATCATTTGTCCACAAATTTCGGGAATTCCTTGCTTTTAATAGCTGAGTAGTATTCCATAGTGTAAATGTACCACAGTTTCTTTATCCATTCTTCTACTGAGGGAAATTTAGGCTGTTTCCATGTTCTGGCTATTATGAACAAGGCCACTATGAACATGGTTGAGCATATGTCCTTGTTGTGTGCTGGTGCATCTTCTGGGTATATTCCAAGGAGTGGAATAGCTGGGTCTTGAGGAAGCCCTATTCCCAGTTTTCTGAGATAGCTCCAGATAAATTTCCAAAGTGGTTATACAAGTTTGCATTCCCACTAGCAATGAAGAAGTGTTCCTCTTTCTCCACATCCTCACCAGCTTGTGTTGTCACTTGAATTTTTTATCTTAGCCATTCTGATGGGTGTAAGATGGAATCTCAGAGTCATTTTGATTTGCATTTCTCTGATGGCTAAAGACATTGAGCATTTCTTTAAGTGTTTCTCAACCATTCGATATTCCTCTGTTGAGAATTCTCTGTTTAGTTCTGAGCCCCAATTCTCAATTGGGTTATTTGGTTTGGTGGTGTTTAATCTCTTGAATTCTTTATACATTTTGGATATTAGACCCTTGTCAGATGTAGGGTTGGTGAAGATCTTTTCCCAGTCTGTAGGCTGTCTCTTTGTTCTGTTGACAGTGTCTTCTGCCTTACAGAAGCTTCTCAGCCTCATGAGGTCTCATTTATTAATTATTGACCTTAAGGCCTGGGCTGTTGATGTTCTGTTCAGGAAGTTGTCTCCTGTGCCAATGCGTTCCAGGCTCTTCCCCACTTTTTCTTCTAGCCAATTTAGTGTGTCTGGATTTATGTTGAGGTCTTTAATCCACTTGTATTTGAGTTTTGTGCATGGTGACAAATATGGGTCTACTTGCATTTTTCTACATGTAGACATCCAGTTAGACCAGCACCATTTGTTAAAGATGCTATTCTTTTTCCATTGAATAGATTTGGCTTCCTTGCCAAAAATCAAGTGCCCATATGTGTGTGGATTCATTTCTGGGTCTTCAATTTGATTCCATTGATCAACCATTCTCTCGCTGTGCCAGTACCATGCTGTTTTAATTACTGTTACTCTAAAGTACTGCTTCAGATTGGGTATGGAGATTCCTCTGGAGGATCTTTTATTGTTTAGAATTTTTTTTTGCTATTCTGAGCTTTTTGTGTCTCCATATGAAGTTGAAAATTGATCTTTAAATGTCTTTAAAATATTTTGTAGGTATTTTGATAGGGATTGCATTGAATCTGTAGATTGCTTTTGGTAATGTGGCCATTTTTGCTATGTTAATTCTCCTGATCCATGAACAGGGGAGATCCATCCATCTTCTGATGTCATCTTCAGTCTCTTTCTTCAGAGATTTAAAGTTTTTTTCAAACAAGTCCTTCACTTGCTTGGTTAGAGTTACTCTTAAGTATTTTATATTGCTTGTGACTATCGTGAAGGGTGTAGTTTTCCTAATTTCTTCCTCTACATGTTTGTCATTTGTATATAGGAAAGCTACTGACTTTTTAGAGTTAATTTTGTATCCAGCCAAATTGCTGAAGATGTTTATCAGCTGTAGGAGTTCTCTGGTGGAATTTTGGGGTTCACTTATATATACTAACTTATCATCTGCAAATAGGCATAGTTTGACTTCCTCCTTTCCCATTTGATCCCCTTGATTTCCTTGGGTTGTCTTTTTGCTCTGGCTAGAACGTCAAGAACTCTATTGAAGAGATATGGAGAAAGTGGGAAGCCTTGTTTGGTCCCTGATTTTAGAGGAATTTCCTTGAGTAACTCTCCATTTAATTTGATGTTGGCTATTGGCTTGCTGTATGTAGTCTTTATTATGTTTAGGTATGTGCCTTAAATTCCTGATCTCTCCAGAACTTTAAACATGAATGGGTGTTGGATTTTGTCAAATGCTTTTTCTGCACCTAAGGAGGTGATTGTGTGGTTTTTTCTTTCTTTCAGTTTGTTTATATAGTGGATTACATTGATGGATTTCCATATGTTAAGCCATCCCTGCATGCCTGGAATGAAGCCTACCTGGTCATGGTGAATGATATCTCTGATATGTTCTTGTATTTGTTTTGCGAGTATTTTACCACGTATTTTTGCGTCAATGTTCATAAGAGAAATTGTACCACAGTTTCTTTATCCATTCTTCCAATGAGGGATAGCTAGGTTGTTTCCAGATTTTAGATATTACTAATAAAGCTGCTATGAACATAGCTGAGCAAATGTCCTTGTGCCATGGTGAAGCATCTTTTGGGTATATGCCTAGCAGTGGTATAGTTGGGTCTTGCGGTAACACTATTCCCAATTTTTTAAGAAAGTTCCAGATTGATTGTAAAAGTTTGTATTCCAACCAGCAATGGAGGAGTGTTCCCTTTTCTCCACATCCTTGCCAGCATGTGGCGTAACTTAAGTTTTTGATCTTAGCCATTCTGATAGGTGTAAGATGGAATCTCAGAGTCATTTTGATTTGCATTTCCCTGATGACTAAGAATGTTGAGAATTTCTTTTTTTTAATTATCATAGTTTATTAAAATTTAAAGTAATTAGAATGGAAATTTTTCAAAAAGTATACCTGTGAATAGGAGAGATTAAAATTCAATTGCTGATGCTTAAACTATACAGGAATCACATACAGAAATGCACTCACACATACATGCAATATACATATATATACTTACATACACACATATACAACTACCCCTCTTCCCTACCAACAGAAAAGGGGAGCCTCCCTACACACATACCAATCCACCACCACACATCAAGTTGCATCAGGACTGAGCACAGCCTCTTACATGGTGGCCTAGCAAGGCAGCCTCTCCAGGGGCAAGTGATCAAAGAGCAGGCAGTAGAGTCCATGTAAGAGACAGCCTCTACTCCCCTTATTAGGGAACCTACGTATTGACCAAGCTGCCCACTGGGTACATATGTGTAGGGGGCTCCATTCAGGGTATTTCATGATTCCAAGACTACATCAAAAATATCATCCACCATGACCAAGTAGGCTTCCTCCAGGCATTCAAGGATGGTTCAATATACAGAAATCCACCAATGCAACCCACCATATAAACAAACTGAAAGAAAAAAATACATGATAATCTCCTTAGATGCCAAAAAATCATTTGACAAAATGCAACATCCATTCAAGTTAAAAGTCTTGGAGAGAACAGGGATATAAGGCACATAACTAAATACAGTAAAGACAATATACAGTTAGCCTATAGCCAACATCAAACTAAATGGAAAGGAACTTAGTCAATTCCACTGAAATCAAGAATAAGACAAGGCTGCCCACTCTCTCCATATCTCTTCAATATAGTACTTGAAGTCCTAGCTAGAGCAATAAGACAACTAAAGGAGATCAAGGGAATACAAATTAGAAAGGATCAAATCAAAGTACCATTATTCACAGATGATATGATAATATACATAAGTGACCCCAAAAATTCTACCAGGGAACTCCTACAGCTGACAAACACCTTCAGCAAAGTGGCTGGAATCAAAATCAACTCAAAAAAATCAGTAGCCCTACTGTATACAAATGACTAATGGGCAGAGAAAGAAATAAGGGAAACTACGCCCTTTACAATAGCCACAAATAATATAAAATATCTTGGTGTAACTCTAACCAAGCAAGTGAAATACTTGTATGAAAAAACTTCAAGTCTCTGAAGAAAGAAATTGAAGAAGATATCAGAAGATGGAAAGATGTCCCATGCTCGTGGATCAGGAGAATCAACATAGTAAAAATGGCCATCTTACCAAAAGCAATCTACAGATTCAATGCAGTCCCTATCAAAATACATACACAATTATTTACATACCTTGAAAGATCAAGTCTCAACTTCATATGGAAAAACAAAAAACCCATAATAGTTAAAACAATCTTGTACAATGAAAGATCTTCTGAAGGAATCTCCATCCCTGATCTCAAGCTGTACTATAGTGCAAGAGTAATAAAAAAAATGGCATGGTACTAGTATATAAATATGCTAGTTTATCAATAAAATCAAATTGAAAACACAAACCCACACAACTATAGACACTTGCTTTTAGACAAAGAATCCAAACTCATGCAATCGAAACAAGTGTCTTCAACAAATGTTAATGGTCTAACTAGATGTCTACATGTAGAAAAATGAAAATAGATCTATATTTATCACCCTGCACAAAACTAAAGTCCAAGTGGATTAATTTCTTCACCATAAAACCAAACACACTAAATTTGTTAGAAGAAAAAGTTGGGAAGAGCCTTGAACTCATTGGCACAGGAAACAACAAATAGCTCAGGTTATAAGATCAACAATTAATAAATGGGATCTCATGAAACTGAAATGCTTCTGTAAGGCAAAGAAAGGACACTGTCAACAGAACAAAATGATAGCCTACAGTCTGGGCCCTAGTTCTGACAAGGGCCAATATCCAAAATATATAAAGAACTCAAGAACTTAAACAGCACCAAATCAAATAATCCAATTAAAACTGGGGTGCAGAGCTAAACAGAGTGTCACAGACATGAGGAAGTCGTAGAGGCTTTGCTTGACAAAGTTCCAGAGACCCCCAACTGTCTAGCATGATCTCTAGACATCCAGAACAGCTGTTGAGGCTTTGCTTGGCAAAGTTCAAAGATCTCTGGCTGATCAACACTGCCCTTAATAGTATGTATGCTCAAGGTATAATATCAACTAGAAATCTGTTTTTTCTTCTAAAATTGTCTTTTTTTTTCTTTATTTCTCAGCCCTAAAGAAATTCATACAGGGAAAACTTTTTTCCCACAGAGAATGTTGAAAGTAAGCATCTGGCCAAAGGCTTGAGACAATGATAGAGTTTTTCCTCTGACTGCGAGTACTGAAGCAGAAACTGCATGAAAGAAAGTTAAGACCTTGACATAACAGTACCTGGCTAGATACTGTTACCTGTAGAAACATTTCCTTAGAATCTGTTTTGAGAGCAATAGAAAGTGAGCTTGGATCATCATGCTTTACAGATACTTTACAATAAAGGACCCCTTGGTAGTTAGCCTAGGCTTAGATAACACACCTTTTGGTTTGGGACTGGGAGTAAGTCAAGGTTTTGGTTTTTTGTTGGTTGGTTGGTTGGTTGGTTTTTGTTTGTTTGTTTGGTTGGTTTTGGTTCAGTTTTGTTTTAGAGAACATTTAGCTCAAGCTATGTTGCTATGGCAATCTTGTAAACACAATGGCTTTAACTCAGAGAAATGTGATTAAATTTCTGAGTATTGTTTAAGAAGTAATAATCAGGCTATGCTGACCATTGTTTGGAAATTGATTGATTTTTGTTGTATGCTTTATTGTAGGTTATACAGAACCTTTTACATTTCCTTGTTAGACTGTTATCTTGTTTGTTGATATTCGAATGCCCTATTGATTGTAAAAGATGAGAAAAATCATGACACAATCTGTGATTAAGAAAATTGAGCTTCATTTTAATAAAGTACTGTAGTTGGTCCACGAGAAGGGCAAGCAAGTAACAGACACGAGACAGTAAGCTAGAGTGAGATGGGGAACAGCAAGAGAGATACATAGATGGGGAACAGCAAGCAAGAGAGATAGAAAGATGAGTAACAATAAGCAGGAGGACAGATAGATGGGTGACAACAAGCAGGAAGAGAGATACAAAGATGGGTGACAACAGCAAGGAGTCAGACTGACAATAAAGAAAATAAAGTTCTCCTGGGCCTTACGACCTTCAGCTTGTACCTCATATGCCTAAGGTCCGAGTATTTCTTTTTCCTCCGTTCCTCAACCTCTCCTCAAGAACTGATTCCTCTAGCTAGTTGTTCAGCCAACGGTTGGTTTCCCTTAACCAGCTGTTCACCGCCTCCTCAGTTCTCCCTACAGTGGATCCACCTCTTTTCTTTCCTCTCACTGTTTCCAGAGCTGATCAGTGAGAAGCAGCAGCAGAGAATTTTCAACATAAAATACTTTTAATGGGAAAAAAACCTTAAAACTGATTTATGGTCTCATATATAGCATATAAGTGTGCCATTGCCTTACAGGCTCACAGACTGAGTATTGCCAAACAAAACATCTTTACATGAAAAAGTCTGCTACTGAAACCCTATCTCAAAAAGGAGAGAAAGAAAATTAGAAAAGTTCTTTAAGTTTAAAAATATTTTCTATCTGTTTCATATATTTGTTGTAATACTTTCCACTGATTTAAAACACTATTAGGATTTATCAGAAAATTTTGAGCTATTGCAGTTTGCTCACTATAAATGATACTCATTTAAACCTGATGATTCACATACATACTCACTTCTGAAGTGAGAGGTTGCAGGTCCTGTCGTGAGTTTCAAATAACATCACCTTAAAGGAAACTAATAAACAGTAACACTGTGCATCTGTGAGTGGGCCTCCTGTTTATTCTTAGGCTAGGTACCAGCCTCAAGGATTCACTCTAGGCCTTAAATTATGCTGATTGAGACAATTATTATACTGAGAGTCTTCGAGGGGGCAATTTTACCTCCTCCAAGGAGTAATCAGTTTTATCTCCAAAGGGAAAATCAATTTTGTTTGTTTGTTTGTTTGTTTGTGTAAATATAGATTACGCAGCAGCAGCAGTTTAAGAATGTTGTTGCTCTTCTGAAGAAGCAGAGTTCAGTTCCCAGCACCCACACCCAGCAGCTGGCAAACAGCTACAACTGCAGTTCCAGGAGATCCAACAACCCCCTCTCTGGCCTCATTGGCTACCTGCACATACACACACAGACACACATGCACACACACACACACACACACACACACACACACACACAAATAATAATAATAATAATAATAATAATAATAATAATATAAATAAATAAATCTTTAAAGGTAAAAGAAAGAATTTCCATTAATCAAAGTATTTGTATTTTTTTTATTTGTTGAATTTGGGTAACTTTATCAATCCAGACATATATAAAACTTAGAAGTTAAGTGAAAATGAAAATAGCCTACTCTTGGATTACCCTTTGAAAATTAAACTAAAATAGATGTGAATTTTAAAATGTGAATTGAAAACTTTTCTCCTCAGAAAACGCAGTAATCTCAATATTTCAATGCCATGTTTTGGAGGCATGCCAGATTCCTGGTTGCTAATGATGGTTTTGCCCCACTGGTCAACAAGAATGTTTTACCATAGGATTAGCCAAAACTTGAAGGTGTGGGCACCTCTGATCCCAAATGGAAACTAAAACAACAACCTGTGTTTTGGCTCTCATCCGTTGTTATTTCATCATTTCCCCACAAGAATTCACTCTTCTATTCTCATCGGCAGTACCAGCTAATTACCCAAAGGAAGGAGAGGTCCCCATGGTGCTGACAAGAAAACAGGTTACACCAACCGGTAGGCACCATCTTTCCTGCTGAAAGATCAATCCTGTTTTTCCTGCTCTGAGCTATAAGAGCATCCCCATCACCTGCTTACCTTTGGGGGGGCCTTCGGATTGTCCTTCCTGTGGGGCTCTGGTTGATATCTCCGGAAAGCCCACGGAAGGCTGGGTGCTTGGCCCAAATGGCAGCTAGACAGAGGATAGATGCTAATGCTGTTTTCTGTCCCGATTGCCTTTTTGCTCTGTAACTGGGTGATTGTTTCATTGCACATTTTCTCAGAAGCAGAGAGTATCATTATTCCTATCACCTAGTCAAACTACAAGAAAAAGAAACAGGTGGTCTTTACACATCTTCAAAAAGAAACTAGAACACAGTGCACAGAAGAGCTGAGGACTTGATTTTTCAGTCTGTCATTTGACAAGACCTTTGTAACCACTGCTACAGTACTTTCATTTCATAATCATATTACTTTCTACCTAAATCAAATGTACAACCACCCACAAAATCCCAGATAACAAGATAAGATAATAAGAAAAAATTAATGTGTTTTATTCCTGAATTGTTGTGGAAAAGTTAAAAACAGGTGAGCCTAAAGCACTAAAGAATGGGCATATTGTTTTTATTTTTTTTTACTTTGGTATATTTATCTGTGAAAATTTTAATTTACTATATACCTTCAATTTTAGAAGTCTTCTCCAAAGATATGTGTTTGAGTTTGTTTGTTTGTTTGTTTGTTTGTTTACTTTTAAAAAATGACTTCTCTCTTTTTTTTTTTATGTGCATTGGTGCCTTGCCTGCATGTAAGTCTGTGTGAGGGTGTTGGATCCCCTAGAACTGGAGTTACAGACAGTTGTGAGCTGTTGTGTAGGTGCTGGGAATTGAACCCATGTCCTCTGGAAGAGCAATCAGTGCTCTTAACCGCTGGGCCATCTCTCCAGCCCCAAGATATGTGTTATTAAAAAATCAACATATCTGATAAAAAGCCATCAAGTTCTGCTGATATTTTGTGCCTGGTTTCCTGGTTGAACGCACTATGGTGAGGAGCACTTGGGTTCACACAGAGCCTGGGTGTGCTGCTGTATAAACTTAGGAATCCTGGTGCGTCTTTCTTTCTGGTTCTCAAAGAGCTCACAGACTCTCGGGATCCGTGTTTCCTTCTGTGCCAGCAGATGTCATCACTCTTGCCTAACTCTGTCACTTATTATCCTGGTGTCTTTAATCCATTGCTGACTGTGTTATTTATGAATATAGCTCTCTTTATTTTTTAGACATATTAGAATCAATGTGTTTTAAAATGACATTTTTCTAATTGCTTTTTATTTCTTACATTCTCCCCATTTATCTATCTTGGTGTTCTCATTTCCACAATTGTGTTGATAATTCTAAAAGGCTAATAGAAGACAAAACATAAGAAGTGGCTGTTTCATTTCTGGACAGACTATATTCCTTAGCCTTGGCAACTTAGGTTGCATGAAATACAGACACTGTAAAGAAAATGTCTGTTTATAGCACATTAATAAGACTGGCATAGCTTCTGATAGCTGGTTTTTTTTCAAGAGCTCAGGTTCTGAATTCACTGCTGGTTGTCATCTTTTTAAAGGTTTACCTTTGAGGCATGTAGAAAACAGTGGGTGGGGTCACAGCACAACTGCTTGCTCTGCTATATGGAGAGTGGAAAAAACTGGACTGTCTTCCTGGGTGTAAAGAAAAAAGGAATTGTCCAGCCACAGTGGTGCACAGCTCTAATCCCAGCACTTAGGGAGGCAGAGGCAGGCAGATCTCTGTGAGTTCGAGTCCAGCCTGATCTACAAAGCAAGTCCAGGACAGCCAATGCTACACAGAGAAACCCTGTCTCATAAATCAAAACAAACAAAAAATGAGTTGAATTGTGGTAACTGTATACAAACATGTTAACAAAGAAGGACATAGTAAAGTTAAAATATTTTGTCTTATGCATCATTGGGAGACATTTTCTCTTTAACAAAAGATTATAGAGCAGGGCATTGTGATATTTGCTTGTAATCTCAGTACTTGGGAGGTGAAGATGGGACGGCCAAGAGTTCAAAAAGGAAGTATGAGGCCAACCTGGGCTACATGAAACCCTGTCTTTAAAAATAAAAAAAATTAATTCATTCAAATTAAAAGATAATTATTTCAAATTTTCCCAACATGAAATAATTTGAATCAATGACGAATAGTCCTTACTTATTGGTAGAAGGCAATTTGTGCATGGAAATGTGATACTCGGTGGCTAAATGTTCCTCTCTGGATCCTGCTGCTGCAGAGTTTTTTTGGTTTTGTTTGTTAAGGAAGCAGAGGTTACATATCCTTCGTTTTGTTCCTACCAGCTGCACAGATCTGATGATGTGAGAGAAAGACAATGGAGAAGTCCAATGACAGCTCCGAGTATGGGTTCATCTTAGTGGGCTTCTCTGACCGCCCTCGCCTGGAGATGGTCCTCTTCATAGTAAATTTTACTCTGTATTCGGTGGCCGTGCTGGGGAACACAACCATTATCCTTGTGTGTATACTGGACCCTCGGCTTCACACCCCGATGTACTTCTTTCTGGCAAATCTTTCATTTCTGGATCTCTGTTTCAGTACCAGCTGCATCCCACAGATGCTGGTAAACCTCTGGGGCCCAGACAAGACCATCAGCTATGGCGGCTGTGTGGTCCAACTTTTCTCCTTCCTGTCAGTCGGGGGAATAGAATGCATCCTTCTGGCCGTCATGGCGTACGACCGCTACGCAGCCGTCTGCAAACCTTTGCACTACATGGTCATTATGCACCCACAGCTGTGCGTGAGGCTGGTGGCTGTGGCCTGGGGGAGTGGACTCGTCAACGCCATCGTCATGTCACCCCTGACAATGACCCTGTCCAGGTGTGGCCGCCGCAGGGTTAACCATTTCCTTTGCGAAATGCCAGCGTTGATCAAGATGGCGTGTGTGGATGCTCGCCCGGTGGAAATGCTGGCCTTCACCTTTGCCATCCTCATTGTCCTGCTGCCCCTCACTCTTATTCTTGTCTCCTACGGCTACATCGCGGCGGCTGTGCTGAGGATCAAGTCAGCTGCTGGGAGGTGGAAAGCCTTCAACACCTGTAGCTCCCACCTCACCGTGGTCTCCCTCTTCTATGGAAGTATCATCTACATGTATATGCAGCCCGGAAACAGCTCTTCCCAGGACCAAGGGAAGTTTCTCACCCTCTTCTATAACCTGGTGACTCCCATGCTGAACCCTCTCATCTATACCTTAAGGAACAAGGAAGTGAAAGGGGCGCTGAAGAAGATTTGTGGGAGGAACTGATGGGTGGACAGAAGCAAAATAATGAGTTACAGAGTCCCAAGCGTTTTTTCCAAATACACTTATTGTTTGCTTATAATAAATTCAGCGAATGTATTAGACACTTTGAAGTACTCTTTTGGTCTTGCTTTGGTTGAGATGGTTTTATGTGACCTGAACTTTCTTCAGACTCTCTAAATAACCAAAGACAACCTTGAACTCCTGATCCTCCTGCTTCCATCTCCCCAGTGCTGGGCTTACAGGTACACGCCAGCATGCAATTTCATTAATTTATTTATTTACTTTACATCCCATTACAGCTTCCCCTCCATCCTCTCCTCCCAGTCCCTCCCTCTCATCCCCCCTCCCCTAAGGCCGCACTCCTCCCTCCCTCCCTCCCTCCCTCCCTCCCTCCTCAGAGAAGGGGAGGCCTTGTGTGTATTTCAACCAGCCTTGCCACCTCAAGATGCAGTAAGACTAGGCACATCGCCTCCTATTGAGGCTAGGCCCCGCAGCCCAGTTAGGGGAAAAGGATCCAAAGGTAGGCAACAACAGCGCTGAGACAGCTCCTGATCCAGTTGTGAGGGGTCCCATGTGAAGACCAAGGTGCACATCTGTTACATCTGTGTAGGAGCCTTGGTCCATTCCATGCATAGTCTTTGGTGATTCAGTCTCTGTGAGCCCCATGGGCCCAGGTTCGGATACTTTTACCATGCTAGGTACACTGAACTCTATCCAAAGTCCCCTCTTTGGTGTGGAGGCCTGGTGGCACTCAGAGAAAGAGTAGGCAGACTATCAGGATGAGACTTGATAGGCTGTGACCATATGGTCACAGGCCTAGAAGGAGGTCCCCTTCTGTCACAGACCTAGGGGAGGGGAATAGGGTGAAAGAGGGAGGGAGGGAGGAGACAAGCAAGAGGATAACAATTGAGATGTAATCTGAGTAAATAAAGAAAGAAAGAAAAATAATCCTAGAAAAAATAAGCATGTATCTAAATTTTATTCAAGTTAATCAATAGAGAGATGTAATATTTGGCTTCAAAAAGTCAAACATGCAATGTAAATTTGTAAAGAATAAAGAAATGTCCAAATAAATGTGCAAATGGAGACAAAAATTGCCCTCCACCTTAAAAAGGAGAGACATAAAATGAGGTAGAGTGTGCTCATTTTCTCACTGGAGACATTGTGAGTTCCAAGTGGGGAGAGAACCAAGGGTCAACTTGAAGATGATCTGCCTCTTGGGAAAGAGGGCACAGACAAGCATCTCAGGGCTGCTCAGTGGTGCAACACTTGCCCAGTGTGTACAAGGGCCAAGCCACAGCACTACAATTCTTTAGGTACCCTCAAATGAGAAAAGGGAGAAACAAGAGTTGGAACTGGAATAAATGCTCGTGCTATTTGCTGATAAAAGTGATTAGCAACATGTATTTGCTGATAAAAGTGATTAGCAACCTGGAGGAAGGGAGTAGAAATAAGAGCAAGGGCACAATTGGAGTAAAGAATAGTGATTCACAGGAAGAAAGTGTCACGATGGCTCCATTTCTTTATATGCTAACTACAAAAATAATTTTAAAATGTATTCATAGCTTTGGGTAGAAAAAGATGTCTAAAACATAAAGTGATAAAGTAAGACATATTAAAACTTAAAATATTCACAGGAAGAGATAATGCTGAGAACTTCAAAGGCCTGGCCCCTAAATCCAATGTCTGTGAGTTCTCTCCTTCCATATATACACTTGCTTTTTAAAATTTTATTTAAACTATACAATCTACTTTTATCACATTTTTTTCAAATTCCTCACCTCCTCCTAGGTCCTCTCTACCTTCCTCCTTACCTAACTTCATATTGTCTCTTTTCCTTTCTTTCTCTCAAAAACTGGAAAAACAACAAAAACAAAAATCAAAATACACAGGGAAACTTAAAAAAAAAAAAAAGAAAAGAAAAGGAGTAAGGCAAAAAATACCAAAACAAAAGTGCACACACGCACTCACATACACACACACACACTAAACATGGAGTCTGTTTTGCGTTGACCAACTATTCCTGGGAATGGGGCCTGTCCCAGGGTGGATGATATACCCGGTGACACTCCATTATAGAAAACTCATTTTCCGTTTTCCAGCAGGTATACTTTGGGTATCTCCAGACAAAAATTAAACATTTCTTTTAGATTTTTTTCAATTGATGGAGTACAGATTTTTTTTAAGTATTCTTATGATTTCATGGATTTCCTCGGCATCTGTTGTTATGCCCCCTTTTCATTTCCTATTTTGTTAATTTTGGGTATTCTTTCTCCATCTTTTAGCTAATTTGGATAAATGTTTCTCAATCCTATTGATTTTCTCAGAAAGCAACTCTTTCTTTCATTTATTCTTTGTATTTTTCTCTTTGTTTCTGTTTTATTTTTTTAGCTCTGAGTTTATTTCTTTTCATCTACTCCTTTTTGTGTATGATTATGTTTTCTCTTTTTGTTCTAAAGCTCTCAGGTGTGCTATTAAGAGTATGAGATTGCTCCAGGTTTGTTTATTGGTTGGTTGACTTTGTTGTTGTTGTTGTTGTTGTTGTTGTTGTTTCTTAAAGGAGACATGTAGTGCTATGAACTTGCCTCTTAGAACTGCTTTCATTGTATTCCATAAGTTTGCATATGATGTGAATTCATTTTCATTTAATTTAGAAAGTCTTTAATTTATTTTTGTCTTGACCCATTTTTCATTCAGTAGAGAGTTGCTCAATTTTCATGAGATTGTAAACTTTCTGTTGTTTCTGTTTTTGTTATCCATCAGTAACCTGTGGTGGTCACATAGAACGTAGTGGGTTATTTAAATTTTGTGTTGAGTCTTGCTTTGTGTCTGAATATGTGGTCCATTTGGAAGGAAATTCTATGAAGTGAAGAAAAAAACTTATGTTATTTTGTATTTGGGAGAAATGCTCTGTAATATCTAATAAGTCTATTTGTTTATAATATTTGTTTACTCTAGCATTTATCTATTTATTTTTTGTCTGGATGACCTGTCTATTGGTGACAGTGGGGTACTGAAGTCTCCCACCATCGTGTGAGGGTCAATATGTAATTTAAGCCATAGTACTGTTTCTTTTACAAACTTGAGTGACTTTGTTTCTGGCACAGAGATGTTAAGTATTGAAATGTCATCTTGGTGGATGTTTCCTTTGGTGAGTATGGAGTGTTCTTCCCTATTCTGATTAATTTTAGTTTGAAGTCTATTTTACTAGATATTTTTAAAGCTACAACAACTTTTTTTTTAGGTGCATTTGCTTGGAATATTTTTTCCACTCCTTTACCCCAAGATAGTACCTATCTTTGATGCTGATGTATGATTTTTAGATGAAGCAAAAATATGGATCCTATTTCACATCCATTCTGATAGCCTATGTCTTTTTATTGAGTAATTAAGACCATTGATATTTAGAGATATCAAAGACCAATGATTGTTAATTCCTGTTATTTTGGTGGTGGTGGTGGTGGTGGTAATGGTGTGTGTGTGTGTGTGTGTGTGTGTGTGTGTGTGTGTGTGTGTGTGTGTCCCTTCCTTTATTTTTGGTGGTCTGAAATTATTTATTCCCTATGTTTTCACAGTTGCAGTTAATCTCCTTAATGTGGAGTTTTCCTTCTAGGACCCTTTGTAAAGCAGGAATTGTAGATAAATATTACTTTAATTTGGTTTTATCATGGAGTATCTTATTTTCTCCATCTATGGTGATAAAAAGTTTTGCTAGGTATAATTCCTGGGCTGCCATCTGTATTCTCTTAGAGTCTACAACACATCAGTATTGGACCTTCTAGCAGTTAGAATCCCCATTGAGAAGTCAGGTGTAATTCTAATAGGTCTGCCTATATATGTTACTTGGTGTTACTCTTGTAGTTTTTAATATTCTTTCTTTGCTCTGTATGTTTAGTGTGTTTATTGATATGTGCTGAGGGAATCTTCTTTTTTGATCCAATCTATTTGGTATCCTGTATGTTTCTTGTAACTTTGTAGGCATATTCTTTTTTAGGTTAGGAAATTTTTCTATGATTTTGTTAAAAATATTTTCTGGGCATTTGAACTAGGTTTCTTCACCTTCCCCTGTTCCTGTTGCTCTTAGATTTGGCCTTTTCATAGTATCTGAATGCTTTGTGTCAGGAAATTTTTAGAATTACCATTTTTTGACTGGTGTATCCATTTTTTCAAGCATACCTTCAACACCTGAGATTCTTCTATTGTTTTCTGTAGACCAAGTTTTCCTATGTAGCATCTGTTCAAATTTTCCAAACTTTTTGTTTCCAGAATTCCCTCAGTTTGGGTTTTCTTCAATAATTCTACTTCATCTTCCAGTATTGAACAGTTGTGTTCATTTTCTGTTGCTCTTTATGTTTACCTATATTTCTTTAGGGGATTTATTCATTTCCTCACAGTGTTTCCTTGGGTTTTCCTGTATTTCTTCAAGGGATTTATTCATGCCCTCTTTAAGGAACTCTACCATTTTCATACAGGCTATTTTAAGGGCTTTTCTTGTGCTTTAGCTATGTTGGAATATCCAGTGCCTGCTGTCATAGGGTTGCTGGCCTCCAGGAGAGATGTATTATCCTGGATGGTTTCTTTTGGCTTATTGTTGTTGTTTGTTTGTTTGTTTGTTTGTTTGTTTTCATGCTTGTGTCTAGACATCTAGAATTGGAATGATATTCGGGTGATGATTTCTGGTTTTGTGTCTGTTGGATGTTTTGTGCCTTGGTTTCTGCTTTTTCCTTGGACTTTGGGAGAATGTGGAAGCTATGTGTCATCTGGTAGGGAATTTTCTGGGAACATATTTCTCTGGCATGTTCAGCTGGTGTTTTCCTAGGTTATGCTTGCTGGTGTTGGAGGTTGGGATAATGGCATGAGCTAGGAGAAGGAAGTTTGGAGGAGGAGATCTTTGTGATCAGAGAAGAAAGGGTAACAGCATCAGGTTTTCCAGGGGTTGCATATAAAGGAAAAGAAGACGTGTGGATAGAGAGTCCCTTGAGTTATCAGGGCGCCTTCTTTGCTTGGAAACTGGGACAAGCAACAAATAGTCAGGGGGAAGCTGGAAGGGGAAATGTGTAGGATCCACAGAAGATGGGGATTGGTGGGGGGCAGAAGGCTGTCACAAGTGTTCTGTTGCACAGCTGGGGATGCGACTAGGGTGGTTGAACCTGGGGAAACAGCAGAGGAAACGAAGAGCGGCGGGCAGTCTACTTATTTTTTTTCAGGAAATGTAAATTTTCTAATTGTAATTAAACCTCACAGCATACAATAACTAAAATGACCAGCACTGACAGTATCAAATGATGAAACTATGCAGGACTTTAAGCTCACTCGTGTTGCTGGTAGGCACTAAGGTAACACTTGAGGGAGCTTTTTGGTAGTTTCTTAGTTAACTATGTGAAACAACAGATTAAGCATATCTGGCTTTATTGGCTTGTGGGTTTTTTTTAAAAATAAGAATGGCTTCATACTGGGCTGCCCTGAGGGTCTGGAAGAGGGTCTGAGTTGTGGCCATAGCTCAGTGGAACTGAGCCGCCAAAGGTGCGCAATCTAGACTAGTCTGCTATCTAGACTGAGACGGGCAGGAACCTGTCACAGGCCATGGTGGTCAGGGCCTAGACAATTGGGCAGATAAAGCCACAGTCCCCTTCATGTTTGTGGGAGAAGCTGGACTGCCCTGGGTGTCTGGAGGGGAGTCTGAGTTGTGGCTGAAGCTCAGTGGGACTGAACCTCCAAGGGTGCGCCATCTAGACGGGTCTGCTATCTAGACTGATCCAGGCAGGAACCTGTCTGTGGACCAGGGCAGTCCGGGCCTGGACAATTGGGCAGATAAAGCCAGAGTCTCCACGGCCTGGTAGGGTCTCCTACATGCTTGGGAGAGGCTGGACTGCCCCTAGAGGTCAGGATAGAAAATTAAACAGTGGCCCCCAACACAGCTAGTCTGAATCCCCTCAGTAGCGTGAACAGCATCAGGCAGAAGCCTACCTCTGCTGACCCAGTCAGGAGCTTAAGGTATAGAATAAAGTCTCCTGGAGCAGAAACCAGGTCATCTGCCTGTTCCAGAGAAGAACTCACTGATCCCCACAGGCAAGGGCAAGTGACCTATAATCACTAACCAACTGCCCACTCTCAATGACCAGTAAATAACACCAGAAGCTACCACACAGCACCAGAGATAGCAAGATGACTAAAGGAACATGCAAGAATGCAAATAACAAAAACCAAAACAACTCGTCATCCCCAGATCCCAGTTATCCCAAAGAAAATAACCCTAAGAACTCAAACATAATCGAAATACAAGAAAATGACCTCAAATCCTTGGCAATGAAGATGATAATGGAGGAAATGAATAAAATCTGTAATCAAATAAGAAGATGCAGCCAAACAGGTGGAAGACATAAAAGAAGCCTAGAGAGAGGCACTGGAAAAAAATTCAGGAAAATACAAACAACTACATAAAGGAAATAAATAAAAATAGTTCAAGATCTGAAGGTGAAAATGGGAACAGTGATAAAAGCACAGACAGAAGAAAAATGAGAAGGAGAGACCTTAGAGAAGAAAGTAAGCAACAGAAAGATGAGCTTCTCTAACAGAATCCAAGAAATGGAGGGATGAATCTCGCAACTAGAAGGTACAATTGTAGAACTCAAAGCAACCATCAAAGACAATGCCAAATCTGAAAAATTCCTGACACAAAATATCCAAGAAATCAAGGACACCATGAAAAGATGAGACCTGAGAATAATAGGCATAGAGGAAAGAGAAGAGACCCTACTCCAAGGCCTAGAAAATATCTTCAACAAAATCATAGAAGAAAATTTCCCCAATTTAAAGAAGGAGATGCATATAAACATACAGAACACCAAATAGAATAGACCAGAAAAAAATCTTCCCGACACATAATAATAAAAACACAAAATATACATAACAAAGAAAAATATTAAAAGCAGCAAGAGAAAAAAGCCAAGTAACATACAGTGGCAAACCTATCAGAATTACACCCGACTTGTCAGCAGAGACCAGAAAAGCCGGAAGGGCCTGGACAGATGTCCTGCAAACCCTAAGAGACCACAGATGCCAGGCCAGATTACTGTACCCAGCGAAACTATCAATAACCATTAACAAAGAAAACAAAATACTCCATGAAAAAACAAATTCAAACAGTACCTATCCACAAAGCCAGCTTTACAGAAGTTACGAGATGGAAAACTCCACCCCAAAG
Source organism: Acomys minous (assembly GCF_964271855.1). Lineage (NCBI taxonomy): Eukaryota > Metazoa > Chordata > Mammalia > Rodentia > Muridae > Acomys > Acomys minous. Next base: position 70,198,574 of record NC_140490.1, read on the forward strand.
GGACAAGCCACAACCAAAATTACACACGAAATATATAACTACACTATCACAAAACACAACCACACAAACTCTCTACTGTAACAAACATCAAAAATTAAGAGACTTAACAGTCACTTGTCATTAATATCTCTCAACATCAATGGTCTCAACTCTCCAATAAAAAGACACAGACTAACTGAATGGAGACATAAACAAAATCCAACATTCTTCTGCATTCAAGAAACACATCTCACCCACAAGGACAGACATTATCTCAAAGTAAAAGGCTAGAAAAAAAATACCAAGCAAATGGTCACAAGAAGCAAGCTGGTGTAGCCATTTTAATATCTAATAAAATAGACTTTCAACCAAAATTAATCAAAAGTGATGAGGAAGGACACATCATACTCATCAAAGGTAAGATCAACCAAGAGGACATCACAATTCTGAGCATCTATGCTCCAAATACAAGGGCACCCACATTTGTAGAAGAACTATTTAAAAAGCTTAAACCACACATCGATCCTCACACATTAATAGTGGGAGACATCAACACCCCACTTTCACTGAAAGTTAGGCCATTCAAACAGAAACTAAGCTGAGAAATAGCATCATTAACCAACACCATGAATCAAATGGATCTAACAGATATTTATAGAACTTTTCACGTAAACACAAAGAATTACACCTTCTTCTCATCACCCCATGTAACCTTCTCCAAAATTGATCACATAGTAGGTCACAAAGCAAGCCTCAACAGATACAAGAAGATTGAAATAATACCTTGTATTCTATCAGAGCACCATGGTCTAAGGCTGGACATCAACAACAAGAGAAATAACAAAAAGCCTACACACACATGGAAATTAAATAACTCTCTACTTAATGACACCTGAGTGAGGGAAGAAATAAAGAAAGAAATTAAGGACTTCCTGAAATTCAATGAAAATGAAGGAAAAACAGACCCAAATTTATGGGACACATTGAAAGCGGTGCTAAGAGGAAAATTCATAGCACTAAGTGCCTTTATAAAGAAATTGGAAACATCCCACAGAAGCAACCTAACAACACATCTGGAAGCCCTAGGAAAAAAAGAAGCAGAAACACCCAAGAGGAGTAGACATCTGGAAATAATCAAACTCAGGGCTGAAATCAATAAATTAAAAACAAAGAGAACAATTCAAAGAATCAACAAAACCAGGAGTTGGTTCTTTAAGACAATCAGCAAGATAGACAAACCATTAGCCAAACTAACGAAAAGGCAAAGAGACGCTATCCAAATCAACAAAATCAGAAACGAGAAGGGAGACATAACAACAGACAATGAAGAAATACAAAGAATCATAAGATCATATTTTAAAGGCATATATGCCACAAAATTTGATAATCTAAGGGAAATGGACAATTTTCTTGATCAATTCCACTTGCCAAAATTGAATCAAGATCAGATAAACAAATTAAATAGTCTTATTTCTCCTATAGAAATAGAACCAATCATTGATAGTCTCCCAACCAAAAAAAGGCCAGGGCCAGATAGTTTCAGCACAGAATTCTACCAGACCTTCAAAGAAGAGTTATACTGATACACTTCAAGCTACTCCAAAAGATAGAAACAGATGGAATAGTACCAAATTCATTCTATGAGGCTACAATCATGTTGATACCTAAACCTCACAAAGACCCAACAAAAAAAGAGGATTTCAGACCAATTTCTCTTATGAACATTGACGCAAAAATGCTCAATAAAATATTTGGAAAACGAATACAAGAACATATCAAAGATATCATTCACCATGACCAGGTAGGCTTCATTCCAGGCGTGCAGGGATGGTTTAATATATGGAAATCGATCAATGTAATCCACCATATAAACAAACTGAAAGGAAAATACCACATGATCATCTCCGTAGATGCAGAAAAAGCATTTGACAAAATCCAACACCCATTCATGCTTAAAGTTTTAGAGAGATTATGAATACAAGGCACACCTAAACATAATAAAGGATATATACAGCAAGCCAATAGCCAACATCAAATTAAATGGAAATTAAATGGAGAGATACGCAAGGAAATTCCTCTAAAATAGGGGACTAGACAAGGCTGTGCACTTTCTCCGTATCTCTTCAATATACCTCTTGAAGTTCTAGCCAGAGCAATAAGACAACCCATGGAGACCAAGGGGATCCAAATGGGAAAGGAGGAAGTCAAACTATGCCTATTTGCAGATGATATGATAGTATATATGTGAACCCCAAAATTCCACCAGAGAACTCCTACAGCTGATAAACACCTTCAGCAATTTGGCTGGATACAAAATTAACTCTAAAAGTCAGTAGCTTTCCTATATACAAATGACAAACATGCAGAGGAAGAAATTAGAAAAACTACACCCTTCACGATAGTCACAAGCAATATAAAATACTTAAGAGTAACTAACCAAGCAAGTGAAGGACTTGTTTGAAAAAAAAACTTTAAATCTCTGAAGAAAGAGACTGAAGATGACATCAGAAGATGGATGGATCTCCCTTGTTCATGGATCGGGACAATTAACATAGTAAAAATGGCCACATTACCATAAGCAATCTACAGATTCAACGCAATCCCTATCAAAATACCTACAAAATATTTTTAAAGACATTTAAAGATCAATTTTCAACTTCATATGAAGAAACAAAAAGCTCAGAATAGCAAAAAAATCCTAAACAATAAAAGATCCTCCAGAGGAATCTCCATACCCAATCTGAAACAGTACTTTAGAGTAACAGTAATTAAAACAGCATGGTACTGGCACAGCAATAGACTGGTTGATCAATGGAATCAAACTGAAGACCCAGAAATGAATCCACACACATATGGTCACTTGATTTTTGACAAAGAAGCCAAATCTATTCAATGGAAAAAGAATAGCATCTTCAACAAATGGTGCTGGAATAACTGAATGTCTACATGTAGAAAAATGCAAGTAGACCCATATTTGTCACCATGCACAAAACTCAAATACAAGTGGATTAAAGACCTCAACACAAACCCAGACACACTAAATTGGCTAGAAGAAAAAGTGGGGAAGAGCCTGGAACACATTGGCACAGGAGACAACTTCCTGAACAGAACACCAACAGCTCAGGCCTTAAGGTCAACAATTAATAAATGGGACCTCATGAGGCTGAGAAGCTTCTGTAAGGCAGGAGGCACTGTCAACAGAACAAAGAGACAGCCTAGAGACTGGGAAAAGATCTTCACCAACCCTACATCTGACAAAAGTCTAATATCCAAAATATATAAAGAACTCAAGAAATTAAACATCACCAAACCAAATAACCCAATTGAGAAATGGAGCTCAGAACTAAACAGAATTCTCAACAGGAATATCGATTGGCTGAGACACACTTAAAGAAATGCTCAATGTCTTTAGACATCAGAGAAATGCAAATCAAAATAACTCTGAGATTCCATCTTACACCCATCAGAATGGCTAAGATAAAAAATTCAAGTGACACCACATGCTGGTGAGGATGTAAAGAAAGAGGAACACTCCTTCATTGCTGGTAGGAATGCAAACTTGTATAACCACTTTGGAAATCTATCTGGCGCTTTCTCAGAAAAATGGAAATAGGGCTTCCTCAAGACCCAGCTATTCCACTCCTTGGAATATACCCAGAAAATGTTCCACCACACAACAAGGACATATGTTCAACCATGTTCATAGCAGCCTTATTAATAATAGCCAGAACCTGAAAAGAGCCTAAATGTCCCCCAGTTGAAGAATGGATAAAGAAACTGTGGTACATTTACACTATGGAATACTACTCAGCTATTAAAAACAAGGAAATCCTGAAATTTGTGGACAAATGGGTGGGACTAGAAATGATCATAATGAGTGAGTTAATCCAGAAGCAGAAAGACTCACATGGTATATACTCACTTATAATTGGACACTAACAAAAATACACATCCCATGAAAGTCTTCATTTACCAAAAGATTGGGATAGATGTGAGGACATCCTACTGAGACTCTAGGTAAGAGAAATATAGGAGATGAGGAAATAGAAGGACCCAGAGGGTCCTAGAAATCTACAAGAAGAACATCATAATGGGTGGGTCGTGGCCCAGGAGGTCTGCTCAAATTATTGCACTAACCGAGGACAATACAATAGTAAACATCAAACCCCTACTCTGATCTACCCTATGGACAGGACATTCTCCCCAGTTATGTGGAAAGCAAGGACTGACTTTGACATGAACTCTGGTGCTCCATGTTTGACCACCTCCCCTTGGTGGGGAGGCCTGGTGGCACTCAAAGAAAGAATAAGCAGGCTACCAAGATGCGACTTGATAGCCTATGACCATATAGTGGGGAAGGCGGTCCCCCTTGGTCATAGACCTAGGGGAGTGGGATAGGGTGAAAGCAAGAGAGAGGGAGGGAAGTGATGGGATAGCAATTGAGTTGTAATCTGAGTAAATTAATAAAATTAAAATTAAAATTTCTTTTAAAAGAGCCAAGACCAAACAGGGAGAAAAAAAAAGAATGGCTTCATAGGTTCATGTGTTAGAATAGTTGGTCCCCATCTGGTGGGAAGGTTTAGAAGTTGTGGGCATGTTGGAGGAAGTGTGTCACTGGGCAGGGGAATTTGAGGTTTTTAAATATTTCTCTCTCTCTCTCTCTCTCTCTCTCTCTCTCTCTCTCTCTCTCTCTCTCTCTCTCTCTCTCTCTCCCTCCCTCCCTCCCTCCCTCCCTCCCTCCTTCCTCCCTTCCTCCCTCTCTCCCTCTTTCCCTCTCTCCCTCTCTCCTTTCTCTCTACCTCCATCTCCATCTCTGCCTTGTCCCAACACTAAGCTTTCAGTTACTGCTCTAGTGTGATTTCTGTCTGCTTGCACCCATGCTCCCAGCCACAATGGTCATAGACTCTACCACCCTCTACATCTGTGAAACTCAAATTAAATGCGTTCTTTTCAAAATTCCCTTGATCATGGTGCCTCCTTATAGCAATAGAAAATAACTAACACATGTACATGTTACAGAAATCACAAATGCTTTCTAGACAATGTTACAGAATCTCAAAATAGAAAACTGGAGGGAGGGTCTTTATAAGGTTATAGATAGAACAGATGGCAATAAAATAAAATTTGTAAGACAGGGAACAGGTTGGATTAGGTAGAGTTTATAACTTAATCACTCTGAATTGGTGGGAACAGCAAGAAACCATTTTGACAAGGATACTGTTTAGTTAATGTTTCCCAGAGCAAGCCATGAAATTATTACTCTGATGTCCAAATTAATTAAAATTGGGTTGAAAATGTATGTGTCCCTAGTGAATTGTAGGGTCAAGAAATTGTGTTGGTTCATAGTCAATTTTCTATGATTCTTTATATTGCCTTCTTTAAATGTTGCTCTGTTTCTTGTTGTGAGAAATCCATCTCAGTGTTAAATGTTGAATATGTTTTGTTTTCCCCAAAGTTTATTTTTAATTTGTTGATATACTTGCTTACAGAGTTCCTCTCTGTAGCCCAGGCTTTCATAAACACCGTGTAGCAGAGGCTGACTTTAAATTCATGATCTTTCCAAGTTCACCTACCAAATTCTGAGTTAGTCATGTGCCAGAACACCTGGCCACATACTAAAATTTAATCTACATTATGAGATAGTAAGATGTGGTACCTGTTCATAGATTATCTTGGGATTTGTCAAAACTCAGTTTTTCCACGTCTCAAGCTCTGTCATGTGATGCCCCTCACTGTCCTGGACTCTGCCACATGAAAGGCCATCACCAAACGTGGTTCCTTGATCTTCTGCTCAACACACAATCAAAATAAACATCTTGCCTAGTGTCTGGCACAGAAAACAGAGTATACAATAAATGAGGTGGATTTTGGTTTTTTTGTTTGTTTGTTTGTTTTTTACTTTTTATTGATTCTATGTGAGTTTCACATGATGCACCTCAGTGCCGCTCATCTTTCCATCCCCTCATATCCACCCTTTGACTCTGCAAGCTCCCCCATAAAATAACACACACACACACACACACACACACACACACACACACACACACAAACAAAGCATAGAAAACATCTCATTGTGGAAGCTGCATATGTCATAGTGTGTCCCTCTGTCCACACATCTTCACTTGCAAATGTTCATTGCAATGAGTCATTGTTTTGGTTCAGGGTCTCTGGCTTCTATGATACCATCAATATTGGATCCTTACCACAACCCCTTCCAGTTATCCTGTTGTTGCCTTGTGTTGTGGTGATACTGCAACTCTGCAGTTTTGGATCTGCAGGACTGGCCGTTCCACCTATCCCAACCATTTACAGATGATACAGATTTGGGGGCAGGGGCACTCATAGCCTTGGCTCTGGGCCTGTGTGGCAGCTGAGCTGATCAGGCTCTACCATATCTACACTGCCAGTGTGAGCTCTCCAGCACTGGTCTAGCTAGACTACCCAATGACACCATCTGCAGGAGGCAGCATCAACTCTCATGCCCTCCGGGTCAGCTTCCCAGCAACTCTGCGTCCAAGGTCAGTTTCACTGTGCTGCCCAGTCAAAGCACTCAGCCCACTCTCCCAAGTGCTGGAGCCTGTGAGGGGCTGGACCAGCTCTCCAGCTCTTACACCCTTGGGGCTGGCTCACCTGTGCCTTCACCATCAGTGTCAACTCCACTGTGTTGCCCAGGTGAGGTGCAGAGCCCACTCTCCCGAGGGCAAGGCTAACACTACTGCTCTCATGCCCTCCAGGTCAGCTCTCCCAACTAGGGCAGGTGGTGATGGAGGAGGGCATCACCCCGGCAGGCATCCACATTACCTCACATCAGAAGAGAGGGAGTGGTGGGGCCAGCTCTCCTGCAGTCTTGCTTTTGAGGCTGGCTGTTCCATGCACCCTTCACTAGAGCCATCCCTACTATGCTGCCCAGAAGAGTTGCAGGGCCTGCTCCCAAGTGTTGCAGCCAGTGAGAGAGAGGGCCAGCTCTCCCAACTGCCTACAAGTGATACGGGCGCGAGGGATGGGTGAGAGCATCACTCACGCACTCACACCACCTCACAGCAGATGAGTAGCTCTCCTGTGCTCTTGCCTTTGGGGCTGGCTCACCCATGCCCCCTTGATCAGAACTAGCACTACTGTGCAACCCAGACGAGGTGCAGGACCTGCTCTCCTGAGTGCTACAGCCAGCAAAGGACAAGGCCATCTCAACTGCTCTCATGACCATGCAGCTCTCCCAACTGCTGCAGGTGGCGAGGCCCGGTAGGAGGAAGGGCATCACATCCACAACCAAGCCAAGCCACCTCAAGGCAGAGGTCCCAGTGGCTGAGCCAGCTCTCTCATGCTTCCTTTCTCAGGCCTACTCACTTGCGCCCCCATGACCCGACAGCTCTGCTGTGCTGTCCAGGCAAGATGTAGGGTCTGCTCTTCAGATTGCTGCAGCTGGTGAGGGGCCGGACTAGCTCTCCCATGCTCATGACCCTGTGGGCAGCTTTCCCGACTGACAAAGGTGAGGGAGGGACGTCACCTCTGTGCCCATGCCACCCCACAGCAGACAAGTGTTGGAGTCAGCTCTCCCACACTCACGCCCTCAGGTCCAGCTTACCCACACCCTACATCCTAGGACCAGCTTCACTGTGCTGCTTGGCCAAGGCACAAGGCCTGCTCTCCCAAGTGCTGCCAGCGGTGAGAGGTAGAGACAGCTATCTAGGGCACCACAGCCAGTAGGGGAGGGGGGACAGGAGTTCTGCAAAGCCCTTGGACACCCACTTGGCCCGAGTAGGGAGGTCCTGATGTTCTGTCGTGGCAATATGAACCACGGACATCAACACTGACCTCTGCCACTACATAGCCATAACCCAGACATGACCCTCAGCCGCAGCTCGAGCTGGGACTTCACCATGGCCCCAGGTGACAGGGCTGGCCACTCATAACAGACTATGCCTCTCCATCAAATCCCTCCTCAATATGCTCAAGCTGCTCTGCTTCTTTCTCTCCCACCTCTCCACCACATATTTGGATATTGTGGTGGCTCCCGCTGAAGGTTGGTGGGCCCCTGTGTGACATCCTCCAGCAAGCAGGTGTCTATGGCCCGTCTGTGCTGTGTGTTGGAAGGCAGATATATCAATGGCATAGCAGTCCTTAGGTCTCTGTCTTCTTCTCCCCATGCTGCGATGTGTGGTGGAAGGCGGGACTCTGTGTGTCTATGACTCACCAGTGCGCTAGGACAGCGAACACGTCTGTGGGCATCTTTCCTCACCCATACCTTGTGTCATGAGAGAATGCATGTCTCTCTCTGTCTTCCTTCTCCTGTGCTGGGCTGCCTGGATTTGATTTAATTTGAGTCCTAGTCATAAAACAGCTTTGCCACCAAGCCAGGCATCAAGCTAGAATGGTCAAAGGACTGCCACCTGCTCTGTCCCTAACTGATATAAGATCACCCTCATCAACATGGTGTCTCTTTACCCAATGCCAGGGGGATGTGAATTTTTAAAAACTATGCATTTCATATTTCACTACAGCTTCAACAATGACAACCTACATGTGCCTAATAGAATAATAACAAAATAGCCAACATGCTAACACCTTCTGTTTGACAGCTGAAAGCTATCAACGTTATAAAAAGTTATGATAACTTTTTGCTCAACAGGATAAACTATTTGGTGGCAGAGAGCGGAAGCCCTGGCAATTTACACTCTTCTTATTCTCCTTTATTTTATTCACATAATCTGATAAATATTGTGTTCCAAGTTGTTAAATGTTGATTTTGAAAAGTCCAAAGTATTTCATGACTTTAATGTTAATGTTAGTTTTATAATCCAAAAAATAATAATTATTTGAAACTGCTAGAAATCCTGTGCTCTCTTAGAATTCCTAGTCACGTGGGAGAAGAGGATAAACCTGATTTACACCTGGGTGCACAATCAGAACCCGCCATAACTCCAACAAGTGAGCACTGAAGACGTGCTTAAGGCTACCACAGGCTAGAAGTGCTCTATGTTCTTTATTTATGAAGTCACTTAGTACTCACAAATTAGCTTTTGTAAGGCTGTATTTCCTATCATCATTGAGAGAATGCTGTGATATAATAGATTAAGTAATGTGGCTTCTGTTGTGCCACTAGGAGGTATAGAGGGCCCTAACCCAGGCCCTCTGAACTGGGAGACACATCCCTAGAGTGGAGAAGCACCAACCTCTGTGAGCATTGTCCACGAGCTACAACTGCTCAGTGTAACACCCATGGTCACAGAGCACAGGGTGTTGAATGTAGGTTTAATTTTTTTTAATTAAAGAAATTGAAATGGCAATCAAAAGGATGAAGTGTATTCAGGTAAAGCAGCACAGGAGAATGAATGAATCATAGTTCAGAGAACATTGATTCAAAAGAGCCAGGAAGAAATTTCCATGGTATATATTTTAGGTAAGGACAACAGAAGAGACGAGGACAAAAGGGTGAGATGAGAGATTGGAACCAAACCACATGCTGCTGCCATGGAGGATGCACTGGTAAGCTTGTGATTTGAGTGTAACAGAAAGGTGTTTCAATGTCGCACGCGCTATGACAAGATGGAACAGGATGAGAGGTTTAAAAACACAAGACATTGATTTCTTACAGTTGCGGAAATTCAAGATCAGGGTCTAAGCACCGCTGTGTTCTGTTGTAGGACGTTGTCTGTGTTTCAGGCTTCCACATTCTCTCCAGACAGCTACACAGAAGGAAGAGCAAGAGACTTCTCTCACTTTTCTCTTATCAGTACAATTACCTCACGCATCAGAACAGTGCCTCCATGATCACCTTCTAAAGACCCTACCTTCAAATACTGTAACCTTTGAAATTAGAATTTCAATATATATAATGTTTCAAGGGTACAGGAACATTACATCAACAAGGTATCCTAATGTAGTAGCAATGTATTTATAAACGTCACACCATCTGTAAGGTAGGAAATGAGTGGGGAGGAGGAAATAATCAATAAAAGGACAGAAGGCTATACTATAAAACTAAGAGATAAATGATTATCATTGAAATTAATGTGATGCCCATGAACCCATGCTTGCCTGAGCCCTCTCCTGAAGATTTGGTCCAGTTGGTTGTTGATTCTTCAAAGTCATAAAGACGCATGAATACTTAAAACTTCAGCAAACTCAGTCATACAATAAAATATATATTCTAATTCCTTATAAGCCTAATTAAAATAATATTTTATCCTCTCAAACATCCATTATGATATTTTATTTCACATCATAGCTCTATACACTCAGTCTAAATACTTGTGTTTCTAAAATTTGTATGTTATAACCCTAACCTAACCTTTGATGTGATGGCATTAGGAGGTGTACTAGTCAGGGCTCCCTAGAAAAACAGGACTGATAGATTTAATATTTATGTATGTATGGAATTTACTAGAATTATTTACAGGCTGTCATCCAGCTGGTACGACAATGTCTGTCTACTAACAGAAGCTCCAATCATATACTAGTTGTTCATTCCACAAGGCTGATGTCTCTGCTGGTCTGCAGTATACATTAGACTCCCAAAGAAATATGCTTTAATGCCAGAGAAGACGTGGACTTGAAAGTGAAAGTGAGAGCAGGCAGCCAAACAGAGCAAACTTCCTTCTCTCATGTTCTTTATAGAGACACCAGCCAGAGATGTGGCCCATATTAATGGTGAGTCTCCCCACCTCAAAAGATGCAGATTAAAAGTGGTTCTTCCTACTTAAAAGGACTTAATTAAGAGAAAAAAATCTGACCAGGTGTGGTGGCACATGCCTTTGATCCCATCACTCAGGGAAGCAAAAGCAAGTGGATCTCTGTGAGTTTGAGGCCAGCCTGGTCTACAAAGTGAGTCCAGAACCTCCAAGGCTACACAGAGAAACCCTATCTCAAAAAAAAAAACAAAAAAAGAAAAATAAAAATGGGGGGCGGGGGGGAAAGAAACAAATCCTCCATGGGTATACTCAGCCAGTTAGATTTTAGTTAATTCCAGATGTAGTCAGTTTGGTAACTAAGACTAGCCATGACAAGAGGTGTAGTCTTTATAATTAGACCATAAAAGCAGAATCCTTATGAGTGGGATGATGGCCTTTGTAAGAACAAACACAAATACTTGGCCTGGAGAGATGGACAACTCAGCAGCTAAGAGCATTTCTTGCTCTGCCATAAGGAGCAGAATTCAGACACTGCTTCTGTGTGCTCTCAGCATTGAAGGTGAAGGAACTGGGGTAGACATCACAGGGTTTTAGATGGATGGTCCTTGAGCAAATTTACCTGCGGAAGCCAGAGAGTGGCCCAATGGAGGTGGTGCAAAACGGAGGCATAGATGCAAGATTTTCATTTTGCTTCTAGTTATGAGCCCAAGTAAGGAGTGAATGCTTCCTAGAAAAAGTTCCTGATACAGGATTTTTATACCAAATAATCATATCCTGTCTTACTCTGGGCTGAGAGTTTGCTATGGGACCACTAATAAGTCTTTTTATTGCACAAATGTAGTACTGTTAAATGCCATAGGCTAGTCATAAAATTCTTGATTCACACTTTACATTTCATGTAATAAAACGTGTACGACAAAATAAAACTTAAAGTAACTATGCTTAAATTGTATTTATTTAGTTGATTAATCTACCATTTATAGAAATATTATAAATATCTTCCACTGTGAAGATGAAGGGGTGTTCAATAGGTTAGGGTTTTTGTTTTGGTTTTTCTTTAGATTCATTTTCTGTGTGTAAGTGTTTTGCCTAAGGGTATATATGTGCACCGTGTGAGTCCCTGGTGCCCTATGAAGTCACAGGAGGCTGATAGATCCTCTAGAACCGAGGTTAAGGATAGTTGTGGACCAGGTGGCTGCTGGTAGCTGAACCAGGAGCCTCTGAGGAAGCACTTGGCCATCTCTCTAGCCCTGAAGATGAGTTTTTAATTTTTCTTTGAAACTCTGATTTTGCTCATTTATTTATAAAGCTATTGTTAGTGACATAGAAGACTAAAGGTATATTTTAATCCTGTTCGTGAAAAAAAAAATCACATTTTTTTTACTCACTACAAGTAATTTTTCCACTAACATTTTGTCATCTTACAGTTAGCTTTTATGATGCGTATATAACTGAGGGACTTAGCTCCTGGCCAAGGTCTCGTGCATGACTTACCGAGCCAATCATGGGCCAGTGCAAGGCTTTGCCTATATTAAATAAGCTATGTCACACAAAATCATGAGGGGCCATTGTTGTGGGCTGAGTTCCTGTATTGTGCCCCAACAGACCAGACCAAACATTTAAAAAGTAGTCAACTGTGTTAAGTGTAGTAATAATAATGATGATGATAACACTTTTTTTTTAAATCCCAAACTAGACCAGATTTTTCTGAAATCACAAACGTCCCATCAGCCCGAGTCAGCATAACTGGGACTGCATTCTCATTAACACTTACCAAAAAACAACATATCGATCACTTGTCTTGACTATAAAGCCTGAGACAGTTAACATATAAGGAGACGAGGCTTTTTTGGGCTAATAGCTTCAGTTCAAGACTGCCTGGCTTCGTGGATTTAAGTGCTCCAATGCATCCCACATCCTGAGAGAAGCAGAGGATGCCGAGAACCATCTCACACAACGAGAAGCAAAAGACAGAAAGGGGAATCTTCCAGGTTTCCATTGCCCCCTCCAAGAGCTTACCACATAATGACCTCCCACTAGGGCCCACCTTGTAAGGTTACCATGTCCCAATAATCCCATGAGTCTACCATAAGTCTCGAGCATTTGGGTACTTGGTCTTCTGTTGTTCCCGCTGTTCTAGGAAGCTTAGAAGACACGGTCCCGCTGGAGGAAGTGTGCCACTGAGGGCGAGCTCTCATCTCGGTGTTCCAGATGCCGCACTTCCCCACCATGACGGTAATAGACTCTTATCCCCCTCCCCCAGGAACTGTGGTGCGTATAAACTCTTCCTCTGTATGTTACCTTGGTTAAGGTGTTTTTATTACATCAATAGAAAAATAAATCAGGCTCCATACTAGGGCCCATGCCTGCATCATGTGGACCCTTGGGGAACCACAAAAGAACCAACTCTTAACAGTAACATAAAATAATCTGGTGTAAGCAGCCTTTATTGCTTCTTTTTGAGACAGGGTTTGTTTGTGTAACAGCTCTGGCTGTCCTGGACTCGCTTTGTGGACCAGGCTGGCCTAGAACTCATAGATATTCACCTGTCTCTGCCTCCCCAGTGCTAGGATTAAAAGCGTGTGCCACCACTGCCAGGCAGCCTTTTTGTTTTTAATGCTATTTCCTTGTTCTGACTTTTCAACACACCCTGCTCTGCTATTGCCCAGTGTAAGCCCCCACAGAAGCCCCCACTGCCCTAGAGAGGTCTGGTGCTGATGCGCTCCGGTAATCGAGATGCAGGAGGATCAGATTTAAAACTGTCTTTGCTATTTAGTGAATTTGATTCTGGCCTAGGCTGCCAAAATTCAATTCAAAGTCATTAACTAATTAAAAGAAAAAAAAAAGAATGAAAGTTGCTATGAATTCACAGGTCATGAATAATGATAGTTCAATTTATAAACAAATTTGTCTTAGTTTTAGCTTTGGTGAATCACATGACAAAGTAAGGCATTCAGGAAGTGAGTTGAACATAATTCAGGTGGCGCACGCCTTTAATCCCAGCACTCGGGAAGCAGAGGCAGGAGGATCGCTGTGAGTTCGAGGCCAGCCTGATCTACAAAGCGAGTCCAGGATGGCCAAGGCTACACAGAGAGACCCTGTCTCGAAAAACCAAAAAAAAACAAAAAACAAAAAACAAACAAAAACAAATAAACAAACAAACAGAAATGAACGGCTATCTGGAACTGTGGAATGAAGCTCTTATTAAGATTAGTTGGCTCTTTTGTGTGGTTACATCGTGAGACTGTCCTTGCTTGTCTGGGGGATTTTTGAGCAATCAGGAAAGACAGAAAGGCAAGCCACATGAAAGGGACAATGACAGCTTTATACATCTGGGATGAGAAAAGCTTAACACTGGAAATTGACTGAGCAGAAGCTCACCTGAATATTTTATAGGGCCCTTGGCTATTTCTTTTCCCCTACTGGTCCCATTTAGATATCTGGCTCCACCCACATGCCTCTCAGCCATTCTTCCCACAATGCATTTGGTATAAGAAGCCGCCTTCTCAGGAAATGCGCTCTCTAATTCCTAGTATAGTTGTACCCGTCTAGCTGTCCTTCAGTCGAACCACGCCGAGATCAGAAAGAAAGATGAGTGTGTGACTTCTAAGTGTGCCTTACATGGCGTGCATAAAAGTGTTGTGTAAAGACTAAGGGCTTCAGGCCCTCGAGATGGCACTTCCGGATCCCGCATGAGAGAGAGCATCTCTGACTTCCATGGGTGCACACCCCTCAACGCACACAACAAAAGTAATGAAGTGGAGCAAAGGCTAGAATTTTATTATTGTTATTATTATCTTATTTGGATAGATCAAAAACCTCACCTCTTTGCTGTTGCACACTCTGGACCGAGGAGAGAAAGTTAAAAGGTAGAAGGAATGTGTTTTGTTTTGTTTTGTTGTTTGTGCCTCATGAATTCCAGTACTGTGAGAAGCAGAGGAAACGCTGAGTGGATGAAGCCCTGAGTAATGTGCATTGTTGGCATGGGCATGGCCAGGCCAAGAGCTCCAGGGACTCAGACCCATGGGAAATTAGGAAGACCGTTCCCAACACGAGCCAGGCTCAGAGGCATGACAACGCTTTCTTCTGAGGTCTGAGTGCAACACAGTGACCAGTGTGCACCAAAACTAGCAACCGCGGCACCCTCCACCCAGACATTTACAGCCTGAGACTGCTCGCCTACAGACAACTCCTGTGGACGCCAGCCAGCCCCCCTTTACTGATAATCTCTTTTGTAACTTCGCTGCTTTTCACTTCTTTAAGCAAAGCCTCCGTAACTCCAAAACCATAGAGCTGTTCTCATGTGTATTTCTTGGAATTTTTAGAAGTTTCAAACTATATGAAATTTTCTCCTCTGGGTACTAAAATATACATTTCCAGATTCATTTTATCATTTTATAGTTAATTTCATCAAACTCTAGAATTCATGATAGGGGGGACAGACATGGCTCAGTGGTTAAGAGCAGTGGCTAAGAATTCGGGTTCCATTCCCGGCACCCACAGCTCCAGTCCCAGGGGACCTGGAACTCTTGTAGACCCTGAAAGCTCCTGAATGAATGCTGTGCACAGACAAGTGCCCACACATGACCATAAAAATTAATCACATAAGTAAAGATTTCAAAATAAATAATAAAATAAAATTCATCATAACATTGGTACGTATAGATGTTTTTCTGTCACACTGATCTGTTTGCCCTTTTTGCTATAATACTAATATTTAATATTAAGATTATTTAAAATAATTTCCTTATTCTTATTTTTGTGTTTTAATGAGTTTTAACACTTATTTTTACTAAATAGTAAATCATTAGCTTATTAGGGGCTGGATCTTAGTTCTGTGGTAAATCTCTTGTCTGGTATATATTAAGCCTTTATTTAGTTCCCCAACAGTGTGAAAAATAATACTAATTTCATCAATGACCCTAAACACAAAAAGGGCATCAGGTACACAGCAGGGGAATGCGAGAGCAATATAGACTTGATAATATTAATAATAATAATGCACCTGTTTGATTCATTAACTGTGACAAACATACCATGAATAAAACTGGCACTTTTTTCCCATACATGATCTTAGTCTGATAACACTGTCAGGATACTTCCTAGGGAATAGTTTTTCCAGCTTCTAATGTTCTTTCAAAAAGCAATAAATCATGTCATCATACCTGTCCAAACAATACTTACTACATGTATATGCATAATTTAGATGCATACATTTATTTATTGTTTCGCATGTTTCTGGTAGTCTCAAATCATTGTGGTAATTAGTCCTTCTTTGAATATTTGATAAGATTATTCATTAAACTGCCTATGCACCTCCTAAGAGATAGACTTAGATACCCAATTGCTTTAAAAAAATTATCAACTGAATTAAACATTTTCGTATGGGAATCCAATTTTGTTATTTCTCATAAAACAAAAAGTTAGTGTAGACTTAAGTCAAACTATGAAAATATTCTGCTGTTTTCATCAAGTCAATGTGTCCATTTGTGGTGATTACTGTTGATAAGAACTCTTGTCAACAGATCAATAAACTGCATGCCATGGTTAGAAATCATTACAAACTTTTTAAATGTAAAAGTACTTCTAGAATCTAAAAGACGACAGAATTTTTTTATCAGATCCCAATGATAAGCTAAAATAGTTAGATATCTTATTCAAAAAAATGTTTTCTGACCAAGTATGCTCAGAGTCTGAGGGAAATATACCATTAAGTTTTCTTAGCTATGTCCCACTGGTCCTTCTGCCTGGACAGAACAGCAAACTTCTCTAATTGCTACAGTGGAACGCATATTCCCAATGGCCTCAGTGAAGAGAGTAAGACATTTTTAGTTCTCCAATCTGTGTTTTATAAAGATTTTAGATATAAATTGTCTTTACTACTGCAGTATCTTTCTTTAGGAGTCTTTGGGTCACCTCCCAGACTCCTGGTGTAGAGCGTGTGAAGCCCACACAGGGCTTCAGGGCTGCTCCGCTGATGGGGGAACTGACTTCATGAGAATCCTGCTCTGTGCCTGGCCCAGCGTCCCTGAGAATGTAAGGACCCTGAGGTCGGGATGCAGATGGGAACAGCGCATCTCTTTGGTGACTGGTTGCTCACTACACTGTCCGTCTTGTAAGATTTCTTCATGCAGGTTGTAAGGTGAAGTCACAGAAGAGAAGATCCTCAAGGGCAGAGACCACTGGCAAGCTTCCTAGGACTAGACCTAATTATCAGAAGAGGAAAAAGGACCCAGAACAGAGGAGGAGAAGGAGGAGGAGGAGGAGGAGGAGGAGGAGGAGGAGGAGGAGGAGGAGGAGAAGGAGAAGAAGAAGAAGAAGAAGAAAAGAAAGAAAGAAAGAAAGAAAGAAAGAAAGAAAGAAAGAAAGAAGAAAGAAAAATGCTGACATCACTTCCTTATGGATTAAAGGAGGCAAGTAGTACACAGATCCCTCATTGCTTTATTTTCTAAGAGTAAGCTAATAGTTTCTTTTACTGTGGCTTACTTATCTATCAACCATAAAGCCGTGTCTGACAGCTGTGCTTGGCTGTGCTGTTACAGGTGTCTGGTCCTCTGAAGTGGCTAGGGGAGGAAGTGAGAGATGGTAGAATGGAGTAGAATGGCAGCAGAGTCGGGCTAGATGGTCATGAAGCAATAACCAAAATCATGCTTAGGAGTCTCCAAGCGTTAGAGCTCAGAGCCAAAGCTACTGTACACAAGGTCAAGACAGCAAGTCCAAGGGTGCTGCTGTGTAAGTTCAAGGTCAACGAACCAGCCAGGATTTACATAAGATATCATACCTTCCTCTCTCTCTCAAATACGTCCCCACTCTCTCTCTCTCTCTCTCTCTCTCTCTCTCTCTCTCTCTCTCTCTCTCTCTCTCTCTCTCTCTCTCTCTCACACACACACACACACACACACACACCACATACACTTTAACCTAAAAAATCAAGAATTCTGCACATCCATCAGCTACAGATGGTGATCCCAGGAACACAACGTTATACTAAAATTCTCTAACTTTCAAGTTTAAGTATCATGAAAAGTATATTAAATAGCAATGTTTTGAAAAGTTGGAAATGAGCTGGGCATGGTAGCTTACTCCTGTAATCCTAGTACTTAGGAGGTTAGGGTAGGAGGATTGCCATGAGTTCATAGCCAACCTGGACTACATGGTTAAGTCCTAAACTAGCTTGAGTTACAGTGGGAAACCCTGTCTCAGAAAGATAAGAGCCCCGCAGAGATGGCTCAGTGGTTAAGGGTGTTTGTTACTCTTCCACGGGACCTGAGTTCTGTTCCCAGCATCCACAAGGAGGAGATCTGAATGCCACAAGCATCTACACGTGCATCCACACACGCACACTTGCACACACACACACAATCATACAACTAAAAGGAGAAATGATTGTTTAAAAGTAAAGTAAAAAATGTTACAAGAATCTAGACTCCTCAAGACACTTTGTACTCCTCTTGGAGCACAATTAACCTCATTATTACCCAAAAGTTAGGCTTTCCATTTTCCCTCTGTGTACACACCTCATGCGACATCTGTACAGTGGCCAGAGACAAACCCAAAGACCTTCTCTTCTTCCCGAGAAGTGCTTCTGGCTGTGGATTCTCTTTCTAGTACGGATTGCCCACCTAGACCCTTAGTACCTGATGCTGGGTCATAATTAGGAATAGGGGAGATTATATTACTGACACTTTCTCACGGACTATGCAAATGTATATGATATACTTAAACTTCTGAATTCGTTCAGCATGCCTACATATCACTGATAAAGATTCAGATTAGTAAATATCTTTTAGAGAAAACTCTGAGTACATACTACTCAGTACGTCTAAAGAAAACAGGCACCCACTAAGGGAAGAGGACCAGTAGTGTGCACTACACTCACTCTGTGTATCCCTCTGCTGCCCGTGATATGTATTCTACCTGCAGCTGTTGCTTGGAGGTAATCGCACATTTCATCTACAGGGGTAGTAGCTAAGCTGCAAAGTGCCTGTTGCACATAAAAGCCTGGACTCAAAACCCAGCACTACAAAAAGAAATGATCCCTGGAGTTTTTACATTTTGACCACATTTATTTATTGCATTGATGTGAGTGTGTACATTCCACACGTGTCACAGCATGCGTGTGGCAGTCAGAAGACAACTTGTGGCAGTCAGTTCTCTCCTTCCAGCATGGGAGGGTTTTTTTTGTTTTTTGTTTTTTCATCTCCTTTAAATCCAGAAATTTTAGACTTAATGAATACTGGTGCATCCTTTATTTGCCTCAGAAAGCCAAGTTCTGGAGACAATTTGAAGGAACCATCAAGTGAAGTGCTCGGAGTCCTCTGCTCTCCTTAGTGAAGCCCAGTACTGCAGCTGGAGGCCTCTAATTAATACGTTTTCTTTCTGGCTTAGCAACTTGTGATTTGATACTCAGACAGGCCTGTGTTCAACTGCCACAATTATAACTTCTAGCTGTGTATACATTGGTACATTGCTTACCATCTGTGTCCTATTGTGAGTCTTGATAAACAGCTTTCTCCCACAAATCTATACATCAACGAGGTCAGTTGCTATCTATTTTAATAATTATTGTATCACTAAGATGGAACACATGTTCAGTGTGTAACAGGAGGCTGATAAATATTTGATGAATATTTATATTTATCAATATAAATCTAATCATAAACTGAATTGTGTGTTTGTAGGATACTATTGATTTTTCTGACCTAAGGCTGTATCAATACTTAACCTGCAGAGATCTTTTGAAGTCATTCAGAAGGTAACTCCCACGCAAGGCTTTCGTCTCTGACCTCTTACAGTTGTAACTAATTTGAGCTGACCAAGATCAGTTAGTCTTTGCTGCTCTCTCTGCTCCCTGTACCATAGGACAGAGCCTCCTGCTGATAACGGGTAACAGACCTGGCATGTCCTGTTTATCATAGTCACCACAGGTAGCTGTAACATTGTTTATCATGTGCAAGACGCTTTACAAATATAAATAACTGTGTGGAAACATAGCAGCGTGTGTGAGACGCTGTATCAAGGTGGCTCTTTCCCTCTGACCGAACTCTCCATGGTGCTTTTTATACTCACATGCCTAGAAATGATGGCTTTTGCAGAAGGAACTAGTCATGATTACTAGTTAGCATAGTTACTGGTGGAACCAAAAAGTTCTTTACCTGGAAGAGACCTGACGCTGAAAGCACTAACGCCACATTAACCTTACAAAGTAAAGTAATGAACTTGTGGTTTAATTTAATAGACTGTTGGACCAAATTCTTCTGGCTTCTGCCTCATGTTCTGTGCTTAGGGGCCTGGAAAGAACTTTACCAAATGCAAAGTGAATGTGTTGAGTAACAATTCATGTCAAGCCATTGACTTGTCTTTGTCTTAAATTATCTGATTTGGGACATTTCCTTGACATGTTCAAAGGAACCTAAAGCTTTCACGTCTTCTATTATGTTGCACAACCAAAGAGATGCTTGGTTCCTGTGAGTACTGAATGGATTTAGAGATTTCCAAAATCTAGGTCCAGAGCTTTGGATTAGCCTCCATTTTTAAATATGCAAGAATGATTTGCCTGGATTTTTTTTGTTCTGTTTATTTTTTGACAAATAGCTCTCTCTTCATGGAAAAAGCCTGTTATTTTTCAAGGTAACATGATGGAACTCTCCAGCAATGTATTAAAATCTCTAATTCAAGCTTATTTGGGAATGTTTGTCATTTTAAAATTCAAAGCAAAGTCAAGTCATGGCCGTGCACGTCTTCATGCTGGGCTCTCAGGGGCAGAGGCAGGTGGATCTCTCAGTTAGAAGCCAGCCTGGTGTATAAGGTAAGTTCCAACCCAGCCAGGGCTACAGTGTGAATTCCTGTCTCAAAAAAATTCCCATTAAAGTTCAATGAGCTGAGAACTGTAGGCTTGTTCATAAGGGGAAGAAATTATTAGCATACAATATTGACTGAAAACTTTGCATCATTATGTCTCTATAAATTTGTGATTTTATAATAATATAGGTAAATGTATATTTATAAGAAAAGAAAGATAAGAATTTTATAGGAAAGGTAAGATAGAATTTATCATATTCAGAAAATTTTATATATTGCTGTGGATTCAACGGGCAAATAACTGAAGGGTTGTCCCTTCGATTCCAATAAATAAAATTAAATCAAACATTACTCCTGGTTTCATTATGCCAAAAGAGATTTTGAGCTTGGTTGGTAGACTTTTATAGAACCTGTGACATGCTAGTTCAATGATGAAATATAATGTTTTCTCAGCTACAAAAAGCTAGTAGGCATGAAGAATTTACATACCTCTCCACAAACAATTTCAAGCTTAAACAGTGTATCTCTTTGGTCCAAATGCTTGCCATACATTTAAGAGGAAGAGCACAATAAAATAGGCACATCCATAGACCATTCAGATATCTAATACACATGAAATATTAACAGTGACCAACACCAAGAAAGTGACCAACACTGTGATGGAATTACCAAATACTGGTTTTTGTAGAAATTTAAAACTAAAGAAAACTCTGATACAATATTGAATAAAGGGGAACTCAGACATGGAGCTTCAGAGCTGGCTCAGGAGTTAGGAGCCAGGTTGCTTTGGTTCCCAGGATCCACTTGGCAGGGCACAGTTGTTTGTTAACTCCAGTTGCAGGGGCCTCATTCCCTCTTCTGAACTCAGAGGGAGCTGACATGGATAGTGTGCTCACACATACATGCAGACAAACATTCTCTCTCTCTCTCTCTCCCTCCCTTTCTCTCTCCCTCCCTTTCTCTCTCTCTCTCTCTCTCTCTCTCTCTCTCTCTCTCTCTCTCTCTCTCTCTCTCTCATGCACATGCACACGCACCTCCGAAAAGAAAATCAGATGGTAAATGTTTAAATACACTCTTGTTTAGGGGTGTGTTATATGTGCGCCTAAGAAATGACTGAAAGGCTATGCATCAATAATGAAGTAGTGGTCTATTGTGGAGTATCAGCCATCTTTTCCTATTCTTTCTACACAGCTGTATTGTTCAAATATTCTATAATGCTCTGTATATCTTTGGTATCCAAAAATACAGAAACTAGGCCAATAAGATTTTCTCCCACAGGTGTTGTGTAGGTCTTCTCAAGATGTTGAAATATGTAACTCTTTCGGGTCTTGTCCCTGTGCAGATGACTTAGCTTGCCTTTCATGAACTTGACGTATTTCCCATGGCTTTCCCACAGGCGTGTACCAACCTTTGATGCCATGAGCAACCAGAGCTGCCAGGAACAGTTCATCTTGCTGGGCTTCTCGGACAGACCCAGGCTGGAGTCTATCCTCTTCGTGTTTGTCCTCATCTTCTACCTGGTGACTTTAATAGGCAACATCGTCATTATCTTAGTTTCCCACCTGGACCCCAGCCTCCACACGCCCATGTACTTCTTCCTCACCAACTTGTCCTTCCTCGATCTCTGCTTCACCACCAGCTCCATCCCCCAGTTGCTCTTCAACTTAGGAGGCCAGGACAAGACCATCAGTTACATCGGCTGCGCGGTCCAGCTGTTCATGTTTCTAGGGCTAGGAGGCACTGAGTGTGTTTTGCTGGCCGTCATGGCTTACGACCGCTTCACGGCCATCTGCAAGCCCCTTCACTACTCAGTCATTATGCATTCTCAGCTCTGCTGGAAGTTGGTGTCTGTGGCCTGGAGTGTTGGGCTCCTCAACTCCCTGGTCATGTCTCCCGTGACCATGAAGCTGCCGCGATGCGGGAGGTGCCGGGTGAGGCACTTCCTGTGTGAGATGCCAGCTCTGATAAAAATTGCCTGTGTGGACACTGTGGCTGTGGAGAGCACTGTTTTCATTTTGTCCGTGATAATCGTGCTGGTACCCCTGACTCTCATCCTCGTTTCTTACAGCTACATTGCTCTAGCCGTGATGAGGATCAAGTCCGCCTCAGGAAGGCGGAAGGCTTTCAACACGTGTGGGTCCCACCTCACTGTGGTCTCCTTGTTTTACGGAAATATCATCTATATGTACATGCAACCAGGACACAATGCTTCTCAGGACCAAGGGAAATTTCTTACTCTCTTCTACAACTTGGTGACGCCCATGTTAAACCCTGTCATCTACACACTGAGAAACAAGGATGTGAAGGGAGCACTGAAGAGGCTCGTGACTAGGAAGTAAGGTGAAAGAGCTTTCCCTAAAGTTGCTCTTTTCACTTACTCAACACAAAGATGTAACTAGTAGAATGGAAGCTTAAAACTCATTCGAACACTTTTTCTTGTCCAATAAAACCCCCAGTGGTGAGGCCGGAGAGTGTATGCTGTACAACCTCAGGTAGATGCTAATTATTCCCTACATGTCAGGTAAGATCTCCTCTATAGAACGCCTTGTGCTGACATGCCAAACATGTGTTCTTTACCCTTCTAAGTTGGCTACATCTGCTTAAGACAGCAAATTCATGCGCCGGTGCTATGGATGGATGGATTACGACAGAAGTTAGACGGTGGCGGGAAATCACACGATGACTCTTCTCATTACCCATTCGTGTACTGTTTGATGGTGGAACTGAGCCAATGGAATCCCACAACACTTACTTTTGTCTTCTCTTAACTATACATTTCACTGCATATATAAGATAGAACATCTGTCTAGATGTGGTCCATAGTATCATTTTAAGAGACAGCTGTGTAAGTGTCCCTGTCATCCTAGCATTCAGTAAGACTAAGTGTTGGAGGCCAAGTTGAGCCCTGCAGAAAAAAACCTGATAGAGATATGTTCTTAGATAAATTTATTTATTTGTACACGTATATATGCAAGCATGTGTACACTGCAGTATACATGTAGAAATCGGAGGATACCCTGCAGCACAAAGTTATTTTCTTCCATCATGTGGGTCCTAAGGATCAAACATGGGCCTTCAGGTCCAGCGGCAAATACGCTTACCCACTGCACAATATCCCAGCCCAGAATATTTTTCCCATAATTTGTGAAATGGAGACGCAATAATCAGGAGGTCAGAATAAGCCTGGCTCCATGAGCACCTGCTTCATGAAAACAAAACAGAAAACTAAATATTGTGTCTTTGCTATGCTATATTAAAGTACCTACATAGTTTCCCAAGTTTGAAATACAGAAATTCTAAGTTTAATTTGTGTCATTAAAATTCCATGTTTGATTTTAATATGGACTTATATTTAAAAAATAAATAATCTACTTCATGTCATTTGATTTTACAGATTAGGAAGCAGCTCCCCTAACACCACAAGTCACAATGCTAAGAATTTATCACAAGTGTCTTGATGTATGTGGAAGAGTTCTCATTCTTACATTTTTGGTTCTAAGGCTAGCCTTTAACAGCTGAGCCAGCTCTTCAGCCTGGGATGCCAATCTTTAAAAACCAATTTTATTTTATTTTATTTATTTTTTGTTTTGTTTTCAACTGATATTTTCTTTTTCTTTTCTTTATTTCTTCCTTCCTTTCTCTCCTTCTTTTTCCTTCCCTCCTTCTTTCTTTCTTTCTTTTTCCTTCCCTGCTTCTTTCTTTCTTTCTTTTTTCTTCCCTTCTTTCTTTCTTTTTCTTTCTTTCTTCACTTTACATTCTACTCACAGCCCCATCCCTTCTCTCCTCCCAGCCCTACCCTCCCTCCCTCTGCTCTATCCCCCTCCCCTGTTTCTCAGAAAAGGGGAGCCGCACTTCCTATCCACTCCAGCTCATCAAGTCACATCAGGACGGAGGGTGTCTTCTTTGCCTGTGGCCTGGAGAGGCAGCCCCACCAGGGGAAAGTGATAAAAAAAAAAAAAAAAGCAGGGAACAGTGTTTATGTCTGAGACAGCACCCACTTCTCTTACTAGAGGACCCACATGAAGTCTGAGCTGCCCACTGGCTACATCTGTGTAGGGGCCTAGGTCCAGTCCACGCATGGTCCTTGGTTGGTGCTTCAGTCTTATCAAGCCCATCTGGGCCATGGTTGGTTGGCTCTATTGGTCTTCTTGTGAAGCTCTTGTTGCCTCCAGGACCTTCTATCCTTCCCCCCACTTTTCCTTAAGACTCCCCATGTTTCACCCAATGATTGCCTGTGAGTCTCAGCATCTGTTTCAAACCACTGCTGGGTGGAGCCTCTCAAAGGACAACTATGCTGGACTCCGGTCTGCAGGCACAGCAGAGGATCATTAATAGTGTCAGGGGTCAAGCATAGCAGAGGATCATTAATAGTGTCAGGGGTTGGTACTCTCCCATGAGCTGGGTCTTGGGTTGAGCCAGGCATTGGTTGAACAGTCCCTCAACCTCTGTTCCATTCTCATTCTTTAAAAACCAGTTTTCATTGCGGGACATTTTTAATACGGCAGCCATGAAAGTGAATGTGAAAAGTGTGTGTGGAGTGTACAAAGTAGCAAGTGATTAATTTCTGGAAAAATCTTAAGGTCTCATACTTTTCCTAGTAAGAGAAATATTTCTTATCTGCACCTATCACCTCCCTGTTATCATCTTTAACACAAGGATCTGGGATGAAAAGAAGGCACAGCAGTTACGAGCATCTGCTGCTCTTGCCAATGACATTGTTTGGTTCCAAGCACACACCACTCTGCAGCTCACAGCTGCTAATATCCACTTACAAAGGATGTGGTGCTGCCTTCTGGCTTCCATGAGCAGCCACATGAAGACTGTATGACACACAGTCATACCAGCACACACACTGACAAATAAAAGGTAAATATGTTAAGGAATTCTACCCTAATGAAAAAGAATAAACCCTACATTTCCATTAAAACCATTTCCAGTAGGTCAGTGAGTCTGAGGCCAGCATGGTCTATAAAACAAATTCCAGGAGAGCCAGGGATACACATAGAAACCCTGTCTTGAAAAACCAAAAATAAACAAAGTTTTCAGTAGATATTACTGAATAAACTTTTGACTTAATACAAAAATCTAAGTATTTTCTTTTTATTAGAGGCATTGTTCTTCATAAAATGTTTATTAGATTGATATTATAGGCTAGGTACTACATCAAATAATATAAATTTGCATCCCTTGTAAAAAAAATAGCAAGTTTAAACTAATAGAAAAACTCTTAAATTAATAGGAAAAAAAGGTTTTCTTGAATGAAGCTCAATAAGCAAAGTCAGTCTGACTTTCAGTTCAGAAGATGTTTCTGTCTTTAGAATGACTTAATGACCTCTCTACAGCCATTCACACCCAAACCCCAGGTCTTGTGCCCTTATGCCCAAAACCTCCAAATCTAAACTGAACTCTAAATACTCATTCCAAATACTGTGCATTTCATCCCCAGACACTCTCTGGTCTAAATTATGTACATTGTGGGAAAACCTGACCTTTATAAATCCCACTGGGGTAATTGCTGTGTTCCATACCTTAGGTTGATCACTCACCACGCTCACCTTCAGCTCTCACCTGTATGATGGGGTCTTTGTAACTCCAAACGGCTGTGGGCACAACAGGAACCTGGAGGAAGAGATAAGAGTCCGACTGCCTGCATCATGTGATCATTTTCATAATAAAATTTAGTAGTCGGCATATGCTGGGTGTCTCTGCCAGTGGTGAGGCTAACTCATTTCCACTGCAGGATTCCAGATGAAGAAAAAGGCAGGAGCCAAAGTTTCTCTTTAAAACACAATTAAACATTTTATCTGGAAAAAAAAAGGTGGAGCAGTTCATGACTTTATCTGTCATCTTTGCATTGGGATATGCTAATCTCTAAATTGTTTCAGTTTTGTGTATGTGTTACTGAAGAGACATCAAAAGGCATTGCTAATGTGAATTTTTCTATATCCTTTCTATTGGAGGAAAAAGATAAATCAATAAAAATATGTTGTTCTCTGTACGATAAGTTCGAATGTGGTGTGTGTGATTACTTTGTGTGTGTGTTTGTATGTATATTTTTATGTATTAGTGTGTGTGTGTGTGTGTGTGTGTAAATTTGTGTGTTACTAGTCACTGAACTATGAGCCTCATTTGGCAAACACTACCACTAAATTACATCCCCAGGTTTTTTGTTTTTTTATTTGGATTATGTCTTCACTAAGTTCAAGGCTGGCCTTGAACTTGCAATTTCCCTGAGTAACTGGAATGACAGTCCTGCTTATCTGGATTTGACTTATAAAAGTTGAAATTTTCCATAATGTACATAAATTAGACTAGAAAATGTCTGGGATGCACTGCATTGGAATGAGTTTAGACTCCAGCTTGCATTTGGAGGTTTTCAGCACAACGAGAAATTTGCCTACTGAGTGTTCTGTCTTATGTGCCTGTACCACCATGCCAAGTTTCTCCAGAGAATTCCAACCCCACACTGTTAAACTGTCAATGTTGGTATTTGTGGTACAACTCACACTATGAGGTTTGAGAAGTCTAAGCAAAAAAAGTCCCAAGTCTAAACAAACAAAGTCATGTGTAAACAGATTTTTATTTATACAGAAAAGCATTATCCTTAGAAAACATTCAAAGCCTTATCAGTAGTTCCCCTTTAAAAGCCAAATAAGAGGACTGCTGTGATGGGTCAGTGGTTAAGGACACTTGCCTCCAAATCTGTCACTCTGAGTTGATTCCCTACGACCCACACAATGGAGAGAACAGACATCTGCAATTTGTCTTCTGGCCTTCACATGTGCCATGGCATGCACGCATACAAAAAAATAAATCTATTTTTTAAATATTTAAAATCAACCTAGAGTAACATCCTGAACAAGAATCAATCCCAAACTCCTTTTCACTAACTAAACCTGCCATCTCTCTTTATGCATTCTTCTCTCTTTGGGTGTTTTGTTTTGCCTGTTGCAGTGTTGGGCATTGAACCCAGAGCTGGTGTGTGAGGCTAGCCCAGTAGCACGGAGCCTCAACTCCTGCTCAGTTCTTAGGGTTGTTTGTTGTTTGGATGGCATTGTTTTTAGATAGCATCTCACTGTGTAGCCCAGGTCACCCTGGCATGCACAGTTCTGCAGTTCAGCCCCCTTAGTGCTGGCTGGGGTTTCCAGGCAGGAGTTGAGTACTAATGTGACTTATTTTAGATCTTGCTTAGCAATTACTGCTGTGACTCCTTTGAGGGACTTGTTCAGGCCACTGTTGACCCGACTTAGATGAAGGGATGGTTTATGGAGCAAGCCGAGATTTAACTGAATTCTTACATTTAAGAGTCCCATAGGTGAGGAAGGAAGAAAGTGTGTGGGCTTCTTCACGGGGCCGTGCAGAGAGGGACAAAGATCCTCCAGTCCTGTGGAGAATTGGAACTGCCTCTGACAGGAACTCTGGTGCCCCCTATGTGACCACTTCCCCTCGGTGGAGAGGCCTGGTGGCACTCAGAGGAAGGAGAAGCAGGCTATCCGGAAGAGACCTGATAGGCTGTGACCATATGGTGGGGGAGGAGGTCTCTGTCTGTCACTGGCCTAGGGAAGGAGAATAGGATGAAAGAGAGAAGGAGGGGGTAACAGGAAGACACAAGTGAAGGAACAACAATCAGGATGTAATCTGAATAAACTATTTAAGTTTAAAAAATTAGAGGGAGTATGTCCTGGTTTTCTGTTACAAAGAAGGGTAATGACAGTTAATATTAATATATTCAAGATAGCTTTAGAACGAGAATTCAGTTGATCTCATTACTATGTCCGATCAAGATTTGAGGTGATAAATATGCTAATTACCATTGTTTGATCATTGCATAATACACAGACATTGCAGCCCATATATATCTTGTCAATTAAAAGTAAAATTTATGGACTGGGTTCAGCCCATAAAGTGCAAACACACAGACCTGATTTTGTGTCCCCAGCACCCAAATACAAGTGCTACCAGTTCCCAAACCAGGGAGACAGACAGGAAGACGCCTGGGCCTGTCAGGCAGCATCTTGCCAAATTAGTGAGCTCCAGCTTCAACGACAAACCCTGCCTCAAAAACACTAAAGTGGAGAACTAGTGAAGACGACACTGGATGCCAACGTGTGCCCCAACCCCGCACACACATAGAATTCAGGCAGGCATTGTGGTGTTCAGCGATAATCTCACTACTCAAGAGGCTGGGGCAGGTGAATCAAGAACTCAAGGTCAGCCTGGGCAACTAGTGAGACCATTTCCAACTAGGAAAAAAAAATTAAAGCGCTGTGGTATCACTTCATAGGAGAGCACAGCACTACCACTCACAAAGCCCTGGCCTCAGTCCCCAGCACCAAACATAATTAGAAGAAACCAATAAACATTTTGACATTTGTGCTGAGCAAAGAAAAAAAAACACAAGTAATTCTTTTTTTTTTTTTAGCATTTTTTTTCTTTATTAATTTATTCTTGTTACATCTCAGTGGTTAACACAGGTAATTCTGAACCCAAAAAAATAACAGAAAAAAGCAAGCTGTTAGTAAATAACATGATTTTTTGAAGGATGGGAAGGCACTGACGTCAGACTACATCGAGTGCCTGCTCCGTGTGACAGGAAAGGAGTTAGAAGCATCACTGTAAGAAAGCACCACGACTCGAGTAACACGCATAGAAATAATGACAATGGGATTTTTGTTGGGAGGAGAAGTGTACAAGTCCTACGGCCTTCACTGAGAATCTTAAGTCACTGGGTGAAGAGAACGAAGGCAGATTGAACTGCGCTGGCCACAGTGGTCCAGACCTCAGGCCTCCCACTGCAGTGCTCTGACAAGGTGAGACAGGAGGATTCCCATGCATTCAAAGTCAGCCAGGACTCTATGTGAGAAACTGTCGTTTCAAAAAGAACAAAAGCGATCGGGTGGCTTTGATTCTATTCTTCTTGTCTGTTTCCTTAGTTTGACGGCTTGAACTTAGAGCCTCGAACACATGCTCTATCACGAAAGTTCACGGCCAGCCCCCTTTTTGTATCGTTCGGATAGGAGCTACTTGAACACATTTTTGGCTGTGGATATATGGTCGGTGATGGTAGAGAGTAGACCAGGTGTGACGGACTGGCAAGGTCTCAAAAATGCTGGAAGACAGTGCAGTTGGAAGCACCATCGAAAACTTACTGGATCAAAAGCACAAGCACTAAGTAATATGGAGTAAAGAACCAGATTTTTTTTAGGTCATCTTTTTAATTTTATTGATTTATTCATATTACATCTCAATGGTTATCCCATCCTTTGTATCCTCCCATTCCTCCCTCCCTCCCATTTTCCCCCTACTCCCCTCCCCTATGACTGTGACTGAGGGGGACCTCCTCCCCCTGTATATGCTCATAGGGTATCAAGTCTCTTCTTGGTAACCTGCTATTCTTCCTCTGAGTGCCACCAGGTCTCGCCATCCAGGGGACGTGGTCAAATATGGAGCACCAGAGTTCATGTGAGAGTCAGTCCCCACTCTTCACTCAGCTGTGGAGAATGTCCTGTCCATTGGCTAGATCTGTGTAAGGGTTTGAAGTTTACTCCACGTATTGTCCTTGGCTGGTACCATAGTTTGAGCAAGATCCCTGGGTCAAGATCTGCCCATCATAATGTAAAGAACCAGATTTTTATACTTGAGGACCTCTTTCTTTTTATGCAGAAAAAAAAAGCATTTCTGAAAGATGAAGAGTTTAAAGGCTGACCCCTGAAGTGCAAACAATTATTCTAGATATGTCAGATAGAAATGAAACAGAGGCGATAGGATAACCACCAATTTGGCAGGAAAAGATGGATTCTCTGTCGATGTCACCTCTCCTGAGCCTTCTACTTCAGCTGCTCCCTGGAGGCCGTCAAGCTCTGGATACTTGAACACTGGCTAATGAGTTACAGGGGGCAAGACACTCTTGGGGCCACTGGAAAACAAGCACATCCCGATGCATCTCACTCCCCTAAGTCATCCTGGATCTTGGTGGCTCATAAAAAGATTCCCTCCAATACAACATTGGCCCTTTTATTCATGGCCAGATTCATACTCAACTCCTGTTTGGTAGTTGGACTCTAAAATGTTTGGCCAGGCTTCCTGGGAAATCCAAAGGGGTGACAGAGGTTACGTCAACAGTAACTTTTGAAGAGATTGCTATCAAATTCGAAGGCCTGAGTAGCATTTAATCATTGTCCATTTTCAAAGACCAGCCAAAGGACAACATACTTAAAGCATACTTTCAAGTGAAACTTACATGAACTCTAAGAGTTCTATCTGACCTACCCCATCACGTAGCCCTGCCCTGCAGTTCCTCAGCCAAGGTCAGAGACTGGTAATCTCAGAATGTGCCATATTTGAAGATGTTATTTTATTTTGCCTGATATTAAATCTCAACTCAACACCAGTCTCTGGAGCTCAAAGACCATCTTTCTTCTTCTAGAAGGCAGCTGGATGTCTGCAACCTTTGTTACTCGTCTGCAGAAGAGTCCATATTTTTGATCCAACACAGCTCGGTTGCTCCCCAAGCCAGCCAAGGTCGTTCTTTTCACTTTTTATTTAGACCCAATAGTATCCTTAGTGCTACCTGGAGAAATAATATCAGTACATAACTTTATTAATGGAATAATTTCTACACTAGAATAGGAACTTGACTTCCAGATTATAAGAGTATCCTTGCATGCAAGAAGTAAGAGGGTGTAAATATTTTCTATTTCATTCAAACTAAACTCCATGGGGACACTCTACGGGTCTTAGAATGTGCACTCTGTATTGATTTCAGACTTTCAGTTATAGCAAAGATGTGTTTATGAAAAGATTTGGCTGTATGTCCCTGGCAAGTAACTTTCATAATATATGTACCAGAAGAAATAAATACTATCTAATTCATAGTGTCAGCAATGGTCATGGTCAGTATATCTCATTTATGAACTAATACCTTCAGCTTTCTTCTTCCACTGCTCAGTGGGAATGAGTGTACAATTAGAAAGCATTGCAACTTGACATATGTAACTAAGGTATTTTCATGGGTTCACACTCTCCTGCCCCAGAAAAAGCCCAACAGAAATCAATCGTAAACTCTGCTCCATGTCTTTGAATTTATAACCCAGGTAACATGACATGATAGTTAACTTAGTTAGCCTTAATCCAATATAACCACTAGACTTACAAGACAAAAAGAAAACGCAGTTTGACATGAAGACAGAGGTTGAAGCTCCACAGGTACAAATGACATAACTCCAGGGAGTGTCAGCAAACCACCAGAAGGACAAAATGATGAAAAAAAAGATTCAAGTTTGTAGAGGTTTCCAGGGGATCCCAGCCCTGCTCATACCTTAATTATGGACTTATAGCCTTCAGAACCATGAAACATGACATTTCTGCAGTCTTGAGCCCTCCTATTCATTATGGGCAGCCCTAGAAAAACACATGAAACTATATGGAAATGTATCTTGAAACAGCCTGTGCTAATTTGATTCTGTCTTGTGATTACAATGAATTACATACATCTCATCAGAATGTATGCCTTTCTTGATTCAGATTATCTTCTGTGGAATACTGGGAACAAAATCATCTGAACATGTTCTAGAATAATTTAATGAGCCATTTAAGAAAATAATAGAAAAATAAGAGGCTCTACTAAAATGCTTTAAGAGGCTTCAGCTGGACATCCTGGTGGGCAGAAGATGCTACTTCTTTTTAAAAATATCTTCTTATATGTACGTGTATATTATTGCACATATATTAAATAAGCTACATACAGCAGAAGAACCACAAAACAATCAGGAATTATATTAATGTTACATTCCTAATGGTTTGGCTATTTGTATTTGGTAACCTTGAAGAAAACTTATTTCCTATCTTGGTGAGTCTAAAATTCTGAATGTAAATCAATATCTATCATATCTCATCTCTAGCAACTTAAAACATCTATCTAGACCTAGAAACATCTTAACTCCTAAACAAATAAGCATAATTTTAAAACTATCTATCTGGTCTTCAACCCCATCAGAGACTTGAGAAGGAAAAATATTAATTAGCTGAGTAAACAGGAAGTGCAGGTTAGCAGCTTCAAAGGTGTAAAAAAAAAATTGACACAGACAGTTGCTGCCTGAAGAGTCACACAAAACCCTCTATAACACTGACATTTAAAGGTAAGTGCCAACAGCATTCACCAAAAATCAATTCTTAGGTTCACATTGTGTTTAGAATTCTGGATGTCTTGAAACGACTCCATTAATCTGAAAGAGAAAGAAATTATAAACCTGTTGTCACTGGAGAATGTGTTTTTGCTGATGCATTCTTAATTGAAATAGGATGTTAGAGCTACTGAGCCTGCCCAATTTTCAGTGAAGAACGAAAAGGCAGTGACACTGTCCCTTCTCTTTGGAAAGAGAAACAGCTGGGAAACAGGCATGGGCATGCAAACTTTAAAATCTCAAGACTTATTAGTGGCAGATTTATACTTAGAATGCAAGCATTTTGCTCCCGTTTTATTGGATTTTAGAAATAATTCCAAATTATTCTTTTTGTCATGACAGTACCTGCCACTAAAGAGTCACTGACGAGAGTCAGCGAGCCAAGAGGCCAACAAGAAAGGCACCGTAGACAAAAGGTAAGGTATCTCCTCTGCCAGCAAATAGAGAGATTACATTTATAAAGGATTAACAGAGCTCAGTAGGATCCCGCACAAAACAGCAATAAAAACACAATGTAACCTTGACTATGCTTGATTGCTCATCAACATCCATCTCCAATGAGTGCGAAGAAACTGAAATGAAACCTCATCTTTCCAAACAGACTGAGCTTTGCAGGCACTAACCTTTCCCTTCTACAGGAGACATTGCAACTACTGCATGGCTATTGTTCATAGTTTCCCCCAAGACAGCTAAAACTTTCAGTAATGTTAAATTAGTTACCAATAATCTATGGCCATTTCTAAAGACACAGCCTTATCTAGCACCACTCATCCTTGGCCGTTCCATGCAACTGGAGACGGCTTTGAAAAACTAACCCTTCTACCCTCCGATTAGGTGCATGGACTACCATGCCGAGCCAGCCTATGGCCACTTTAGAGCTAATAGTTTTATTTCCAGATTTTTAAAAATATATTTTTTATTTTTTACATACACATTTATGTTATTACACATATATACAATAAACTACTTATAGCAAGATGAACCATGACACAATCTGGAATTATATACATGTTACATTCTTAGTGTTTTGGCTATTTGTATTTGGCAGCCTTGAAGGAAACATCTTTCCTATCTTGGTGCATCTAAAATTCTGAATGTAAATCAGTATCTATCATATCTCATCATTATCAACTTAAAACATCTATCTAGACCTAAAAACATCCTAACCTCTAAACAACTAATCTTAATTGTAGAACTAAACTATCTGATCTTCAACCTTATCAGAGACTTAAGAAGGAATAAACTTGATTACCTGAGTATGCTGGGAGTGCAGGTTAGTAGCTTTCCAAATGAGAAAATGGCAGAGACAGTTTGCTGCCTGAAGAGTCACCCACAACTCTCTCTCTAACATTGGAGCATCATCTTCAGCCTTCTGGCCCAATTTATCTGACAGACATATTTGTGAGGCAGGAACTATTGAGGACTTGCTTACCCTGTCTTGGCAGAGCTTGGCCATCAACTCTGCATCCAATTAAGCTTTTTTTTTTTTTAATTTGCTCAAGAAATTTACCCAGATCCATTTCTTTTTATTTTCATGCTATGTTATATTGAAGGCATTTTTAACTTTTTAAATTGTCATGAAAAGCAATTGGTTTCTTTGTGGCATCTTCATACATATATGGCATTGTATTTTGTTCTAATTCATCTCTCTCCTCTGCTGCTGCCCAGACCTGTTTGTAGGTAATAGTCGTGCTGCTGTTAGGGCTGGAGATGGAGCTCAGGGGTAGAACTGTTCAGAGTGCTGGAGGCCCTGGTACTATGTAGTATTAATTTGAATCATGGGACGTCTATAGAGGATGAAATGCATTGAGGGCTTCGGGAGCAGTTACCTAAATAGAGAAGATGGTTCTTTTATGAAGCTGATATTAACGTTCCGAGTAATTTTTTTTTAATTATAACGTGAGAGAAAAGAACAAGCATTGGCCAGTCCCCAGCTCTTCATTGGATGGATGGCACTAATGAGGAACCAAGCTTGGTACCCTGATACCTAAATCTACTTGCAGTAATGGCTTTCCAATTGTTAAAATTATTCTAGATTATGGGACCTGTCCTTGTTCATTTGCATATGGATTAAAATGCATTGCTCTGCCATAGATTGCCAAATGCCATCTTTTCCATCTATTTCCAAAGAACAAATGTTTTCTTTGGGCAGAAAAGAACTAGAAACCCCATTCTAAAATATTTCAGGTCTCCGGTGAGACCTAAGACAAAATTAAAACAAAAGCAGATTTGTATCGTATTGAGGAAAGTTTGATTTAATTTTGAGACACTCAACGCAAAGCTCTTTAAAGTCCATCCAACCACACACACACAAAAAAAATTGCAGGCCCTTGCCAGTCATGAGACCATACTGTAAATTCAGAATAGACCCTTCCTCTGCCATTTATTAGGTGACTTGACCCAGATAAGGAGCTGAGCCTGTTAGAGCTTAACACACTCACGTTCTCAGCAGAGGTAGCAATGAACGCACAAGAAAACATGTAGAACATGCTGCTACTACTGCTGCTGCTGCTGCTGCTGCTGCTGCTGCTGCTGCTGCTGCTGCTGTGGAAAACAGCAACATAGCAAGCAGCTTCTGGCGAGCAGTAACGTGACGAGTTTCCCAACTAGGCAGCATTTGTTCAGGAGTAGAAGACAGAATAACCTCCAGATGAGAGCTGGCTCTCTTGCTTCCCACAGGCCGACTGCAATGGACAGAGCTAACGGCAGCATCTTTTCTGGGTTCATTCTTCTGGGCTTCTCCAACAGGCCTCAGCTGGAAACAGCTCTCTTCGTGGCCATCCTGATCATCTATTTCCTGAGCTTCCTAGGCAACAGTACCATCATACTGCTGTCGGTAGTGGATCTTCACCTCCGTACCCCCATGTATTTCTTCCTTTCTAATCTCTCTTTTATGGATCTTTGTCTGACCACTTGCACTGTCCCTCAGACACTGTTCAACTTCAAGGGGAAGGACAAGACCATCACTTACGGTGGCTGTGTGACTCAACTCTTCATCGCCCTGGGACTTGGGGGAGTGGAGTGTGTGCTCTTGTCTGTGATGGCTTACGATCGCTACGCCGCCGTCTGCCGCCCACTGCACTACCTGGTGATCATGCACCCGCAGCTTTGCTTACAGCTAGTTGTAACTGCCTGGCTCACGGGGTTTGGCAATTCCGTGATACAGACAGCACTGACCATGACCCTTCCCCTCTGTGGCAGAAACCAACTGGACCATTTCTTCTGTGAAGTTCCGGTGATGCTGAAACTAGCCTGCACTAACACCTTCATCAATGAGGCTGAACTCTTCGCTGTCAGCGTCTTTTTCTTGGTGGTACCCCTCTCCCTCATATTAGTGTCCTATGGCCACATTACTCATGCAGTTCTGAAGATAAAGTCAGCCCAGGGGAGGCGGAAGGCCTTTGGAACCTGCGGCTCTCACCTTCTGGTAGTAACTATCTTCTTCGGAACACTCATCTCCATGTACCTCCAGCCTCCCTCCAGTTACTCCCAGGATGTGAACAAAAGCATTGCGCTTTTCTATACGCTCGTGACTCCTCTGTTGAATCCCCTGATTTACACGCTGAGGAACAAGGAAGTCAAAAGTGCCCTGAGAAGAATGACAGGAAGTACAGAGTCAAGAAAGAGTTAAGGCAAGGCTGCCGTCGTAAATACTTAGGCTTCAGGAGACTTCTGTGTATCTAGAAACTGGTTTTAAGTTAAGCTAATAAATACTCATGAATCCTCTATGTACCAAGCACTGTTTTGGGAACTCAATTGGGTTGATAGATGAATTCCTAATCGGCGATCAAATCAGAGAGAAGTCTTGTCACTATGGAGTTGCCTTATGGAGAGATATAATTAAGATAAGGTAACATAAATTAGATATGTCACAGACTGCCACCTGGAATAAACAAATTATAAGTATATATAATTTCTGTATAATCATGTGGATCTTTTTTCCAAAAATGCAGTCTGTCATGACTGTGATCCCAGCACCAGAAAAAAAAAAGTTCAAAGCCATCCTTTGCCTGTAGAGTGAGTATCAAGCTGGTCAAGGATTCATAGTAATCCTATCTTTTAAAAAATGCAATCCAGTTGGTAAATCCTGAAACAAAAATTAGAGTGAAATGTTATCATTTTTAAACTAAAATTGTACTATTTTAATTGCCATGAATTGACTATATAATTTCTTCAAACAATATTTAGTGTTTGTGTTTGTATGTCTCTATGTGAATGAATATTTTCACAAAATCAATATTTATTAAAAATCTAAAAATATTTTAATTAATCAATGATTCTAAAGTATTTAAACATTTTACTTATATAAGTACAGTAGTATATACTGAAACAGATTTATAAAAGTAAAGTTAAAAAAACACAATCAAACCCTTTTGAAAACTGTGTTTATAAATATTTTTCTTGACTATTTCTTATTATAACAGCAACTTTGAAGGTTTGATATTATTACATTAATTAAATTATGGAACGAAGATTCCTTTGTATCAATTAAAATCAATTAGCAAATTGTTGAGCGAGTTCTGTAGTGATTTTTGTCTTTGTAATAGATAACATTTAGTGACTTCTGATTTTTCTTATTGTATGATACAAAAGACTTTTTTCTTTTAATGACATTTTATTGTTTTTTTTTAATTCTTAACAACTAGTTTCATTGAAAAACATATTGGTTTATGATACAAAAATTTCATACAACATTTTTTTAATTTATGGAGACACATTGTAAGGCCCTTGGTGGATGTTAATTCATAGATAGAGCCTGAAGCAATGGCTGTGTTTTGATGAAAAGTATAACTTTGACCTTTTCAATGACTCATCTATTATTAGCATCACTTTAAATTCCAAACCTATCACCTCCACTTTTTTTTTTTTCATTCCTGGGATAAAGCTTTTCCATAGAGAGGCTTCTGCCATCTACACTGTCTGGTTCTGTAGGCACAACACAGAGTTTTTATTTCCTTCCTTATTTTTTGTTGTCATGGTGTAGTTGTCTGTCTGCTTCTCTGCTTGTTTTTGAGACAAGGTGTCACTCTGAAGCCCTGGCTGGCCTGGAACTCGCTATGTACACCACAGAGATTCTTCTGCCTCTGACCCCTAAGTGCTAGAAATAAAGGTGTTGCTACCACATCTGGCCAGAAATTTTATTTCTGAGAGTCTTTGCTCTGTATATGTGTCCTGGAGCATGTGTGTCATCATCCTATATAACATCACCCTATGTGCAGCACAGACACATAATATCAGAGCAAACCTGTCCCTCCCTGTCTCCTGTCTTGTACTTTCTTTACATCTATATGGTGCATTATGTTGAATGATGGTCTTAAGGGCCTATCCTGCTACCCACCCTAGATCCCAGATAATGGCATGGAGACCTAACAGATTTATTCAACAAGCTTTAAGTTCTATAACTGGGCAGATATTCATCTATTCTCGCACAACTATGCTAGTCTGGCTACCTCGCACCCACGTGCCCTTTCACTTGCTCTGCCTTCTGCTGTAACTCTCTGTGCTCAGACTAGGAACAAAAGTCCTAGCTGCTCTCTCCTCTGACCATCGGCTCATAAGCTTCTCTATTAATCAACTCAAGAAAATTGTGGAGCAGTGTTTACACACCGTTGATACAGAAGACTCTTCAATGAGCGTGACAACGTCCACATCTGGACTGTAGCCAGATCGCAGAACACAAAAATCAGCATCTGAATACACAGTCCACAGAAACTCCCTCCAATGCAATTAAACATCTTTTCCAGAACTGTCCAGTTGTGCGACAGCTGAAGTCTTTACTCTGTTGTGGGTGGTACCCTTTCTCAATCAATTTCTTCATCCCCTGAAATGGTCTCTCTGGTAAAAATCTATATTTTTCGGTTCGGACTTATTCTTGACTCTATGATACCATCTGTCACAGTAAGTAAAAGCTTACTTAGTTTGGGGATCTTTTGCTGTCATTACACTAGTGCTTTGGAGCATTACAGTGTTGTTGTAAACATGACAATCCTGTCTTTCCTTCTACCCACAAACCTGTCTTTCAATTTCAGCTCATTACTTAACACACATAATACAGCTATATATTTTTTCAATCTGGGGTGTAACAGTAAAACAAAAACAAAACTTCTTCATAGTTTCACCTGATTAAAATTGATTTTTATTGTAGAACCTCACCATACAGTTTTTTTTTTTTATTAAGACCATAACTGTCAGCTGTAGTAGATGTAAACATGTTTCTGTTTTTATCCGAAGTGTGGGATGGGGGAACAGACTTGTGAGAGAACAGGTGATGTTTATCCACTAGAAGACTAAACCACCTCCTGTGGGGGCTTGGTTGTTGCCAGCTGAAACACATCTTAGTACAGATTCTGAGAGGAGATATATATATATGAGCCCAAAACAGGAGGTGGGGCTTTTGGGGTCTTTGTATTGTGTGCCTGTTCATCACTCTACTTCGAGACACTCTTAGAGAGAACCGCTCCAGAGAACACTTCAGGGGTCCGGGTTCCAGCTGCTGTTCCAGGCTCCAGCAGCAACTTTGGTTGAATTGCTGGTCTGCTGACATCCTGCTGACTACGAGAGGGGAATCGCTCCCAGGAACTGAGTCCAAAATGGTCTACTTCTCCTGTTCCCATTAACCTTGTTTCTTGCCTATCTAGGGTAGGTGGGTTGGAAGGGAGGTATAAGCATTAAAGAACCTCGAATAAAGTAGGTTTGGAAAAGGTTGACGCCTACATTCAGCTTCTCACTTAAGGACTGTATTTTATAACTTATCTTTAGCAAGTCTCTCTTTCACAATGTCATTTGAGTACTCTTGAACTTTGAGACAATTGGTAAATAAAATAGGGGTAGGTTAAAGACAAGTACTACCGTATTATGTCAGTCCATGCCATAACCAATGGAGCTAGTAAGTGATCAAGGGGTTGGTAACACACAGAGTGTATCCGCTTGTGGTGGTTTGAATATGTTTGGCCCCCATAGACTCATGTGTTTGAATGCTTGGCCCATAGGGAGTGATAGTATTAAGTGGCCTTATTGGAGTGGGTGTGGCCTTGTTGGAGGAAACGTGTCACTGTGGAGGCGGGCTTTGAGGCCTTCTATATGCTCAAGCTACACTCAGTGACACAGTGTCCTTTTGCTGCCTTTGGATCAAGATATAGAACTCCCAGCTCCTTCCCCAGCACCATGTCTGTCTGTCTGCCATGCTTACCTGAACTACAGCAATGACAAACAAAGGTTATGTCTCATGCCAAGCAGGACACCATGAGACACAGAGAGATGTCGTCACTACTGATAATAGCACCAAACTGAAAACCTATGGATTGTTTGTTTCCACATCTTTTCCATTCATACCCTCAGACTATAAAACCTAAAATGACAGAAAGCAACCTGAATGAATGTAAGTTGAATACCAGGGTTGGTCCAGACAGACTGTCCTCATCATGAGAGTAGAAGTCAGCACAGCACCAGTAAGGTTAGCATGACAAATTAAACACTTAAGTGTTCTTAAACACATAGCCAATGTATATGGACATTTGCTGAGATCTGGAGATACATGGGAAGCTCAGGTCTTGAGTAAAAGCTCTGCAAAAAAAAGAAAACTGAATTGTATTGTGTCTATGGAATAGAGACTCGCTGGGGGAACGAGTCTTGTCTCTTTATTACAGTTTCTTCTATTATGGCATTTGTATCTCGGGAGATGGCTTGCACTAAAAGCATGGGGAACTAAGCTGGTTTTCCCAGGGCCGTGCTTCACATTAGCATGGCGGCCACAGAAATTGTCCGTTTATGATTCCAGCTTTGTAGGATGGAAACAGAATCCCAGGGTCTTACTGACCAGTGCAGCCAAAATGACAAGTTCCAGGTTTATGAAGAAACCTTGTCTATAAAGGAAAGAAGGAAGGAAGAAAGAAACAAACAGATAAGGTGGAGAAATAGCTGAAGAAGACATCCTGACTTTACCATCCGACCTCCACACACAAGCACACACATGCTCACAAACATACACAGAAAGACAACTGGCAACATTTGAAGTCGTGTGAATCAGAGGACAAGACAAGTAAGAAGCCTGAGGAATAACAACAGAACCCGAAATTGCAGTGCATGTTCAGGTTCTGTTTTTACCCTAGTGTTGGTTAGCTTCCGGCTGACTGTGTCCCACTGTGTGATACCTTTCTGATGACTGTCCCATTTCCCGCTGCAGCTAGTGTATAAGGTGTTGCACTTCTTCATATCATAACAGGAAGTTTTACTCCTGGCATCTCCATTTCTGTTTTACAAAAGGA
This sequence comes from Acomys minous, assembly GCF_964271855.1. NCBI lineage: Eukaryota > Metazoa > Chordata > Mammalia > Rodentia > Muridae > Acomys > Acomys minous. Next base: position 70,239,428 of record NC_140490.1, read on the forward strand.
AAGCATCTTATCTTCATCATTTAGAAGCATTGAGAAAGGTTTTTATCGATGGTCTCCATTAATGTTTTTTTCTGTTTTCAATTTCATTTCTTTCTACTCTAAATTGATTTGCTTCTTTGTTTTGTGCTGACTTTGGATTTCAGTTGCTTTTCTTTTTCTAGTCTTCTAAGGTAAAACTTTACCCTGTTGGTTTTAGGTCCTTTTTCTCTTCTAGTGATGCATCCGTATTTTTCCCTATATGCACTGCTTTCATGGCATCTCAGAAATTTCAATAAATTATCTCTTCGCTTAGCTCAGTTGCATTTCAACTTTCTCTTCACATTTCTTGTGTAGCATGGATGTTGTTAGGAAGTACAGATTAGAACTAGAGAGATCACTCAATCGTCACGACCTTTAGCTGCTCTCCCAGAGGACCAGGATTCAGTTCCCAGCAAGCGTGTCAGACAGCTCCCGCAACTGTAACTATAGCTCCTGTTTAATCTATAGCCATGTGGGGCTCCTTCAGTTATTTGTTTAAATTAGGTTCCAGTTTACACTTGTCTGAGTATGATTTCAGAATTCACATTATACTACTTCTATTTCTTTACTTTATGAAAGTATGTTTATAGTTGAGGGTATGAACTATCTCCATGGCTGTCCCATATGAAATTTGACAGAATGCCTAGTCTCATATTCTTAGATAAAGTAGCCTTTAGCCCTTGATGCAGTCAATTGACAATGCTGTGGAATTTAGCTTTCAACTAACTAGAACTGCCTTCTAGAACTGTCTGCCATGATAGCAAGTATTGTGATTAATCTTGGTTGTCAGCTTGATTGTATGGAAAGACACCTAGAAAATAGGTAGAGAAAACTCCAGGGTATGTTAGTAAGGGTACTTTCAGAGAAGATTGACATATCAGCCAGTAAAGATGCACTCTCATATGGTTAGCATTGTCCAATAGGCTAGGGGTCTGGGTGAGTCAATGAAACAGAAGGGAAGACTTCACAGTCAAGCACACTTGGCCCTTTAGCTGCTACGCTTTTATAAAGTGCTGCTACAGGCTCCATGGATATCTGAGTCCAGCATCTTCAGCCTCTGAACAAAACCTCTTTGGGTCTTCCAGATCTTCCTCTTCAAGTTGGGATTGTATCATGGGTCCCTTTCAGTCTCTAGCAGCTCTCTCTCCCCCCTTTCAGGTAGTCTTCCCAGCCTCTAATCCTATGAGTCAGTTTAATCAATTCCCCTCATAACTATCTATGTATTCTGTTGGCTCTATTCACCTGGAGGACCTTAATACCATCAGCAGTAAAGATAATGAATTACCTGACGATAATAGTGGATTCACCAATTTCATCTTATGGTTTGATCACTGCTTGCCTTGTATATTTTAAAACCTTGTTGTCAGGTGTGTGCACTCCAAAGATAGTTAGGTCTCCTTGGGTATTTCACCACATTCCTCATTATTGCTGGTAATTTTTATGCTTTGAAATCTTCTCTATCTGAAATCAATATAGTCACTAGAACTATGTGCTTCTATGCTTGAATTCATAATCAGTGTGGAATATTTATAGATAATATAGTTGAGCCTAATCTTTTGAGCCACCCTGGCAACCTTGGTATTTTCATTGAGGTTTAAGGTTATTATCCACATAGTTGGATGAGTATCTATCATATTTGCTAATGTTTTGTCCTCGCGGCCCTGGTCCTTTGTTATTGTATTTGTTTTCCACTTTCATTTTTCCTTATATTTTTTAATTACACATTTTTATATCATGACACTGGATTTCAATAATAAACTTTATGGTTGAAATAGTTTATAATCTTAATCAGCTTCCCTAAAGTTTGCATTACTCATCTACATGTGTTTTTATAAAACTGCTTCACAGCTATACAAGTATCTAATAATAACAAAATAGTCCTAATTCCTCTTTGCTGTCCCTTGTATCATTGCTATAATTCATTACACATATACATCAGCATGTATAATACGTATGCTATGTGTATATACATCGATACTATGTATATGTGAAAGTAAGCATTGTTGCTCAGTTGATAAAGTATGTACCTAGCATGCATGAAGCACTGCATAAACTAGGAAGGAGGGGCAGAACCATAATTCCATTACTCAGAATGTGGAAGCAAGAGGAACAGGAGTTCAAAGGCATCCCCAGCTACATAGTGAGTCCAGCATCAGCCTGGACTACAAGAGATCTTATCTCTAAAAAATACATTGTTTGATTCTCAAGGTTTAAATAAATAGCCTGTATACTAAAAACTTAGCCATTAGCTATTAAAAAGTAAAGCCTAGAGGGAGACATTTAGGTAACTAGAGAAGTTCTCTGCAGGAGTTATTGAAACACATATACTCTCTCCGCCCTCTTCCCTCCCCCCCCCTCTCTCTACCTCCCTCTCCCTCTCCGTCCTCCCATCCTCCCTCCCCCCTCCCTCCCTCTGTCCCTCCTTCTCTCCCTCCTCTTTCATCATATGAAGATGCCCAGGTTATTCTACTAGAAGACAGGGGATAATATCAAGCAGACATAAACCATCCAACGCCAGTGACCCCAAGCTGACCCTGTACCTAAGTCATACAAATGAAATAAAAGGCAGAACTACTCAACTTTGTATAGCAGATTTCTGATGTACCTAATTGCACACTATATAAATGACTGGTGTTAAGCCATTTAGTTTTCCAGAGATTTGTTATACAGAAAACCACTTGTTGGTGTAGACCTTTTGACAGTTAGAGCTGTGCATTATAAGAATAGCAGTAGCAGGGAAGCACCAGACAAACTGGCCGTCTTCCCCGTGTGTATCCAGAATCCTGGAACAGAACATTTCCAAAACCATTGGTATTAGCCCAAGGAAAATCTAGGCACTGAGCCTATAAAAGCTCATTCCACTATCGCATTAGTGCCAGTAGTGAGGAATAGAATATATGATAAAAATACATGAATCCTAGCCACATATGCATGTCCTCATCTCCTCTGTCACAAAATTGGTCCTTGAATGTCAGGCACAATTGAGAGTTTAGGAACTTGTGAACCGAAGGAAGATAATGCTGATAGACTGCTTCAGTCATGGAGCAAGAACTCTACATTTAGGAGGTCAACCCTGCTGAAGAAGAAATTCCTCAAGCTGTTGTGATAGTTGTTGTTTGAGTGTGTCCTGAGAGTGCGCAGACAAGCTACAACCTTCTTGGAAGCACACAAACAATCACTAGATACTTTCTCTGAATCTCCCTGGAGAACCATCCTCCGCAGTACTGTCCCTACAGTGACAATGTGGAAAACCACAAAGGAGGTAAAATAATTATTTCTGGAGTTCAGGGACTTCGTCAAGATTGGGTCCCCACAGGGCTCCAAGTGAGCTTTAATGTGGAGAACTCCTTTGGTCACTGTCATTCACACTGTACCATTTGTGACCCACTTAACCACTATCAACTCTCTCAACTGTGAGCATTCTGAGGAAAGGGAAACAGACCCGCATTCTGTATTTTTCATTACCTCCAAGTGAGACTTAGAAGTTAATTCACTGAAACAAGTCGTATGAGCGCCTGGTAAGTGAACATGGGAAGCGAGCAGACCTGGAAAACAGGAAGAAAATACATCATTTTTTAAGACAAGCACAAGTTGAGACTGTAGGTAAGGCCTATGAGCCACCTACAGAATTCATTAATCAAATAGTGGATGCCTACCTCTAAAGATATGAAATCCAAGATTCGGTAGAGACGTAGCAAAGAATGGACTAGATTTCAAGTCCAGAAATTCTGTCAGAGACTGTAAGAATAGTATCTTAATGTCGGGGAGCTTGCTTAGCATGTGTGAGGCCCTGAGTTCAGTCTCCAGAACTCCAAAAGGAAGGGGAAGGAGGAGGGTGGGAGGGAGGGAAGGAAAGGAGGAAACGAAAGGAAGGATGGATGGAAAGAAAAAAATCTTGCTTCAATTCCTGGATCTACTAAAACACATTGCCTGCATAATAGGACCCCAATACACATGTGACAATAATACAAATGAAGACATGATTATAAGGTTGCTGTGATTATTAGCAAGGGTTGAAAATGGGTGGCGTGGCAGAATGCTGGATGGTGCTGACTACCGTGTTTTACATCTTGGCGAAGGATCTATGATTTCCTGCATTGATGTAGAATTTACTCAGCTGGCTTTGTGTACTCTTACTTGATTTATACTTGTAGTAGAAAAAGATACTCTTTCTTAAGGAAAAGTGAAAGGCGTGGTGCCCTCAATGGACTGTGATTGCTGTTCCACCCTTTATGTCTTGACATGGCCACATATGACTATGCAACAGAAGTATCTACAGCGTAGTTCTGCCTCTTCTTGTGCACCATAAATTACTGAGAAGCCACTTTCATTCCTTGCAGGATATGGTTGTAGAATAGTCCCTTTATGCATGCTCTGCAAACTCCTGCTTCATTATTTAGACATGTCCTTTGACAGAACCATACTAAGAGCTTAAGAGAACCTCTAGTAATCTGCATGGATGAAAATAAAATGGAGGAAGTACTAGAAAAAGAGTATCTGGAGTTGAGATTTCTAAGCAAACAGCAAGAGTATGTATGACCTAAACCATAATTGAATGAAGGAGCCTATGTCTTTAGAACTAACTGGAATTGGAGTTTAGTTCAGCATGGCATGAAGGTCAATGGCACACAGAGAGATTGAGGCATGAGGCATGGATGATGCACATACTGTAACTTTATTCTCTTTTTCTCTAAATCTATTTTTTTCCTCCCTCTGAGTAAGCAGGTGTCATCTCTTGTACAGTTCACACAGCATAGAGTGACCATAGTTTAAATCCTAAATATTCGTACTTGCTCTATCCAAGAACCAACCCCACTTCACCCGGCCAGTCCCTGACTACCACAAAGTCTCCCAGGCAACAGAGCAGAGACTTGTAAAAATGAAAGAAAAGACAGAAGTTGTATTCTCTTAGAACTTTCTCTTTTAAGTTGAACTGAAGAATTCACATGCTGGAAGTAGCTATTCTCAAGGCAGAGAATACTAAAACCTATATCCCGGAGGCTGGTGCTGTGGACAACAAAGATCACAAGGTTGCCCGTCAACCATGTATGTGGAAGGAGTGATGCCACTGGCATTGAGATTGCAGAAGCAGGCCCTGGCAGAATAGTAGCAAAGAGAAGCCTGGATTAGAATAGGGCAGATAACAGGTTCCGTTACCAGGAAGAGGACTGGGAGCTCATATGAGAACTCCCTGGGACCATAAATGAAATTATAGTAAGAGATAAAAGCAGCCATTTCTCTTGGGACAATGTGATGTGAAAATGGAACAAGGCACAAGAAAAGAGGTTTTAGAGGTTAATATTTTATTAGTTCTGCTTCCTAAAAAGCTCATAGCTTGCCTTTTGCTTCATCTGTGGTCTCCTGAGAATCTATTACAAAAATCATATCCTTTATGCTCTTGACATATGCTAGAGAATGTATATTCAACTGAAATTTTAAGTGCTGCATGGGAAAAAAACTGCCAAGTGATATAATTCCATCTTACCTGTGTTTCCTGAAATCATATCTGTCTTCTAGCATAAGAGCTCTTATAAACAGTAGGTTGGAATTTTATCTACTATGTTAAGTCTTCAGACTATGGAAAGATAGTCTAATCATTTCTGGGAACTCCTCCAAAATTCTCCCTTGATCTGTGTGTTCTCTGGAGTCCAAAGCCCCAGTGCTCTCTTGCACTCAGATTCCCACTTCATGATTCAGCCAACGGCAAGTGATCTGGGAGAGTCACTTCATTTTCTTTAGTTTTCACCAACAGACTTCAACCCTCTACCGCAGACACAAGGCCGTGGACTGTCCAGCAAAGGAGTTTCCTATGGTTTTTAACTTACCTTCTGTGGCATGCAATTCATTCCACTAGAAAAGATCTTAGTCTGACTCAATTAGTAAATTAAAAAGTGCTTATAAAACTTAGTGTGGTTAAAAGGTGAATAAGATTTAGTTTATATGCTTTCCAAAAAACTGACTCTATAGTGCATTGCCAGAGAGGCAATCACCATAGATGTACACTAGGGAACACACTTCTATCTAGTAATAGCAGAAAAGGTGCCTGAGTCTTAAATAACATTCATTGATTTATTCAACAACATACTAAAGACCTATGCTAGATACTATTCTATGTATTAGTAGTTTAATTTTTTCTATGCATATGAAGTTTACATTTTACATGATCAGATTCAAATAAAAAGAATGGAGAGAAAAGAGTATTCCAGATAATAGAGTTATATGAAAACAGCGTTGTAATTTAGGAAAGTTTTACATAGGGTAGTAGATTTCCAAAGTGGAAAAAGTCATAGAGAGATACAATTTCAATGTGTTTCAGAAAGTTATAAGAGCAAAAAGTGCTCACAGGAAGATATAAGGCTTGAGAGGCAAGGAAGGAAAACGAAGAACACCGAGCCGTGATAGATACAGAATTAGGAATCTGGATTGAATTGAATTTGAAACACCGGAAGTTTTTTGTTTTCACATGATCCTGTTTGTCAGTCCTTGTTTTTTTTCCTACACAAGACAGTAGAGCTTTGTTGAGTGCAGGAAAATGAAATTATGATGTTCACAGCAAAATAGATAAAGCTAGTGGTCATCGTGTTAAACAAATAAGCCAGACTTAGAAAGACAAATAAATATTGTATGGTTTCTCCTATATACAAACTGAACTATAAGAGGAAAGGGGGTGTTTAAAGGGAGGGAGAGGGAACAGAAGTTGGTAATTGATGAAAGCAGAGGACCAGCAAGAAAGGGAAAGAGGGATGAAGGAAGTCATAGAGGAGGTGAATAAGAACAAAGTATAATGATGATAACATCTAAACATCATAAAAAGACCCATTTCCTTATATACTAACCAAAAAATATAACTGTGAAAATCAGTTTAAGAAGGAAAGTGGACAAATCTTTGTTTTAGATTGAAGGATCATCCTACGGGAAGGGTGGAAGCAGTGCTCCAAGGGGGAAAGACTATGGGAAGGAAGGCGGACCAGAAGTTGATTGCAGAAACCCAGAGCAGAGACAGTAAGTCTAAGTGGACCGGGCAGCCCATGGGTGATGGGGTCCACAGGTGACAGGGGCCCACAGGGAACAGGAGCCCACAGTGACAGGGCAACACAGATGATGGAGTCTGGTTTCAACACTGACTTAAGCCCACATTCTACCGTCTGTTCCTACTTTAACAAAAGGAGCCATTAACTTTGTCAGACCAAGGGGTGTGATTCAACAGCGGATACTCAGGCAGGCACACACAGTGCCGAATATATAAAATAACTAGAGGAAGAAATGGCTGTAAAAATAAAAGGGGAATAATTTGGTATTTACAAGAGTGGGGAAGGAGGGAAACAGAAGCCAGATGGGGTAATGGAGTATGAGCAAACTACATATGAATAGAAATATCATAATGAATCATCGTACTTTGTACAACTAATGTACACTAATAAAGAAGCAGTAAAAGAGCCTCTGCCTACTGATCAGAGAGAGATGAAGACCCATCGAGCACTCTGATGGCGCAAGATTAGAGCAAAAGAAACTAGGCACAAAGACAACAGATGAGACAGAGAGGCACACTCAGGGCTCAGTGAATGTTGGTGGAGAGCAATAGAGAAGAGACAGGATGGTCTAAAAGATCATGTTGGCTCTGTTTCTTAACAATTAAACTTTATTATACTTTATTATATTTAAAGGAAACAAGAGTGAACCTTCCAGTATCTGTTTCACGGGATGGATCCTTAGGTGTCTCTGGCCTGCGCGCTGGTCCGGACTCTTCGCTGATCCTTTTCCCAATCTAAGTGCCCTTGAGCTTGGTCCGAACCTCCTGTCTCCTCTTGTCCTCACTGCCTGCCTGTCTCTCACGTGCAAGGGCTGGTCCTCTCCTCCTATGGAGGGTCGATTAGAAACACAATAATTCGGGTGGAGTCCCCCAGTCCGCTTCCTGAATTCCAGGCCCAGGATGCCTCCACCCAGTCTATCTCAATGTTAATCTCAGGGAGTATCCAGGGTGTGTCCAAGGGCAAAGCCTGCCAAGACTGCTTTCACAAAGTTTACAATCCTTCCCACAAGATCATTTGGTAAATGGGGCTGAGATTGGGTAGATAGTTAAGGAAAACAATACAAAGGGAAGTTATGTTTTACCAAGTGAAACTTTGTTTTCTGTATAGTTCACACAGGTACATCCAATGGAAAGGGGAAACCAAACCAGCATCTCTGAGTTTCTCCTCCTGGGCTTCTCAAGTTGGCCAGGTGAGCAAGGGCTTCTCTTTGCACTCTTCCTGTGTCTCTATTTAACAGGACTATTTGGAAACCTACTCATCTTGCTAGCCATTGGCTCAAACAATCACCTCCACACACCCATGTATTTTTTCCTTGCCAATTTGTCCTTGGTAGACCTCTGCCTTCCTTCAGCTACAGTCCCCAAGATGTTACTGAACATCCAAACCAAGTCTCAATCCATCTCCTACCCTGGATGCCTGGCTCAGATGTACTTCTGTATGATGTTTGCTAACATGGACAATTTCCTTCTCACTGTGATGGCGTATGACCGCTACGTGGCCATCTGCCATCCTTTACACTACTCCACCATTATGACCCCATGCCTCTGCACCTCTCTGGTGGCTTTATCTTGGGCCATTGCCACCTTTAATCCTCTCCTGCATACCCTCATGATGGCCCGACTACATTTCTGCTCTGAAAATATTATCCGCCATTTCTTCTGTGACATCAATTCTCTCCTCCCTCTCTCATGCTCTGACACCAGTCTCAATCAGTTGATGGTTGTGTCTGTGGTGGGACTGATATTTGTGGTGCCGTCAGTGTGTATCTTAGCATCTTATGGCCGCATCGTCTCCGCTGTGATGAGAATTACTTCTATAGAAGGAAAACTCAAGGCCTTCTCAACCTGTGGATCCCACCTTGCCTTGGTTATTCTTTTCTATGGTGCCATCGCAGGAATCTATATGAGCCCTTCACCCAACCATTCAACTGAAAAAGACTCAGCTGCATCAGTGATTTTTATGGTTGTAGCCCCTGTGTTGAATCCCTTCATCTACAGCTTAAGGAACAATGAGCTGAAGGGAAGTTTAAAAAAGGCTCTTGGCCACAGCAAAATACTTTGCCAGTGATTTGTAGAGCTTTGAAAAGAGTCCAAAAGGCAGGAAAGCCTGCTGATGTCATTATTTGTATTGCCATTTTAAAAGCTAACAGTAAATGCTTAATGATATTTGTTACCGACCTCAATTTGCTACAGATTCTAAAGACTGACATAACCATGGATCTTATCCATTTGAGCTCCATAATATTTTATTACTGTATACAAATATTTAGAGTTTAGAGCCCTGAAAAGTTATAATAAAATATGAAGTCAGCTTTTGAGTGTATTGTTAAGACAGCCCAAATTTGCCAGATGTGGTGGAACACCCCTATAATCCTAGACCTCAGGAAACAGAAGTAAGAGGATCATTAAGGGTTTGAAGGTAATCTGGTCTATAAAGCAAGTTCCGGGACAGCCAGGGATAGATAATGAGATCTTGTCTCCAAAAAACAAACAAAACAACAACAAACAGAAAGAAAGAAAGAAAATTAAAAGTCTAAATTAATAGAGGTAGGTGCCACAGCGAGCACAGAATGGCTCATTCCCCAGGATTGCATGCCAATAATGATTGACAGAAGTATGTAACAATATTTGTTATGCATTTAAAAAAGCATTAAAGAATAAAGTCACTGTTGTGAAAGGCCCATACTGGAAGGACACTCATATGCTTTACCCAGTAGTTCTACTCCTTGGAAAAATGCTCATGCATGCGAGACAAGAAGATTCATAGAAACAGATGCTCTCTACAGTAAGGACAATGATCTAAGATAGTATTTCAATTTTAAATGACTGAGTTAATTAAGTATATAGCAAGCAAAAGTAAAAGAACAAATAGCAAGTGGCAGATAGGAAATGATCTTCAAATCAGGAGTTTACAACATCCAGCAGTGTTGATGGGAGTATCATGATTCAGAGAACAAGCAAAGGTGACGTGAATAAAACAAGAGCATGCAAACAACTAGCAGAAACAAAACAAGGACATCTGAGCAGCCAATTGAAGTTCTCAACTTAGCTTTCTCTTCATGGATATGCTCCTTCCTTCCTGTTTCCATTGCAGACATTTTTATGTCATGTGATAAACAATTGAGCCTTGTGCTTTGTGGAAGACTCTCTGGAGATCATGTACACTGTTGGCTTGTTTTGTTTTGTTTTTGTTTTTTGAGACAAGGTTTCTCTGTGTAGCCTTGGCTGTCCTGGACTCGCTTTTATAGAACAGGCTGGCCTCGAACTCATAGCAATCTTCCTGCCTCTGCCTCTCAATTGCTGGGATTACAGGTGTGTGTCACCACACCTGGCTCACTGTTGTCTTTTCAAATGTCCTAATGAGCCTTTGTATTTTGGGTTTCAGCCTAGGTTTGTGTTCTGGAAGTGTTTTCTAAGACAATACTGCTTCCACATGTAGCTAAGCATGTAGGGTAGCTGCAGCCTTAATCCAGGGATAGCCAATTTGTGGGTGACTGTTGGGACTCTCAATAGCAAAAGGATTTGTGGTTAGAGTTGACAATAGATTTCCTGAAAACCTTAAGTCATTGATCATTCAATAAATAATATATCACTTGTGTAAGGCACTAGGAATAGTGAGCAAAGCAAATGTGATTATTGCTTTCATGGAGACAGTTGTGCTAGAGGCAGTAAATAAATATACTGATGAGTGTAATGTGGAAAAGGTAGTCAGAGAAATTCTTTAGAGGATGCCACATGTGTGTCTCACCCTAAAAAAAAAAAAAAGAAGGAATTTAGTCATGAAGTTAGTAAGTGGGAAAAGCATTTCAGGTCACAAAGGTTATGGAGCTCTGTCCTGTGGGTATGGCATGCCTGTTGCCACCTTAAAATTAGAGAAGCTGTGATAATCCATACTGAGGACATCACAAGATTGGGCCCAATAATACTTCTTAATAAGTAATATCCAGTACACACACACACACACACACACACACACACACACACACACACACACACGCACAAATATTCCATAAAAGTAAGCACATAGTCTTCTGCTCAACACTAGTTCTACTTTTCTGAATAGTGTCTGTCATAGAAGGCATTAAGTAACATTTGTAGCAGAAAATGAAAAGGAGAAGACAAAATGAAGACAATATTTTCAGTTATTGGATTGGGAGAGAAAAAAATTTAACACTGAACTGACAAGTATAGGCAAACAAGAACATTGCCAGTGTATTTCATGATGAGTGACTAATAAAAGTTTATACTATATATACAAAGTTTTCTGCTTTTATAGAAAGAGAATATAATTATGGAAAACAAAATACTTTTTAGATTTTCCTACCACTGTTCCTCAGCACATATCAAGTCACAGCATATCTTCAGTTGTATCATGTTAGAATGCTTGATATATTTAATTTCTGTTTGAGTCGCTGGCTTGAGTTTCACTTTTTTTTTAATTGTGATGTGGATCAGGTACTGTAATCCCAACACTTGGTGGGTGGAGGAGGAGGATATAAAGAGTTCAAGGTCATTCTCAAATACATAGTTTGAAGCCAACTTGGACTTTATGAAATTTTGTCCAAAAGAAAAAAAAATCATAAAATGAACTTTGGCTTGTGTTTAAGATGGTTCCTGAAATGGCCCCAAACATTACATGTGCTATTTTGTACCACATGCTTTTGCAAAGTGAAATTCTTAGTATTGTCAATTTTTTAAAAATTGAAATAGTGGTCAATTCTGAAAAGCACTGAAGATGCTATATGTCTGTGTCTTTATCCTCTGGCCTTTCTGTCCCCAGTGAACCTCTGTCCAGCAGTCTCTCTGATTCCTTGTCCTCTGCATCCTTGGCATATTTGCAGTGTCTCCACTTAGCCACAGTGTAGTCTTGATAGATAATCCATTGGTCCACATTTTTTATTCTTCTTCTCAACAAATTCTCAGATAAATTATGCTCCTGCTATCTCACTTTCTGGATTCTTGGTGGGTTTTTTTTTTTCCTATATTGAGACAGTATGCTAGAATATTACCAAAACCAAAATAGTACCAAATATGTGACAGTATATATTACTTTTTATTGTTTTATATTTATATATTTTTTCCTCCATAGACTTTTTATTTCTCAAACCTGGAAGACAATCTGCTTAAGTACTGTTTGTTATTGGTGATTCTTGAGGCCTGCTTCAACTTTTTGCATAACCATAGCCCCTCTGTTGAGACCTGCTTTAGTTTTTAGCATAACCATAGCCCCTCTGTTGAGACCTGCTTTAGTTTTTAGCATAACCATAGCCCCTCTTCTAACACCTGCTTTTGTCTTTAGCATAACTGAAGCCATATTCTTTTTAGTCTCCAGTTTGATCTTGAAGTGAAATTGAGTTCAAGTTCTAAGACTTTGCCTGCCTGACACAAGAATAGCCTTTTACCTACAATTCAATACATGCTGCTTAGAATAAAACCATAGATGTTAAATGCATGCTCTGCTTGAGTTAAAGATAAATGTATGTTCTATTAGAGTTAAACTGCAATACCCTGCTATGTTCCTTTCTCCCAGAAAACTGAAAAGTCCCCAAAAGTTCCCCAGCCAAACAGCTTAAAACACTTTGTCCATCTACCTAGATACAACACACCTGGAATAGAATTGCTTTTTCCTGCTTGGTTATAGTCTTATTCTTTTAAAAACTCACTCTGAGAATGGCTCTGCACACAGTCTGGATTCACCCTGACAGGTCCGACTTTGTTAAGCGTTCAATAAACTTCCATCTATCCAAGTCTGGTGTCTTAGTGGTCCGTGTGCAGCTATTCCTGAATCTCAGCAGTGATAAAGCCAGGAATGAGAATGAAGAGTCATCCTAGGAGATATGCTCACAGATACAGATGTCCTCTGGGGTTATAAACAGACTTAGCAAAGATATCTGTCAGCATCCTGAATCTAAAAATGCTGGTGAAATGAAAGGTGATTAAAACGGTGACAGAGGGAACCAAAGGCAATAATAAAAATGTGATGAACGTGACAAAGCTTTCAGAAGTAGCTCAGAGAACTCACACCGGGGAGAAGCTCTATAAATGTAATAAATGTGGAAAAATCTTCATTCAGTGATCACATCTTGTTGAACATTATAGAATACACACTGGAGTGAAGCCCTATAAATGTTCAGAGTATGGGAAAAATCTCAGTGGCCACATAGGTATTATTCAACATCAGAGAATCCACACAGCTGAAAACCCTATGCGAGGAAGACCTCTGGTTAAGTTTAGCTCTTATTAAATATCAGAGAATTTATATGGTAAATAAGCACTACTAAAAAGAGAAAAGGACTGAAAGTTCTTTAATGATCAGGCTTAAGTGGTGGTCAGAATTTACCTCAGAGCCCACGAGTGTCCTTAATGTGGGCAAAACATCAGTCATTATTTAAAAACTCTAATCAAACAATATGGGTCAAATATTCTTTATTTCTAATTTAGTTCAGTTTTGAAAGAAGAATCAACTCTTACTTCAGAGGTCTTTAACTTAGTGTGTGGGCTTATGTTTATAATCATAACACTTGGGAAAGTAAGACAGGAGATTCACCCTGAATTTGAGGCCACCTAGGCCTACAGAGAGACTCTAAGCAAACTAACAAAAACAAAAACAAAAAGTGGGACTATCCATTGTTCACTTGTGACCCAACCTTGACAATTCCTGGTTGACTATGACCCCTACCATCTGTTCTAGGTTTCACCTGGCCATTCAATACATGACACTAGGTTAGACAGTCAAATTTCCTCTATCTCCCCTACATGAGAATGAGACCCACCAGCTCCATTTTGACAAGGTAAAATAGATTAAAAAGTCATCTTCGAAATTAAAAAGTAAACCAACGTCCATTGCTTTTCACCATAAGTAATAGCCTAAATATTCTCTTTAAATCTTAAGTGAAGGGGGTGTGGTTATTTAGCAGAAGTTTTGTTGTTTCCAGTGATAAAATATCGTGAGGCTGAGAATACGTCACAATTAAAGGGAAAGCAGTGGTCAGTAGGAAGTTTGTAATGTAAGATGCACTACTACTGTTCCTAGGGACTATAATGGCTAAATTCCTCAATTTGCAGTGTGTGTTGGAAATCTGGAATAATTCATGAAGTATTAACAAGAAAGCACGGGGTATCCAAAAGGAATAAGGAGAATCCGTTAGGTATACTCTTGAGCCTCTGAATCTATGATCGGCCACACAACTGTTACACTTGCCAGCTGAAGCTCGAAGCTGACCAGGCAAAAGCTTAGGTGGCTTAAAGCTATGACACCTCTCAGGATATCCGCCATGGGCCTCCACCTGGCGTCCCTGACTGCCAGGAGGCGCGGCGCTCCGGCCCTTCGCGGGCCTACCATAGAGCTGTGAGACCTCCGAGGTTCCTAGAGAGCTTCCGGAAGTGGCTGTGGGGCAAGATGCGTGCTGGCCGGTTCTGCGGCTCCGAGGGTTTGGAAGTTAGCGGCTGGAGGGGTCCCGCCCGGGTTCGGTGTCCGTCGCGTCTCCTCGCGCGCTTCCCGGTCCGCGCTGTGCCGCCTCCCGCCCTCGGGCAGCGTGCGGAGCTCTCGGTGAGTGCGCTCGGCCGAGCAGGGGCGCGCGGGCGGCGGAGGCCCGAGCGCGGGGAACGAGCGGGTCGGCCGCGGGTCTGCGGCAGCCAAGCAGGCTCCAGCACCGGCCCCAACTTCCCTCGGGGTCGCTCGCTTCTTCATCGCCAGTCGTCGCGTGTTGTTTTGCTGTCGCTCTGACTTGCAAAGCACCCCCGTGTACCAACTGTTTCTACTCACAGTTCTGCCTTTCGGCCTCAACATTCATTTTTTTAAAGTTTTTTTTTCTTTTGAGACCTCTGCCACTTGTGAGAACCTTTGTTTTTTTGGTTTTTTTTTTGTTTTTTTTAACTTTTTTTTCTCTACCCATAAAAGAAGTGTTTTCAGAAAATGGTAGCTGGCAATGGCTGGACAGTTGTGGGCAAAAGAAATACTTTCAGTAATTCCGGGATAACAAAATTAAACCGTATTCAGAATACGTTGCTTACTTAATTTATTAAACTAAAATAGATGCTTGAAAACGTAGTGGGTTCTCATTTCCAAAACTCAAGTCAACCATGAGTAATGTAACCTTTGTCAGACATCTAAGCCGTTGACCCAACACCTGACAACATACTTCTTTCTGCTTGACAAATTCACAGCAGTCATTGCTTTAGCGAATGTGCACGTTTTGAGTTCCTTGTGGTTAAATATAAAAATGTAAGTTTTCAAGGCACTCCTTTAAGGAACCCATCCCCAGGATCGTGTGTGTGTGTGTGTGTGAGACCCTCTCCTGAGTGCCTTTTCTCCTAACCCTCATGCTTAAGCCTATATTATAATAACAAAATATCCAAAAGGAAAAAAATTCAGTGAATGCCATTTGAGATAACTACAAAGCATAGTGTTTGTTTCATCTTCTTTTCCCTGGTCTCTAAAACCTGGTTTGCATATCTTTCCTGGTTTGCATTCAGTGCGCAGACATTTCTCAAGCTTAATTAATATGAAAGGAAAACACATCTCCTGCAGCTGTTGAAAAGCCAGCATTGTTTGAGTTGTTCCTTCCTTGGTTGTCAAGGCTTTAACATTTTAGATCCAGGAGAAGCTTAAGATTGGTGCCTTTACTTTCATAAATCAATAAACCTGACTGGGTGTTCTAAGGATAATATGTAAGGATAGTGTTCATAGGTGCTTCCCAACATTGAAGTGTGTATGTACAAAATTATTAGAGGGGAGAATGCCTAGAGGACTAATTCCTTATTCCGCTCTGGATTTTTTTAATAAAGATTTATTTATTGTATATGAGTGCTTTATCTACAGAAGAGGGCATCAGATCACATTATAGATGGGTTTTGAGGCACCATGTGGTTGCTGGGAATTGAACTCAGGACCTCTGGAAGAGCAGGCAGCGCTCTTAACCACTGAGCCACCTCTCCATCCCCTCCACTCTGGATTTTAATATTGAGGAGGGAAGAGCTTGCTGGGGAAAAAAGACTTTTTAAAAGTTTAATATTAGTCATTTGAAAGAATGAAAGAGGGTCATGTGTGTGGTGCACGCCTGTAATTACCTATAGTACTCAGGACACTGAGCTTGGGAAGTCACTAGTTTGAAACAAGCCTGAGTTACAGAGTGAGACGTTGAGTTGGGTTGGAAGGATGAATAAGGTCCTCTCGTGCCAGTGCCGCAGAGCTCTAGAGCAGATGAGAGCACAACTTGCAGGAGTCAGTCCTCCCCACCGTGTGTGTCCTGGGAATATAAAGGTTGTCAAGGCTTGGCAGCAAGTGCCTTTACCTCCTCAGCTGTCTCCTAAACCTGGGTCTTTCTAACAGTAGAGTAGATAGACTGGATTATGGTCCCAACTTACTCCAGTTACAACTTCATGTTAACTTGATTACATCTACCTACTGTTAGCAAGTAAGGTGACACTCAGGTGCTACTTAGGTCACCTTTTGTGAAGATAGAGCTAGTAGCACTGTGGGACATGAATGAAAGAAGTCACCACTGTGGCCTATCTACATAAGAGCAGAGACCAGCAGTGCACATACGCCTCACAAGAAAACGGCATTCAGAGTGAGCTCTGTGCACCCGGGCTCCTGGCTGTAACCGTTGCTCTTACTACAAATGTAGACGTATTCTGGGTTGTGCTGTGATGTAAGTACAGCCCTCTAGCGTTCTTTAATTCTACCAGTAAGGTACGTTTTTCATGAGTATAAAATTAAGAGAGCAAAACTTTTTTGTAACCAATTAGGTACAGTTATGAGAAAAGTAGTATGTGTAGATATAAAGAGTAAGGAAAACAGTTTAGTAAATAATGAAAATAGTCGAACACTTAAATGAAATGAGCTATCGATATTCACAGACTGGAGAACGCTTGTTAAAGTGTCACTCCTAATGTGATATCAATACTGTTAAGATAGCATCTCTCAACTGCACTATAGATTCAACACAAGGTCAGTTCCAGTGTTATTGGGAATCAATAAGCTTATTCTAATATGTGTACCAAAAGACAGAACCAGCTAAGCCAAAACAGCTTCAGAAACACAAAAGTTGAAAGATTGGAGCTAATTGATTTTAACATTTGAAAATTCATCTCCAGATAGCTTTGTATCAAGAAAAGGTAGATTTACAGGTCAAGATAACAGAATAGAAACTCCAGAGATGGTGTTTAGAGTCTTTTTGTTTTTTCTTTTTCTTCTTTTCTTTTTCCTCTGATAGATGAAAAAGCAAGCAATTAAGTGTGTAATCCTTTCTGTGAGTGGTGCCAGAGCAGATTGTCATCTGTGTGCAGAAGGGGGACCTTAGCCATACCCCACTGCTGCAAAGAGTGACTCAAAACAGACCATAGACTTTAAAACCTAAAACTACAAACTTTAGAAGAAAACCTGTGTGATTTGGAGTTAAGCAGACATTTCTTAGATTTGATATCAAGTACAATCCTTTAAAAATTTTGGTATGGTTATGCTTCAAAAAATTACAAATATTAACTTAAAAGAATGGAAGGGAGTCAATATATGTAACTCGTGTATCTGTATCTAGAATATAAAAGGAATTCTCACAATCAATATATAAAACCTCAGTTGCAAAATAATACTGGGCAAAGTGTGATGGCACATGCATGTAATACCAGTGCCTGGCAGGTGGAAGCAACAGGATCGCCAGTCAAAGGTCAGCCTGTGCTACACGTTGGATTCCAGACCAGACTGGCTACATGATAAGACCCTGTCTCAACAGCCTAAGCAAGTTAAATAAATACATAAATAATTTCTATACTACATAAGTAAGTAATTGGTGATTAATGCCTGTAGTCCCATAACTTAGGAAGCTGAGCTGTGAGAATCACAAGTTAGATGCTGTCTTTGGTTATAGAATAAGACTGTCAGAAAACAAAAGCAAGGTGAGCCAAAACGTTTAAGTAGATACTTCACCAAAATATATGCGTTCAACATTGTTAGTAAGGAAACAAGTTAAAACTATGACACGTTACTATACACCTGTTATAGTATTTAAGTTTTGTAAATGCAATGTCAAGTGATAGTGGAATACAAAATATTACAGCCCCTTTGAAAAACAACTCAGCAACTTTTTAGATGCTACACTTAAGACTCAGCAATTTACTTCTTAATTCTGGGTTTTACACCACTGATTTAAAAACTGTTCACACAAGAACATGTGTGTACATAATCATGTAGTTTTATTTATAGTCAAGAATAGCAAACAACTCACCAGTAGGTAAATACTCATTTGTATAAGAATAAACAGATACAATATTTATTGATACCAGGTATCTTCTGCTAAGTAGAAGTTGTCCAACTCAAACACGGCTGTATTTCTATAACATTCTGGAAGGCCATTGGTGTATGGGTTTAGATTTGGGGATTGTAGATAAGACATTCTGATTCTTTGCAGACCCACTGCTCCAAATAGATTTCTGGGAGTAAGAGATGAAGTCTAAGAGTTGGTCCTGAGACAGGAGGGAGAATATGGAGCGTAAATGGGATGCTGAATCTTAGGTAGTGAAGAGGAAAGGGTTAGAAACATTGTTGAACTAGAGGATAGAGAAAGTACTCTCATCTATTGAGAATAAGAACAAGGTTGGCCAGGCGGTGGTGGTGCATGCCTTTAATCCCAGCATTCAGGACGCAGAGGCAAGTGGATCTCTGAGTTCAAAGCTAGCTTTGGCTACAAAGTGGAGTTCAGGACGAGAAACCCTGTCTCGAAAAACCTAAAAAAACAAAAACAAGGTTGAGAGCTGAAATACAAACAACAGTTGAAAGTGGCAGATGGGCAAGGTCCCACAAGGAGTGCCGTGAGTGGGCCTGAGAATGGCCTGACATTAAGTACAGAATTTCAGTTAGGCTGAGTCTCCATGCTCTCCATGCTCCGCCTGGAGCCCCTAAACAGAAAGACAAAGGAAGGGTTCCAACCTGGGTGGGTTTGCTGTGGCAGATTATTTAGGGGCTCTGGTTAGGTATGACTTGCCTTACCTTAACATACTTATCATTTTCTGTTCCGGAAGAAGTACGCTGGAAGTCCTCGGCAGACTTTTAAGAAGATACAGAAGGCCGAGGAAAGGGGCCTTTTCAGCTTTTCTGGCCCTCAATGGCTGCAGAATCAAGAAAGCCTTCTTCGGCCCCATCTCCACCAGACCAGTCTCCTGAAGAGGACCTTGTCATTGTCAAGATCGAGGAGGATCACGGTTGGGATGAAGAATCGAGTGTGCATGAAAATAACACACCTGGACAAGAGCTGTTTCGCCTGCGCTTCAGGCAGCTCTGCTACCAGGAGACATTAGGGCCCCGGGAAGCTCTGATCCAGCTCCGCGCACTTTGCCATCAGTGGCTGCGGCCAGACTTGAACAGCAAGGAGCAGATCCTGGAGCTGCTGGTGCTGGAGCAGTTCCTGACCATCCTGCCGGGGGAGCTGCAGGCTCTGGTTAAGGAACACCAGTTGGGGAATGGAGAGGAGGTGGTGACCCTGCTGGAAGACTTGGAAAGGCAGATTAATGTCCTAGGACAACCAGTAAGTAGCCGTGCGTGCTGTGACTGCATTCCCGGAAGCTCGGTGGAGACACATTGGCTTACATTGAGGAGTAGATTTTGTTGGTTGGTTTTGGTTTTGGTCTTGGTTTTTGGCTTTTGAGACAGGGTTTCTCTGTGTAGAACAGGCTGGCTTTGAACTCACAAAAATCTACCTCCCTGAGTTCTGGGATTACAGGCATGTGCCACCATGCCTGGCTTAAAGAGTAAATTCTACTCACTGGTTTCTTGTGAATATGGATGAAAATTACCCTAATTTTTCTTTTTGTAAAGGATAGAATCATTTTTTTATCCTCATAAGATCCCCACAGTTGTATTATTGCCCTTGCTTGCTAAATGGGACCATGATACATAAGCTTAAATTAGTTTTCTTCCGGGGTACCCGTTGTATCAATGGTCAGGGTTTCAGCCAAATGTTACCGTATTTTTGGCCTCTTATTTAAGGCATTGAAATAAAGACCCACACAAATTGTACAAGTAGCAAGGAAACACTATACAATGACAATAGTGCAAAGCAAGAAATAACAGTCAGGAGTGGCAGACCACCTAATTATCTGGGGCCGCTTCTTATGGGGTTTGAGTGAAAGAACACTGGTTGCTAACAGGCATGGTGAGGACGGTTCTTTGTTTTCTCAGGGAGACAGTTTGCCTAATTGCTCATGCTCTCAGTCTTGGTCTGCTTGGCACCCTTCCTTCCTTACCCAGATGTAACTGGGATATGACTGGCTACAAGCTAAGTTTCATAGTTTTTCGGGGAAGGAGAAATTTATCCCATTGTTGAGAGTAGAGTGTAGGCACAGCTCAGTGCAGGTAGGGGTCCTGGATCACTAGCAGGGGCTGTGTTCATTGGTCAGAGGAGGTGGCCCTGTTTGAGTTATCTGTGTTATCCATTCTGTATCCTAGAGTTAGAGCGCAAAATATTGGTGTTTAATATAGTAGAGAAATATCAACAGAGTTTTTTTCTTCAGTACTGAACAGAAACCAATGCTTTCTTTCCGTGTTAATGCAGTGTCCTTGCCGCTCTAGGAAGTAAATGCCGTCATACTGCCTCCTTTCCCACGTGTGAGCATCCACCAAAGGCATTGACTCTACTGCCGCCTTCTCTTCCTCTCTCAAGGGAATTCTCTGTAACTCCACTGTCCCACTGTTTCTAGGTCTCAGCTCATACGCAGGGGCACAGAGTGCTCTGGGAGGAAGTCGTACCTTCAGAACCTGCACCAGAACCTTCCGGTGTTCAGCTCCAACCCATGGCAACCATGCATAAATCTCCAGTGTTCCAGAAGCCACAGGACAGAGGAGAGAGGCCAAATTTCACTTATAAGGGTGAGGAAAGTAGAAAGGAAAGAGACATATTTGGAGTACCTGTGTCATTGAGGGGCTAGCATCAATGTTTGAGCAGTCCCAATATTCTGGGTTCGAATGTTTATAGAAATAGTAGGTAAACTTTTCCTCTGCAGCTAAACATCTGGTCACCCCAGGTGGGGCACAAAAGACACACCAAAGAAAACAGTTTACTGAAGACTAACTTGTGAACCAACGATTAGTTAGGCGTTGGCTGAAGAATTTTTTACAGGAACATGGTGGCTTAGCAGCAGCTACACCATTGAAGAAATCTCTTAGTGCCAGTTAAGTGCCTACTTGGGAATGGGGAGGGGCTCATGACCTTCCTGACTTGCTACAGAACTGATTGGGCCCAGTCTTTTGCAGGTCTTAGGTCTGCAGTCTCGGGGCTGAGAGCTCAGGAGGGTGATGGCCATGTCACGCCCAGAGGACAGTAGACCATCAGTTCTAGTGGTAAACTTACGAACAAAGAACTTAAGGGTTTTTGTTTTTTAAGTGAGTTTGCCCATTTGTTACCCCAGTACATTTACAGCAGATATTTTTTTAAAAGATTTTGCTAGTATCAGTATTTTATTTGCAAGTACTTTTTTTTTAATGACAGCATTTTTGATAACCAAAATAAGTGACACGGGAATTGTGGTGCTGACCTAATCCACAGCTCATGCTCGTGTTTTGCCAGTTGTCCCAGTGTTTGTTCTGGTCCTGAGCCCACGCACAGCCATAGTGCAGTTACTCATAACTCTTCTTCAGTGTCGCCTAATATAGCTTTTTTTTTTTTTTTTGCATTATTTCTTAGTCATTCTTTTCATGACCTTAACAGTTTTAAAGAACATAGATTAGAATTAGTAGAATGGATGCAAATTGGGTTTGTTTGATATTTTTCTCATTTAGGTTGTACATATTTGGCAAAAAAAAAAATCCGATATTTAATCTATTGTGATGTTATCTTTGATGACTTCAGATTAATTGTGCTAGGTTAGTCACTATAAAATTACTGTTCCTCCCTTTATAATTAAGTAATTTAGAAATTCTCATGAAGCTGTGTAAAAATCTAAGTCTTAACTAATCAAACATGTTACTAAAACAGTAGTTTTAGTATTTATTGATTTTTTTTTTTACTTTATTGAAGCTTCTCAAGTGAGTCAGTGATTACTAAAACAGTTAAAAATGTCACTTTCTCATTCCTTCCATCCACATTGTTGCATTGTTAGAGAAAACATTCACTTCTTTCCCTTCTAGTTTACCAGTGGGTGCACATGTGGAGGCTAGAAGTTGTGTTGGATACCTTCTATTTCTCCCCACCTTATTTTATTATTGTCATTGGTGTATATACATAGGCATCCACCTTGAGCACCGTTGCCCCCAAGTTCTCTCTGGCCCCTCTACCATATTTTTTGAGATGGGGTCTTTCCCTGAACTTGTAGGTCCATATCAGCTAGGTTACCTGACCTGCACTGCCAGGATCTGCCTGTCTCTGTTCTCTGCCAACCCCCAGCTCTGGGGCTACAAACATAGGGCTTTTATGTGGGTGGTGGGATTCTGAACTTACGACCTCATACTTCCACAGAAAGCACGTTACCACTGAGCCATCGTTCCAGCCCCGAGAGTGTGTGGAGGCATGGGTGGCTGTGGCTGTGTTGTTTTAGAAAGTGCTGAGTACCTTAAGTCAGCGTCTTATTCATCCAAGGCAAACATTCTTCATTGAGCTGTTTAGAAATAGCTGATTTTTAGCAGAACACCATATTCTAGGCTGTTTGTCCTTGTTTGGTTTGGTGTTTTTTTCATTTATGGGATTTATAATACTTTGTTTTATATAAGTGAATTTTTTTGCGTTTTGAAACAGGGTGTGTGTAGTCTTGTCTAACCTAGAACTCACTGTGTAGGTCACCTGGTCTCCAGCGTGTGGTGGGCCTCCTACTTCTACCGTGAGTGCTGGGCTGACACCTCTGCCACCCAACCAGCATATAAGTGAATTTTTCATATTTCTAAAGAAACAGCACTGGCTAATTCTATAGTTCTTGGCCAACGGCCTAAATCCTGTTGCCCAAGATATCAGTTGTCTAACTGCAAGGCTGGCATTGGTGACAAGATGCTTGATATCCATGAGAAGCAGGCAGCAGCAGCCACGGCAGGTACCAGAAAGGTGGCAGACTTACTAGAGGTTGGTTGGTTCTCACATTCAGTTTTCTAGGACATCAAGATCTAAAGGACTGCTATACACAAACACAAAGACAGTACTATTGGTAGAGAAGAAATTAGAAAGCAGATCCTGCTAGGAAATCAGTGTACTTTGTTCATTTGACCCTGTTCTATGGGCATTCGTGGATATGGACCAGAGTCCAAGATGTCGACACTTTATGTGTAAAAATCTTGGCATATAGATGCTGAAAATAAATAAATAAATAAATTTGGATAAGTGAATGCCAACCCCCACACCTATATAGTGAGACTAGTCAATTCATAGCTCCTTTCTCCTCTCAGCCATGTCTACTTCTCAGAGTCCTACTCCTTCCCACAAAGGAAGTTCTGGAGATCAGGAGGTGACAGCTAGACTTCTCACTGCAGGGTTCCAGGTGAGTTGTGCTCCCTCTCACTAAAAGCCCAAGTCTGTGTCCAACAATATCACAGCAAATGCCCATATCTTGTCTGTAGTGCTGTGTGTTTAAGAACTTTTTCTGAATCTTCTTGCTTAGTAACAAACCAATCTGATCTCCCCCACTAAATCTAGTGCCCTTTCCTCTTCTTTCCAGTTTTTCACCCCCCTTTGCATAACACATTCCTGCTTCCTCACCTCTCTTACCACTGTAGTTATCTCCAACACTGGATTTGAGCTATGGAACCTTTTTAGGCCCCAAATGAGGGTCTTGTTTTGTTTCAGACTTTGGAAAAGATCGAAGACATGGCTGTGTCTCTTATTCGAGAGGAGTGGCTTCTTGCTCCATCACAGAAGGATCTGAATAGGGATGACAGGCCCGAGAAACACAGAGACACGTTCTCCCTGGGTAAGGAGGGCTGTAGTTATTATAACTTAAGAAGCTTTTCTTTGTTTTGTTTCTGGAGGCTTTATAAGATTTCTGGAGGACTTAGTTGAACTTCAACTCAAGGATGCAGAACTGTAGAGATGGCTCAGTGGTTATGAGTGCTTCCTTCTGGGACTGGAGAGATGGCTCAACAGTTGAGAGCACTGGCTGCTCTTCCAGAGGTCCTGAGTTCAATTCTCAGCAACCACATGGTGGACCACAACCACCTATAATATGATCTGATCTGGAATGTAGGCTCTATATAGAGCACTCATATACATTAAATAAATCTTTGCTGGGCAGTGGTGGCACATGCCTTTAATCCTAGCACTTAAGCGGTAGAGGCAGGCAGGATCTCTGTGAGTTCAAGGCCAACCTGGTCTACAGAGTGAGTTCCACAACAACCAAGGCTACATAGAGAACCCCTGGCTCAAAACAACAAGAGTGCTTTCTGCTCTTCCAGAAGACTAGCGTTCTGTTTCCAGGGTCCACATCAGGCACCTCATAACCACAAGTAACTATAACTCTAGGGACCTCTGCAGATACCATACATATATGACACACATAGTTACAAATTTGCTTTTATTTTTTTTTAATCTTAAAGAAAAGAAATTCAGAATTCAAGAGATGGACATTAGATTGAGACTTCTTGAGATCTCAAATGAAACATTTTGTTCTCTAACCCAGAATTCCTTGCAGTTTGTACATGTTTAGTAAATACTGCTTATTTTGCCAGTTAGAAATTGACATCTCTGTAGTACTCCCTGAGTTCACACCTTTTTTCCAGTTCCCATTGGACCATCGTTGGAATGTGTCTGTCACCTGAGCCAGTTGTACTTCCCTGTCAGGACTGTGTGGCTCATTCTCTCCCACGCAGTAGATCTTGTAGGGGTTCTTTATCTCTTCCTACCTGCCAACTTACACTTCTCAGTTGATCACTTTCCAACTTTATTCATCTACCAGGAAAGCCTTTTTTCCTGACACCTCTTCCCCAGTTGGCTTTTGTTTGCTACTTCTGCGTGATCAGCCTGCATTTATCTCTCCCTATTTTTGATAGAAAAAATTATATGCACTTGTAGGTTCCATGAAAACTTCATTTCTCCCTCTCTTCTAGTATAAAAAATAGAAAGTGACCGTAATGATTGTTTACTACATGTTTATTTCAGATGGTGAGACCAGACTTGAGAACAAAGAATTATTTTCAAAACAGGTAATATCTACCAGAATCCAGCCACATGGAGAGGCAGCTGCCAAGTGCAGCGGGGATGTTATCGTGGGTCTTGCACATGGAGAATCCCGAGACCTTCTGGGCAGATTAGAGAGGCAGCAGGGAAATCCCACACAGGAGAGACGGCACAGATGTGATGAGTGTGGGAAAAGCTTTGCTCAGAACTCAGGCCTTGTCCGCCACTGGAGAATCCACACTGGAGAGAAGCCCTATCAGTGTAACGTGTGCAGTAAAGCCTTCAGTTACAGATCAGCCCTCCTTTCCCATCAGGACATCCACAACAAAGTAAAGCGTTACCACTGCAAAGAGTGTGGGAAGGCCTTCAGTCAGAACACGGGCTTGATCCTGCACCAGAGAATCCACACCGGGGAGAAGCCTTATCAGTGTAACCAGTGTGGAAAGGCCTTCAGTCAGAGTGCAGGCCTTATTCTGCACCAGAGGATCCACAGTGGGGAGAGACCATACGAATGTAGTGAATGTGGAAAAGCTTTCAGTCATAGTTCACACCTAATTGGACATCAGAGAATTCACACCGGGGAGAAACCCTATGAGTGTGATGAATGTGGGAAAACCTTCAGACGAAGTTCACATCTTATTGGCCATCAAAGAAGCCACACAGGGGAGAAGCCCTACAAATGCAGTGAGTGTGGGAGGGCCTTCAGTCAGAAATCAGGCCTTATTGAACATCAGAGAATCCATACTGGAGAACGGCCCTATAAGTGTAAAGAGTGTGGGAAAGCTTTCAATGGGAACACTGGTCTCATTCAGCATCTGAGAATACATACAGGGGAGAAGCCCTATCAGTGCAGTGAGTGTGGGAAAGCCTTCATTCAGAGATCAAGTCTCATTCGACATCAGAGGATCCACAGTGGAGAAAAGCCTGAAACCCCAGGAGTTTAGGGAAAGCTTTCGTTATAGTTTGAGCATTATTCATCATTAGAGAAACTATGTAGTAGTGGGAAAGTCTAGTGAAAGGGGGCAGAGTCTGTAGTGGTAACAAAGCTAAGAGTAGCACTTGGGTAGTTTGGGCTCAGTCCCTGATAGGAGCTGATTAGCTTGACTGTCTTTGGAGGCGTTTGATGATGCAGAGCCCCAGCAGCTCTATGTTTTGTCTTTCCCATGAGGAGCTGTTAAGTTCGAGAGGGACCACTCCTAGCTTCTCTGTTTCTTCCCATTTCCTATGGTCATTTTCTGTTATCCCTCTGAAGGTGCCCTAGTAAATCCTAATCTAAGAAGCTGCTTGAGTCCAAGGCAACCTCAATGAGACTAAGATTTGTACCTAGCTTCCTAATACCCTACGTAGAGGGAAATTGTTAATCACTTAAATACTCGTAGATAGATAGAAATCCATATTCCTCTACAAACTCAATGCTATAGTTTTAACAGCAGTCTAGAACTTTTCTTCATTTAGCACCTTTGCTGACTCCATTGAGTCCCTGAGCATCTGTACATATCCTTCACCACGCCCAGTCTCAGTACCTGTGTCAACAAAGGAAGTGGACGTATTAGGATGGTAGGAGTGACGGAAAGAACCAGGTGAGTGGAGACTCAGCCTGGCTGTTCTTGAGCATGCACAGTTGTACCTCAAGGTGACTTCTGACTCTCCTGCCACCTCTACTGTGCTTTGAAAAATATTTGCACTATCAAAGTTTTGGCACCCCATAGGAGACAGAGGAGCTTGAAAAAGACATTAAAATCTTTACAAATAATAGACACCATCCTTTTTTTGGCCCATTAGGGTACTTATCAGTCTATATAAACTCACTGACTACATGGTTAGCCTGGACCAACTTTCTCAGATATCCTCTGCAGCTCCATCATCATCTTCCATCTGTTTCCTTCCATTTGCATATCTTCAGTATCCATAGTGGTAATCTGTCAGATACCTCACTTCTGATTCCTCATTCTTCTGAATTCTGGCACACTCCATCAGTCCTCTAACAAAGACACACTCACTGTCACCAGGCACTGTATTTCACCTCTGAAGCCTCAGCAAAACATAGGATCTTGTGTAAAGTAATGAGAATGGTTTTAGAATAACACACCAGATCCTGTGCATCTAAAATGTAGTGTCTTCTCAGTTAAGTAATTATACGTATTACTTAATAAATACTTGTTAAAATACATATTCTAAAGTACTATTTTTCTAGTAGTGCTACTAGTCCTCCAAATATTGGGAACATTCTTAGAATTCTTATTTAATGAGGAGCAAGAAAACTATCTTGTGTTTGACTATTTGGTTAGATAGTGGGGTCGGAGCTGAATAACTTTTTCTTTACAACATTAACCCTCACACTTAAAATTATTCCATTAATCTTACTCAGAAGACACATAAGTAGGTTCTGATGACATCTCGGGGGCGGGGGGGGGGGGGACTGACCCTGTGACTGTCCTACAAAGGGCCATCTTAGTTTCTGTGGTTAACTTTCTCAGAACAGTCCTTTGATTATTCTTTATTTTTCTTATCCTCCTATCTGTTTGCCTCCTTCCTGTTTAATAGAGTTTACCATTCCTAACTCTTCGCTAACACTCTCAACCACTGAGCCATCTCTCTAGCCCCAACCAAAAAAAAATTTTTTTTTAAAGATGGTCTAAAAAGTTTAAGACACCAGAAGCAGGTAAATCAGCCTGTATGTCTGTACCCTTGCTTCCTGCTTGGGTTGTGCCTCTCTGTATGACAGAATTTCTATGTAGGGCAGTGCTCCCTTGTGTGAAAGTTACATGAGATGAGAGTATTGTCAGAGAAGGTAGATGTCTCTGTGTGTGCATATGTGCACGCCCACACCTTTCATATACTTTTCTGGAGCATCTGCCTTCGTTTCCAAGAAATTGCCCTTTTATAGCAATTGTACCCAGAGTAATGTGTAGCAGCTCACGTCAATCTCAGAATTACTAAGCATCTAGCAGAAGTCCAGAGAAAAAAGAATATAATTGGGGATATTAATGTTATACTGGGGTGAATATGAAAAAATGTTCTCATTTTAAAATGAGTTATTGGAGCCATTATGGCGAGGCACACTTTAGTCATAGCACTCAAGAGACAGAGGCAAAGGGGCGAGCCTGGTCTGCATAGTAAGTGCAAAGCCAGTCTTAAATATAGTGAGCTCAATCTTAAAAAGTGAAAGGAAAAAAATCAGGAGTGGAGAAATGGCTTAGCATTTCAAATTCAGGCTGTTCTTGCATAGGACCCTTGGGTTCAGCTCCCAACACCCATATTGGATGGCTTGCAACTTCCTGTAATTCCAGCTCCAGGGGGATCCAGCATCTTTGGCCTCCACAGGCAACTGCACACAGATAGACATATACATATATACATTAACGTAATTACAAATAATAAAAAATATAAATGAGTTATCAAAGCTAATTCAGCACATGTATAGAAAAGGCCAACTGTTATAGCCTATGATAATAGAAAAGGCTGTAAAGTCTTCGAAGAAATACCTAGAAGTCATTTTCAGTCTTGAATTCAAGCAGCAATCAACCTATATGACATTATTTAGAGCTCTTAACTATCAGTGCCATTCATTGAACTTTTATCCTATAGAGCCAAATTTTTTCTTTCCTTCTGAAATGAACTGTTCACCAGTGCTACCTCCTCCCTTCCCTAGTTTCTCATTTTAGGATCTGGCATGGTAAAGTGGTTCTCCCCTAACTCACTTGCCATCAGCGTTCTACTGGGAGAAACTTCTGAGGTTTCAAAGAATTTCTCCATGAGGCCAGTTAGCTATTCAGAAGTGTGGCAGTTGATTCTAATATGGACCAGTATAGCTTTGCTCTTGTTTTTACATGTCTGTTTTGTTTTGTTTTGGAGCATTTGCTATGAACTAAACCCTAAGTTTAACATGTATTTGACTTAAGAGCTAATATCACATGCCCCATTTTTAGATGATAAAACAGAAGATTAGAGAACTAACCAACGTCACAGAGCCAGCAAATGACAAGATTCTAGCCTATACAGCCTGGTGCTAGACACTGATGACCAACTGATTAAACTCTGGCCAGCCCAATAAAACCATGTGCCCCTGGTCCTAAGAGAAAGTAGGTCAAATAATGTGCGTAGAGGGGATCCACTGCAGTTACTGGAAAATTGGCTTTCAATACTATTTGGAATGAGAACTCTTTAGACATAGGTATCATGATTCTTAGTACAAGAAAGGTAACTTCTATCAGTAAAGCATGCATAAAAGACTAACTAAGAGGGCAAAGCAGTAACAACTTACTGACTCAAATACATTTCTCTGTAGACTGCCTAAGGGGAAGAGGAGTGAGCAGATTCCATGGTGGGCAGGTGGGCAGGTGGGCAGGTGGGCAGGTGACAGTAATAAGTTGATCCACAGCTTACAGTGAGAAACCTTTTAAGGTCCTGCCCATTTCCAGTCACCATTCTGTGTGCCTTGTATTCTTGATTTTTCAGATATGTTACTCATTTGAACCCATTTCTGCCTTAGCTCTTAAAATATTTCTTATTGGTTTTCATAGTCACTGTTGCACTAAAATATATGTAGAATGGCTAGTGTATACATTAAGGCTTTATGTTATTGTTTTCCTTTTTTTTTTTTTTTTTTTTTTTTTTTTTTTTTGGTTTTTTGAGACAGGGTTTCTCTGTGTAGACTTGGCTGTCTGGACTCACTTTGTAGACCAGGCTG
Source organism: Acomys minous (assembly GCF_964271855.1). Classification (NCBI taxonomy): domain Eukaryota; kingdom Metazoa; phylum Chordata; class Mammalia; order Rodentia; family Muridae; genus Acomys; species Acomys minous. The sequence goes on from NC_140490.1 coordinate 70,269,249, forward strand.
GCCTAGAACTCACAGTTATCCGCCTCCTGAGTGCTGGGACTAAAGGCGTGTGCCACCACGCCCAGCTGTTGGCTGTTGTTTTCCTTCTTAATCTCATTATATTTCATAATGTTGATTTTCCCAATATGTGATGGCTATTTGTGGTCGTCATCTTGAGTACTACTAGATTCTTGGGCTTTTCATTGGTAGACAGCCATTGTTGGACTAACTGGACCTCTGCTTGTAAGCCATTTTAATAAATCCCCTTTATATGTTTTTTCCCATTCTATAAGTTCTGTTCTAGAGAACCTGAGCAGTACAGATTTTCATACCAGAAGTGGTCCTATTTTAAAGTATTTGGAATAGGCTTTCCAGTTTGCCAATACCTACAGTTATTGAGACCTCTCAGAAACTCAGTGTGTTTTGAGAGCCTATGGTGTGAACTCTTTTACAATGCATTTGATTATCCTGATTCACCAGTTATGAGAGGCAAGAGATTTGGTGACTGTATATAAAACTTGACACTTTGTAGAAAATTAAAGAAAATGATGGTACTGGTTGGTTGCTTCTGGAGTCTCTGGATAAATTGACAAAGGAAAAGAATGTACTGCTTAGTAAAATTAACCAATTTCTACTATCTCAGAACATAACGAAAAACAACAATGTACTCAGTGATAAAAGTGGCCAGCTCCAGATCCGCCTAAATAGTCTAAGGGCTTCTAAATGTGCCCTGGAGGAGATCCTCCAGCCGTCACAGCTCAGGTGAGGCGAGCCACAAAGAAAAGTCAGTCCCAGCCTCAGAGGGTAGCAGTGGGTAAAGTAAGAGCATTCATTGGTAAAGACCGTGGCCCTGTAACTTAGGGTGGAGGTGTGTGGGAGGGCCCGGTGAAGGCTAAGAACTTTCAACTCTCATATTCTCACAGGTTGATCTCACCTGAGGGAGTATCTCTACCTCCAACAGAAAATGTACTCCCACCCCTCAAATACTGCCTTTTCTGCCTTTGAGGAAATGCAGAATGGGTAGTAGAGGAAGGTAGTTATAAATACCAACTAAGGCCATGTGACCAGCCACAGAAGTGAGGATTATAATTGTCAGGATGGTTTCTGTCTTATTTTGTTAAGAATATTTTTGTACAAATATTTGTATTTTCTTTCTCCAACTTCTTTATCATGTAATGTAACATCGATTAAGAGAATATCTGTAGCTACAGTAGTTAGTTTTGAAATACAAAATGAATGTCATCAAAGGACCTTGCCATCTATTCTAAATTCATAACGTATTTGAAGTTGTGCAAGGGATAGTTTTAACATGGTAGGCATGACTATGACCTGATTAAATATATAATGTATTTGCAATTGTACATGGGATAGTTATATCATGCTAGGTGTAATTATGACCTGGTTATTATTTTCATTTGGAAATTAAGCATGGCATAAGGAGATATGATTGCGTCAAGTTGGCAAGAGGTGAACATGAGATGGCTCTTCTTAGTTGTCAACTTGACTACATTTGGAATTAACTAAAACTACTGGACACACCTGTGAGGGTTTTTTTGTTTGTTTGTTTGTTTGTTTTGTTTTGTTTTCCCTAAACTAAATCATTTCAAGTGAAAAGACTTACCTTTAATCTGGATCTTTTGAAGTGGGAAGATCCACCTTTAGTCCTGGCCACTTGTGATGGCAGCCTATGTAAGGACATGGAGAAGCAAGCTTTTGGTCTTGCGTCCTTGCTCTGGCAAGGCCATGCCTTCGCTAGAATTAGAGCCTTCTTCTCCAGGTTCTGGGAATAATGAAGACCAGGTGAGACATCCAGCCTAGTGGAATAAACAACTGCTGGGTCCTTGGGCCTTCTATTGGTAGACAGCCGTTGTTGGACTATCTTGACCACAAACTGTAAGCTACTCTAGTAAATTCCCTTTCTCTACACACATGGAGATCCATTCTCTGAGGTCTGTTCTCTAGAGGCCTTGACTAGTACACCATACTTCAAGAATTCACCTTTCTTGTCTCATGGTATCTTTTTACGTCATTTCTCTTCAATATCTAACTTTTCTTTATTAGTCTTTTTTTCTCCTCTATACTAAAAGTAATCTTCATATCCTGCTTTTACTCATTTTTTCTGTGTCCCTGTTTGTCTGTTTTGTTATTTCATGTATTTGAGTGACTTCATATTCCCCACTTTGTATGTCATCTTATTGCTTGGGAAATTTTCCTCAGTTACCTACACACCCTGATATTTGAAACTAAAACTTGCCATTCTTCTCCTTCAGTTTGTATTTTCCTTTAAAATAGATATCATTGCTAAATGCTGGTATCCTAAAATAGAATCGTTGCCTTTCGTGTTTCCCATCCTAACCTTGAAGTTATCCATTCACCTTTTTCTGCCCTCCACTAGAAGGCTAGAATCTTGCTGACCTCTCTCATATTCTTCTTGAGGCTTGTTTTTATTGTTGCTTAGGTTTTTGTTTTGTTTTTATTTCTACCATACCTTATAGTATTCCACATAGATCCACATGTAGTTTCAGGTTACTATAATTCCCTTCAGTATTGACAACTTACATAACATTTCTAAAATGATCCTCAAACTCCATTTTCATGGTATCTCATTTTTACTCAGCCCCTAGCAGGTAATTCTCTCACCAGTGTTCTATAGCCTGTTCTTACCTGATTCAGCTTTCATCACTCTCTGCCATGTTTACATCACATTCAAACCTCCTACAGCTTTCTACTGTTGTCTCACAGCCTTTGCCTCTGTGCCTTTCTCTAGTCTCCCTCCTCCCCTCTACCCCCACTTCCCCACCACCCCACTTAAATTATTCTTTTAACTCACTTGCTTTATGTCTTTTGAGACAGCACCTCCTGATTGAGTTCACCTCACGCCAAGATCTTTCCTTATTCTGTTCTACCTGAGCACTTAACTTTCAAGTTTTACTGTGATCCATGCACTTAACTAATACCTTGCTCTGTAATTATTTTCTAGCAGTCTGTATAGCAGTTTCACATTTTTATTTATTTCCAAAACTAAATTGTAAGCTCCTTGAGGGCAGGGATGGTAACTGTAACATTTGTATCACTGCACTCTCTTAGTGCCTAGTACAGTGCTGAGCACACAGTAGGTGTTTAATAAATGCTTGTTGAATTATTGTGTGGATTTTGTGATATTAAAATGTTCAAGGGTTTTCAGTGATGTGTACTATTTAGTGCACTTTAAAACTACAGAACTGTCTCCATAAAGTACTAGAATACATCAAAGTCTTCCTGTATCAAGGAGTAATGCGGGGGGAAAAAATCTAGGAAGGTCTATGTAAAATCTCAAAGACGTTTCCAAAGTTAACAAAAAACCTAATCTGATAAAGGTACAACTATAAAATGAGCTGACAAATAGATTTTGTTTTTTTTTTTAAGATTTATTTATTTATTATGTATACAGTGTTCTGTCTGCATGGACACCTACAGGCCAGAAGAAGGCATCAGATTACATTATAGATGGTTGTGATGCACCATGTGGTTGCTGGGAATTGAACTCAGGACCTTTGGAAGAGCAGGCGGTGCTCTTAACCACTGGGCCATCTCTCTAGCCCGACAAATAGATTTTGTATCTGCTGTTTGCTTAGTAGTTTGGAAGTTTAACTATGTCTGGAGGCATTTGGGGTTATACCATTGGTGAGCAGCTGGGATGCTTCTGGAATCTAGTGGGTAGAGTTTACGGACTCTACACAGGATCCTTGAGGCTGTCCTTCACAAGGCCAAGCTTCAGTGCAGTGGTTCTCAGTCTGTGGGGCACCACCTTTCATGGGGCTGCGTGTCAGATGTTTACATTATGATGCATAACAGCAGCAGAATTCCAGTTATGAAGTAGCAACAAGATAATGTTATGGTTGGGGTCACCACAACATAAGGAACTATTTTAAGTTGAGTAATAAAAGCCTTACTATTTAGAATTCATGGTAACAGAATGTTGGTAAAAAAAAAAAATTTACTAGTACTTTTTAAATTGGCACATAGTAACGCATGGGATAGTAACATTCAAATACCTACACTGCCTAATGGTCAAATTAGGGTGATTGGTGTATCTGTCGCCACACTTTTGTGTATGTTAGGAACATTTCAGAGTTCTCCCTACTAGCTATTTGTAAAGATGCAGTTAATTGTCGACTGTAGTTACCCTGCTGCACTGCAGAACACAAGAAGTTTCAAGGCTGAAGGTGTAACTCAGAAGGAGAGCAGTCGCCTCCTCACCAGCACAAGGACCTCCATTTGGTGGCCAGCACTTCAGAAAATAACCTATGTACATACACTTGTACCTGTTCTGATAGTGTTTCACGGTTGTTTTCAACACCAGATCTGCCACCACTCTGCCGAGTGGCAGGGTAGAAACACAAGTCTACCTTTCACAGGTTACCATACATAAAGATAAAATACTTAAGCAAAGGAAAGGAGACTGCAGCAGTCTATCAAAGGTTTAGCTTTGGAGACAACGGGGCAGTAAACATACTCTTTGGTGGCCGCTAGACAGAATTTGGCAAAGCCATGTCTAATGGAAGAAAGCAGAAAGCCCGCACAGCTGCTTGACCAAGACTGAGCAGAGCTAACGGTATAATGCGATGGACATTGTGCCGGCCTTCGTTTTGGTCTTGATCACCACATGTTGCATACTTTACGTGGCTTTTAATATTTGTACGACTTGGGGATATTGGTCGATAGGAAGTTTCTTACGAATCATTTATGCTCTCTCCCAAGAGTCCTGCTTCTCAGCTTTCCCAGGAAAGGTCTCACAGTCTGACCTTGAAATTTTTACTTTTAAGTTTTCTTATATTTTAGGAAAGTATTTTATTGTTTTCTCTGCGTGATTAAAAAAATAAAATGTTACATAATTTTAATTTTTTTTTCTAAAAAATGAAAATAAAATGTTGTCAAAAACCTCCTTCCTTCACCCCCATTCCATTACTGACCAAAGAGAAAAAAACCTCCAGCATCCTAAAGAACACCAAGAGTACCAGCCGAGGGCCTTTCTAGGCCAGCTGAGTCAGTTAGCTGGTTACCAGCCTGTTCTTTCGGTCCTGGACTCCCTTTGTAGACCAGGCTGGCCTCAAACTCACAGCAATCCACCTGCCTCTGCCTCTGGTTCCGGAGTGCTAGGGTTAAAAGCGTGTGCCCCCACACCCGAGCCTGTTACTTCCTTGCTCCTCCAGCCTTCCTCTTTCTTTTGTTTTCCCCTTACCCCTCCTCCACTGAGCCGGCTGCAGACTTTCCGCGAGGTCAGGGAGTGGGCGGGGCGGGAGTGGGCGGGGCAGGGGCGGGAGTGGGCGGGGCAGGGGCGGGAGTGGGCGGGGCAGGGGCGGGAGTGGGCGGGCAGAGCGCAGGCGAGGGCGGGGTGGGCCTAGGACCCGGGTGAGGCTGGTGCTTAGTCCTGTAGCCTAAACCTCAGAACTGCTGCTGTCTGTGGAGCCACCCGCTGGTTCGGCTGAAGATGGAATTTCTGGAGGAATGAGCGCACAGAAGCCTGATTTTGTTTCTGCCCTGGGGGGGGTGGGGGGGAGGTCCTCCTTTGGGTTGGTTTCTGTTAATTTTTGTTTTTAAGTGTTACGTAAAGTGCAAACGATACATTGTTCTTTCCAAATGCCTCGGTTCAACCCCATGGCCCTGCACACATTGAGCAAGTGCAGTACCACCGAGCTTTGTCCCGAGCCCATACTCATTAGTTTTATATTCGTGTGTGCTCAGATTGTTTTAAATACCTTTAAGAAAGACACACAGAAATACTTATTTGTGTCAGGTGTTCATTCTGGTAGTTCTGTGGTGTTGCTCTCTTAATGCATGTGAATGAAAAAAACATTTGATCTGTGATCTGGCTACTGTTTGGTTAGCTTGTCCTCCAAAGACTGAACAGATGTTTGAAAGTTCTAGCTAAGTCTGGATCACATTATATTGCTGTGTCTATGCCATACCTACGGTGCATAATATATATTCCCCCCCCCCAAAAAAAGTTTATTATTTCAAGAATCAAGAGCAGAGTTGTGGGCAAAGCATTAACTTTGAAAGATTTTTTAAGGATGGACCCAGAGCAAATGTCTCTAATGTACATATTAAGGATTCTTTACAAATTCCTGAGAATGAAAAAGTCTCTCTATATGAGGACCAGTTAAAACATTATAAAGGCAGGCCCTCCAACAGCCGACAGTATGAATGTGATCACGGTGGGAAAGCCTTCTGTGTACGCTCAACCCTCACTGTACATGAAGGAGTCCACACTGGGGAGAAACCCTACACCTGTAACAAGTGTAAAAAAGCCTCTAGTGTGAGAGGACACCTGATTATAACCCTGAGTCCACAATAGAGAGAAGCCATATGACTGCAGTGAGTGTGAGAACGCTTTCAGTGTGAGCTCAGATCTCCTCAAACGTCACAGAGTCCAGACAGGTGAGAAGCCATTTGAGTGTGGTGAGTGTGAGAAAACTTTCAGTGTGACCTCAGCCCTCATCAAACAGAGAATTCTTATGGGAGAGAAGCCGTATCCATGTAAGGAATGTGGCAAGGCCTTCTGTGTGGACTCAGCACTTATTAATCACCAGAGGATTCACTCCGGAGAAAAACCGTATGAGTGCAGGGAATGTGGACAAGCATTCAGTCGGATTCAAACTCCCAATCATCACCAGAGAGTCCATACTGGAGAAACACCTTACAAGTGTGATGAGTGTGGGAAAGCCTTCTGAAGATGTTCGAACCTTAGCAAACACTAAGAGAAAGCATCAACAGATGTATGTGGTGATGGTATTCTAGAGACCTTTGGTTGCATCAAAAGACAAAAAACAAGGAAAAAAAATCACCAATATGCCCTCCCTTGAAATAATGGAGAAAAGAAGTCACTGGAATCAGCTCCATCATTGTACACAAGCCTCTGAAGGCACCTGTCCTCTCTCTTTAGAATTTAGCTTCACAACTCATGGGTTTATATATCATATTCCAGGGGACGGGGAGATGACTTAGTTCAGACCTCTAAGTTCAGGTCTTCAGACCCCGTATAAGAAAGCCAGATATGAGGTGTAGCAGGCATCTGTCATGCCAGCTTTCCTGTAGTGAGAATGGAGACAAAGGCAGCAGAATCGCCCCCATTTTACTGCTCCTGCTCCGGCACCTGTAGCTTGCAGCATACCCACAGAAAGAAGAAACCCTCCCTCAGACACAGTGGAAGACAAGAACCACCTCCCAAAAGTTAGACGCCCACATGCACACTGGCTTGCCGTGCTCACACTTCTACATCATATGCATAATTATTGACGTTGAATTAAAGTATGCAGTTTAAGCATTGCCTTGGGCTGGGGAGATAATTAACAAGTAAAGGGGCTTGCTGATGACCTGAGTCTGGTTTTGGAACCCACATGGTGGAAGCAGAAAACTGGCTCTTACAGGTTGTCTTCTGACCTCCACACACACAATAGCACATGTGCACATACATTCATACACAAAATCAAAATATTTTTAAATGTTACAACATGCAAGCGTTTCTTGTTTTGGTGTTGCCATTCTTACTGATAAAGTTGCATTAATGTTTGAATCGCAATGTGGCTGAGTCAAGAAAGGCCATTTATTCTCCACTACACCTAGGAAGTCTTACCTAGTGCTTCTCCATTTCTTCTGACGATCACTCTGCTTTCCGGAGTACTTAGCTGTCCTTAGTTACAGTTGGGTCACTATCTGTGGGTAGGAATCCCAGTAGGTAAGGTTCAGGTGGTCAAAAAAGCCCTAGTCCTTGGGGCCTCCCAACCAAATAAGCCCCTAACTTGGCTGAAAGTCCTGCGCCAAAACAAAATGAAAACCACGTCCTAAAGAAAGGTTCTCCTTTCTGACCCTTGCAGTTAGTGTTTCTCTACTGTATGCAAAGGTAGATGTGATCGTGGAACAAACTTGGGGAGTGCTTGCTAGATTAGAACTAGCATTGGTTTTAGGATAAATTTCAAAGATTTATTTAACTGATGTGTCAGGTTCAATTAGGAGAGGTCAGATTTCAGGGATGGAAGTTTATGAGCCAAAGCTTTATTGCGTATAGGAATCCCAGCAGTCTGGGTAGTGATCCCAGAAGTCCCTGCAGTCTATCAAGCCATAGCCTCTTTCTCACCTTAATCCATAAGCCCTATTTGTGTACATGAGGAGTTTGTACTTTTAAATTATTTTGTTTGGTTTTGTACTTTAATTTTTCACGCCTGTTTAACATGGCTGAAATTCTTCTCACCCGTGAAATGTATATGAAATTAGAAATAAGTTCCAACTACTGTAAGTTGTGGGTTGTAGACTGTAGAGACAGCTCAGTTGCTAAGATAATGCATTGCTCCTGCAGAAGATCCAAGTGTGGGTCTTGTTGGCTCTGTTTCTACCATGATGTATATGTGGAATAGTTTGCACTGACGTATGATAATTCTTAAGACAGTTGGAAAGATTTAAGAGAAGACGCAAAACTAGGAAAAATCAGGTTTGTTGTTGTTGTTGTTGTTGTTGTTTTCAAAACAGGGTTTCTCTGTGTAGCCTGGGCTGTCCTGGATTTGCTTTGTAGATCCAGGCTGGCCTCTGAACTCACAGAGATCCACCTGCCTTTCCCTCCGTGAGTGCTGGGATTAAAGGCGTGCGCCACTGCACCCAGCTGAAAAATCAATTCTTAAGCCACATGAAAAAGAGAAATCAAAGTTGCAATGGCAGTAGCATATGGAAACTCATGGTACCTCCTAGGAAAAGAAAGTTGTCAATAACTGCATTTAAAAAGTTATAGCTATGACCAGACCATGAGACATTTTGTTTCACTATACTAAATATAAAACGTAGTCTCTAAGCCAGTGTTTTTCAACTGTGTGCAGTAAGAAATGCATTTTATATGAATTAGGGAGGTGGCTTGGTGGGTAGGAGTGCCTTCGGCTCTTCACAGGATCTGAGTTTGATTCCTGACCTCCACAGCAGGTGCTCATCAGGACCTGTTATTCCAGCTCTAGGGAACATCTTCTGACCTCTACAACACCTGCACTCATATGCACATGCCCACACACAGACGCATAGACAAAAGGCAAAAGAAAAAAAAATTCATTTTACATTGTAACTCAGTGTACCACTGTTGGGAAAATCAGCCCTCCTTAAAACTCTTGTTTTTTTGTTGTTGTTGTTGTTTTTAATTTTATTTTTGTTTTTTTAAGACAAGGTTTCTCTGTATAGCCTTGTCTGTCCTGGAATTCACTATGTAGACCAGGCTGGCCTCAAACTCAAAGATCTATCTCTGTCTCCTGAATGTTGGGAGTAAAGGCTTGCCCCACCACCACCCAGCTATTCTTGCCTTCCTACATGTCTTGCTAATGTCTACACTCTAACTGGGGGCGATTCTTACCCTGGCTACTTCCTAGTCATACAGCTGGTAACTTAGAAGATGAAGTAGCATCTCTTGGACAAAGAATAGGCTAGTTAAGTGCTTATATGTTGATCACTTGGCATTCTTCTGGAAAATTATTGTTATATGAATCATTTACATATTCTGGATATGAACCCTTCAAGATGAGAATTCACATAACATTTCCAAATCTGTAATTCCTCCGTTTTTTAAAAAATGATGTCTTTTGATATACACACACACACACACAGGGTTAGAATAGTTTCCATGAATATACAATTAGATGTGTATCTAGATGAATCTTAAATAAGTATTTTTTCTGTAGGGAAAAATAAAAGATTAATAAGGCATAGAACATGTATGAGGTGCTACTTTCTGGTTTTGTTTTTGTTTGTTTTTTCCTTTTTCCTTTTGAGACAGGATATCTGTAAGTAGTCCTGGCTGGCTCCCTGGAACACACTGTTTGGACAAGGCTTGTCTGGAACACACAGAGATCTCTCTGATGACCTTCTGACCTTCGGAGTCCTAGGATTAAAGGTGTGTGCTGTTTAAAACAAAAACAAAAAAAACAAAAAAAAAAGCCAAGAACAACAACAACAACAAAAAACCCCTCTAAACATTCAGAATTGAGACAGAAATGTCATTTAAAAGCAAAAGGTGGTAAATCCCATATGTGTGTGTGTGTGTGTGTGTGTATGTGTGTGTGTGTGTGTGCGCGCGCGCGCGCGCGCGCGTGTGTGGCTCCCAAACATAACAGAGCTGAAAGGAAGGAGAGAAGCTGCTATGATGAGCGCCTTTCAACAGAAGACCTGTTGTAAGTGAGGTGAGGTAGCACATGCCTGTGATCCCAGCACTCAGGAGGCCTAGGCAGAGGATCATCACTTCATGCCTGGCAGCCTACACGGCCAACCTGTGACCCACAAGCACCATGCCTTTCAGGATAGCTGTGAGTACAGCCCAACACATCTGGAGACCACAGCATCATACTGCAGTATCAAAAGGTTGGACAGCACCTGGTCCAGACAGCCTGGGCTGTATAGTGAAACCTGACTCAAAAACAGAACAGTTTTTAAAAATCTCATACTGTATATGCCGTTACACATGTTAAAGACACTGACCAAATGACATCCAAAAATATCATTTAGAAGTGGCCAGAAACCATGTCCCCTTGATGGGGAGGCCTGATGGCACTCAGAGAAAGAATAGCAGGCTACCAAGAAGAAACTTGATACCCTAGCATCATATTCAAGGGGAAGAGGTCCCCTTCAGTTACAGTCATAGAGAAGGGGAATGGGGTGAAAGCAGGAGGGAGGGAGGAATGGGAGGATGCACAGGATGGGATAGCAATTGAGATGTAATATGAATGATTTCATTTTTCAATATAAAAAATAGTATCATTGAAAAAACAAAAGTGGCCAGAAAAACAAAGATTTTCATGGTAAACCTGGCTTGCAGCTAGGAAGGCCATGGGCCTTAGTGAGGAAGCTATAAATGCTGTTCACAGGGAGGAGAAAGAAGAGAGTAATGAAATATATGTGAGATACGTGTAGAAAGAGGGGGCAGCAAGGGAGGGGTGTTGACGCTTGTTTGCTAACTCTATTTTATTTGGGGTGTTGAAGCCTCTACCTCCCTTCCACTAACCACTTAATCCTGGGTGAGAAAGAAAGAAGGTTAAGGAGAGAGAGGGGTGCAGACTCCTTTGCTTCTCCCACTGTTTAGAGTCAGTTGGGTTCTTTGGGGGCCATAGCAATCTCCCTCAACAGCAAATGCAGCAAGCAGTCTCCTCTGAGCCCTGACACGGTCGAACTGGTTTCTCTCAGTCCTCCACACTGTCCATCCCTGGTCTCTCCAAACCAGACACATTGCCACCACTCCACACCCTCTTTCTGTCCTACTTATTTCCCCCAGAATCCTAGCCACGCCCCCCTCCTTGTGGCAAAGACCACCCTCCCCACCCCCCCACCCCACCCTTATCAGTTGCGGACAAACTAAAGCCTAAACTAAGATCCCACACTAGGGATTTAAAACAAAAACCTATTTCCATAACACAACTGAGTTTAAAAAGAAACCCAAAACTTCTGTTATAGAAGGGTCAGGGTGAAAAAAAAATGTAATAAAAGGAGGAGGGCATGACTAAAGCACAGAGAATATTTTTATTGTACATGTAAGGGAGAAAGCAGGCAGAGGAAAGAGTATGCCTGAACATGGCTGGCAGACTAAACCAGACCATAAGAAAAGAAAGCAGGAGGGAGAGCAAGAGAGGCAGCCAAGAAACCGGGTGTAGCCAAAATCAAAATGGCTGAGTGATGTAGGGATCAGGCTAGGTAGCGGGGAGGAGGAGCTTTAGGGTAGGAGCAGTAAGGAATGCTGGGAGGTGTTGAGGGAGGCTGGCCCAGGGGCTATTGAGACCCTACACAGGGGAGATTGGGGAAAGGAGTGGGAAAAGTGGGCCAATGGGAACAAAGTATGATAACAGTTCATATGCTGACTTTAAAAAAGTTAGTTGAGAATCGTGGCTCTTGCCTGTATCTTAGTACCTTAGTGCCTGAGGCAGGAAGATCAAGGTGGGTTCAAGGCCAATTTTGGCCACCAAGTGAGACTTCATTTCATAAACCCGAGGAAACTGAACACAGGGAAGCAAGTCTCAGATGGCAGCACTAGATGAGGCTAGCCACAAGTTGAAGGCTATTCTGATGCACATAGTAGGTTCAGCTATCATGACATCCCAGGTTAAATAGCTAAAGGCAAATGCTGACAACGAACGGTAAGTGCTGGCTGAGCTGGACATAATATGAGCCTCATGGGAAGTTAGAAGTATAATATTTTATGAAATTATTTAGCAGCATTTCATAAAGCTAAATATAAATATGTCTTCAACCCAGAAATGTCTTCTATCTGCCTGTCAGTCTGACAGATGGGTGCTTTTGTTCACCCAAAGTCATATGGAAGATGGATCAGGTAGTAATTTTTACAATAGCCTTGAGCTGGAGACGATCCAGCATTGGGATAGACAAGCGCATCGTACACGATCTGTCAAGTGGAAGTTGCTGAGAAAGAAAGAAGACATTGTTGTTGTTGTTGTTGTTTGTTTGTTTGTTTGTTTTGATCACAGGCCTGAACCACCCCAACAGCTTGGACAGTCTGTTTTTACAGTCATCAAGACAGACAAGCCTATAATCCTAGTTTTAGAAAAGGCTGGGAGATCGGGTCTCAGGGACCCTCTCTACCACACACAAGTGTTCAGGACACAGTCTCCAACAAACACACACCCACAAAAGGAACAACAACACAAATAAACAACAAAGATAAATAAATAATAAGTAACACAAATCTCAGAGACAATATTGGTTGCAAGTAGCCAGACACAGAAGAATGCAGACTCTGTTTGGTTCAATATATACAAGATTATTAAATTAAAACAGCCACTACAGATGACGAAAAGGCTCAGGACTGTGGCTGCCGTGAGGAGGGTATGAAATGAGAGGGGAAATGAAGCCACTGACAGTGACAGGGATATGAGCCTGTAAAATTCATTAAGTGGGACGCGCATTCAGAATGGACTCTGTAAGCCATTCTCAGTAGAATAGAAAAATTCAATGCAAAAGAGATCTTTGGGTGCTCATTGAGATGACCCTAGATAATGTCATATAATCTGGGAACACTGTCAGAGCTGCAGGAGGCCTTGAGTTCCAACTGTGGGGACTATTACAAATCTTCCCATCTTCCTTTCTCCCTCCCTTCTACCATACTTTGAAACTGAGTAAGGTACTCCATTTTCTAGCTTTTCAACTTATTTTTTTATTTCATTTTTGAAAAACCTTAGTTTTGTTGATGTAATTATTTTTAATTAATTTTCAAAAGTATTTTATTTTTAATTAAAATAATATTGGGTACCCAATTGAGGTCCTCATCCTTGGGAAAGACGACAAATGCTACTTCTCTCATCAGCCTTTAATTACATGTAGTCCTTCATCTATTGGTAGGTCTCCATGAGATTTCCTCCATCCATGTTGGCATGTCAATTGGTGGTGTTCTTCAGGTCTTATTTAGGCAGCCACCTTGCTGAGAATTCATGGATGTAGCTTCCTTGTCACAATCTGTATTGCAGCCGACTTCCAGTTGTGGCTTTCTGTAATGGTTTCTGTCTGTTGTCCAAAAAGAAGCTTCTCTGATGAGAGGGGAGAGCTGCCCTTATCTGTGGGTGTATTTCAAATGCCCTTGCGGGTTGTCCTGGCGCAGGGAGTGGCAGTGCTTGGATGACCTTCTAAGATCAATGATGTCACCCTCTGTGTGCAATTTGCTAGGTTCACAGTACTAGGCAAAGGTTTCTCTAGTCAAGGAGATCTTAAGTCAGGCTGTTGGTTCCTGACAAAATACAGGCATCACAGCTGGACACGACTGTCTGTTGCTTTCCTCCCCTGGCAGCTCACACAGCATCTTCCAGGGCTGTGAAGCTGGTTCTCAAGGCGGAACAGGCTCCTGGGTCAGATGGGAGAAGCCCGAGTCCTGCTCTTTTCTCCGTGGGGATTCACCTTCGACCTCTGGAGCCACCAAGGGCAACAGCCACAGCCTGTATTGTTTGAGGAAGTTTCTCATACCTGCTGCTGCAGTTTTTGTTAAATAGTTTATGGCTTTTGGGAGAATCGTTATCATACAGTGTGTTGTGATTTCATTTAAACACAGACAGAGGCACACTCATAGGAACACTCTGTAACCTTAGGTAAACATAAAATAATGTGGTTTTTTTTTTATCACAGTATTATTTATCCCTCCCCCATCTCCTTCTGAACAGACCTTTCCTCCTTTCCAACTAACCACCCCCACCCCCCAGCACCGTTTTTGGCATTTTTCTCCCGTTACATTACCTGTTTCCTGCTAGTTCCCTTTTATTTTCAGCAAACACAATTTTTTTTTTTGTAATGGAAAGTCCATAAAAGGAACTACATAAGACCATAGGAAAATTTTGCTTCACAGAAAGAAGAAAGACACGGGGACAGGGAGAGAGAACCCGTTAGACTGGAGAGGCACAGGGAGAGGGAGAAACAAAAGTTTGATCCAGAAATGTTGGGTGCTGGACTGCAGACTGCTCGAAGGTGATGAGACGTAGCCGTTTTGCCAGGGTCAAGCCAGGCAAGGTCAGTTACGGACTGTCAGGGCTTCGGGCGGGGCAGCAGTCCGGGATCGGGCGCTTGATAATCACCCCCGTCCCGTAAGTATGTGGTCACATGTTCCAAGCTCTAAGATGTAAAATATTTTGTTTGCCATTCCAGAATGTACCTTGCTAAAGGAGGAAATTGAGATCTCTTAAGCTCCCTGTAATTTACTGTCTGGTGTCCTTTCCTGCCCTTTTCTCCTTCTCGGTTTGAGGGATATAAAAAAGAGCTGTGCCGTTAATAACTCGCTGGCTTGGGTCGTTAGACCTCGCAGCCCTCCTGACTCCAGCTTTGGGCTCTTTCTTTTCTTGATCTCTTTGTTTTTTTTTCATCCGTGGTCCTCTTCCTGGGGACCCTTGGAGGTCAGGGTCAGATATGGCTGGTCAGACAGTTAGGGTTAAGCCGAAGTAGCTCAGTTGGGAGAGCGTTAGACTGAAGATCTAAAGGTCCCTGGTTCAATCCCGGGCTTCGGCACAAGTTACTTTTTGTTTCCCATACCTCTCTTGTTCATTTGCCGAAGCTGCACTACTGACCCCATGATATAAGAGATTGCATGATTTTGTTATTACCATCGAAAAAGATTTTTGAAAATGTTCACGTGTCTGGGACTACTTCCTCAGTTTTCAGTAATTCCTGGAAGAGAAGTGCTGTCCCTAGCACCATCATGGTTCCCGGCACCTCTGCGTTCCAAGAGGGAAAGCCATTGCCGGTCTCCTATGCACCGTGAAATTGGTAGCCTCAGTTCTAAGCCCAGGTGCTGATGTGTGCGCTTCTGTAGACTCCATTCCCCAACACCACGGGGCTCTGAGGATTTGTTTTGACCCATAGGGAAAGAAACAGGCAATAAATTACAAGGTATTGAGAAGTTTGCCATTTGTAACCTAGTAGATTGGCTTCCTCTAAAAGTGAAGCATCGGGCCATGAGAGTTTTTTCAGGAAAAGCTCATCAATTGTTAAAGCTTTCGGTCTGAATCTGATGCTAAAGTATTTCAGATTTCCTTGCTTAAGTTTGTGAATATAGCTTTAACGGTTCCTTTGGAAAAGATGAAAACTGCACAAATCAAAGTCTCCTTTTGTGGTTTGAGTCACAGACGCTCACGTCTGGCCGGTTAGCTCAGTTGGTTAGAGCGTGGTGCTAATAACGCCAAGGTCGCGGGTTCGATCCCCGTACGGGCCAGCTTTTGAGCCATATTCTCTCTGGCTCTGCAACCAAATTTTAGAAGCTCTCGAAGGAGGTGACTACATTCTTTCTGCTATTTAAAAAATAAAGTGATCTTTGCTTGGTGCAGCTCGTCGTAAATTCCAGCACTCTGATCTTCGAATTCCAGGGCATTCAGGTCTGCGCAATGAGACTCTAACCTGTCTTTAAAATAAATCCAACCAAAAAAAGCAAAACCAAGGCGTGACCGCACACGTCCGCAATCCTCTCGCTTGGGAGGCAGAGGGGGAAGATCCTATTTAAGTCGGGCTACAGAGGAAATCCCTGCATCAGGAGACTGCATGTAGTGTGAGAGCTTAGGTGTGTTTTAGAAGGAGTTAGAAGAAGGTACGAAACTCTCCTGCTTTCAGTCCACAGAACGGAGCAGATTCAGGATAGTCAACGAGTTGGTGAGAGAGAGGCGATAATAACAGCAACGAACAGTTTTTGTTTATTGAACAATCTCACTGTGTGGTGTTTGTGGGTTTGTTTGTTTGTTTTGTTTTGTTTTTATGACAGGGTCGCCCGTAGTCCGCGCTGGCCCTGAACTGGTGTGTGCCCAAGTCTGGACTTGAGTTGCTGATCCTTCCGCCTCAGCCTCTTTGCCTGGCTTACCTTTTTAGTCTTTCGGGATGAGTAAACCCTGGGGTAAATAAAGCCGGCTCAGGTGAGACGTCCCGGTGCCTGCCGCGAAGGATCTCAGGCGTAGCACTTGGCCCGAGCTAGCTGGAGGCAGGCTGGGCTGATGTGGTCTGTAGGGCTCTGTGGGGTCCTCTGGACTGCGGAGGCCTCTGGACCCTAGACTCAGTAAAGAGTGTGCAGTACAAAGACCCACCGAGGTGCAAGGATTCCCCGTGGGAGCAGCTGGGCGCTTCAGGGTTCCCCTGTGATGGAGATTTCTCTAATGGAAGTATCGCCTGTCCAGTTTCATCTAATCAGACACTCAAAGAGTTCATTAATATCTGCTTTCGACTGCACTGTGAGGTACGAATGGCCGATTCTTTGTCGGCTATTAGTGCAGAACCCATTATTAAATGCATCCCACCTGAGTCTGCACCGGAGCTGGGATCGGAACACCCCGATGTACGCGCCGTCAGTTGGCGGCCGCGCTTAGCTTTCTTTACCTAACGTCTGTACTTTAGTAATCCCCAAACTCTGTGAGAGGGAAGATAGGAAATCCATTTCCAAACTAAGATACTCTTAGTGTAACCTGAGAAAATTCCTACCACTTGACCATAACCTCAGCCTCCAGCCTCCGTCTCCACTCTGCCTGACGCAGACAAAAAAAACCTCTAAGGCTTCCTTTTCCAGCTCGCTCGCCTCCCTCCCTCTCGCCTCCCTCCCTGGCTAGTTATGGTGTCTTAGTTCTGCGGATCTCTGTAAGATCGCAGGCTCCACTGGGGCCAACCCGCCAGTGTCCTGGCATCCCCGACAGCCGGGCTGGTGGCGATACTCCTTAGGGAGATGTCCCTTTTCTATTTGCAGTGGCCATTTCTAGAGAAAGGGCTGTGCGGAGGAGAAGAGACTCCGTAAGTGAGAGCTCTTCCCGTTAGGAAAAAGTATTAATGAAGCCAGATAGAGAAGGATTCTTATACCCTGTTGATTGAGACCAAACCTTCAAACTTCCTGCCTTCGCCTACCGAAAGCTGCGTTTCTGGTCCGCAACCGGTCTCTCTTTTAGGATGCTTATTTAACTTAATTTATATTATTTTTAAGTTGCTTTGCAGAGCAAGGAGTTTCCTTGTGACACTTTGATCTGTATATCATTATATATATTATATCTCTGTCGTCCCACCTGCCCCCCGGGGTCCCCTTCCTTTCCGGTTCTCTTCCTCCCTCCAAATCCTTCTTTTCAGGGCCCACACTTTTTTCTTACTCTTTTGAACCCTCCACCCCCACCCAACAGACACACCTTAGACTTCTTTGTCCTCTTTCTGCTTTCATGCGCCCTTCTTTGGTTTTAAAGCATTTCTTCTGACTCCATGAATTAAGGAAGAGCCAGAAAGTAGAAAGAAAAGCTGTCCGAAGATGGGTGTTTCAGAGCTTCGGAAGCAGCTTTCCGAATCAGGACATAACTTCACAGATCACCAGTGCATAGGCGCTTGAATACCTCGATCTGTTTCTACGTGAATAAAGGTTAGCCTTCAGAAGATAAACAAGCTAACGGAACCAGCTGCAAATCCAGCCTGTCTCGCACCCCCAAGTTCCCAGGACTTTGCTGTACTGAAGCAACTAGAAGAAATTACTTATATTATCTAGGCAGTAACACAACCCAGAGCCACATCGGGGTTTGCAGGGTGAGAGAGCTCAATATGCAGTTAGGAGATTATGATTTATTGGAGAGAGGTGGTGCCTCAGCCTTTAATGCCAGCACTTGGGAGGCAGAGGCAGGCAGATTTTTGTGAGTTCTGAGGCCAGCCTGATCTATAAAGTGAGTTCCAGGACAGTCATGGATACACAGTGAAACCTTGTCTTGAAAAGCCAAAACCAATAAAATAAAATAAAATCTATATTAGAAACAAGGACTAATTTTAATTTTTAGAAATAATTTTGTTAGTTTATAACATAATGTTATTTTCATACACATATCATTGTGCCTTGTCTGTTGTCACTCTTCCTCCCTCTGTGATATTCTTCCTCCCCAGAGACGCCTTTTGCTTTTGTAGTGGATACAAATATGTTTTTGTTTTGATCCTACATATGGGATGTGAAACAGACTTTGTGTGAAGCTGTGTGGTGCTTTTTTCCCTGGAAACAGACTTGCAAAAGAAAAGGTAATGTTTTTCCACTAGAAGAGGAACCCCCTCTTGTGGGGGCATGTTCTTTGCCAACTGATAAACATTTTAGAATGGAGTCTGAGAGGATATATATATATATTTTTTTTTTTTCTTTTCTGGGTGCTGCTCCGGGTTCCAGCGGCTGCGGTTGCAGTCATCTTTGCTGAGTTGCTAGTTTGCTGTTTAACAGGTCTGCTGGAACCCTGCAGACTTACGCCAGTGGAATCGCTCCAAGGAACTGAGTCTAAAAAGGTCTACTTCTCCTGTTCCCATTAGGTGGGTTGGAAGGGAGATAGAAGCATTAAAAAACCCCAAATAAAGTAGGTTTGAAAAAGTGTAAAGCCTACATGCTTTGGTGCACTAACATGTACACATATACATACACATTTATATATTGCACTGGCTGGCTTGTGTGTCAACATGACACAAGCTAGAGTCATCAGAGAGGAAGGAGCCTCGGTTGAGAAAGTGCCTCCATGAGACCCAGCTATAAGGCATTTTCTCAATTACTGATCCATGGGGGAGGGTCCAGCCACTGGGGGTGGTGTCATCCCTGGGCTGGTGACCCTGGGTTCTATAAGAAAGCAGTAGGGAAGGAATTGCCGACATTAGGGACAGTTCATTCATATGAAGACACTGTCCTCTTGGGAAGGTCTCTAAGCACTAAGCAAAACAACCGGGACACTTGTTGACCTAATTTCTTCCAGGAAATTTTTACTTCAGAGGAAGTGCTGTTTCCAGGCTTCGGCACTAGGTCACCAAGCAAAGCTTTCATAAGGAACGCCATAGCCAGGGAAACCCTGTGACCGCAGTACCCCAGGGGTGGAGGCAGGTGAAGTACATCATGTAGGACCACAGCAGTGTGAAGGGGAAGCACAGGGCACACAACAGCCTGACTTATAATCAGGAAAATCCCGTGGTTGATACTACAGAGTCTTATCAAGGACAAATGATCAGGTCTGGAAAATACCTCTCTTCTTTGGGCTTATGAGTGTATTTTAATTCTCCTAAAAGTGATCTTAACATGAGTATTTCTTTAAATTCTCCTAAAAGAGGAGTTAAAGGAGACTTTTTAAAATGTTTGCACTCTCTGGGGCTGGAGAGATGGCTTAGAGGTTAAGAGCACTGACTCCTTCTCCAGGGGTTATGAGTTCAACTCCTGATGTTCTCTTCTGCAGGTGTACATGCAGACAGTCCCCTGTGTAACTAAATCTTTAAACAAAAATGTTGAAAGTTCTTTTTTTAAAATGCTTATCATTTCTTATACAAAATAAGTTAACTGCAGCATTAAAAATAAGCATAGTCCAAATAACCTGTGAGCATTGGTTCATTAATGTAGGAAAACAAATCCTTCCACTTGGACTGCAAAGCGAGTGACCAGCCTCAAGGAAGCCACCAATCACAGGCCAGTATACTGCAAGCTTCATTTTGTATCCAGCCGATCTACATTTCTGGGTGAGAGAATATAGCTAGGGTCTCCATTAGATTTCTCTCTAACCAGTTATGGTGAACAAACAAAAGCAGTTTGGTATAAACATCTGTAGGTGCCCAGAAGGCTCAAAACTTGGTACTCACCATAATTCTCAATTCCTTTACCTTCACCCTAGAGAAGAATATGAGAGTACTGGGTGCTCTCCTGGGATCTCATATAAACCACTAACTGGGGAAAAGCCTGGGTACATCACATCTTAGAGCATCAGTGGGGGTAGCATTCACACAGCTACCATGTCTGCATTCCCTGCCGTTCATTAGCTATCCTTCCTGAAGAGAATGGACCAGATGTGGACCAACCTCCACACTTGAAGCATTCTATGTGGGAAAGGCCCTCCTCTAGCGACTGACTGGGAGTGGCATTCCTAGATGAGTCCCTGGGGACACACTGGGACACAGCTCCCACATACTTCAAGCCCTGGGTGACACCCTGAGAAAGCTGCCACCCCATCATGCACTGGGGTCTGTGGGTTCTATTCCAATTTGAGTTTTAGGATACCACAATGTTCTAAGAGTGCGTACCTTCTGGCCCTTTCTCTTTTATTTTATTTTATTTTGTTTTATTTTATTTTATTTATTTACTTGGGGGAGATTTCTGAGGCAGTTCTCTGCCTCCCTAGAACTGGGATGAAAGGCATGAGCTATTCTAAAACTTTCTCCTAATTTTAGGAATACAATGGATTTCACCATGCCTTAAACCATTTTTACTCGATTATGTCTCCCTTGAACTTTGGCGAGGGGTGCATTTCAAATTCTAGTATTTGATATATCAGTGTTCATCAGATACGTGCTAAGAATGCAGGCTACGCAGTCACAAACTGAGCTTGTTAAAACAAAACAAAACAAAATAAAACTCCGTAACTCCTGTGACCCTGGGTGAGTAGAAAAGCAAAGACTGTATCACATAGTTGTGGCTCTGAGATTCCACGAGTTGAAAAAATGTGTCTTGTACAAGAGAGCTCAGCACAGCCTGAGCGAGGGAGGTATTACTCCTCAGGCCATAAACTTCAGATCTGGAATTACAAGAACCTGATGGAAGGCCCTTGCTCCATCACCTGCTCTGCAGCCCCTACTTGGAACCACTGCTGGCTGGTACCTCACAGAGGCTTAGCCTATGTAGGGGCCAGCTGCTGACCTCGCCCTCGTAATGGAGCGGGGCTTGGCTTATAAGGACTTAACGGTCTCTACAACTCCACGGATAGGTTTCAGATTTGTAGTTTCCTCTGGTTACTTGAGATTGAAGTTAAGGAATTTTTAAAAATTATGACAGTAATCATCTGCTTCAATGTTTTCAAGAAATGTACGTGTAGCTGTTAATCTATTTGTCTCCTTTATCATTAATTTTTCCCTGATCAGACCACAAAATCTGAGATATTTATGCAGGAAAATAATCATTTTTGTGTGTTTGCTGTTGTTGTTTTTGAGCCAGTGTCTATGTACCCCTGACTGGGCTGGCCTGGACAAATCCAGATTTGCCTGCCCCTGCCTCCAGAGTGCTGGTGTGAGATTGCTGGTGTCCTGCTTTGGGGTACTTTTAAAATCATCAGTCATTAAAGTCATAATTCTGTGCCCAGGGATAAACTGTTGGTATTAAGTTAAAGAAAGATGTGAATTTTTTAATTCTCTTCTGTCAGTCATGAGATTTGAACCCAGATCCTCACTCACATGAAACCAGTGCTCTACCACTAAGCCACATCCCTAGTCCTAAGGTTTTTAAGGTTAATGGGTATTATGCAATTCTCTATTAACCTTGCTGGGCCTATTTAAGTTTTCACGGGCAATATTTCAGAAATCTTGAGTGAGATTAGAGAAAGGCAGGTGATATGGTACCTTTTCTAAGGCTGGGTGGAATAGCACTTCCCAGTGTGCCCAAGGCTTCCTCCCTCCACCCAAACAAGATATTAAGCAAGTAGCTTCAGATACATTCACTCATCATTTTCTCGTGAATAAATGTGAAGTTTTGGAGAGGTCTTTTTCTCTACTAGGTTTTTTTTTTTCCTTAGTAGATGTGGTTTCAAGTAATTGGTTAGTATTTTGTAGCTGTTCTGTTCACTTAAGGTGATAAAAACCAATGACCCTAATACCAAGTAGTAACTATGTTATATAACTTTCAAAGCACTTTTGCTGATAATAACATATTTAACATTTATCACAATGTTATGGCTTGTTTGAAACAAGATGGCAATCCTCCTGCATCAGCTTCCCAAGTATTGGGATTATAGATATGAGCCAGGGGACCCAGCTTGAACTTTTTTTTTTCTTTAGAAAACTTTGGTTGTGAAGTAAAAAAATGGTTTAACTAGTTGAAAATATCTGTTCACCTTAGTTCTGGTTCTTAGATTTTGAACTATCTTTGGAATGCTTCAGTAATTCACCAGTTTTCATGGTGGGCTTTTTTTGTTTGGTTTTGTTTTGGCGTTTTATTGTTTTGTTTTCTTGCTTACTTGAACACTGAAGTAACCAATGACGGAGATGATGAAGACAACTATGTTCTCCACCCTGCAGCTGGAAAGTGAAGGCTCTGTCAAACTTCAGCGAGATTCTTCTGCAAAGGCAGAAGTTCCAGTCAGACCAGCTTTGCCTTAGATGCAACATCATCGCCTTTCATGGCCTTCGCCAAAGCCAGGGCAGCTTTGCAGCTCGCCGCTGCTTTTCAAACCTCGTTCCCACTGATCCATCATAGGGAGATCAACGCCAAATCTAGGGAATGTGGGGGGTGAGGGAGCTGAGGGTTAGTGAGAAACAAATGAAAGGGAGTCAAAGAGCCAAGTTACTGGAAACCCAGAAACCGGGAATTGGAAGTTCTGTGGGGAAAGCTGGCACATTCCTTCCCTTGAATGCAAACTGCAGCTGTGGAGGAACAAGGTTCATGAAGATTCCCTCCTGTCCTGGTCCAAAGACTTACTCAGGATGGCGTGGTGCCAAGTTGGCAAGACCACTGCCTTGCCTACCCAGTCCTGTGTGCCAAACACTGGCTCAGCCCATCAAATGTGCCAAGGAAGCGCACTTCTCTTTTTGTTGTGGTTGTGAAATCTTTTATGATAGCTGACTCAGACAGTTTTGGAGATTCAGCTAGAGAAAGGCTATTAAAATGGTAATACAAAAGGTTTCTTGGAATCCTTCATGGGAGAAGAAATTATAAGTGCCATCCCCAATCAGGATGAGGTGGCCGAGTGGTTAAGGCGATGGACTGCTAATCCATTGTGCTCTGCACGCGTGGGTTCGAATCCCATCCTCATCGACTGTTGGATGCTTTTGCATCAGTCCTGACTGCCACGTGTCTGCAGGTTTGGTTTTTGTCTCGGGGCAGTCATAGATCACGGGTATTGTCTTTCGGTCAGTTACTTCCTTTTTCATCACCAGGTGAGTGGTCCCCTCCAGTCTTCTCATTCTGCTTCCACACTTGCTCCTTATCTCTGCTGTGACCTCAATTTTTGTCAGGTGACTTATCTGATTTATGCCTCGCTGTTCCACCAGATTTTCATTTTCCACTAAATCAAATGAATTGAAGGTGTAGGAAAACATTGCACAACAACCTAAAGGAGCTGAAAGATGAAGATAACTAAGGAGTTATTATATTCATGAAAATGTGTCTCAGCTATGCGTGATGACAAAAATTAAAAAACGTCTTTAATGCAAAGGAGCCAGGACCAGGAGGATGGCCACAGGGCCAAGGCCATCCCGAGGCTACCTAGTGACTTGCAGGTGAGCCTCAGAAACAGAGACTCAGCCGCAAACAACAAGAACAGAAACTAGTTGTAAGTATGCATGAAAACCAGACCAACCTTACTGTTGCTAAGGTTCTTGATAATTGTATTTAACAAGCTTGTACTTAGTTATATTTTACATGGGGTCTCACAATGCCGCAAGGCTTCCTTTGAACCCCTGGTTACTGGATCTTCCTCACTCCTGTGTATCTAGGAAGACATATAAGTCATCAACCTTGTGTGGCTGTCCTCTTCCCTGGGGCATGAGGGCCACCAGCCCACCAAGGCAGGAGGAGCAGAAGACAAGCTGCAGGGCCTGGAAGGCCGTAAGCACAACAGAGATCGAACACTCCGGGAACCAGTTCAGGAGCTAGTTCAACTTTAATCAAGGAGAACAAAGGCTGTCTAGGGGGGCTTCCAGGATAGGTGTTCGTAATTGGTTGGAGCCAGGCACTTCTAGGATGTGTGTTTTACATTTGGCAGATGCTCCTATCATATGAGTAGGAACACAGTATCTAATTATCCTATAGGTGCAGGGAGGAAAGAGCTAGCAGGGAGCTGTGTCAAGGGCCATATATCAGATGAGGTTAGGGGCATCTATGTCTAAAGACACTGTCCAGATGGAGTCAGGCAGAGAGCCAGAGGCTCTGCTGAGGAGAGGGGGTCCTGCACCTAAGGCCCAGATCAGAATGGTATCCAGACCGGAGGACTGCAACCTCAAACAATAGGGTCCTTCCAACATACTTGTATGACTTTGTTCACATTTAAAGTTCCCATTGTACACAGACCTTGTCTTTGACCAGAATAGGTATGTTTCTTTTAGAAATATCACAGAGAAAATCTCATTCCATGTAACAGTCCTTGCAAATAGTGAAGATTTCTTCCTGAGAAATATCAGCATTGTAGTTTCTACTTGTGACTTATTCTTTTTGTTTGGTTTGGTTTTTTTGAGACAGGGTTTCTCTGTGTAGCCTTGACTATCTTGGACTCACTTTGTAGACCAGGTTGGCCACAAGCTCACAGAGATCTGCCTGCCTCTGTCTCCCCAAGTGCTGGAATCACAGGAGTGAACCGCCACATGCCACATCCAGCTTGTGGCTTATTCTTGGATGATCTTCAAAAGGGGAAATAAATATCTTGTTTCCTCACATTTTTACCTTATTTCTATTTTCATTAAGTACTGCATTCATACAATTCAAAAAGATAAGAATCTACACAGCAAAAATTGTCATCAATTACCCTTTATACCAGACACGGTTACCAGACTTCATAATACCAGCATATTTCTTAGAATAGTGTGCAAATTGAGCACCCAGACATATATTATTTTTGTTTTGTTCATTTTTGGTTTGGGTTTCCATTTTTTGGTATCATATGATGATAAATTGTTGGGGTAAGGGAAGAGAGTGGCATGATGTGTAAATATGAATAAGTATTGCTTGCAAAAAGCGCTGACTACATCTCTCCTAGTTAGCATCAGCGGTCAAGTTGACCCAGAGTTATCTGAGGGAATCTCATTCGGGGGTTGCCTCCATCAGATTGGTCTTGGACATGCCTGGGGGCATTTTCTTGATTGCAATTGATGCCACTGTGGGCAGTACCAATCCTATGCAAGTGGGCCTGGGCTATAGGAAGGGCAGAACTAGGGCAACGCTGAGCATCCTTCCTGTGTGGGTTCTGCTAACAGTCCCTGTCCTGACTTCCCTCAGTGTTGAGTTATGGCTAACAGTTTAAGCCCAATCAACCTTTATCCTCCCCATGGTGTTTATCACAGCCACAGAGATCAAACTTGTGTAATATCTATATATATATTTGATATGCCATGTTGTGTGTATATGATTTCTAAGAGGGTATGTAGTACATCTTTGTTCTCTTTCTTTATAAGATGTTGTCACATTTTTCTCCATAGGGGTTTTGTGAGCTTATACTCTGACAACAAACAGGAAAAGAGAGAAGACCATACTTGACTATGGAGCCTTTATATGGAGAGCAATGTCTAATAGTGCTATAGATCACCTTAATGGAAGTAAAGCAGTCACCACAAAGGAAGTGATGTGAAATTCTGGGTAACCAGAACCCCTGTATAAATTGGGCTGGTTCAATAGTCAAGATTTAATGTGTGTTCTTGTTTGCTTTGATTGCTGTGATGAGTCACCAAGACTAAAAGTAACTTGGGGGGGAGGGGAAACCCGATTTATTTGATCTTATAGCTTTGGAAAGTCAAGGCAGGAAATCGAGGAAGGAACCTCAAGGCAGGAGCCAGTGCAGAAGTCATTGAGGGGTCCTGCATACTGGCTTACTCCTCATGGCTTCCTCACCTTGCTTGCTTATACAACACGAGCCAACCTATACTGGATGGGACCACCACAGCGAGCTGGGCCCCATCAGTCATTAATCAAGAAAATGCCCTACCGAATTGCCTACAGAAATCTGGTGGAGGCATTCTTTCAATTGAGATTACTTTTTCGCAGATGACTCTAGCTTGTGTCAAGTTGACATACTAAGTAACGCAGTCAGGTTGCCTGTTCTGTGGTTAGAGGTGACTCTTGATTCTTATGTGACTCAGAGTCAGTCTCAGTGTTCATTTCATTAATCCCACAGTTGGGAATCTGCTTGAATTTGAGCCAGCCTGGACTCCACTGTGCAAGGCAGGCTAGCATGAACTATGTAATGTCAATCAAATAAAGTCAAAGAAACTCAGAGCCAAGCAAACGCACATGCTGGAACAAGGTGGCTGATTTAAAGCATTCACTCTGCTCAGTGGCTCTCAGAGCCCTGCCCGACACCCCATTCTCCCCTGAAAGGTCAGCAATATGGATTCTAGGATGGCAGTTAGCTTCAACAGACTCTGGGATGCTGACCTTGGCTAAGGTTCAAGGCTATTGTTGCTTGAGTTTTATTTTCTTTTCCTCATTTTTTCAAAATCTGACTCATGGCTTCTATCCAGCTGCTGACGCACTGATGCTCACCCTTCCTAAAGCTGTGGCCCTTTAATGCAGTCTCTCATGCTGCGGGGAATCCCCCTGAGCATAAAAGAAGTTTTGTTGCTACTTTATAGCTGTAAGTTTGCTACTGTTATGAACCATGATGTAAATATCTGAGAGGCAACTGCTAGGAAGGAGCTGCTGCGACCCACAGGTTGAGAAGCACTTCCCTCCTCAGGACTGGGTTTCCCACCTTTCTAACTGGGTTATATTGGAAGTGTCCCAACTCCACAGGGATGACTCACTCTAACCTCTTCCCTCAAGCAACGGCAGGGAGCAGGGTGGACACTAGAAAATAGTAACTGACGTAATTGGAGTCAATGAGTCATTCAGGGGATAAGTTAGAACAATTGTGACAGGAAAAGGGAGGGGTCTTCTGTAAATGTTGTTTTTATTCGGAGGGATTCTGAGGAACCTCTGGTCTGCTACCATAAAGCCAGCTTAAAAGCAGGTATTAACTCAGTGTCTTAGTTAGGGTTCTTATCACTGCGACAAAACACGATGACTGAAAAGCAAGCTGGGGAGGAAAGGGTTTATTTGGTTTACACTTCCACAGCACTGTTCATCACTGAAGGAACTCAGGACAGGAACTCAAGCAGGACAGAAACTTGGAAGCAGGAGCCGATGCAGAGGCCATGGAAGGTGCTGCTTACTGCCTTACTTCACATGGCTGGCTCAGCCTGATTTCTTACAGAACCCAGGACCATCAGCCCAGGGATGGCACCGCCCACAGTGGGCTGGGCCCTCCCCCATTGACGACTAATTGAGAAAATGCCCTACAGCTGGATCTCAAGAAGGTATTTCCTCCAATGAGGCTCCTTCCTCTCTGATGACTATAGCTTGTATCACGTTGACACCCAAACCAGGTAGTGCACTGGGTTTCATCGCTGTCTTCTGAGAGTTGGGCTTTGGGAACCCAGGCACCAGTGGTGTGGCTAAATGGGTTCAGGACTCTAAGGTCACCTGCAGAGGAGGCCCACGTGGTTTTAGAGCTGCTGCATGATGGGACACACTACCCCTGTTGACCGTACTGCTGGGGTTTTATTTTAGAGGAGATTTAATTTTCTGTAGGAAAATATAAATGGATTTTCACATTTTCTGCCAATGAGCATCTTGGGGAATCACATGTACAAAGTTATGACAATGGTGCCTGGGAATGTTTGACAGAGTTCCTCTTCCTCAATCCAGATAACAGGCTAAAAAGACTTCTTGCTGAGGTGGAGGACATTCCTGTGCCCCTCACCTCACACTGACACCAGGCAGAAAGAAAAGCTTTGTCAACTCTTGGCTGAGCTTTCTGTTTCTCTGGTCACTGCCTTTTAACCACTTCTGGATGGCGTTCAAGGACGGGGTGCTGTTAGAACCGAGCCCAAGCGAGGACTGCACCTCCCACACCACAGGCCTCATGGACCTCCTCTCACAGGCCAGGGCCATCCTCAGTGCCGAGAGCTGGATCATGCAGAGGTAGATACTAGGGGCAGCACAGAGGCTGGGGCCCATGGCTGATGCAGCACATGATGGAACCAGAGACTCAGGAGGTGAGAATCAGCAGAGCCACAAGTTCCTGGGACAAGAAACTGAGCTGGGCCAACTTCAATGGTTTCTGTGAGCAACTCAATGAAGCCTTTGAGGAGCCTCCACTTGCCACCTGCTTGATGACCCACAAGATCCAGTACCCACAGGAGTAGGAGGCTATCCAGGCCTTGACAGACAGCAACAATCTGACAATTTGAAAGGAGCAGGAGAGTTGGCCCTGAGGACATGGAAGCAGGAGAGCTGGCCCTGAGGACACAAGAATAAGAGAGCTGGCCCTGAGGACATGGGAGCCTGAGAGCGGGCCCTGCCTTCAGGACACAGGAGTTGGAGAGCTGGCCCTGCCCTGAGGACAGCAGAGCCGGTGAGCTGGCTCTGCCATAATGACATGGGAGCAGGAGAGCGGGCCGTGATCCAGGCCTCAGAGTGGACCTCACCCCAACATCTACCCCATGTATGACCCGCTGGAACACATGAAGGTGCTGGACTTGCAGATTCAAAGATCAATAATCTCCTTGACACACAGCAACAATGGAAGATCCGACAGCAGTCCCAGTGAGGATCCGGTAACGACAGTGTAGGCCTCCAACCAGACCCATGACTCCTAACAACAAACATTTGAAAGTAAACATATGTGGACAAAAGGCTGTACTGCATGATATACTACAGCTTCTGGGACAAGAGTGTTTGTTTATTTGTTTGTTTTATTTTACTGGGGGGGGGAGAGGGATTTTGGTGCATGACATGTAAATCATAGACATTCAATAAAAGTAAAAAAAAAAGATAAGCATTTTCAATAGTTAATGGTATTGGTCTTGTCAGTGTTTTCTGTTTAAAGCTTGGGTGTGTTCCCCATATACATGACATTCAGAAAATGAGATCGAGTCCTTGCAAGGACTGGCTCTTGGGAAAGCCTAGGTTAGTTCCTCTGTGGCCAGGAAGAGATAAAACATTGAGCCTGGGAGTTCTAGACCTGACCGTAAATGTCTCAGTTGGGCCCACTCACAAAGACTGACCAAAGAGCACCGTCCCCACCAAGCCTTCAATCCCGCCATGCCGGGGAAGTGGAGAAGGCCAACATCATTGTCCCATGCTGGTTTCTCATGCAGTGAGCTCAAGAAATGTCCTCTGGGAAGGGTATGCTGAGGGCCAGCAAGAGAGGAGAGGAGCTTTGTAGTCTCGGGCAGGGGAGGCAGTGCACTCCCTTCCTGTGGGTCTAAGAGCTGACAAAGCACTGAGTGGACTGGTTTACCAAGAGCAAACAAGTAAGCTGATGAACACCTCATGGAGTGTTAGATAGTTACCCAAATTCTAGTAAGAAAACGCACACAGTGAGTAAGAACATATGACATCCTTTTGTGTTGCTTCAGTTCCAGGCTCTCACGCATTCCACGCTGACTTCAAACTTGCCATGGAGCTGAGCTCCTGCCTCCAACTAATAAACGCTGGAATTACAGTCCTGTACTATACCACGCCTGGCTTTTCAGTGTTCTACTCTTAATCAAGAAGGTAGACAGAAACTAGCATCTTGGATTGGTTGGTGTTGTAAACAGGGAGTAATCAATCACTAACACTAGAAACCAAGCAAAAGGTATAGGTAGACACAAATGCAAAGACATATTTCTATAGTCAGGGTACCGGTTAGTTTTATTTGTCAAGTTAAAGTGGTCTATAATCCCTGGGGGAGTAGGTTGGCCTGTGGCCTTGTCTACAGAGGATTATCTCAATTATGTTAATCAAGGTATGAAGACCTATCCTTTTGTGGGTGGCACCATCCCCTAGGAAGAGGACTCTGAAGTGTATAAGAGTGGAAAACTCCAGCTGAGGACTGGGGTGGATGCTTTGATTCTGCTTTGATTCTTTGCTCTCTGCTCCTGACTGTGAATGTAGTGTGGCCAGCTGCTTCAGCTCCGTGCCACCCTGACGTCTCCGCAGTGATGGGCTGTAACTGGGAATTGAAAGCCAAACAAACCTTTTCCTCCACAGGCTGCTTTGTCAGGGTTATTTTATCACAGTGACATAACAAGTTTCTGTGGTAGAGAGCATTGAAATATGCAGACAGTACTTAAAACTGACTAGAGATGCTTTCCTCAAATAAATTGGTCAACCTACTTTTGACTGTCATGAGATTAAAAACAAAAATGGATTAAAAGGAGATAGCTAAGTTTCTTAGCGGCTAGGTCCTCATTACGGATCTCTAAGGAGATGACAGCATAGACCATCACAAAACTGTAAGAAACCTAAAAACACAATCTTTACCATCAACAAATGCACTTCTATTAGAGGTTTGAGATAAAGTGTTTCATCTCTATTTCTCAACTTTATGAAGTAAATTATTCTAGTAAAGGAAGAGACAAGAAAACCTTTTGCAGCTGGGCGTGGTTGCACACACCTTTAATCCCAGCACTTGGGAGGCAGGGGCAGGCAGATCACTGTAATTTGAGGCCAGCCTGGTCTACAAAGCGAGTCCAGGACAGCCAAGGCTATACAGAGAAACCCTGTCTCGGGGAAAAAAACAAACAAACAAAGAAAAGAAAACCTTTTGCAGGAATATGCACATTCCTTGCCAAAATAAAGAAGAAATCTAGCTGGGCCTGGTGGTATTAATCTACAATTCCAGCTATGTAGGGGAGGAGGTTGAGGAGGGAGGAACAATAGTTCAAGTCCAACTTGAGACACAAAGTGAACTCAAGGCCTGCCTGGGCAACTTAGTGAGACCCTGTCTCAAAATAAAAAGGAAAAAGAGGTGCTCAGTGATAGAGCACTTCAGATATTCAAGGTCTTGGGTTAAATTCCCAACAACAGAAAATAAAAATAAAAATGAGGAAAAGATGAACTTTAGATGGGTCATTCACTGAAATGTCTTAGAACTCTATCCAAGTAGGGAAAAGGCGTCAAAACCAATATCATACTCAAATAGGAGACAGGAAAATGGATAAGTTAATTCAGGCATTGTGGCACATGCCTTTAATCCAATGATATCATTATGATTTCAAGACTATAATGGCCAAGTCGTGAGACCCCCAAAGACCACCAGGAATCAGCCAAATACAAATCACACAGAGTCTCATTTATTAGTCAAGCTCAGAGCCTGGACCATCAACCCCCTCGTAAGCAAGATGGTGGCCCCTAGCGCTAGGGGAACAGGGTTTTCAAAGGAAAAAAAACTGCGGGGGGCGGGGGGGTTCCAACTCATTTCCAAGCCTTGCTGTTACATCATAGATTAGAGGGGTACAGGAATGTTGTCCTTTAAGCTGATTGGCTGGGGGACCAGGGCCAGACTGCAGGGGGAATTTTTCATTTGTTCTGGTCACTGTGACCTGTAGCTCTGATTGGTTGGTCCCTGGTGCAAGCTCCTAAGAATGGTTGCCAGCTGTAAGTTTGTGGCTCTCCCTGGAAATGTATGTGGAACTCCAGGTTACCAAGGTGGGCAGGCCCTGAACACAAAATGGCATTGGTTTGGTCTCTACAAGATCTGTCTGGTCTACATAGTGAGTTCCAGGCTAACCAGGGCCATGTAGGAAAGGCTTGATGAGAGAGAGAGAGAGAGAGAGAGAGAGAGAGAGAGAGAGAGAGAGAAGAGAAGAGGAGAGGAGAGGAAGAAGAAAAAGAAGAAGAAGGAGGAGGAGGAGAAAAGGAAGGAAGGAAGGAAGGAAGGAAGGAAGGAAAATGGATAGTTTATGCCTCACTTCAGTTGAAGAAATGAAACAGAATGGTCAACCAGTCAACACAAGATTCCTAAAAATTATTTAAAGAAACATTAGAAGTTGCACTTTTTTGTATTTTATGAGCCCATCCAGTGTCAAGAATAGTAGGCTCTAAAAACATTTTTCTATATTTCCCTCCTCTGCAGAGAAGCTTTAAGCTTAAAAGCTGAAAGGAGGCACAGGGCTTCTTCGTTAGCATAAGTTACACTTGAACCAAGTGTTCTGATTTGTAAAAGGCCTTCACCAACATTCGTGTAACAGCTGAGCAAATTAAAGACCAAAGAAAAATAAGCCGAGCAGTCCATGAAGATTTTTGCGTATTGAAGTTTTAGGACCATAAGCAAATATTAAAACAATTTTGTCACGTCCTACATTTTAACCCTGCTTGACTTATATAGCTTGTCTCAACTTGGCTTTGGGCCTAGGAAAGTATTAAAGGAGAAGAGTAATCGGCCAGCAGCTTCATGGTGACATATAAGTAAGAAAAGGGACAAAGAAAACACATGCTAGAAGACTCCATGATATGTCTGAAGAGTTTCCGAAGGCTACATTAGTTTTAGTTAGATGGAAATGAGGGGATAATGAGGAAAATGAGAGATTACAGAGGATTATCAAAGGGAAAGCCCTTCTGTTTTAAAAAGCCAGAAGTTAGCCTGGGAGACTTCAAAGCAGGAATTCAAACAATGTGGTGGGCGTAGACAGAATAGCATGCTGTAGGCTCACTAAAGCATGGCATCACGTCGCAAAAAGGACCCGGGAGACGCTATCAGTCTTCAAAGAGCACAGACGATTTGGATGAACTAAGTGGGCCATCAAACAGACCTCCCTTCTTATGGTTAAGGAACAGCACCAATTCCTGGCTTCCCACATTCCTACTGTGGGGCACTTTCCATTCAAGATTCTCAGGCAGCTTTCTAGCAGACATATTTCCTCCTACAGTTTCCACTGGTGTTTTATAAGCCTCACCTATCACTATTCTTCCATTGTCAACCCACAGGGGAGTTATGAAGGCATAAATAATAATGATAAATATTTGTTGTGAATCTTCTGACCTGGAGGAAGTTTTAGCTTAGCTGGTATAAGCCTGGATTCCATTTGATACAAAGAGGAAAAGGATATAAAAATGTGTCCTAAAATTTGGCTAGGCCCAAGGAATGGGAAAAGTGAGAAATGACTGTGATTGCCTATCTTCACCGTTAACTTGACTGGGGTTGAAATCACCTGGGAGACACAGTTCTGGGTGTGTCCGTGAGGGTGCATCCAGGGAGTTTTAATCCAGGAGAGAAGACTCATCCCAGATGTGGGCAGCAGCATCCCATAGTCTGAGATTCAGGAATGAGTTAAAATGGGAAAAGTGGAAGCCAGCCAGAACCTGACCTCTGCAGCACTGACCTCTGCTGCCTGACTGCAGCCACAGCACCCCCACCACCACCACCTCCCACCACCCCCCCCACCCCCACCCCCCCACCCCCCCCACCCCCCCCACCCCCCGCTACCTCAGGACTCTGCCCCAGTGTCTTCTCCATCATGATGTTTTGGCTCAAACCGCGAACCCAACAACCCTCAGGTTGTTTTGTTTTGCTTTGCTTTGCTTTTTTAGGCTTTTTGTTACTGTTGTTTTGTTTTGTTTTTTGTCACAGCCCTGAGAAAAGTAACTGATACACTGAGCATTGCAGAATTGACATCAACTGTATCATAATTTGTCTTGCTGGCTAGTTTTAGGTCACCTTAACACAAAATAGAGTCATTTGGGAAGACAGAACCTCAGCTCAGAAAATGCCACCACCGGACTGACCTTCAGGGAAAGCTTATGGGGTATATTCTCGATTGATGACTGATGTGGGAGAGCCCAGGTCACTGCGGTTGGTACCATCCCTGGGCTGATGGTCCTGGGTGCTGTTATAAAGCAGGCTGAGCAAGCCACGGGGAGCAAACAAGGAAGCAGCACTCCTTCCCAGCCTTCAGATTTGCCTCCAGGTTGCTGCCGGCCCAGACTTCCTTCAGTGACATCGTGTAACAAATGAGCTGTAAGTGGAAATGAACTGCCCCCCCATCCACCCCAGGCTGATTTTTGCTATGTTGTTTCTCACAGCAATAGAAACCCTAACTATATATTTTGTCCTATGGGCATAAGATTGAATTTTATTTAACTATCTGACAACTTTCACAGTAAAAAGTGAAAAACTATATGTGCACTAATGGAGGTTTTTGGACAGGGACGGCTCCCTGTGTCTGCAGAAGTTGCTTGAGGCATTCTTACCATACCATCTTGCCTCATAAAGATATAAGGCATCTCTTGCTCAAATTCTGTAACACTTAGGATGGATACTGTATGGCTGACTCGGCATCTAGAACCTTAGTGAATTCGATGAACTTTAGTGAATTAGATGCAAACACAAATGGTCCAAATTAGAGCATCTTCAGAAATCTAGATACAGAGTTTCTGAGTTTCCAAGGTCATTTCCTGTCCCTGTAGTAAATGCTTACTAGCACCTATACATAAGACACAATAGGGGAGCCAAGAGCTCAGGAATGTGACCAAAACATGAAGGGTTCATGTTGACAAACAAATGGTAAGAAGAGTACACTCCAAAATCTGGAACCATCCACCCAGGAGAAAATTGTGTGGGCTCAGGGCCACTGTTCTGGAAGGCCTTGTAAACCCTAAGAGTGAGAACAAAACACTTTAGTGCTACCTCATCCAGAGAACACCCCCAGCCCCTCCTGTTAGGAAGTCTCATTCCATTACTTTTCGAACATAAAAGGTAATAATTCTCTGAGGTAATTCACCTCAGCCAAGGTATAGCATCTCACATTGGACAGTGTGTCCTGGCAACACTCAGGCCCCTCTGCAGCTAGTAAGGGCCCCAGGGGGTCTTTAGCTCCCTAACAAGTGAGCAGCAAGCCTGGCAGGTGTGGTACAGATCACTGTGAGACAATTTTTTTCCCCACATGGCTTCTCTGATGTTGAACAAGGTATGAAGTTCGGGTAAAGCCTTTCCCACACGCATCACACTGGAAGGGTTTCTCACCAGTGTGGATTTTTTTATGTTCAATGAGGCTCCTATTCTGTGTGAAACTTCTCTCACACTCATTGCACTGGTAAGTCTCAGCATCAGCATCGTCCCACTGGCCTCCCATGCTCCTCTGCCCTTCCCAGGCCTCTCCATGCAGAAGCCTGGGAGCAGTTTTCTCACCATGGATCCTCTGGTGTCTCAGGAGATGTGAGCTGCGCCTAAACGCTTTGCCACACATGTTGCACTGATACGGCTTCTCCCCAGTGTGAATTTTGTGATGTTCAAGGAGGCTGCAGCTCTGAGTGAAGGTTTTCCCACAGTCCTCACACTCGTAGGGCTTCTCCCCGGTGTGGGTTCGCTGGTGCTTGATGAGGTTTGAGCTGTGGCTGAAGACCTTGCCACACTCTTCACACTCATATGGCTTCTCGCCAGTGTGAACCCTCTGATGAATGACAAGGGCAGAGCTCCCGATGAAGGTCTTCCCACAGTCCTCACACTCGTAGGGCTTCTCTCCAGTGTGGATTCTCTTATGTTTGGTCAGGCCTGAACTCTGAGCAAAACTCTTTCCACACTCACGGCAATAGAAGCGCCTAGCTCCTGTGGCACTCTTCTGTGTTGTCTGTAACTTGCCGTCCTGCTCACTGGCTTCCGCACCTGCAGGGACCTGGACAGCGTCGTCCCCCAGGAAGCACACTGTCTGCTCAGGCTTTTGTCCCGTGTGTTCCCCAGCTGGAGGCAAGTCCCTGGTCTCAGTCTTTATTTGCAGACCTGAAACACAATTGTCAGCAAATGCCAATTATGCTTTGCCAGGAAGAGAGTCTGAGAAGACAGCAAGGAGGCAAAAGTTACAGAGCTCTCTGCATGCCCAGAACAAATATTTAAATTCAGAAATAAAGGTGGGAATTAGAGGACCAGCAGGAAGGATGGTGAGGAAAGAAATCTGAGAACAAATCAGGATTCAGTGGAAAGTGGGCAGGTGGTGAGGACTAAGACCATGATGTAGAACAGCCAACCAGAGAGCACAACCACTCCTAAACCCACTTAATAAAACAGGAAAAGTTTAATGTTTTTGTATTCCAGTGTCTAGAGAGGTTATCCAGAAGCCTACTGAAAGCAGGCACTGTGATGTGACCCATGAGTGAGGGCATAAACCCTAGGAATAGTAAGGCAGAGCTATACACCAAGATTAGATGTTTGACAAACAAAACATAAAGAGCAAGTAAAAGTATTCCTGAAACATGTGATAAGGAAGTTAAGGACCCCTGGAAATCACTTGCTGGGTCAATGATATGAACTGTTGTCCTCGCCTGCGGGGTCTTCAATGGGTACCTGTGGAGGGGGCAGACAAGTGGGGGGACAAGAGACACAAAGAAATTTGGGCAAGTCTGGATTCTGATCAAGCCCCATTTATTGAAAAATTTCACAGAGTTTTTGTAAGGCAGGGGGGAGGGAAGCATATTGCTATGGCAACCCAGCTGCAGGCTATCTCAAGATGCAAGGAATTCTAAGCAGGTCACAACATCCTGCCACGTCGAATATTTTGCTATCTTTATCTAATCTAACTGTTAAACTACAACAGGGTGGCTCCATCTAAATCTTATCTTTAGTCTAACTGCCGAACCACGACAGGGTCAGCTGGTGTCTGGTAAATGACAGTCTGCTAGAGAGATAGAAACCTAGGCTCTGACAAAATGGCTGAACATTGACCATATGGCCTACCGTCTCCAACAAACTGTCACTTCTGTTCTTCTTAATCCAGGCACAGACAGTGTTCCCCACAGTCACTGACAAGGGAGTCCTAAGTTGGAGGCCCCACCAAAGAACTCTGTGGCCTCTGATAAGCCACATTACCCTCTGTGAGTTGGCAGCGTACCTCCGAGGGCAGGGACTGTAGGCAGCACCTAAAGTCACTTCTAGACTCCCAGGTTATGCTTTGTGACCATTGTCCTGAAGTGACCTCAGTGGTAGCACACTCTCTAGGCACGTGTGAGGCCCTGGGTTGGATCTCTCTTCTTTCACTCTGCCCTTACACACATGTACACACACACACACACATACACACACACACACACACACACTCACCTCTGGCTTGTAAGGGTGAACACACCAAGGATTCCTGAGATTCATGCTTGAGCAGAGACTTCACTGGCTGGGAGTAGCTACTCTGTGAGTCCTGGGAGGGCGTCAGCAATTCCATCTTGCAGCAGAGAAGACCTTGTCTCTGGTCGCCAGTTGGGACCTAAAAGTCATTCGTTTCCTTTTATCCCCTCAATCAAACTTTCCCATCACACTCTGTATGGTGCCCTTTAGGCACTGAGTCTAAGAGCTTCGTGAAAATATTAACGCACTGAGACACAGGCAACCCTTAGATTTTTTTAACTGGAAGCAGAGGCCCAGTGTCAGCAGCTCGTCCATGTCATCCAGCTCCTAAGTAGCAATGCTACAGCAGGAGCTCAGGCAGACCAGCTGCAGAGCCTGTGGATGAACTATTGCTTTGTCCCTCGACCGCTATATAGCTGATGGGAAGCCTGCTGTGGTGGCGCACACCTTTAATCCCAGCACTTGGGAGGCAGAGGTAGGTAGATCTCTGTGAGTTCGAGGCCAGCCTGGTTTATAAAGTGAGTCCAGGACAACCAGGGCTGTTACACAGAGAAACCCTGTCTTGAAAAAAAAGAACAAAATAAAATAAAAATAAAAATAAAACTGATGGGAAAATCTATTTTAAAAAACATCTTATCTGAAAAATAGGCATAGTAATCTCCACCCAACAGGGTCACTAAGAAACTAACAAATTCAATTGCAGTATGTGAAACCAAGTAACTAGTTTCCTTGCAGACATTAATAGTAGAACAAAGCTCAGAATCCCCTCCATCTTTCACAGAGAATAAGGTTCTAAGACCTGAGTTGACTTCCCACTGTTACAGAGCTCAGGACAAGTCCAGAACCTGGGTCTCCTGGTCACCAGCTGGAAGGCTCCAATCACTTCTCCTCCGAAACAAGGACACTGGAGGCTGCAGAAAAGAAATCCCTTCCCTAAAACAGGCCAAAATGGGTTTGTATGTGGAGATTAGCATTGCCCTCAACCACAGCCAGGGATGCTTTTCTGGGTAGTAGGCAGCAGTTAATCCAGAGAGCTGAGAATAAATGACTATCGAGTGTTCGTCCTTTAATGGGGCATCTACAGCAACCCCTGGCCCCAGGGCGCAGGGAAGCTCATGAGAGATAAGCCAGAAAGAACTTAAGAACCTGGGGTGGAGGAGAGTAGTGCAAAATGCTACCTTCTGAAAAGACATGGGTACTGACTCATGCACTCACGGGAGCTATGGTTATCTGCACAAGATCAAGGCGACATGACCAGTCAGTGTTTCGGCAAGGGGCACTAACTGAACTTAGTAAGTGTGGGGTGGGGGTTGGGGTGTTGTATAAAGGTGAGAAGGGAGCAAGTGGGGGCTGTGGGAGACTAGAAGGGGCAGGTAGTGCTCAATATGATGGAGACACATTGTTGATGTGGATGAAACTGCAAAAAAAAAAAGTTTTAGGTTTGGTGGTGGTTTATTGTTGTGTTTTAGTTTTTTGTTTGTTTGTTTTGAGCCCAGAAGATGGAGGTTAAAACCAACCTGTTTTCTACCAAAGGTTCAAACAAGGGGTCCATGAGAATTTGGGTA
This sequence comes from Acomys minous, assembly GCF_964271855.1. NCBI lineage: Eukaryota > Metazoa > Chordata > Mammalia > Rodentia > Muridae > Acomys > Acomys minous. The sequence goes on from NC_140490.1 coordinate 70,307,824, forward strand.
GAAAAAACTTTTTTAGATTCTAGGTTCTAAGAAAACTGTAGACTTCCCCTCCACTGTCAATGGCAACTACAAAGGCGCGGGGAGGGTCATAAGCACCACAGCACTGCTAGCAAGACACTGCAGATGTCGTCACACGTGAGAAGCCTAGAAAACAACTACGAAGTCATTTGTATCTGTTGCGACTGTGCTCAAACCTGTACTTGTGTCTTACTCAACACACACCGCGAGAAGTCCACAGATAACTTTCACCACGCTGCTCAACAGACTCTACCCTAGCTTCTCCAAGACTGAGCTCTTCCGCAATCATTGTGCTTTCCTACAAAGCATCGAACTATTCACTGGGGTCCAGGTTACTTCTCGGGCTCTAAGCAATTGCCCATCTCGGATCTTGCTATGCACAGGACCTAGGTCTTAGGCCCTAAACCTGTTCCTTCTACCTGCGGAGGCGTCTCATCCAGCTGCCTCTCCAAGTACTCCAGCAGCGCCACCACCTCCTCCCCGCTGTCGGGGTGCTGCTCACGCACCCAGGCCTGCAGCTCCCCCGGCAGGATGGTCAGGAACTGCTCCAGCACCAGCAGCTCCAGGATCTGCTCCTTGCTGTGCACATCTGGCCGCAGCCACTGTCTGCAGAGCTCGCGGAGGCGGCTCAGCGCCTGCCTGGGTCCGGCTGCCTCGGGGTAGCGGAAAGCACGGAAGCGCTGGCGGGAGCGGTCGGGCCCGGGGCTGGCCAGCCAACTGGCCTCCTCTGCCAAGGGGGAGACCTCTTCCTGTTCCACCTTCACCACCAGAAGCCCAGTCCCCTCTTCTGCAGATGGAGCGTTTAGCATCGCGCTCACTCCCAACTCTCTAGCCATTCTGGGCCAAGCGGCGGCGGCTCAAGCTAGCTGCAAGCAGTGCATCGTCCAAGAATTCTCGGGAGATGGGAACTCAGTATGGATCCGTCTCCTCCCTCCCCTCCTGCCCCGGACACCCAGAGGCACAGCTGCACAGGTGTCACCTACAATGCTGTCCTTTACCAAGTCCTCCTCTGCACCCCACCCTAAACCCACAATAAATATTCTCAAAGGGACAGACCAGGACAAATAAAATACATCTAGACACTGGCTAGAGCACAGGAAGCATTGTGGGAGCACAAGCCACTTCCTGGGCTCTCTAGGATGCTCTTCTCTGTGGTTCTTTCCAAATTAACCCATTATTGTTGGGGAAAGGATAGACCCTGGAGGCACACTGGGAGTATATGTGTACTCCCAGGAAATAAGTTACCCTAGGCTTTGGTTCTTTCTGATGTAAAGCTTGCCTTTCCAGTTGTCACAAAACTAAATGAAGATTCAGGTGGGAAGTAGATGTTGCAGAATGCAAAAGTGGGACATGGTAGGAAATTTGGTATCTCTTAGGAACACCCCACCCCCAACCCCCCAAAGAAGCAGGACACACACTTACCTGGGCCCAGCGGCCCTTGGCCCTGCCCTCTTCCTGCTGCTCCCTTTTCTCACTCTCCAGGCCAAAGCACTTGAGAGAAAAATCCTCCAGACCCTGTTCCAGACCCTACGTCCTGCTACCTCTTAAGACACCATAGGCAGTAAAGGGCCACTATAGCCACTACTATGGCCCCTGCCCAAATAGCTAGAGAGATTCCCAACTCTTCTGGGCTCTTCAGCTTGTGTATGGCCAGCATCCAAGCTGCCTCTGCACTTCCAGAAACACTCTAGACCCCAGCCTCAGGGGTCACCCCCGTTCCTACTTCATCCCTTCCTGTGTCTCTACAGCCTTGACTGTAGAGACTGTCTGCACCAAGTCCTCCTCCGCACCCCACCCTAACCCCACCTAAACCAGCACTGACTGATGCAGAGATTCCGGAAGCTGAGAAAGGCAGACTGTCCTTGATGAAAAGAAACCCAATAGAGCAATCAGCCAGGTGCAGTGATAAATTTTATTTCAACCCCGATCAGAACCAAACACCTGTTGTAACTGAGCAAGAGAGTACAGAGGTGTCTGCATCTTGCATTCTTGCTGAGGCTGTTTCCAGGTTTAACTAGAATCTGATCTCCTTGGAGCATCCCATGGAAAGCTACCCAATTCTATTCTAGGAACTAACAGTCATGATGGCCTAGCTAAGATACCAGACTCTTGTTGACATTACTTGTTTGTTCACGGACCCCCTGCAGCCAACCCCTTATCTTAGCTGCCCATTTCTGTGGACTCCCCTCTGGCCGCCAAACTGCTTGCTTTAAACTGCTTATTTCCCACTACAGCTGCCAAGGGAGATGCTTCAATGAGGCCTCTGCCCTTAAAAACCCATGTTTTGGACTCTTGGGGCCACACCTACATGCCCCCCCACACACACACACACTCAGGGGTAGTCCTAGCTGGCTCGAATAAAGTCGTTGATGGGATATACAGTGTCTGAGTGGTCAACCCTGGTAAGCTTCCCATAACACTGTAGAAAGAAAGATAGATAGAAAGAAAGAAAGAAAGAAAGAAAGAAAGAAAAGAAAGAGAGAGAGAGACCTCAGACAATGGGGAAAACTAGAACTCAATACTAACCAATTATTGGCAATTTAACTGTTAGAATTATACTATTGCTTTTATAAGATTTATTTTTATTTATGTGTATCTGTGTGTATTCCATGTGTGCTGGTGCCTGAAGAAACGAGACTAGGATGTCAGGTCCCCTGCAGCTAGAGCTGCAGGCAGTTGTGACTCTAACTCAGATCCTGTTGTAGTTATGGTTTCTACTGTTGTGATAAACGCCATGGCCAAAGGCAACTTAGGAGAAAAGAGATTATTTGGCTTACAAGTTCTATTCACAGTCCATTATGAAGTTGGGACAGAAACTGAAGCCAAATCCTTGGAGGAATGCTGCTTACTGGCTTGCTCTCCTGGTTGATTTGGGTTGCTTTCATATGTATAGCCCAGAACTGCCTGTCCAGGGCTAGCACCATCCACAGTGCGTTGAGCTCTTTCACATCAATCTGCAGGAAAGAAAATGCTACATGGAGTTGCCTGTGTTTCTCTGCGTCACCCTGGCTGCCCTGGACTCACTTTGTATACCATCCTGGCCTCAAACTCACAGATATCTGATTGCCTCTGCCTCCTGAGTGCTAGGATTAAAGATATGTACCACCATGGCCACTAAAGCTATGCTCCTTTTTTTTTTTTTTTTTTTTTTTTTTTTTTTTTTTTGGCGGGGGTGGGAGGGAACATTGTTTTCAATTGCGGTTTCCTCTTCTTAGATGACTCTAGTTTTGTTGAGTTGGCAAAAGCAAAACAAAACACCCCCCCCAAATCTAACAAACACAGATTCCCTGGAAGAACAGCAGATGCTCTTAACTACTGAGACATCCTTCCTGCTTCTCTATCTTGTCTGTCTGTTTGTTTGTTTTTCAAGACAGGGTTTCTCTGCCATCCATCATTTTTTAAAAGTTATTCACTAGAACTTTACATTGAAATACTTGTACCGATGGACAGCCAATACAATGTCTGAGATTTGCTAAAGCAAATACTTAGGAGGAAGAAAGGAGCAAACAAATAAAATAATGCAAACGTGGTAATTGTTGAATCTGGGTGAAAGGCATACAGGAAATTCATTGTAATGTTCTTTGTACACTTACAAAAAAAAAGTTTCCATAGTAATTTTCTTTTTGGTTCAGCAAAATCCTACTTTCCTTATTAGTGAATAATTCAGTCCAAAAACTACTAAGCCAAGTTAAAAGGGATGGAAAAGGAGACAGCAGTTCAGCCCAGAGTGAAGCTCCATTTTGGCATAAGCAGTTGTGATATTAATCTTGTCAATTTGAGTGGATTCAAAACAGCCTATGAGGTTAATAAAGCATACCTCTTCTGCACTGTGGTCACAAAGGCTACTGAAAGAATAATGTCTTAGTGGATTCATTACATGATGATACAATTGGGGTGGGGGTGAAAAATAGGAGGGGAAGCCTAACTGGAGGAAGTAGGCCTTTGAAGGTTTGCCCTAAGAGGCTGTATCTTTCTGTGTCTCCTTCACACATTCCCCCTTTGTGCTTCCTAGTTAGCTAACATGTGCAGAGCCCCTACGTCACACCACTGCCACCATTTCTTCCCTGCCACAGTAGACTGAAGGCCACCTAAAACCATAAACCAACGAAATCCTTCCTCCCAAGCTGTTTCTATCAGGGACATTGTCACAGTGACACACAAAGAACTGATCCACCTGAGGCATTAGTCATTTCCTCACAGCTGTGATAAATACCCAACAAGAAGCAACATACAAAAGATGCATCTGGGCTCTTGGTCAGAGGGTACAGCCCATCACGGCAGGAACATGGCAGCGAGAGCAGCAGGAAGCTACTTGCTCATGGCTGCGTTCTGGCATATCAGGAAGCAGAGAGAGAGATGAAGTCTGATGTCATCTGTCTTCTAATTCTCATGTTATCTAGTCTGGGATTCCAGCCTATGGGGACAGTGTCACCCACAATCACTGTGCTTCTTCTTCCCTCAGCCAGTCCTTTTTGGAGACACCAGCACAGATGCATCCCAAAGTGTCCTGAATTAGCACAAGTTATTTGTTTGTTTGTTTGTTTGTTTGGGAGATAGCTGTGTGTGCACACCCTTGAGCACACGCTCCTGACTGCAGAAACTACTGGAAAAACCTTGGATGTTAAGCTCCATTGGTTTAGAGCTCACCAAGTAGACTGGGCTAGCTGGGCAGGGAGCCCCAGGGAGCCCCTGTCTCTGCCTCCTCAGCACTGGGGTTACAAAAATGTACACATCAGTTCTGAAGATCAAACTCTAGTCCTCATCTTTCACAGCAGGCACTTTGCTGACTGAGCTGTGGTGACATCACAAACAAATGAACACACACTCACACACACACACACACACACACACACACACACACACACACCCTAATCCAATCAAATTAATTACCACACCAGTCATACCATATAAGGACTGAGCCCAACTGAAAGGAGGGAAAAGATATGTAGGAAATGATTATAGGCAGGATTAATTTATCAAAGAAGTAAATCTACTAAAGATATTGGAACATTTTACTCCCTTGGAAGTCATGAATATTGAAAAACCTCAAAATGCATCCTGTAGGATTCCATTGGGATTATGATGTCAGTGTGAACCAAGGTCTCATTTCCTATAGTTACCTACAGAAACAGGGACCCGGATGTGCTGTTTAGTTTATCGACTTGACAGCAGCTGGGATACCGTGGGACGTGGGAAACCAAGTGGAGTAGGTGCCTCCATCAGATTCTGAAGGTATATTCTTGATTAATGATTGATGAGGGAAGGGCCTGCACCACTACTGCCAGGGTCACCCTAAGGAGGTGGTCCTGGGTCATATAAAAATGCAAGCCAAGTGAGCCGTGGGGAGCAAGCCAGTAAGCAGTGTTCCTCCACAGGCTCTGCTTCATTTCCTGCCCTGGGTTCCTCACGTTACCTCCCAGCTACTCTCGGTTATGTGTTTAGTCACAGCATTAGAAAGCAGACCTAGGACACGCGCATGCACACACACACACATACCACACCACACCAGGAGTCTTCCAGAGACGAGACTTTCAAAAGCTAATGTATCCAGGGAACAGGGTTAGGATCCGTATTTCTCAGTCCTTCTTTACTCTTCACTCTTTTGCTGTTCCTAAACCAAGGAACCCAAGGCAAACGTCATCCTCAAGGTTCGATTCCATGAGTCTGTGCACCACAACAAGATTCTCTTCTGAGGGTGCTCGCGGTCTCTGGAGCTGGAGACATTGCTCAGTGATTAAAATGGATTGAGCTAGAAATGATCATAATGAGTGAGTTAACCCAGAAGCAGAAAGACTCAAATGGTATATACTCACTTATATCTGCATATTAGCCCAAGGGGCATGTCCCACGAAAGCCTTCACTTACCAGGAAACTGAGACAGAGGAGAGGACATTCTAGTGGGATTCTAGATGAGAGAATCATGGGAGAAAAGCAAAGTAGAAGGACCCAGAGGGTCCTAGAAGCCTACAAGTAGAACATTATGATAGGCAGATTTGGGCATAGGGGTCCCGCTCAAACTAAGGCACCAGCCAAGGACAATACAGGCGGTAAACCTTAAACCCCTACCCAGATCTAGCCAATGGACGGAACACTCTCCACAGTAGAGTGGAGAGTGGGATATGACTTTCTCACATACTCTGGTGCCTCACCTTTGACCATGTCCCCTGGAGGGGGAGACCTGATGGCACTCAGAGGAAGGACAGCAGGTTACCAAGAAGAGACTTGATACCCTATGAACATATAGAGGGGGAGGTAATCCCCCTCAGGAACAGTCATAGGGGAGGGGAGTAAGGGGAAAATGGGAGGGAGGGAAGAACAGGAGGATACAAGGGAAGGGATAACCATTGAGATGTAACAAGAATAAATTAATAAAAAAAAAAATGAAAAAAAAAAAAGAGCATTTACTGTTCTTCCTGAAGGCTTGGGTTAGATTACTAGGACCCACACCAGGCACAGTCACAACCACCTGTAACTCCAGCCCTAGGGAATCTAGCATCCCTGGCCTCCAAAGGCACCTTGGTGTAAGTAATAAACATACCCACACAAAGATGCACACACACACACACACTTAAGTTAAAAATAAAGAATATCCTGTGTCTTCACCTACCCCTTATAGGAAATCATATAATACAACGAGAATTTACAAAAGACCTTAACGTAACAAAAGCTGGTTATTTATCAAAGCTCTAAGGGTAATGTGCCCATTACAGAAAGAAAAAAAAAATAACAGCCACCGCTGCAGCAGTTAGGCAGGGGGAGAAGCAGGAGTTCACGCTCATCCATGTTTCATAGCTATTCTGAGACCAGCCTGGTCTACGTGAATCATTGTCTTAAACAAAACAACACATTTCCCAAGGCCAATGTCCACACCCTCGTCCAATAAGTTAGGGATGTGATTAGCCCCACTTACAAAGCAGTAAATGCTGCACAAAGAGATTAATGATTACTTAAAGTCATGTAGGTGGGCCTGCATGCAAATGTGTGTCCTGCACAGTTTTAACAGACATAATACTGATTCAGTGCTTTAGCAACCTTGTGGGGTTTTTTTCCATCAAATTTTTTTATTAATTTATTCTTGTTACATCTCAATGGTTATCCCATCCCTTGTATCCTCCCATTCTTCCCTCCCTCCTCTTTTCCCCTTATTCCCCTCCCCTATGACTGTTCCTGAGGGGGATTACCTCCCCCTGTATATGCTCATAGGGTATCAAGTCTCTTCTTGGTAGCCTGCTGTCCTTCCTCTGAGTGCCACCAGGTCTCCCCCTCCAGGGGACATGGTCAAAGGTGAGGCACCAGAGTATGTGAGAAAGTCATATCCCACTCTCCACTCAACTGTGGAGAATGTTCTGCCCATTGGCTAGATCTGGGACAGAGGGGAGGACATCCTATTGGGACTCTAGCTGAGAGAAGCATGGGAGAATAGCAAAGTACAAGGATCCAGAGGGTCCTAGAAACCTACAAGTAGAACATTATGATAGGCAGATTTGGGCCCAGGGGTCCCGCTCAAACTAAGGCACCAGCCAAGGACAATACAGGCCATAAACTTTAAACCCCTACCCAGATCTAGCAACCTTATGTTATAAGCACTAGTCTATATCAACTTTTTTTTTTTTTTTTTTTTTGCAGCTGGTTCTCATTAGTAAATGTCTCTATCGAAGCCAAGTAAAATATTGCTTTTATAGATTTTTTTTTTTTGGTGCAAAGATCATTAAATATACCTGTGAAAGAATTTTAAAGCAATTTGGAAAGAAACTTAATTCCAGCTTATCCTTGCTGTTAATTTGTTCTTTAATTTGCTTGTTAGGAATTTCTTACTGAACACATATTGGGACAAACTGATATTAAGTGCCTACTGATGTAATGTGACTGGAGTGATGTTTTTGTGCACTGTGTAAAGATTATCTTTGCATTATTCAAATGCTGATTTCTCTGCCATGTGCAGATCTGACTACGGGCCTGACTTCAGCATTGTCATTTTTATGAAGCATTTCCTTTCTCAATGTTTTCTAAGCATTGTTTTCCTATCACCTTCTGATTGCTTTTTTGGTTTTGGTTTGGTTTGGGGGTTTTGTTTGTTTCTTTGTTTTTGTTTTTCAGTTTTTCGAGACAGGGTTTCTTTCTCTGTGTAGTCCTGGCTGTCTTGGACTCATTTTGTAGACCAGGCTGGCCTGGAACTCTTAAGAGATTCCCCTGCCTCTGCTGGGATTAAAGCTGACTGGTTTTAATAAAGAGCTGAATGACCAATGGCCAGGCTGGAGAGTTGAGGCGAGACTTCTGATCCCACTGAGAGGGTTTCAGGTGGAGACGAGAGGAGCAGGAGGTAGACATAGAGACATGGGTGTAGAAGGAGGCGTCAGGCCTAGACTAAAGTGACAGGTAACAGGCCACATGGCTGAGAAGTAGGCCAGGCCTTGATTGTCAGCTTAGAATAGCTCCGTATCTGCCCAACTATAGTATCTGAAGCTTTTTAATAAACACAAAGGTCTCCATGTCGTTATTCAGAGCATAGAAAAAAAAAACCTTGCATTTTATATAATATCACCACCATGATCTGGCAGGATAACCCTGAATTACATCACAAACCAGTCAGATAAATTTGTAGGACACTTCACAAAACAGTCACACTGGACCCTTCAAACTTATGACAAGATATAAAGTTGAGTACTTTTGTATGGCTGTAACTAAAATACCATAAACTGAGTGGCTTATAAACAACAGAAATGTATTTCTTAGGGTTCTGGAACCTACCTGAGAAGCTTCAGGCACACTTCACTCTCAAGGGAGGGCATCATCTAGCCATTGAAGGGACACAGCAACTCTCTGGGACTTCTTTTATGACAGCACTGATTCCAACCATGAAGGCTAAGCCCTTGTGCTAAGTACTTTCTTCAAAAGTTAGGAGCCCCACCTCCTAACACCAACACACTGAATTTGAAAGAACAAACATGCACTTGTGCAGGTACAGGCTACAGATGAGATTATATGCAACCCACGCTCACTAAATGGGCTCTCTATTGTTTTTAATTTTACAATCATCATCATTTTAAATGCACGGGTGTCTTGGCTACACGTATGTCTGTGTACCAAGTGAATACCTGGTGTCTACGGAGATCAGAGGAGGGCATTAGATTCCCTGGAACTGGAATAACAAAGCATTGTGAACCACCATGTGAGTGCTGGGGACTGAACCCAGGTCATCTGGAAGAGCAACCAGTGTTCTTATCTCCAGCCCCTGAGTCTAGATTTTTTTGAAGATTTTTTTTTTTCATTTGAAGGATTTCATTTCATTTTATTGTTTAGGAGTCCTACTATCAGAGCTGAGTGTGGTCACATATGCTTACAATCCAAACCCCTGGCAGGTAGAGGTTCGAGGATCAGAAGTTCAAGGTCAGCCTCTGCTACCTAGTGAGTCCTGTGCAGTGAGCCAAACGAGATTGATTTTATATATATACATAGTCAGCCCCCACATCAGGCAGCTCACAACTGCCTGTAATTACAGTTGTTGGGGGTTCAACATCCTCTTCTGGCCCCTGTAGGCACTCATATACAAATGGTATACACTCACACAGACACACACACATAAATACATAAAACGCTATTTTAAAAGACAAACATAAGAAAAACGTAGCTCAGCAAAGTATCATCCCTAAGTCTTGACCTACCTTACTTTAGGAGTTTGTGAGCTGAGCTTAGCCCGATAGATTGGAATGCGTGTGCACATGAAAGTTTGTCATCTCAGATTATGGGATGTAAAGTGCCTTCAGAAGGTAATGCCAAGTGACTAACTTCTGCGGAGAAACCTTGCCGACTCACACATCTATATTTCTGGAGTGGAAGTCTGTGAACCAAAGTTAAGCAAGGCTCTGGAATTGATCCGCTTAGCTCAGAAACTTAAACTCGCGAGCGTTGGTTCCAGAAGTAGTCTGGGTTTTGCTTCGAATGGAAAACAAAGGGGATTGTTTGCCGAGTCACTAGCAACTGTGCCTTTGGCTGTATGAACAGTAGGCACACTCCTCTGGTACTAAGCAGCACCCTAACACGCTTCTGCCTTTTGATGCAGAATCTCATTAAGTTGCCATAAGACCCTGAACTAATGATCCTCTTGCCTCAGTTTCCATAGTTGCTGGGATTGCAGACCCGCAGGCAGGAGGTGGGGTACAAGTAATAGGAACCCCCCACTAAGCAGAGAAGGTGGAGGCAGGCATGAAAACGGACCTGTGAGCCACATGGTGGTGGTGAAACACAATGATTAAAAAAAAGAGAGAGAGAGAGAGAGAGAGAGAGAGAGAGAGGGGTGTGTTCCCAAGTTCGAATACACTGAAGAAGACTCAAAACCTAAATTCAAATTTAGAATAAAAATCAAATGAATTTATTTTTACTGCCAGCAGGAGGGAGACAGCCTTATGACCAAATCGAGAGGGCTAGCCTAGAGGGCTAGAGGGAAGCACATTTAAAGGCGAGCATTACAATTATCTCGTGCATATGGAGTCCTCAGCTGCGTGAGGAAATTGCTTTGCTCTTCTTGTCTCTCAATCCCTTACACAGGGATAGTAGAGAACACTGCTTCCTCCCCTTTCCCACAGGGATAAGTGATTTACTAAGGCCAGGGCAAGGGGTTAAATTATTTCTTAGCAGGTACACTATTGTTCATTCTCTGGAGGATGTAGGCCCCTAGGAGCCCCTGGAAATTTTAGGGCAAAGGTCAACATCTATTAAAGGGGTGCCTGCTGTGCCTATGAAAACCTGTAATCTTGGCGCTTGAGGGGTGGAAAGGATTAGGAGTTAAAGATCATCTTTTGCTTGCCCAGCAAGTTCCAAGGCAGCTGGGGCTGCATATGCTCCACTTAAAAATAGCTTTGAGGCGGTGGCTCAGGCCTTTAATGCCAGCAACTGGGAGGCAGAGGCAGGTGGATCTCAAGCGAGTTCCAAGACAGATAGCCAGGGCTACACATAGAGAAACCCTGTCTTGAAAACAAACAAACAAGCCGTGTGTGGTGGTGCACGCCTTTAATCCCAGCACTCGGGAGGCAGAGGCAGGCAGATCGCTGTGAGTTCGAGGCCAGCCTGGTCTACAAAGTGAGTCCAGGATGGCCAAGGCTACACAGAGAAATCCTGTCTCGAAAAACCAAAAAAAAAAAAACAAAACAAAACAAAAAACAAAACAAAAACAAAAAAAAAGAAAGAAAGAAAAGAAAACAAACAAACAATATATAAATAAATTTTTAAAAAGCAGAAGTTCTCATTAATGATAACTCCTTTTGTTACCCCGGGGGTGGGGGGCTCAATATAAGGAATGTAAATGGTGAAAAGCAAGTGTCCATATCCCAGATGCTGCAGGGGGCGGTCTGACCCTGGTTACAGACTTTACCAGCTACTTTACCTAACTACAGCCCGCTCGCTCCTAGTGCGCCTGCGCGGTGTGCGGGTTGAGCGGGAGTTGCGTGCTCTCCTGGTTGTGATTTCTGGAGTAACCGCCGCGTTAGCTGTTTGAAGTCGGCCCATGTCGCCTGTACCCCGATCCCGCCCTAATGAGGACACTCTGGGCTCTCAGAAACGACGACGTGACTCGGAGAGCCCACCGTCCGCCTGGCTCACTAAAGGATCCCCTCGGGTAGGCGGTTTCGGCCCTCACCTCAGCGGGCCCGAGGGGCTCCAGCCGGAGCGGGGTGCGGAGAGCGCCCGCCCAGTGCATCCCGTCAGCCACCCCAGGTCTGGAAAGCGTCCGCCGCCGCTGGGGATGCGCACGTTTGCCTCCGCCTCGTCCTCCTCTTCCATCTGTGGCGGGTACCGCTTCCATCACCACTATGCGGGAGACCGCTCGTGGGCGGAGGACCTGGAGAAGGAAAAGAAGGAGAGTTATAGGCAACGGAGGCTGAAGGAGAGAGAGAGGATTGGAGAACTGGGGGCGCCTGAGGTTTGGGGATTGTCACCCAAGTTCCCTGATCCAGACTCTGATGAACACACACCAGCTGAAGACGAGGTCAAGAATCAGAAGAGCAGCAGTTCAGATTTCACCAACGAAGAAAAAAGAACAAAGACTGGTCATTCAGCCAAGAGAAAACGGAAGAAAAAACCCTCCAAAAGGAAGCATAGAAAGTATTGCGATGACAGCAATTCAGACCCTGACCTTCATTCCAGCTCTGATAGTGATAAAAAGAAAGTTAAAACTAAGAAGAAAGAGAAGAAAAGGAAACACCGGGCAAAACATCTCAAGAAGAGGAGGAGGAAGAAAGAATACAGTGACACGGGCTGTGAAGCTTTAGAAAGGGAATTTTCAGATGCGTGGATGGAACAGTCGGTGAGTGCGGACAGCATGAATTTAATAGGCCCAGAAGCACCTGTAATACATACCTCTCAAGATGAGAAACCTTTGAATTATGGCCACGCCTTGCTTCCAGGTGAAGGTGCAGCTATGGCTGAATACGTAAAAGCTGGAAAGCGTATCCCCCGAAGAGGTGAAATTGGCTTGACGAGTGAAGAGATTGCCTCGTTTGAATGTTCAGGTTACGTCATGAGTGGGAGCAGGCATCGCCGAATGGAGGCTGTAAGACTGCGTAAAGAGAACCAGATTTACAGTGCCGATGAGAAAAGAGCCCTTGCATCCTTTAACCAAGAAGAGAGGCGGAAGAGAGAGAATAAGATCCTAGCCAGCTTTCGAGAGATGGTATACAGAAAGACGAAAGGGAAAGACGACAAGTGAGAAGAACACTGCGGGACTTTTAACAAAGGTTTTGTGTGACCAAAATAAGAGTAAATGGCTTTACCATTTGCCAGTGCTATTGTACTTACTGTGTTACTAAGCATCCTAGGAAAACACTTCCTGATATGTCATTAGAAAAGTTTACAAACAACTGCAGGAGAATAGGCAAAAAGGTGAACGTCATTCCTGTCCCTGATTTACAACCCCACCCCGCCCCCCAAAGCAAATTGTCTTCCGTATCCTCCCACGGTTTTGTGCACATACAGGTCGTATTTTGCTGAATAAAAGTCAGTGCTACTTATCTGAAGTGTGCCCCGCCTCCATTTGCTACTGCAGTTTTTCCCCTCCTAGGAGTATTTTACCTTTTGGAATAATTTGTGCCAGGATAAAAAGAATTTGAGAACAATGCCCAAGAAGTTGAAATCATTTGAAACTATTTGGATCCAATGGACTGTGTTCTTCTGGCTGTTGTTAAGAGACTTGGATAAAGAGATTGAATTTTATAACTGAATAATGTTAATAGAACTTGAGCTTTTCCCCATCTTTCTTTTCCATGGCTCATTGTCTTTAGAGTGCTTTCCCTTATAGAACAAAAGAGCTGCCAAATCTTTTGAAAGAACATTTCTTTTAGAAGGGATTGGGCATTTTCTTACTTTGATGCAAGGCTATTTCTTCATAGTATGAAAGAAGCCCCAAATGCTGTGCACTGTAAGATGAAGACAGTATTGCTCTTCCTCTAACCCTGTGTCACACTCTTCCTCTGCTCCCATTTCCTGCCAGTGGGATATACATACACAAATTACAATGATATGCAAGGCCAATGATGATGCTAGTCTTGTAATCTGTTAAGATGTACTATTCTTGAAATTGCTGATATAATAGAATTTTTATCACTACATTTTGGAAGAGGTGAGTTCATAAATCATGGACATCAGAGCCTAGTTTAGCTGAAAATAGATGTAAAAGTACATAGTATTGTTTTCCTCTGCAGAGTCAGGAAGCTGGGAGGTATTTTCTCCCAGTAGCAGTGCTTGAGTTTCTTCTCCACATTTGTTACTAAAAGGTACCGAAAGCTTTATCCGCCAGTAATTTAAGGCCATCATCCTGAAGTTGTTCTGCAGTAGTTTATTTAAGGTGCCATATGCATTTCCAAATGTTTGTGTATTTCTTATGGGTTTCTTTACCTAGTCCTTCTAGTGAAGTAGTTAGTGTCTTTTTTTTTTTTTTTTTTTTTTTTTTGAGACAGAGTTTCTCTGTGTACCCTTGGCTGTCCTGGACACACTTTATAGACCAAGCTGACCTCGAACTCACAGCAATCCGCCTGCCTCTGCCTCCAGAGTGCTGGGATTAAAGACATGTGCCACCACACCCAACTAGGGTCATCTTTGTAGTGAAACAGTTTCAAAACGAGATTTGTTGAGAAGCGCTGGATTTTCTGCAAGTTCTTTAACTACAATTTCCTCCCCTAATAGAGGAGAGAAAAGCTCCCGGACAGCCTTCACATGTGTCAAAGCACCAGACACATCTTCTTCAGCCACATCCCAGCTCCAAGCCGACTATCGGAAACACCTCCCAAAGATAGCTCTGCAGAATTATCTATTCCCACCATTTCACTACCATTTTCTCCTTCCCATTTGTTTCCATTCCATTTCCACAGTGAGAGAAGTATGGTTCCCCTGTACAGTCTCTCAATAGCACCCGGCCCCCAGCTGCCATTGGGCACAACATAAGCTGTGGGCCCATATTCCTCACCTCAGTGCTATACTTGTAGGACTTCCAAGGCCACTGCCAGGAGAGAATACGTCTGACTTGGTATTCTTAACAACTTTTCACCTTCGTTTGGTTAGGTGTCTGCTTAAAATATGTGCTGTTGGCTGATGAACAGAACAGTTACTCTGGGGCACCGCGGGTATGGTCAGTGTGGAGGCTACATAAGGAGGATGAAAATATGCTGAGCAGAGAAGGTAGACAACCAACAAGTGCCTGCTGCAGCTTTGCATTTTAAAATGTGTGTGTTCATGGCATGTTTGTAAAGAACAGTTACTGGCTGAATCCTGTTTGAAGCAGACACAGGGTTTATCCAGAAATCAAGACAGAAAGGCAGAAGGTCCAGGTGCTTAAGTCTTCCAAAGGGTAGTTTGGTGCCACCTAGAAATCAAAAGCACTTGTAGAGATGCAAGGGAGGAGAGGGTTGCAGAGCACATGAAGAGATGTTATTTCCAAAGAAGACCTCAGAGTGAGCTTCAGACCCGCTATTAGGTCTCAGTTTTCCCTGATATCTCAGCACTGCCCAAACTCACCTTATTTAGTAAGCTTCCTTTACAAGGCTCAAATCGTGAACTATTAAGGCCCATAGAGTTGACAGCGTGGAGTGGGTTCCAGAGTCTTGAAGGGCAGCATGGTAGAGAAGGACACTGTCTTTGAGTGTTGTATCTTGCTCCAGGTCTTCCCAACGGAACTTGAGGGAAACTGGTGGAAGCTTAGATTGTATGTCATCACATTCCATTTTTATACACAGCGGTAGACACTTTGTTTTTGTTTTGTTTTTTGTTTTTGTTTTTTTCACTTAACAGTACATCTTGGAAGTGTTTGTGTCAGTACATACAAATCCAATTTTTAAGTGATTTTTTTTATAGTTTCCATTGTATTCAAGTGTTACTGGACATTTGGAACTCTTCTGACTTAATGTCATTAAAAATGAACTCAAGCCAAAGACACGTGTTAGTTCACGATACGAAGATGTGGAGCAGCACTGACAGAGAGACCGCAGGCTGGTGCCCCAGGCACGGGCAAGGACTGCAGAGGCTTGCAGAGGTGGGTGGTGGTTACTCCTTTTCACCAGCTGTGAGCACCAGCCTTGAAAGCATTTCCTCTGTACAAACATTTATTGGGTAAAGATGAAACAGTGCTTTTCGTGTTGTAAGTACTGTGGCTTAGTCTGTAAGTTGGCCTTAGCCACTGCCACCAGAGAATATATGATCTACTGGGGTCAAAATTGAAGAAATTAAATTGCAGTACACTATGAAAAAACTAAGGCTAGAAAGTCTTTAAAAATGGCTTTTCTGGGACAATTATTAATGAAAACTTAAATGTTACATACACTCAAGCTTCGTGCTTTTGGTTTTTGGTAGATATTACAACAGTGCTTTATAGAGTGATTCCCCAGTTCCAAGACCAACATCACTGTCCTGTCTCCTCAATGCCATCACTTCTCTCTCCCCGCCCTCTCCAGGTGCTCTGTCCATCACTCTCTCTCCCTCTCCGCCTTTCCTTGCCCCCTCCACCCTCATATTTATGCCCTCTTAGTCCTCAGAAATAAACTAACCGCAGCTGGCAAAGACCACACAAAACAATTATCAGCTGTGGACAAACTAAAATCCCACACTTGAGATTAAAACAAAAACATGTTTATATAACATAACTGAGTTTTAAAAGAAACCAAAACTTCCATTACAACCAGCATTGTGCTTTTTTTTTTTTAACTTTTTTTTTCTTTTTTTCTGGTTGATGAAAGTGGCTTTTATTTTTTATTTTCTCTTTCTAAGAGTAAGGCATATTTTTTTTGTTTTTGTTTTTTGCATTTCTGATTTTGCAGTTCTTTTAAAGTGTTTACACTAGTGTTTGGCCATTTTATTTGGGGGAATGTTGGGCTTGTTATCATGAAAACTCTTCAAGTAATACAAAATTAACTTACCAACTGTCCTACAAATGTTTCTCTGTCACTTTTCTTTCTACTTGTTTTTCTGATCTTTGTCTTTCTTGCTTGAGAGGAGGAGGCGCCTGAGCAGCTACAACTTCTCAGTACAATTCTGTTGTACGCATAACTTGCTCACTGTGGGATACTGTCATCAGAGAGGGACCTGGCTGATAAACATGCCTTAAAGAGATGTGTAATCTGGTTATATATCCCATTCACCTCAAAACACTATGCTATAAACAGACAACAGCTTTTTTTAAAGTGATTATCAAATTGTGTGTTGTAGACTAAAAATAGGACGAAATGTCTAATATTTGAATGAATCATTAGAGTCACCTCTCACCTCTTATGATTAAAAATGAGATGACATGAAACAGAAATTTGCAGAAATTTATTGTAGAAGCATGGGAGACAAGGAAGTAGGTGAGGGAGGGGTGCCGCAGGAGAGAGAGAGAGAGAGAGAGAGAGAGAGAGCGCAACAGGTGGCAGGTTGTCCTTTTTATAGTCTGGCACACGCTTATGGCAGGCATGCCAGATTGTTATGGAGGTATTTTTAGCACTTTACCATCAAAGGGAAGCTGGGGTTGACAATGTATTTGTTTTTGTTTTGTTCAGGTAGTGTTCCCAATTCTTATTTTACTATTTCCTCTTTTGGTCAGAAATGTATACTGTGATTTACTAAAATAGTTAGCATGAATGAAAAGCATCCAGTTTTGCTAGTCCATTTGTATGAAAACTTAAAGTTACACATTTGGTAATACTTAACTTTGAGTTAATTTTATTCGGTTCATTTATAAGATTTTTATTATTTACAATAAATACTAGTCCCGTAATTTCCTGGATTTTAGATGGTGTGTGTGTGTGTGTCTGTGTGTGTGTGTGTGTGTGTGTGTGTGTGTGTGTGTGTGTGTTTATGTGAATTTATATCATATATGGGTGGTGCTTATGGAGGCTGGAAGAGGGTGTTGTATCCCTTGGAACCGGAATTACAGGCAGCTGTGAGCTGGGTTCTGGGAAGTGAACTCAGGTTCTTTCAAAGAACAATGTTGTCCTTACCCCTGAGCCATCTCTCCAGTCCCTCTCCTTTAAGATCTAGTTATGAATATGCTTGTTTTTATTCAGAGTAATGGGAGCTAAGGAAAACAGTTCAGTTGAAGAAGTACTTGCTGCCTAAGCATGGGGACTCTAATTCAACCCTAGCTGTGGCCGAAAGCCAGACCTGGTGGAACACTTTTGAATCCCAGCACTAAGGAGGCCAACCCCTCAGGCTCACTGCCAGGCTGCTCAGCTTAGCTGGCCAGCCTCGGGACCCAGGCACAGACCCTGTTTCAAAAAACAAAGTAGACAGCTCCCAAGGAACAGACATTTGTGGTTGACCTCTGTTCTAAATATGTTCTCCCGCACCATTCTCTCTCTCTCTCTCTCTCTCTCTCTCTCTCTCTCTCTCTCTCTCTCTCTCTCTCTCTCTCTCTCTCTCCCGCAATATTGCTGTATTATAGAAGTAGAGAGAGGGACAGAAAACATTATTGTAGTGTAGTGGTGTGACTGACAGTGCAAGGTAGTACCTGATAGATTTACATTCAGCTTTTTGAGAATTCTCACCACTGATTTCCTTTGCCAACAAGCCTGAAAACCTGAGTTGAATCTTTACATACTGCCAAGAGATAATGGACTCTGCAAGTTGCCGTCTGACCTCCATATGCATGCTGTGGCTCACACACATACACAAATACTTGTATAAAACACATAATAAGTAAAAACTTAAAAATCTCCCTCTGGGTATAGGCCAAGAAGAACAGCCACTGAAGTATTACCGGGCCCACACTCCCCTTTCTATCTTTGACCTGAATTGGAGAGACTCGGGGACACCTTACTAGGGTAACCCCACCCTAAGAGGGGTTAATTTTCTTAGTTCCATTTTTGTTGCTTCCCCGCCTAACTGACCAGGCATTCAGACCCTGTGTATCCTCTTCACCAGGCTTGAGGAGGCTGGTACTAGGTAAGGCCAGAGGAGGGAGAAACTGATTGCCACGACCTTTTCTGCAGCCACAAGACTTGGAATCAAAACTAGTTGGGTAACAACATCTGGAAAGATATTGGAGATGCACCCTGAAATGCCTTAGAAAGGGGTCACACATCTAGGACTGCACCTAGTTGTGACAGTACAACAAAAAAATCCACTGAAGACCATCCAAGTTCTTAAGCGATTCTGACTTGTATCAGAAACTGCCAACATGGACCCTGATGCCCTGGAAAACGTCATGGTGGTGAGTGTGCTCTGTCTTTCACAACATATCCCAGACAGCAGAAAGAAATGACAAAAGGTAGGAAAGTGTCGGCATGGGCTGTCTCCGTTTGTGGACAGTGTGTAACAACCAGGGCGTTACTAAGTCGGACCTCCGCTACCTTCCAAGCAGGAAGGATGTTGAGACGCTGAGGAAAGAACATCTTTAGAAGAGCTTCTGTGCTGCAGAAGATGGCTCAGTGGCTAAGGGCTCTGCCTGTGCTTTCCAAGCAGGATTCAAAGCGCCCACATGGTGGCTCACACCCGCCTGGATCTCAGTGAATCTGAAGCCTTCCTCTGGCTTCCGCAGGTGCCAAGAAACAAGTGGGACATAAACAGACATGCAGGCAACACCCCACACACGCCTAAGATAAAATAATACTTTAAAACAATTATAAAGATCTCTTAGCAAGCCTATTGTTGGGGGCAATAGGCCATATGGCCAATGTTCAGCCATCTCGTCCAAGTCTGAACCTTTAAGTCTCTGTCTTTCCCAGAGCTTACCTTTCACCAGAAACTAGCTGACCCTGTTGTGAGTCAGCAGTTAGACTAAAGCTAAATGAAGACAAAGCAAGATGCCCTCTGTGGCAGGACATTATGACCCTGCCTGGAATTCCCTGTGCTTTGAGAAAAGCCTGCAGCTGTGTTGCTATAGCAATATGCTTCCCTGCCTTCTGACTTATAAAAGCTGCTGCCTGACTAATAAAGTTTGAGAGTTTGATCAATCAGACTTGCTCTCCTTCTTTGTGTCTTGCATTTTTCAACAGGTGACCTCCCTCCCGAGTTTTAGTCGAACCCCGCAGGTTGGGTCAGCCTATTGTAGAGTCAACCAAATTTCTTGAAATAAGATTTATTAAGATATTTTCTGAGCTAGGACTTCTCAGTAATATATGCATCTATAGATATGCATTTTGCCAATAGTATCATTAATAGAGAAGCCCCAGTCTCACGAGCGCATTTATATAAGACCTTCAGGCAATACATATTGTGCAAGCCTTTTCCTCCACTCTTCTTGGCCAGTGTGGTCTGATGAACCACATTCCCTGAGACTGCTCAGGGTTTTGTTTTGTTTTTTCGAGATAAGGTCTCTCTGTGTAACAGTTCCTGACTGTCCTGGAACTTGCTTTGCAGACCAGGCTAGCCTTGAACTCACAGAGATCTGCTTGCCACTGCCTCCCAAGAGCTGAGATTAAAAACGTGCGCCACCACCCACCTCGGGCTGACTCCTTGGGTTTTTAATCACTGGAATTGGAGGATGCTTTTCATCTTTGAGTGGCAGGAACCAAGCTGAACAGTTTCCAACTCTAAACTGTACCATCTCTTGTGATTTGGGGGATTAAGTGGCCTGAGGGTGGGGTTTAAGATTTAGAATTCAATGATCTTTGGAGAGATGATGGATCAAGATGTGCCAGTTTTCTTTCTAAAGTGGTGTGTGTGTGTGTGTGTGTGTGTGTGTGTGTGTGTGTGTGTGTACTGCTGCCCACAGAAAAGGACCACTGGATCCCCTGCAGCTGGAGTTACGGGCTGTTGTAAGCTGTAAACCAAACTGTCATGAACCCAGTCCTCTGGGATAAGACTGAAAAGCCCTAATATTGCAGGGCCCATGGTACCTCAGAATGTCTGCTAACTGGACACTAGGAGACTTTAAACCATTCACAGTGAAAATTACTGGTTGAGGCTTCCAGCCTAGAAAGAGGAGCCTGCCTGGATCCAGGAGCAGACAATCAGACAAATGGGGTGGGGGGTACAGGGGGGACAGGGGGGGCAGGGGGTGGGGGGAGGACAAAAAAGCATTGCAAGTCTCAGGCAATTGAAAGTATTCCTAAGTATGGCTGACTACTGTAGAATTTGACCCCAAATTTTTATCTCCTGGCTAAGCCCCTCTATAAAGTTTTGAATGGACCCAGGAATATTTATGGGGTTTTAAACCTTAGAAGCAGGATTTGACATCTGCTCCTGCCATGGGAGGTACAAGGCTGCAAAAGTCCCCGGTTACATGTTCATGAAAAAGGTGGAGTCCTATTGGGAGTTCTCACTGAGATGAACCCCAAACTGTAGCCTGTTTGTAAATGGACAACGGTGGGGAATGACAGGGGAGCGAAGGATGACAGGGGACTTTGTGTTAGACACTGCAGGAAAAACTGTGCGCTTAAACCCTAGTAATGATTCCTTTGTTCTGAGTTAATCTGCACACAAGCCGTCTTAATGCCGTGTTTATTCTGAGTTAACTGCAGAACCCTTACTTGATAACCAGACTAAACAGTGTTGGGTTGCCTACATTCCGAAGTAATACAAGGGAAAAGGCACAGATGAGAGTCTTTGGAACTTCTTAGCCAAAGGTGAGAAAAGAAGAATAAATAAACTTGAGCACCAATAATTAACTGTGATTCTCTAGAAAGCTGCAGGTTTGAGATGAGGTCTTAAACTGGCTTCTTTGGATGGTAACATTAAACCCTCATGATCACACCAGCTTTTGGCTAATGCCCAACTGAAAGACTCAATTCCTGGTCATGGTAGACATGCCTTTAATCCCAGCACTCAGGCAGAGACCGGAGGATGGCTGTGAGTTTGAGGCCAACCTGGTCTACTGTTGGACCCTGGAGTCCAATTCAGGAAGGGGGTCGCCTCAAGAGACCACTCAAGTCACACAGGCTGGAGGTATATGTAAAATTTATTACTGACACATCAGAAGTCCCAATTGTCGATGTGTCAGGGTCCCTCAGCACTCGGGAGGTGAAGAACCCCGAGTAGTGTTACAGGCTAATTTTAAAGGCAAAAACCGCAAAGCATGTGGGGTTGCTTATCAAGTTAAACCATATGGACATTAGAACATCTGGCGTTAGGAGACCTCTTGTGGGGACTTGGGTGTGGGTCCCTAGGGCAGTTACTGGAAACTGTATGGGGTACATCTGATATTTGGAAGCTTGCATGTAACTATTCTGGGAATTAGGGTGGAATTCTTGAGGTTAGCAGTAACGAGAACTGGGAGAGTTTCTCAGGCCACTGGGCAAGCAAAGTTGGACAAGCTTCTTATATTTTATAATTTTACAGTTTCTCACTACAAAGTGAGTCTAGGACAGCCAAAGCTACACAGAGAAACCCTGTCTCTAAAAACCAAACAAACGAACAACAATAATAAAAAAAAAAGGTCTACTTCTCCTGTTCCCATTAACCTCTTTTCTCTCCTACCTAGGGTAGGTGGGTTGGAAGGGAGGTGTAAGCATTAAAGAACCTGAAATAAAGTGTGAGACCAAAGAGTTAAAATCCATATCTCAGGGTCACAGTGACAAGTCGCAAGACACAGCTGCAGAGAAACTTAAGCGCAGCTGCAGTTAAGTTTCCCCTAGTCTGAGTCATGTGACCACATTCCTTTCTGCCCTCCTGGAGATAAGGAAGCCAGATCAAATGGCCTTGCCACTCTCGCTTTGCTCCCCTAGCAAAGGCCAGTTAGCACTGGACCTTCAGCTGAAATCCAAACGGGACACTCCCCTCAGCGAAGAGATGAACTTAGGAGATCAAAAGAATGTTGGAGACTGGGTGCCCTTGGCACCATGTTCTTCAGCCTGTCACCTTAGGACAGTAGACCCCCTTATGTATATTTACTGATAAGTACTTGCCAAGCTGAGACACAACACCCCCCTGACCCCCGCCCCCCACCCCGCTTTTGGAACGCTAGGAGGGAAAAAGACCTAACCCCCCCCCCCACACACACACACACATACACAAACCAGAGCAGGGGCTCGCCTCCGCTAAAGATCCTTCATGCTATTACATCTTTTTTGCCTCCTGGATATTCTTGGGGTACTCGACACCGGCCCAACAAAAGTAAAATTGGAAAAGGTCAAAGCCTACAGTAGGTGGCTGTATTTACATCGAGAGCTTTGTTATTCTAGTAATAGACATGACGGCTGTATATGAAAACAGTCCAAATGAAAGGGTCTGTTTTTATGAAAACGAAATGTTTTAACTTAGACCCAGCCAGGTCACCATCGAGTCGAGTCATAGTCCTCCCGCCGTCCTAGAGTGGAGCCGGAAGCTCCAGGGCTTGGAACACGGCCAGTGAAAGACGTGACTGACCCTGCGGCCAGAGCGAGGGGACGCTGTGTGATCGGGTTGCAGCGGCGTTGGAATCTCCACCCTTGGACTCTCGAGCTGCGGGTTTGGCAGCTACGCAGGAGCGATCCACATCTCGAAGGTGGGAGGACCAGAAGCCGGTGCGTAGCGGAAGCTGCTGTTCCTGGGCGGGGGAGAGGGATGGAAGCTGAGGACGTAGTAGTTTTTGAGACAGTTTCGTGCTGTTGCGCAGTCTTATCTTGGAACGCGCTGTGTAGCTCAAGCTGAACTCCGTAATATTCCCTTGCTTCAGCATCCTGACGCTGGTATTACAAATGTGAGGCCACACACCTGGGTCCAGTTAGTTTTATTTTGTTGTGGGTTTTTTTGTTTTGGGGTTTTGGGGGGGTGGGTGGGGGTGGGGGAGCGTTTCGTGTGAAGCCCATTTTGGCCTCTCTGATTTTCCAGAAGATACTCTGGATTTGAACTTCAGTTTCTCCTTCTGCCTCCAGGCCCCGAGCTTATAGGCTGGGGCTACCACACGCGGCTTCTGCGGCGTGTTTAAGTAGTTTCCACTGTAGGTAAATAGAGTATTTGAGTAGATGGTCCGAAGAAGATGGGTAGACGTCAGCGGCTTGTAAGAGGCATGCGTGAGAGAACAGCGAATACAGAGGCCTAAAAGCTGGAGCTTGTCTGTATTATTTAGGGGATAAAAGGTCACCAGGGTCTTTACAGCCCAGTGTATAAGATTGCCAGAAGGACTCAATGTGTGGACAAGGTGGGCATTTTGTTGTGTGAGGAACTTGGTCTTGGGGTGAAAGACATAATCTGGCATGTTTTAAAACATTTGTCATTGGAAATTGATACTGGGAATAGATTTTTAGAGGTCGGGCGGGAATCAAATCAAGAATAATTAAAAAGTTGAATGTAATTAAAAACTTGCATCTGAGTATGGCGGTTTGTTTCTTTAATCCTAGCACTTGGAATACTGAGGCAGGAGGATTGCCATTAGTGGATACAGAGTGAGGCCCTTGGGGAAAAAGAAAACCTGGCAGGCATTCTGGTGGGCGCCGAAGACTGACTGTTGTGAGCTGTGATAGCTGTGGCTAGGTGGAGCCCACAGCGTTAGCTTTTGGATCAGAGCACATGAGCAAGAGGGGAGAGAGAAATTAAGAATTTTGGTTTTGTGGAATAAAAAAAAAAAATTGAACAAAGAGATATGAAGTTCAGCTGAGTATTGTGGTGCACGCCTTTAATCCCAGCATTTGGGAGGCAGAGGCAGGCAGATCTCTGAGTTCGAGGCCAGCCTGGTCAACAGAGCGGGTTCTAGTGCTACACAGGGATTCTGCCTTGAAAAACCTAAAGAAGACAGGAAGAGGAGGAGGAGGAAGAGGAGGAACGATCAGCTGTGTAAATTCTTCAACTCTCCTAGTCAAGTTTCATCTGTAGTATAACGTTAAAAGTAGTTCTTACTAGGTCTCTGTGGAGATTGACGTAGCAAGTAAGGCACAGGTGGAGCAACTCTATGCTTGTTACAAAGGGACATGAGGTGTGACCAATCACTAAGAAGAAGAAAAAAATGCTAAAGGGTTTTTCATGTGTGGGATAGACAAGGAGCCAAGAAAAAAAAAAAAGGATTGCAAGTTTGATTTTTAAAGCATAAGACAAATTTAGACCATATTAAATGTTTGTTTGTTTGTTTTTTCCGCATAACGTGAATTTTATTTTATTTTTTTTCAAGGTAACTCTTTTTTTTTCCTCCTTTATTAATTTATTCTTGTTACATCTCAATGGTTATCCCATCCCTTGTATCCTCCCATTCTTCCCTCCCAGTGTCATCAACAGCATATTAAATGTTTGAGGCTTGATCTTGGTGGTAATGGCGAGTCCTCCTGTGCAACAGGCACAGCAGAGATAGGTGTGCTCCATTGGCTCCTCAGGAAGACACAGGTGCAGTGTGGGAAATAGGTTTGTGTGAGGAAGACCAGTTAGAGCAGTGGTTCTCAACCTTCCTGATGCTGGGACCCTTTAATGCAGCTCCTCCTGCTGTGGTGACAACAGCTTCTTCATAACTGTGATTCTACTACTGATACAAATTATAATGCAAATACCGCTGGAGATAGAGCTTTGTCAAAGGGCTCACAACCCACAGGTTGAGAACCACTGAGTGTTCTGAATAGGAGATCGTGTCACAGAAAAATACAGTGAGAGTGTGTTTGAGGGATACGAAGCTGTTGAGCCAAAATAACTCAGGCTGCTAGAGAGATGGCCCAGCAGTCAGGAGCACTAGCCAGTCTTCTAGAAGAACGACGCACAATCCCAATACCCACACGGCAGCTCAACCACTGGTAACTCCAGTTTCTTCTGGCTCTGTTCAGGCACACATCTGATGCGCAGGCACGGACATATATGCAGGCAAAACACCCATACACGTTCTTTAAAAGAACTTGATTAATTATATACATACAATATGAAAGGAGGGGCCAGTTTTCTGTCTTAAATGTCTTAAGGTAGCTGGCGCTCGACAGGTGAAACTGCTCTCCATTGTGTTGACATATTTCATCGTATCACAGAACTGAGTCACCGTACTTTATGTAATATGCCTGCATCAGAGTTCTTATTGCCTTTGAAAGGAGATTTGCTTTTTAAGTTCTTGATATATGTCCAGGTATGTACACTGAGTACACTTGGTCTTGGAAGCCTGATGGGCAACTCAGATCTCCTGGTGCTGCGGTTATGGTGTTGTGAGCCGCCCAGCAAGGGCTCAGGGAGCCTCAGTCGGATTCTCTGAAAGAGCAGGCTGTTCTCTACCACAGCGCCATCTCTTCAGCTCCTTCATTAGAGTTATTTAAAGAAATAGGACCAGTTTTTAATGTTGATTTTGGTCAACAGATGTCTAAAAAGAGATTTGTTAAAATAAAAACATGAAGGTTGAAAGAGGAGTGTTTCAGAAGAGGATTGTTGGGAGTAGGAGGGGCAGTTGACTGAAACACACGTGGGAGTTGGGCAGTTGATAGAAATACATGTGTATGACATGTCCTAATGAAATCCATTTCCTGCGTAATTAATACATGCTAATGTTTAAGAGAATAAGAAAAGAGTCAAAGATTTATTACAAGGATTGCCTCATGATTACTGCAGCTCTCAAGTCCTGAGATCTTCAGGGGGAGTTAGCAAGCTAAAAATAGCAAATAATTTCATTCTAGTGCAAGCCTAAGACCTATGAACCACCAAAGCTGATTGTTTAGTTCAGAGCTGAAGGCGGAAGGAAGACACTGGTGTCTTCACTGAAGCTGCTGAAGAGGAAGTCCCGCCCCCTTACATGGGAGAGGATGAGCCCATCATCCTCAGACCTCCCGCTGATCGGCAAGGCCCAATACATTATGACGTCTCTGTCGTCTATTAATTTAAATATTAAATATTAAATCACACCCAAAACAGTATTTGACCAAATATCTTCACACTCTGTGTTCCAGAAGTGACATATAAACTTCTCATCACTATACCAACCTAATATTTCCTGGCCAATAATCGTCACTTCCTTGGATTTCTTTTTCTTTTTTTCTTTTTCCTTCCTTGGATTTTTTTTTCAAGCTTCTATTAATAGGTCTTGCAGGCACAAGGCTCTCACATCCTGTCTACTTGGCAGGTTGGAATAAAAGAGATGCTTCAGCTCAGGCAAATGAGGCTTCATTGAGAAACATAGCAAGACACACCACAAACAAACAAACAAACAAAATACTAGTAGTGGCTTTTAAAATTAATTACTAGGTTGACCGCAAACTTATACAACTATGCCTGGCTTTAAATGTTTGTTTTGTTTTTAATGCAGACATCACTTGGTTGTGTCTCCTTAGTCTAGACCAATAGCCTCCCAACATCTGCTCTTTGGTTTGGGGAAGTTGGATCCATGCCTGTTGCAGGTGGACTGAGTTCTGGGTTTCTTGGCAAGTTTCCTCAGTGAATTCATGATAAATAATATTTATTAAAAATGTTCCATAGGGAATAGGTTCCTTGGTATTGGTGCCATACTACCAGTGCTGCTACATTTGGTCATTTGCTTACATTTGCAACTGCCAGTTGCAATTGCAACTGCAATTTATTTTCTCTTTATTAATACGAGGCATCGTGGTTAAAACCAAGAACGTTCATCCCTCTTTTTACCCAGTAGTTTTAGTGTTCATTTGTGGTTGTCAACGGAGTCATGTGAGAGTTTAAAAATGATAATTTTTAAAATGTATTACTGTTTCTAGATTGGGTGGCAACCTATAAAAGTTTTCTCACTTTGTTTATATATACTTAGGAGAAGCTGTTTTGGAGAAAACAAATGGATAGAAGGAAACAACCCTAAGGAACAGGCATTTGTTGCTGTTCTTACTACTAGCACTGCTGTTTCTGTGACTTGTGTTTTTAGCAGTGTCCCTCAGGATACAGTCAAAAGAAAGTTCTCCAAGACAAAGTTCCTGGAGCAAGGGATGGCCCTGGCCTTGGTGAGTGTGCACTGTTGTTGTTGTTGTTGTTGTTAAGTTCTTTGAGTTTTCAACAACATGTTCTGATCATCTTCTGTTCCCACGCATATTTCTTCCCAGATCCACCCTCAAAATCGTGCATACTCTCTGGCTCCCCTGAATCTGAAGGAAGAGCTTCAGGTAATGAGAGAACCACTGCTGTTGGTGGAATCAGCGGTCTGACCTGGGGGTCCCAACAGACTCAGTTTGCTGACTTGCCACTCAGTCTAATGAGAGATGAATGGTAGTGACATAAGATAGGAATCAATGACGTAGGGTGTGGCTACCGGGAAGAAACAGGAGACAGTGTCCTAAGCTGTCTTCAGGGCCCTGGAAAGAGCCCTGGATTAAATGGGAAAAGGACAGAAGCCCAGAGGAAGAAGAGCAAAGCAGTCCTTGTCAATCTGTCTTGGACAAACTGGTCAGTCATTATTTAATGCTGGTGCCTGTGGATCCCATCAGGGTAATGTCTGCAGAGTTCTTGGTGTCTTAAAAATAACTTAGTTATTCTTATGTTGGTGACATTAGCCTTAAAGGGGCACTAGAAGCTGTGGGTGGTGGTGTAGGACTTTAATCCCAGCACTCAGTGGCAGGTACATCTCTGTGGGGCCAGCCTAGACTATATACCAAATTCCAGGCCAGCCAGAGCTACAGAGGGAGGTCTCAAAAGGAAAAGAGGAGTGGGCTACTAGCAAGAGTAGGTACATTAGAGACTGTTAAGCTTTGTTTGCCAGTTGTCAGAGAGATTTCTTAAATGATTAGGGTATATGTGCGAGTTGAACAGAAACTGGACTCAAAGTTTAGGCTAACAAAGGAGATATAGTTGGAGATTCAAGTTTGCCCTTTAAGCCACTGTTAAAACTACTGTGCTTGGGAACAGGGATTCAAAGTTCAAGGAAACAGAAAAGGCCCTGGGCAGGAGCCATTGTGCAAACAGTTCAGGCAGCTGCGCTATGAGGAAAGCACTGGACCACGAGAGGTTTTACGCCGACTCAGGGAGCTCTGCAGACAGTGGCTGCGGCCTGAGACCCACAGCAAGGAGCAGATCCTGGAGCTGCTGGTGCTGGAGCAGTTCCTGTCCATCCTGCCCGACCACCTGCTGGTCCAGGTGCTCGAGCGTCACCCAGAGACTGGGGAGGAGCTGGTGGGAATACTGGAAGATTTGCAGCTGCACCGTGGAGAAGCGGCACAGCAGAAGGTAAGGGGCACAGGTGCCCGTTTGCAGGAGAGTAAGAAGCGAGCCCCCAGGCCACGTAGGTGGACGTGAGCACAGCAGTGAGAGGGGCACCATTCGCTCGACGCTCATCAGTTCTAGCCTCACCGCACCCTTGCCATCCCCTGGTGTGAGGGAGCTCTCCATGCTTCTGCCTCTTTTCTTAAGTTTCTCTCTCTTTTTTTTTTTTTTAAACAGTGAAGTGATTTTATCTTATTTATTTATTTTTTGTTTATAAACCAGTTTCCTGATTATCTGTACTTATCTCTAGGACTCTGTCCAAAGAGTCCGACAGACCGTGCTGGTTCGTGTGACGAAAGCTCCTCTGAGAGAAGCCCAGGAGCAGCCAGTCCTGCCTGAGCGTGAGGTTCAGAAGCCCGAGGAGAAGGGTAAGGACTAAATGGCATCTTTCTCATTGCAATCATGGTAAGCCATGCAGTGCCCACCGCCTTGGCACCTGTAGCATTTTGTCAGGTCTGTTGCAGTATAGTGTATATAGACAGCCCACACTGTAGCCTCCCTAGTCAGTGAGGTTTTTCTATATACAGTAAACTTAGTATGTATAGTCAGTATCCAGTAAGCATAGTCAGGATTTAAAAGCTCAAGCACTCTAACCAGCTGTGTAACTGCACACCAAGGAGAACAAAACAGATCCAGAGCTTCCTGCTGATCTTACATAAGGCAGCGCCTCTCAGGCCCGGGCGCCCTTATTCATTCTCTCATCTCCTTCAAGTCTGTGAGTGGCAGTGGTGGGTGGGGGGCACGGTCAGTTCCTTGGCTCTCCTTTGTCACTGCTCTCTTTCTTAACTTAGTGTCCTCCTTTTGTTTATTTTTTCATTAATTTATTTTTTTTGAGACAGGTAGCCCTGGCTGATTTCAACTACAACTATGTGGACCAATTAGCCTTGAAATTTCCAAAGTGTTTTCTTGATACTTCCATTAAGTTACCTTCTGTTATTTTCTCTCCTTTAAATAAGAGCAAATAAGAGCGTATTTATGTTTCCCCCTTGCTTAAACCCTTAGCAAGCTGCGTGATGCTGTTCTGTGGTTCCACATATGAAAAACTGTGGCCACACGCTGGGAGGAGGAGCAGAGAGAGAAGCTGGGCAACCACGCCCACCCCTTCCCGTTTCTTCTGGGCTCTCCTGCCCCATTCCTTCTGTTCCCCGCTTTCCGAGCCCTTACTCACTCCCTTTTCCTTCCTCTGAGGCGGCATCGTTGTCCCGCCTGTGCTCTCACGGTAGGCTAGATCAGTGTCTGGCTTCTTTTTTTCTTTCCATAGTTAAAAGGCCAGACTTTGTTTTGTGCTCTGAATCTGTTTCCCCTCCGGACCTTGAGTACATAGTATCTCCTAATGCCTGGGTGTTCTTATTTCAAAAGCTGACCTGTTCAGAACTAGAAAAACTGGCCACGTTTGCATAGCTTCAGGAACCTGCTAGTCCCTCTTGGAGGGGAACACTTCATATTTCAACGTGATATTTTTGTGAATGCGTTATTCTCAAGGTCTTATGGGTCTGGTGGTGTTGATTTATTGATAAGGAATTAAACTATCTTTCTGGGATTACATACTACTCAGTGATAGAATTGGCACTGGGCCAACACATCTTCATTTTTCAAAGTACCATCCCTTAATCTGATGGTCCTCAGGTGCCCTAGTTTGATGGTGCTTTCTGTTCCCCATGTGACAAACAGAATCAAGAATATGCTTAGTAGCTTCTGTGTGTGTGATGTATATCACATAATAGAACGTTTAACATAAATAACCCCCGCCACAATTCCTATCCTGCCCCAAAGCCAATATGGTTGTCAGTTTCTTGGCTGTCCAGCTGGATATGCTGACACATGACTGTCATCTTGAGAGGCTGTGAGGAAAGAAGATTGCTCCATGGTTTAGGCTAGCCTAGGTTATTCTACATATGAAACCTTACCTCAAAAAGAAAAAAGAAAGAAAAAAAAAAGCCCCTGAAATCATAATTTCTTGTAAATCATTCTCTTTCCATAGTGTGTGGTGTTTTCTTTTGTCTTTTCCCCCCAAGACAGGGTTTCTCTGTGTAGGCTTGGCTGTCCTGGACTTGCTTTGTAGACCAGGCTGGCCTCGAACTCACAGCGATCCACCTGCCTCTGCCTCCCAAGTGCTAGGATTAAAGGCATGCACGCGCTGTGTGTGTGTGTGTGTGTGTGTGTGTGTGTGTGTGTGTGTGTGTGTGTGTGTGTTGTGAGGACTGAAGAGGTGCCTCAGCTGTTGAGAGCACCAGGATCTTTCGCAGAGGCCCTTGTTTGGTTCCCAGCAGCCACATTGCAGCTCTCAACATTCCCTACCTCTAGCTCCAGCGAACTGAATACCCGCTTATGGTCTCCATGGCCACTGCATCCATGTGGTGTGAATACATACAGGCAGGCAAAATACACATAATTTTTTTCTTTTAATTATTTTAAATTTGTATATATGGCATGATTGAAATAATTCTTATTTGGAGATTCATTTCCCTGAACACCAAAAATGAAATAATTAGTGATATACATACTTAATGTTTCAGGTAAGGAGGCACAGAGTGCAAATGAGAAGCTCATTGCAGAAACAGACCCTTGTGGACGAGCGGAGCCATCTTGTACAACACCTGAACCCACTGAGGCCCAGTATGAGGTCTTGTGCTTGGTGAAGCAACCAGCCGTGCCCAAGGAAAATCCTAGCAGCCAGTGCTTGGAGACCAAGGAGGGACTTGTCCAGAACTCAGGCCTACCTGAACAAGAACAGGCACACGCAGGAGAAAAGCCTCGTGAATCTGTAGTGTGTCAGAGCTCTGTCCCTACTGAACATCAGGAAAGCCTCTCTAAAGAGAAAGGCCACCCCTGCCAGCAGTGTGGGAAAGTCTTTCAGAGGAGTTCACACCTCATCAGACATCAGAGAATCCATCTTGGTGAGAAGCCTTACCAGTGTAAAGAGTGTGGAAAAGTCTTTAGCCAGAATGCAGGTCTTTTGGAGCATCTCAGAATCCATACTGGAGAAAAACCGTATCTGTGTATCCACTGTGGAAAGAATTTTAGGCGCAGCTCTCATCTTAATCGACACCAAAAAATTCACAATCAGGAGGAGCCCCGTGAATGCAAGGAGTGTGGGAAAACCTTTAGTAAGGCCCTCCTCCTCACGCACCATCAGAGAGTCCACGGTCGGTCCAAACACCATCACTGTAATGACTGTGGCAAAGCCTTCAAGTTGACTTCTGACCTCATTCGCCATCACAGGATTCACACCGGAGAAAAACCATTCAAATGTACAGTCTGTCAGAAAGCCTTCCGCCTGAACTCACACCTAGATCAGCATGTGAGAATCCACAATGAGGAAAAGCCCTACCAGTGCGGCGAATGCAAAGAAGCCTTTAGGCAGAAGTCGGGTCTCTTTCAGCATCAGAGACATCACCACAAAAGCAAACTGGCTTGATGCTGTTTGAGATTGGGAATGTTACATTGAGAAGCAAACAGTGCTTTTTAAAAAGGCATCATGGAGTCAGCATGCTTGGAAGCCATTGGCCTCCATTGTCTCACTCTCCTGTGTTTTATTTAAGCCATAATTAGACTATAATAGTTTCACCCTAGATGGTAGGATCAGAATTTAACTATTCACTGCAGAACTTCTCAGAGCGTTTGATGTGATAAGAACATGATTATTTATCTCTTAAGTATAGCCTCATGGACGAATGAAATCTCTTAAATCAGCAAGTCAAGTGCCTATAGATTTATACAGAAAGAGAGCAAGCTGATATTTTTGCAAGTACTATAGCAACAGGCTCCTATAAAATAAAACTAATGAGGGTTGGGGAGATGGCTCGGTGGTTAAACCAGTTGCCATGCAAGTGTAAGGACTATGGCTTGGATCCCAGCTCCCATGTAGAGGTCAAGTGGATGCAGTGGCCCACCTGTGGTCCACCCCTCAGGAGGCAGAAGTGGGATCTTTAGAGTAAGCTGGCTGGCTGGCTATATCAGCAAACTCTGGATTCAGGTGGGAGGATTTGGAAAGCAATTGAGGGAGTGATCAAGGAAGGCTTCTGATGTTGACCTAAATGCACATGTACCCATACACATGTGTACCCACACATGCAAACATCATACACGTAAAAAAATATATATATATCCTAAGGAACTGGAGTAATGACTGAGCAGTTAACGCGTTCTGCTCTTGCGGAGGATCCATCTATTTTCTGTCCCCAGCACCTACATAGCAGCTCACAGCACCTGTAACTCCACTTCCTGGGATGCTTATGCCAGCTTACACTTCCTACCCATTTTAACCACATTGTCACACCGTTTCAAGTTTTAAATCAAAGTTTTACTTAAACTATGCAGGAGACTTTGAGTCATTTGAATGAACTGTCTTGAATTATTGTAAGCAGCAACTTTCTTACTGGGCAACTCCAGTGCCAGTAGTGTGACTACTTGAAAAACACTTTTTAGTGAATGTCCCCTGGGGGAACTAGCTTTTTCCCTTTGATACCAATGATAGAAGTTTTAAATGATATTTTGAAGTAATGTTGACCATTAAAATAAAGTCAGCTCACAGATATCAGACGTAAGAGAAAGCCAAAAGATAGAAATCACAGAGAAGTCAGATGCAGGTGCATGCTGTAATCACAGCATTCGGGAAGCAGAGGCAGGTGGATCTCTGGCCTACAAAGGGAATCCAGGACAGCCAAGGCTATACAGAGAAACCCTGTCTTTTTTTTTTTAAGTGTATTTATTATTTACATAGTGTTCTTGCATGCACACCTGCACACCAGATGAGGGCACCAGATCTCATCATAGGTGGTCGTGAGCCACCATGTGGCTGCTGGGAATTGAACTCAGGACCTTTGGAAGTGCAGACAGTGCTCTTAACCTCTGAGCCATCTCTCCAGCTCAGAAGCCCTGTCTTTAAAAACATCAGCTTGAGAGGATCATGGTCATCATGTTATGTTGACTGTCTTGCTAGTGATGAGAAGCAAGCTTGGAGGAGTCCTCTCAGATCCATGGCCAGACTGGTAAACACTGCTGTGGTTGGTCATCACACAGGGCCTATGTAGTTCGAGAACAGGGCTGCTTCCTGATGCCTCTCTGGGAAGATAAGTGTGGACCCTTGTAATGATTACAGCTTGTTTTCGCTACACTTGGTTTACAAATAAGTAGCAACTTAGAGAAGTTTCTTTTTCTTGTCCAGTAGGAAAGGCTGGAGTCAGCCCAAGACAGGTCTGACTCTGGTCAGCGTGCAGCCAGTCAGATCTAAGGAGGAAGGAGGAAGCCAAGGACTGCTGGGTGCAATTCTGACACTAATCTTCCTTTCATCTCTTTTTAGTTCTGTACAAAACAAGGTCCTCTCCTGCTTCCTTTGTCAAAGTTTTGGCCTAAGATACACCCTTTAAGCAAATTTTGGGGAAAGTGCTGAAAGGGGACTGACTGAACCAGGAAAGACCTCTTTTTGCCCTTTTATCCATACTTTGCATGTGATAGGTGTAACTTAAGCAGTCATATGGCCTTAACTGATGGCATGGACTATGGTTAGGTCCCCGGCACCTCCAGAATAAGTGTTGGCATATGATGCATCTCCTTGACGTTTAATGCTTATGTCCATAGAAAACCCTGCATGTGGGCATTTCTAACACTTGGAATTCCTAAACCTCAGAAGAAAGCTAGCTGTCCCTCAGTAAGTGGAGCCTGTTTTAGAACATGCTTTACGTTTCTACCGTTGAACCTCCTTTAAGTGTTGGTCATTGGTGGTGTGGGAGTGATGTTCTTTTTCTGGACTTTCTTTAATGTCTCCTTTTACTCCTAAACAGCATGGCCCTTAAAAATTAGAGAACTATCTAAATTTTAAATGCACATTACTTTTTGTCAGTTTGTGTGTGTAGTATTTACCCAACAAATATATTTAAAACAACATAAAAACATAATTATTGATAGTGTAACGAGAATACTTTCTTACGGAATTACTGCTATTGACTGTACTGTAAACTGTAAAGAGTTATAGTTTCAAAGTAATTTTTGAATGAAATTAAAGCTTCAAAAATGAAGATTTGGAATGGTGTTTTTTACAGCATTGCTTATAAAGAATATAACTTAAGCCTGCATTATTGAGGCTAAGTAAACTATGCGACCTCTACAACGGAACACCACTGTTGGGATGTTTCTAGAGTAAGCTTCCAGGCCTGGGAGAGGCGGGGTTGCTGAAAGGCCTATGACACAGCATGTGGACTTGAGCCGAGACGCCCATCAGCCATGTAAAAAGGCAGAGATAGTGCACAGCTGTCAGCTCCCTGGGCGTGGCGAGGGGTTATGAGGATCCCTGGAGCTTGATGGCCACCCCGTGATCTCCAGATTCAGTGAGGGGCTTTTGTCTTAAAAAAAAAAAGAAGAAGAAGAAGAAGGGTGGGTGAAGAGCAATAGAGGTAAGCACCCGGATCGACCTCTGGCCTCTGCACCCACACGCGCGTGTGTACCGTATAAACATACAGAACAGTATTTTTAAAGCTGCTATGAAAAAAAAATCGAAGCTGTCTTAGCAAAATAAAAAATAAACTGCCAAATTACATTGTGATGTCCGTAAATGCTTCAAAAGCTAATATGCTCACTGAGCAAAACATTCCAGGGCATGTCCTCAGAATTTATGAGAACGGAGACTGTGATGATGGGTCCACGGGTGAGGCCGCTTGTCGCCAAACCTAACAACCTGAGTTCAGTCCCCGGGAGCCACATAGCAAGAGAACGCCAGCCAAGTGTCTACTGGCTGCTTAAAAGTGTAGGGAATGTCTGCAACGTGGATACGCCGTAGCTCATGAAAGGAGCCAGTGTTTTCTGACCTCTACACTACCGCCCATTCAAACACACACATAGGAAATAAATGTAAATATGGCCAACACTTGAATTCACGCCACTTGAGTTTTCACACACATATAAAATCTGTATACGTACTGGCCTTGCGGCATTGTGGGTATTTACTCATCTGACTTTCTCTGGTGCTGGGAAGTAAGCACGTCATGCAAGAGCTCTCCCTCATGTACATCCCACGGGTTTTGGGTTGAAATTATTTATGTAAATGTGCATGATTCATTCATTAGGAGAAGATGGTGCCAGGAAGGAAAACCATGACCTGGCTCCACCGGTGCACCAGAGGTAGAGACAACGTTGCAAACGTCACGACGGCAGCCGGAAGTAGCCGTGGGTTCTCCAGCTCCTTCTACAGGAAGTGCCCCCTCGGTGCTCGGCTCCGTCTGCAGGAAGTGCGCCCTGTCCCTCATGCCGTTGGACCCCTTCCGGCCGAGCTGCACCGCTGCTGGCTCGGGGACTAACAGCAGGCATCGTCAGGCTGTGGCGCTCTGGCCTCCGGCTCTGGTAGCAGCCTTTCTTGAGTGAACTTCGACACGTCCCCGTTGCACACATTCCCTAAACTTTTAAACAGCGAATAGACACACTTAGATGCTGTGCACTAGGCGCTGGCGTACAGTGTTAGCATAGATTCTGGGCACAGTAGAGCACTGGCCAATGCCCCTCAGGTCCATCTATTACATCCGTCAAGAAGTCTACCGGTCTTTGTTGGGTACGAGGTACGTGCTGCGTTTCTAGAGTTTGTGTAGAGCTCTGCCAGGGGCAGGGATGGCTGTGCCTTGATCTGTAATAGAAACTGAAGGATGGAAGGCATACACTAGCGGTACACACCCCTCTGGGAGCTGTGTGGCTCGCTTTTCCCCATGGTTTGAGGGTGGCTACAGAAGCTTGTGCACCCACAGAGCAGGTTACCTGCCAGTGGGAGTTCACGTTGGAAGGACGGACCACTACAAAGTGGGGGAGGACAAATGCCAGGGTGTGGTGAATGAGGAATTGGGAAGACCGTGGTTTTCTTGTAGGTAGGAACTAACTTCTTTTAATCCAGGATTAATTTTATACATAGAAAATAATGAGGCACTAAATATACTTGGTGGTAAACTAAAAGTAAAACTCAGATAAGATCAGATTCTCTAAGGAAAAAAAATTCTTTTTCACTCTTCTCTCACACTACAACAGTCACTGTGGAACACACCTCTGACCTCAAAAGGTGGTAGCGATGTCTCCCCACCAGCAAACAAGCTGTTGTTTCTTCTCTGAACACCACTAGATGTTCCCCAATTCCTTGTAGATGGGCGGGCTGTATATGCCGAGGCTCCGTTCTACAAGGCGCAAGCCTGGTTCCCACTTTCAGCATCAGTTGTAACCTCCAGCTTGTTTTCCCTACACTTTTGACCCCACTGGCTGGAAACCAGGGCTTTACTCGCCCCTCCCAGGGCATGGAGTGCACAGAACTCAGGGAATAGGCTTCCTCCTGTGTTATAGAGCATATATCCTAAAGCGTAGAGGTGAGGTAGAAAGTGCCCTTGTGTTTCCTGGGATAAGACGAAGGGATGTGGTGCTCCCATGCCCTCTATGGAAGGGATGTGGTGCTCCCATGCCCTCTGTGGAAGGGATGTGGTGCTCCCATGCCCTCTGTGGAGGCATCAACCTCCAGCTGTTTGGGAGCTCCACAAACCCTGCCCTTCTGGATTTCGATGGAGACTTTATTATGTAGGCCTGGTTAATTGAGTAATTGTTGAGTGGTCATTATTTTAACACACACATTATCCCATCCAAAGGATTTTCGGAGTTACAAGCAAGAAAATAGTAAATGCCAAATGTATTTCACACAAACACAGGCGATGTGTTCAAGAATGATCCAAAGCTTTAGGAAATATAAATCACTGAATGATGGAAGGACAGAAGTAAGAAATAAAATTACTGTAACAGTGGGCGAAAGCGATGACTAAGGAAACAGGAAGGGACAGCTGTAAGAGCATCCCTTAGGCAAACTCAGTGATCAGAGAGGCCCTGATATAGAGCCTAAAGGCATGGAAAGCGGTTGACAGCAATAGAAGTGGAGAATTACACGTAATGAACCCTCTGTGAGGGGACTCTGATTTCCTTTTGGGAAGCTGGAGGCATTCTGCTGACACTGGAAATTTGGAGTCTACAGGAAACTTGGAACCAGAAGAAGATGTACATGTCCTTGAAAGAGATCTGCTGAAGTTGAGATCACAAATGGAAAAAGTGAGATGAGGGAAGAATAAAGAAGTTGCTCCATGTGTACTCATGTGTACTGTTTCAGGTATCTGTTGTTCTACAAAAATAAATAGATAGATAATAAAACACTAATAATGAAAAGTTTCTTGAGGGTCTGTGGATTACTGCCCAGTTCTATGGCTGGCCCTACTTGGAGTTACACATATAGCTGTATTTAGTCAATAAATTATCTAGGCTCTAGAGGCAGCTCGGCTTTAGTTTAGGAGGCCTGATTTCAAGTGACCTTTGTGACAAACTTGGGTCTCCTCATAGTATGGTTGTCTTATGGCAGTGTCCTGAGAGCTATAGGGGCACTTCCTTTTTCTGTGTCATGTCTTTTCTACTCTGTTTATCAAAGCAAGTTATAGGTCAGCACAGATTTTGAGACAGGAATTATAGGAGCAATGCAAGATCAAGCTCAGTATAGAAAGCATTGGTGATATGAAACTATGGAAACACAGTACCATGTCTGCACGTAAAGTGAAATAGTCGATGCATATCGATAATCAGCCTTTCAACTGTCCTGTGTTTCTGCCAAGATAGCTCTCTGGCTTCTCCATATGCCAAACTGTCCCTACTCTCTAGCTTGTGTGTAGCACATTTGGTGTGGAAGGTTTTGCTGTGGTCAGCTCCACTGAGATGGACTCTCTTTATTCAGGCCCGCCTGACCTTGAACTTACTGTGTAGTCCACACTAGCTTCTGCGTGCCAGGGTTGCAGGCACAGGCCACCATGCCTGGGCCGTCACTCTGATTGCTAGCCTTTCTTCTCTCATGGTATATCCCTAATCTCTAGGCTCAACTCCTTTAGTGCTCAGGATATGATTTTTGACCCATAGGGTTAGCCTTTGAGCACAGCATAGAGGAGACAAAAATAAGAATATGTTTCATAGGGTTTTAATTTGACTTTAACTTTGTGTTCAATTCTTATACTGTAGATGTTCATTTATAAATACATTTCTGAAGCATAGACTTCAGCTAAATGACCCTTCCTGCGACTTCTAAATTCAACATTATGAGGTTTTGCCGGGTTCCGCTCCCGAGAATGAAGGCAGCCTTGTGACCATGAAGGCGGAAGATCCCACCTGGGAGCAGCCAGCTAACTCACAGGAGGGTGGGGCGTACCCTCAGGAACTCTGCCCGCTGCGGCAGTTCTGTTACCAGGAGGCTCCTGGGCCCTGGGAAGCTCTGGCTCAGCTCCGTGCACTTTGCCATCGGTGGCTGCCGCCAGAGACTCACAGCAAGGAGCAGATCCTGGAGCTGCTGGTGCTGGAGCAGTTCCTGACCATCCTGCCCAACGAACTCCGAGCCCGGATACAGAGGTGTCCTCTGCGGAGCGGTGACGAGGCAGCAACATTGCTGGCGACTCTAGCCTCGCAGCACGGAGACCCAGACCCGGGGCAGCAGGTGAGAGCATAACAATGTGCTAGTAAGGGAGAAATAGAGGGGAGAATGCATATCTGCTAATGCTTAACCTTACTTTCTGAAATAATTCATAATTTAAAGAAGGGCCGCAAAAACCATAGAGCTCGCTTGTACTCTTCACCCGGGTTGAGCTGTTGGTAACCCTGGTTCCATGATGTGCCCCACCTACCCCACGCATATTTTTTGTACATAGGCATGCACATTTATGCAGATTCCCACATAGAACCAGATGGCAGATAATTGTAAGTATGTCCCTTTACCTCCGAATACTTTGGTGTGTATTTATGAAGAGCAAAGGACATGCTTTTACCATCTGCATATGATCACCAAGTTGTACACTTTGGCTAGATATCTACCACAGAGGGCAGGGTTGTATTAAACGAAATTTTAAGACGTTTTATTTTTCCAGTAAAGATTCAGGAGCCAGATGCGGAGGTGAAAACCTGCTGGCTCAAGAGAGGCAGAGAAAGCGCCCAGCTGATCTTCCTTCTCAGCTTGCATCCAGATGGAAAAGTCCCCAAAGGCTCACTAGCTCAGCTGACAGCCTAGGAGGAAAAGCAAAAACAACAACAACAACAAAAAACAAACAAACAAAAAAGACAAAAAACAAAAACCGAACCAACCAACCAAAAAAACCCCAAGGGCTTGTTACCTCAAAAGCCCAAAAAGCCAAAAACGGAGCCGAAGAGCTCAAGAGCCTAAAAACTCCTATTTCTACACACTGTCTTAAGTCTCCCCTCAACTCAAAGTCCCTCCTGTTCTTTAATCCCTGTCAGCTGGTTTCTTGCTCCACCTCTTGATGTAGGGTTGACTTTATGAAATCCTGTGTACAGAAAGCTCTGGGATTAGAGGCATGCGCTAGGGCTCAACCGCACCAAACAAGAGACAAGCGCTTAACAGTTCACAGTCTCAGGCATCACAGTGGAATCAATGGTCCTGCAACCCAGGGTGTCCTCTCCTCAGTCCTTTCAGGAGGCACACAGGGATGCTTCTGCCCTTCCCGCACAGGTCATGGTAGTGCTTGTCAAGTTTCTTCTCTAGAGAATTATTGGTTTTCCCCTTGGTAATTTTGCGATTTTTTTAAAAGACATTTTGAGATAGTGTACAGACCCTAGTCCTCACTCCATTTTTCCCCACAGCTCAGGCACGCTATCTCTGTGTCTTTCTGGGGATAGACCTTTGTCTCTCTTGCCTGCCTTGATTGGGTCCCCAGACCCTGAGGAGGGCCCGTCTGAGTGAGTCTGCAGTGCTAACTTGCTGAGTGAATCTGTGTCTGTCCTTGCTCGTTCTCTGGATTGGTCAGTGGAGCGTGTTCTGCGATCCCTTGGTGGCAACCTCTGGCTCCCACCAGGACGCTTTTCCAAGGTGAATCTTTTGTCTCCAGGCTACTTTCTATGGTCAGGAACAGGACATGCACCTAGTGGTGGCAGAGTATCCAGGAGCCTCTTTGGAGTATCAGAGCCTCCAGTTCCTTCAGCCTGGGGTCAGCTCCCTGACATGTGACCCTCCACAGCTCCCCCAGGAGTCGGAGCGGTGGGTACCAGAGGTGAGTTTGGTGAGGATGCTGGAAGAAGGGCACTGATAGATGCATTGTCTCCCTAGAGGGGACCTGAGTGTGTGTCAGGTCTCAAGCTTTCTCTCTCTCTCTCTCTCTCTCTCTCTCTCTCTCTGTGTGTGTGTGTGTGTGTGTGTGTGTGTGTGTGTGTATGTGTTGTGTAAAATATATAAGGGCGCAGAGGGTAAGCATGCTTGCCTTTCAGCCTGACAGCCTAA
Source organism: Acomys minous (assembly GCF_964271855.1). Classification (NCBI taxonomy): domain Eukaryota; kingdom Metazoa; phylum Chordata; class Mammalia; order Rodentia; family Muridae; genus Acomys; species Acomys minous. The sequence continues at coordinate 70,348,583 of NC_140490.1, forward strand.
GATGAATCCCCAGGACCCACATGGTGGAAGGAGAGAGCTGACCTTTGCAAGTTGTCTTCTAACCTCTATGTGCATGCCTGTGTGGGTACACACACACACACACACACACACACACACACACACACACATAAATAAAACCATTTAAAACTTAAAATATTTGGGATCCACTCAACAAATTTTGAGTATGAAATCAGTCCTAGTAACATATGGCTGTAGTTCAGCTACTCACGAGGCTAAGGAAAGATTGCTTGAACCCAGGATTTACTTTTTGTTTTTTGTTTTTTTTAAAAATCAAATCACTGGTACATTCAAATTTTTTTGTCTTCATTTATTTAGAGTGTGTGTGTGTGTGTGTGTGTGTGTGTGTGTGTGTGTGTGTGTGTGTGCTGTTATTGTTTTTGGTAGGGGGTGGAGTTTTGTTTGTTTGTTTCCTTTGTTTTTTTAATTCAACAGATTAAGATACTTCTAAAATGTAAGTCACCTGACCTTTGACCTTTGTCTACTAGATGTTTGTCTTGTGTGAGGATTGACCATAGTGGACCATATGTTACTCAGATGCTGCAGCATGCACCAGCAGCTTCTTCCTCCTCTCTTATCTATGGTTTTAACTGTATTAATGTATGTGAGTAAAGTGCACTCCCAAGTCTCCCTCCTGCTCAGTTCTGCGCTTGAGCAACAACCAAGCATCAGAGGCTTAGAAACAGTTGCAGTGCTTTTATCTCAGTTGGTAAAATCTGCATCTTGCTTTAGATGTTTTTAAAACCGAAGGCAGATTTAGGAGACTGGATCCAAACAAAGGCAACTTCCAGGGCAGTGGTGTATCACGAGGGCTCTTGTCTTCTCTCGTTAAAGGATGTGCTCCTCCAGGAATAGCCTGTCTCCAGGAAGGAAGTTCCAAAGACAGTGCAGCTGCAGCAGTGCCCCGAGTCTAACTCAGCTAGGCTCCAGGTGAGCAGCTGTCAAGTTTATAGGAGCTTAATAGTGATCCTATTGCCTCGAGCCGGAGCTGCCCTTCTCTTGGCCCACTCTCTCAGCCTGAAGGTGCAGTTCCCTCATGCTCACTTGTCACAGACTATCACAGACCGTGTGCTCATCATCCAGACAGCCTATGCTCATGGCTTCAGCCTTAGTCTGTGCGTTCAGATTTCAAGGGATAGGAGTAAAGAGGGTGGTGTAAGATTCTCTGTTCAGCCAGGCATGCGGCACACACCTATACTTCCTGCATTTGGGAAACAGAGGTGGGGGGGGGGGCGGGTGTCACTGCAAGTTCTAGGTCAGCATGGTTTACATGGTCATACCCTGTCTTGTGGATACAGAAACAGAAAGAGACAGAAATGCAGGGAGGTGCGCATAGGATGGGGAGGGTCTTCCCTGGGTCTTTTGCTGAATTTGTTCTTTATGCTGTTGTCTTCTCTGCTCTTCCGTGACCTCTTGTTAATCACATCAGACCTAATACCTCATGTTTTTATCAACTACCTGTTTGTAAATGTCATCCACATATACATACTTTAAATATAAAGCCAATTGCTATAAATGTAATATAATACGGATTTAAGAAAACAGTCATATATATGTGTGTATGTATAGATATACATATATATATATATACACATATATACATACATACACACACACACACACACACACACACACACACACACACACACACACAGTTAAGAGCACTCTCTGCTCTTCCAGAGGTCCTGAGTTCAATTCCTAACAACCACATCATGGTTCACAACCATCTATTCTGGGATCTGATGCCCTCTTCTGGCCTACAGGTGTACATGCAGGAAGAGCACTATATATATCATAAATCTTTTTTAAACTTATTAAAAAGGCTGGCTGTGGTGGTGCACGCTTTTAATCCTACCACTCAAGAGGCAGAGGCAGGTGAATCACTATGAGTTTGAGACCAGTCTAGTCTACAAGATTGAGTCTAGGACAGCCAGGGCTGCACAGAGAAACTCTGTCTAAAAAAAAAAAAAAAAAAAAAAAATCCAAAAACTAAAAAATGTATTGAAAAGTAAAGTATATATTCCACACTATAAAGGCTTCAGTATGATTATATGTGAGGAAATAGCAAAGTAGTTAGATGTTTGCCCCAATGTATAATCAATGATTACAAATTAAGAAGGAATAAATATGAGGACACCAAGAAAGTCAGAGGGTAGATGAAGATGAAAACTAATGTTGAATCAAATTATAAAAGGCCAAACAGATAGAAATTTAACTGAAGCTGAGCTAACATGGGAGTTGAATTTTGTCCCCTCAGAAGATATGGTAAGTCCTAATTGTGGGTACCAAGGAAGATGGCCTGACTTGAAAATGAATCTCTTTGAAGATATAATGAAGTAAAGAGGTCATACTGTGGTGAGTGGGCCCAAACCCCATGACGAACGGCCTTATGTGAAGGATGGTGGAGACAGATACACAGGAGGAATGCCGGTGATGACAGAGGCTGAGATACTGTTTTTAAATTACCTGTATTATCTGTATTATCAGTAGGGCCGGCTAGCAATCAGTCAAGACACAGACACTTGTTATATTTTAAAATAGCCTTAGTTACCCTGGGGCAGGGCAGTTATCAATCCCATAGTGGCGCAGACATGGGATCGATGCCTCAATCCCATCCCATCAGCTTCCAATAAAGTCTATTGAGCTACCTTCCATCCATAATCCCAAATACTTGCTAATGCTCTTCATCTGGGCCGGATTCTCCATCCATGCCGGCCATGTGCTTCTCCTCCATCTAACCCATGGTTGCCTTCCTCTCTTCCCTTCAGGTCGCTCTCCTAGCCCCACCTATCTCCTTTACCCTGCCCAGGTGGTATGGCTTTTTATTAAGCAAAAGGTGGGTCACAGAAACAGCAAGCAATAATTAGCATCAAAATACATCAGACCATTCCCCAACACCAAGTAACATCTTACTCCTACAAGTAGAGAAATACCAAGGATTACTAATAGCATCCAGAATCCCAGAAAAGAGGCAAGGAAGACCCTCTCCTAGGGCTTTCCAAGAGAACATGGCCCTGCTGGCACCTGCTGATACCTTGATTTTAGACTTCTAGTCTCTGGGACATTGAGAGAATACATTTTTTTTTAAAGCTAACAATTTTGTGCCCTTATAATAGACTAAGGGAACCAATATAGATTTCTAGGCAAATTATATGTAGATAAAGGGGAGATGGTAAAAAGAGGTAATATTACTTAAACAAGGAAATCTTTGCAATACCAAATGGTCAGGGCTGAAAACAGACATCCCGGTAACGTTACACAGACTGCGCAAGTTATATTTAGGAATGTATATGGAATAGAACTATGCATATATACATGTAACAACAATTCATGAAAAACTAGGCCATGAATTTGAAAGAGAGAAAGGAGGCGTATATGAGAGGATTTGGGGGAAGGAAAGGGACAGGGGATATGGTGTGATCACATTGTAATTTTGAAACATAAGAGAAGTAATGTTTTTTAAAAAGGAAAGCTTTTGGTATAAAAATAAGTCTGTGCCCTTTGGGATAGGGTAGAGATAAGGTAAACAGAAGTCATCCAATCTTGAAATTTACTAGCCCTCCTTATGAGAGCCTACATCAGTCTGGGAAAGATGGGATAGTGTGTCCTTTTCAGGCAATGGGAAAACTGCATAAATAAGAACATGAAACCAAAAATTAAGAGATTAATGGAAAGCTAGATGGTAGACTTTTGGGGACAATATCAAATATAGATGAAGAACCACAGGCAGCCACCAAAATTATTATTACAGCATATAATTTTTTTAAATTATATGGATTTGAAATATTTTAAATAATTTTTATTATGAAAATTTGCAAGATCTCTAGACTTATAAGGATCCAAATCTATTAAAAGAAGCCTCAGAAGTCCATGTTGTCTTTGATGTGCTCTTCAGCCACAGCAGGTAGTTATGTTGACCAGAACAGTCAAGTCCATGTTTGTGACAGGGTCTTTATGCTATACAAGCTTTCTTCTAGGAAACACTCTTAAATTAATTTCTTTGTTTCCAGTATTATTTTAAAACAGTCTTAAGCATCTTATGCCCAGGTGCAGTATAAGTGTATTGGTACAGGTTTCGTCTAGCAGGGTACTCCAAAGCCCTGCACCATTTGGGACAGTTTGCTGCTCTGTGGGCTGTTCCACACATCATCACATGTCCAGTGTTTGCTCGGCCCTGAATAGCAGTGGAATGTGCTGGATCTGAGCATAAGCACTACACCCCAAAGTTCCCACACATTTACAAAGGGCCCTGAGTGGCTGCACCACAGGTTTACAATATTCAACGTCTTTTGGTTTGGTTTGGTTGGTTTGGTTTGGTTTGGTTTGCTTTGTTTTGGTTGGTTGTTGGTTTGGTTTGTTGTTTTTGTTTTTGTTTTTTGTTTTGTTTTGCTTTGCTTTGTTTTGTTTGAGACAGGGTTTTTCAGTGTAGCACTGGCTGTCCAGGACTTGCTTTGTAGACCATGCTAGCCTCAAACTTACAAAGATCTGCCTGCCTCTCCCTCTGGAGAGCTAAAATTAAAGGCATGCACCACCACCACCATTGCCCTTCAATATTCAACATCTTTAACACCGTCTGTCTTAGTCAGTGTTCTATTGCTGTAAAGAGATGCCATCCCATGGCAGTTTTTACAAAGGAAAGCATGTACTTAGGGCACGCTTGCAGTTCCAGAGGTTTAGTACCTTGTCATCATGGCAGGGAGCATAGTGGCACCCAGGCAGACACAATGCTGGAGAAGCAGATGAGAGTTCCACATCTGGAGCTACAGGCAGCAGAAAGAGAGAGATAACTGGGACTGGCTTGGGCTTCTGAAACCCTAAAGCTCATCCCCAGTGGCACACTTCCTCCAACAGGGCCACACCTACTCCAACAGTGACATATCTCCTAATCAAGTAGTGTCAACCGCTCATGACCAAGCATTCAGATCTGTGAGCCAATGGGGGACATTCTTATTCAAACCAGTACTTTCCACTCCCTGGCCCCTTATAGGCTTGTAGCCATAAAATAATACCAAAAAAAAAAAGTTTTCCATCCAATTTCAAGTCTCTGTAGTCTATAACAGCTTCTACACTGTTCCAAAGTTCAAGGTCTCTTCTGAGACTCAAGGCAATCTTGTAACTGTTTAAATTATCTAACATTTATACCAATGAAGACATGGGAGGCAAATACTGAGGTAAAAACCTGCTAGCTCAGCAAGGTAACTTTAATTTCTGAACTATATACAATATATCTATTTACAAGCCTGATTCTACAACTAAACTATTAGCTCTTTTAAAAATCTCTTTCTATCTCTGTCATTCTATCTAACTACTTTTCCTTTTGCTTGCTCCTTCAAATCCAAGAAGGCTCCCTAGCTCTCTTTCCTACAATACTGTTTTACCTTGATCGTGCCAGCTGCTTCTGTGCTGTTTCTGCAAGCCCAAAGTGAGGATTACTATCTTAACTGGAGCTTCTTCCAAAAAGGTTCTTCCAAGTCAAGAGACAGAGACTGTGAGAGAGAGAGAGAGAGAGAGAGAGAGAGAGAGAGAGAGAGAGAGAGAGAGGGAACTGTCAAAGGTCCAATTGCTTATAGAAGAAGTCTTTAGCTCTTCCCCTACACCCTTGGAAGACTGAATCATGTCACTATCATGGGGGTTGGGGGGCTCCAAGCCAAATCAGTAGGGGCTAAACCATTTCACCTTTACAGTAGGGTAGCTCAAGGCCACCCAGTTGATGTGGGTCTTTGTCTTGGGTCATAGAGAAAAATACCACAAGACCCTTCCCAAGCAACCTGCTTTAAAATAGGCAGGAGCTTTCCATTTTTTTTAAAGCATTCTTATCTCTGGAGTGTTGTAGAAATTATTTTTATAAAACAGTGTTTTTATAAAACAGTGATTATTTCTTAACCCAGCTATCACAGAAATAATTGAGACCCTTTTATATTTGTTTAAAATAAAGCTTCACAATACAATCGTGAGCAGTTTACGTCTATCCTTAGCCCTCTATGTTATTTTGTCTCACTCCCAGCAAACGTCCCAGCCATACTTGCACTTTGTAGCTTTCCTGGGCTCCAGCTCCTTCCTCCTGGTCTTCCTTGGATCTCTACCCGTGGCTGAAACCCCTGTTTCTTCTCCTAACTCCTCCTCTCCTGGCTGGCAGGAAGTTCAGCCCTATTCTCTCCCCCTGCTCATTGATTGGCTGTAAGCTGCTTTATTGACATATCAGGGAGACAAATTTGGGAGAAGAGTTTACACAACATTTAGACAGGAAATCAGAATTTAAACTACACAAAAACCTCCTGCCCACAGAATATAAAAGGAACTTCTATTCTCCTGGCTGCAATGTTGTCTGGGAGGCTTACTGCCTCCCTCTGCTAACCTAGGCCTAGTCCTGGAAGCTTCTAGCCTCCATACAATCTAACCTAGGCCTAGCATGTTTTTAGCCTCTGAGACTTAATTTCTTTTTATTTTAAATATATTTTATTAATTTATTCATATTACATCTAAATTGTTATCCCATCCTTTGTATCCTCCCATTCCTCCCTCCCTCCCATTTTCCCCTGACTCCCTTCCCCTATGACTGTGACTGAGGTGGACCTCCTCCCCCTGTATATGCTCATAGGGTATCAAGTCTCTTCTTGGTAGCCTGTCATTAGGGTGAGGAGCATGGCAGCATGCAGGCAGACATGGTGCTGGAGAAGAAGCTGAGAGTTCTATATCTGCATCTGCAGAAAGCAGGAACAGACACTAGGACTGACTTGGGCTTTTGAAACCCAAAGCTCACCCCCACTGACACATTTCCTCCAACAAGGCCACACCTTGTTGAGATCCAGTGGTTTTCAACCTGTAGGTCATGACCCTTTTGGCAAACCTCTGTCTCCAAAAATATTTACATTATGACTCATAACAGTAACAAAATTGCAGTTATGAAGTAGCAACAAAACTGTTTTGATGGTTGGGGGTCACAACAACATGAGGAACTGTATTGAAGGGTGGCAGCATTAGGAAGGTTGAGACCCACTATTTAATGCCTCTCAGGTAGTGCCACTCCTGATGACCAAGCATTCAAACCTATAAGGCTATGGGGGCCTTTTTTTTTTTTTTTTTGGTGGATGTAGGTTTCAAGACAGGGTCTCTCTGTGTTAGTGTCTGTCCTGGACTCGTTTTGTAGACCAGCCTGGCCTCGAACTCACAGCAATCTGCCTGCCCTGCCTCCCAAGTGCTGGGATTAAAGGTGTGTGCCACCACACCGTTCTTACCAAAGAACAACACCATCTGTAGCTCTTCATCCAGTTTTTCTTTTCCTTTTAGCCACTGGTGAAAACTGGGGAAGAAACAGCCCAGGCCCTTGCCTCAGAGGAGTGCTCCCATCTGGCTCAGAGGAGGCTCAGTGGGAGCTCAGCTCAGCAAGAGGCCATGGGTGTAATAAGTGAAGCCAGGCTGTGGCTGGCTCCATTTTGTCTCTATTCTCGTCATTAACCCCGCCTCCTCGGCCACTGGGGACCTCACATTGCTATGGGTTGTTGCCCTTCATCCTGGCTGCTGCTTGCAGACCTGCCATAGCCCTGGCCATTTTGTACCCTTCCCAGTCATGTCTCCTGTTGATGGCCCTGCTTGTTCATTTCCCCTGTGACCCACAGTTTCTGTCCCTACGCACTCACTGCATCGGTGACTTCTCTGCATCCTTTTCAATCCCATCCTGGTTCCATATAGCTTGATACCTTCAGATATCCTTTCATACGTCAAAGCCCCCATGAGTGCCTCTGCCTGGTCCCTTTTGCCTCGAGAGAAGTTCTCCTGACCGAGAACACTACTGTCCATGTATAATTTCCCTTAAACACGCCTTGCCCTGTTAGGACCGCTTTCTACTTGGTCTGGTACCTGAGTTGGCCTTTCTTATTATCTCCCCCTCTGTGCTACAATTTCTTCTTTTTTGGGAGGGGCCGGTGTTCTTTGGATTTGTTTGTTTTGAGACAGGGCCTCACTATGTGGCCTTGGCTGGCCTGGAACCCACTATGTAAACTAGACTGGCCTCAAACTCACAGAGATCGCCTGACATTACCTCCCAAGTGCTGGGATTAAAGAGTGCGTTACTACCCCCAGCCCCTGGGCTACATTTTCTCCGATTGCAACTGTGCACTCCTGTGATATATGTTGATATTTTTTACTTGTTTTCATTGGAAACATTTATTCAATACTCCAGGAGATTGTCCTCTTTTCATTTATATTTCTGAGTTATAGACTAATTATTAATTTAATTGTAACTTATGGGATAATAGTTACCGTGTTGTTTTAGCATAATTGCAACTAATGACAGTTTTGTTCATTTAGAGCAGGACACTTCTGAAGAAGTGGTACAAGGTGGGAAGAACTCAAGCACACTCAATAGGTAAGTGTCTATGTCCTGAGTGGTCCAGATCCTGCCTGGATGGAAGCAGAAAAGCCAGTCAAAGCCTGCTTCCCTGGAACAACAGAGGAGGCACCCCTCTGCTGTGATCCGAAGACCCAAGTGCAGGGATGCCTCGTCAGTAGGGAACAACTGCAAAAGCTCGAGGCAGCAGTTACCTCCAGCATCTCCTCAGGATTCTGTCCTGCCTGATCACTCTTATATTTTCATGCACGTGTAAATGGAGAAATGTGTAGCTAGGAGTAAAACTGCCAGGACAGCCGAGAAGGAGCCGTCAGAGCTGTGAGAGGACTGAAGGTAGACAGGCAGGGATGGATCAAAAGGAAATGCGCTTTGGGAAATGTAGGTGCTCCATAAGTGTTGTGTGGGAGCAGACAAGAACGCAACATACACACTCCTAAAGCTGGGAGGAAAGGAGCAGATGCCAGGCAGATAGATGGCTGCCTTCCAGTGAAGCGGTGACGTTCTCTAGCGCCTGAGGGAGAGTGTGGGGCAGGCGGATGGAAAGTGTGATAGTTAGCCACGCACAGGGCAGGGTGTGCAGATTCCCCATGCTCACATTTACTCATCTTAGGGAAAGAGGAAGCTAATTCTGAGATCATATAAACCTCTCTCTTCTTTTCTTCTTTATTATTCCTCTTCTTCCTCCTTGTAGTAAATCCTCTATACTCCACCACTAAGCTATACCACGACCTCTAAAATACAAGTATCTGGAAGCTAAAATGAAGAAGAATGAAATTTTAGTTAAGCTCGTGAGGATGAGCTGAGTCCTACTGTAGGACAAGATGCGACACCCACCAACTTGGCAGAGTTATAACTGGAATGTGGGAATCTGCTCCCACGCAGCATCAGATGGCTGAAACCATGACTCATAGTGCCTATCAGAATAAAAATACCTTGTTTCATGTAACAAACACTTTGAGGGAGCTACAGCCTGGTGTGGCAGACCTGCTATGATTTCAGAGCCTCAGCCTCTGGCAACACCACATTCCTTTTCCAGTCCCGCATCCTACCCCACTCCCTTACCTCACTCTTCCCCTTTCCTTCTCCCAGATCCTGACCTCACCGTATTGGCCTTAAGGCACCATAGCTCTTAGAGTTTAGATTTCAGCACTGAAAGGCATGTCATGATGGAATTCATAACATCATCTTAAGAACCAAGAGCCAAGTGGGGGGTGGGGGGTGGGGGGTGGGGGGTGGTTCATGCCTGTATTCCCAGGGCTTACAAGGATGGGACAGGAAAACAGCATTGCCTTTATTTCAGCTTCAGCTTAGCCTGCAGAATAAGGTCCAGGCCAACATGGGCTACAGAGAGAAACTGTCACAAACATAAAATAAAATACAACTTAAAAATAAAAATAAACAAAAAAAAGCAACAGAGGGTTAGGGAGATGATCCAGTGGGCAAGAGTTCTCGCTGCTCTTTCAAAGGACACAAGCCCAGTTCTCAGCACCAACTTTGGGTGGCTCCAGATCCAGGGGTTCTGGTACATCTGGCTTCCTTCGACACCTGAGCTCACATATACATTACACACACACATACACGCACACGCACACACGCACGCACACATACACACACACACAAAAAAAAATAAACATCTTAAAAACAGAAAGCCAACAAGGTGGCCCAGCAGGCTAAGAATACTTGCCGTGCAGGTCCAACTGTAGGCTTATTCTCGCAAGCTATTTCATTTTGGTTCTTACATCTACCGTCCTTCTCCACCCTAAACCCTTCCAAGCCTCCAACACTAAGTAGGCCAGAAAGAAGGTTAGAGGGGAGAGGGGATGCAGATTTCTTTAAACTACTTCCGGCTCACTAGGGACATCCAGTTCCTTGGGGCAGGGTTGATCCTGACTGGCTATCCAATTGCTTCTACTTTGTCTCTTTGTTCATGACCACTCTGCTGGTGTATGAGGCAAATCATAATAACCCTCTGTGAAGCAGCCTGTTGTTCCACATCTGGGATTAAAGCAAAGAGATATTCACATAACATAACTAGGTTTTTAAAGCACCCAAACACTCTCACCACTACAGTCTGACCAACTGAGTTTCATCCCAGGGTCCCATGATGGAAGGAGAGAACCAACTCCCAAAAGTTGTCTTCTGACTGCCACACGTTACCCAGGTACTCCCGGGCTTCCTCCCCCAAGTCCCAGAGTAACAGATGAAAAGACGAGCTGACTCGGTAGCAGGTAAAGAGAACGCTCAAGCTGATGGTCTGAGTTCAGCCTCCAGAACACACATGGAGATGGCTATAAGTGACTCTATTAAGTTGTCCTTTGACATCCACACAAGCACTATGGTACACTCACACAATAGTGATACATAATTCAATTGTGTCATAATTGTGTAAGTATAATGAAATAACACTTTCCATCCTAATGTTAGCTTGTTTTCTTGTAGATCCCACACAAATTAGTTCAAGTCCAATGAATTTGAGTTCTTTTTTTTTTTTTTTTTTTTTTTTTTGCTTCTCTTCAGAGAAATGTATATTCCAGATGAGTGTAAAGCTAAGGGGTGCTAAGTCATCCTTGCTCGGAAATCCTGAGATCTCCGAGAAGACCTGTGAGTTGACACAAGATCGCGTCCAAGTTAAGAGAGAGCAGGGAATCAAGAGTTGAGCAGATCTGGAAAGCTCAAGTAACTGCTGACATGAGCTAGCCTGGCTAAGGAGCTTAGAGGCAGAGCTAACAAAGTCTCGCAGTGGAAGAGTGTGTCCTGTAGAGGCCTGCCCAGCACAACACATGCCAAAAGCAGCCCAGAAAGCCTGTGTCCTGCTCCTGCAGGGCCGTAGGGGAGGGGCTGTGCACCCAGCACCAGCTTCTCAGGTTCAGCAATTACACCTGAGGAGTGAGTGCAAAGGCGGGGGTGGGGTGCGGGGGCCGCGAGGGGCGTGTCAGAATGCCAAGTGGAGCAAATCTTCCCCGGGAAAACAGGAAAGGTCCAAGTAGATGCCCCCAGGAAATGGTCCTACTTTGTATTTATCATGTGTGGAAGATAGAGATTTGGGGGTTTGTTTTGTTTTGTGGCATATGTTCTTCTTTTCCCAGAGACTGTGCACGCCACATTCCTGGACCTACTACTTTCCCTATTGAGAGGACGGTCTCAAATTTGAACTCTCTCAGGAATTGCTACCCTCCCCGTGACTCCTGGGCCAGGATGTACATTACGTCTTTGCAGTATGCGGCGGGAGACATTAGTCGGGAAGGGAGGGGCAAAGACAAGTCTCGGGTGAGTGAGCTGCTTCAAGGCCTTGCATTTTCTTATGACTCCGAGGTGGAGGACAATGAGCCTGACCTGCTGCCGGAGAGGAAGAAGCTAAAGGCGTCCCGCGGCCCCGCGAAAGGCTGGACTAAAAGAGACATCAGGTCTACCTTTCCGAGCTGGTCGGCGCTGGACTCCTGGCCTCTGAATCTCAAAAGTGAGAAGTTGAACCCAGTGGAGCTCTTTGAGTTGTTTTTTGATGATGAAACGTTCAACTTGATTGTCAATGAAACCAATAATTATGCTTCTCAGAAAAATGTCAACTTGCAAGTCACAGTGCAGGAAACGGCGGCGTGTGTTTGGTGTCCTGCTCTGGAGCAGATTCGTAAGGCATCCCAGGAGGGGGATGTAGCGGGAAGTGTCTGATTCTGATCAGACCCTGATTAGAAATGCAATTAAAAGGGACAGATTTGAGTTGATTTTCTCATACCTGCATTTTGCAGATAATAGCCACCTAGATCAAAAGGATAAGTTTTCAAAATTGAGGCCTCTCATAAGGCAAATGAATAAAAATTTCCTCTTGTACACGCCCCCCCCCCAGAAGAATACTATTGTTTTGACAAGTCATTGTGTAAATGCTGTGATGTGACTGATTGCTGAATGCAAAGCCTCTTAGAATTGGCTATAAAATGTGGTGTGGTACAACCACAGAAAGCTATCTGGTTTGGTTTGAGCCTTACCAAGAAAACTCAGCTGTGGAAACAGATAAGGAGCTAGACCTTGGGCTAGGTGGAAATCTAATAACGAGCTTTGCTGATGTCCTTTTGGAGAAAGGTCACTATCCCTATCACCTGTGTTTTGATAGCTTCTTTACAAGTCGGCTTTGAAGAAGAAGGGAGTGAAGGCTACAGGATCAATCCGTGAAAACAGAATGGAAAAATGTCCCCTTATGAATGTCAGGCATGTGAAAAAGATGAGCAGGGGGTAATTTGATTTCAGAGTGGAAGAAAATGATGAGATAATGTTCTGCCGTTGGCATGGTGATGGCTTCGTCAGTCTGTGTTCAAATGCTGTGGGCATAGAACCTGTCAGTGAAGTGAGCTGTGCAGCTGCTGAGGAAGAGTTCCTGCAGCTGAGCCAGCCATCCATAGTGAAATTGTATGAGGAAGGCAGGGGAGGTGTGGCTAAAACGGTTCAAATTATTTCCACGTACAGGGTGGGATTAAGAAGTAAGAAAGGGTATTCGGTTTTGGTGAGTTACCTGATCGATGTAGCCATGAACAGTGCATGGCAGCTGCACAGAATCTGTAACCCAGGCTCTCCTTTAATCTCCTGGGTTCTGAAGATGCTTTTACTTGGGATATGACATTAATCTGACTGGTTAGGGCAGATAAAGTACACAGTAACAACACACACACACACAATATAACTGTAATTAGGTGTACCCTACCAAAGCAAATGTAATGGAGATGGTGTAGGTAACTGGTCTTTTTTACAACAAAGATTGTTACAGCAAATAATGTTTTTAAAAAAACATTTTGTGAGTATTGAATTTATGTTACGTTTATGTCTAATTTTGTGTCAACTATATGAAAACATTTTTTTTTTTTTTTGTTTTTCGAGACAGGGTTTCTCTGTGTAGCCTTGGCTGTCCTAGACTCACTTTGTAGACCAGGCTGGCCTCGAACTCACAGCGATCCGCCTGCCTCTGCTTCCCGAGTGCTGGGATTAAAGGCGTGCGCCACCATGCCTGGCTTCACTTATTTGTTAAATTATTTTTTATATTAAAAGAGCAAAGCCAAACCCTACCATTTCCCCATTGTTAGTTTTTTGTTTTGTTTTGTTTTGTTTTAAAGAGTGACATTTTGAAAATGCACGCAATATTATGCTCTGTAGAACAGCACTGAATCCATAGTCCAAAACAGATATACAACTCATGAGGAAAGAATGTTCTAAACAAGACATAAGTGTAAGGAATGAAATGTCTCAGCTGGATCGCACTGTATGTACTTGAGACAGGGCCAGTCATGAAATAGCTGTGTGATTTGTGTGTGTGTGTGTGTGTGTGTGTGTGTGTGTGTGTGTGTGTGTGGTGTGTGCGCACACATGCGCGCCGGCGCGGGCAGAAACGGGTTGAATAGATTTTTGGTTGCTTTCTTGGGCTATAGATGTATACTGTCATTAAGAAGTATGGAGATAGGGGTTGTAAAGAAACAAAGGGGAGTATAGATAGGATGATAGGACAAAAAGTAGATTATTGAATCTACTCAATGTAAGGCCTTAATTATTACTCACAAATAAGGTTAATTTTAATTCATTAATATGGAATTTTGTATATTGGTACAAAATAAGTTTAATTTTGATACATTAAAATAGAATTCAAATTTAATATTATTATTCACACATTATAGTTCTACTCTGATATGAGGTATTATACACATACAACTCAATTAATACATGGTTTACTTCCAGTACTCTGATAGTATTATTGTAGGCTGTTTAGGATAATTAAGTAATACAAGTCAATTGTTGATCAACTCAGGGTCATGTCAAATATAGTAATATACATGCTAGGTTTAACAGATAGATATAATTCTATAAATAGGTAAGACAAAAACCTATAATATATGGCATTTTAAAATGTTTTTATTAACTTAAGGATTCTTTGACAATAAGACAGGTTGACTCCTGACAATACCCACTCTACCACAAAAAAAGATGAGCATCAAAAAAAACCTCCTTGTGGAGATGGCTTCGAGTGTGGCAAAACAGCCACGAGACAAAAATGTCCTCATTCTCCTACAGAGTTCTGCCTAAAAATGGGCAAGCTTGGATGCAGGCAGAGTCAACGGCCAGACTCTGCCAAGACAGGGCAAGCAAGTCCTCAATGGTTCCTGCTTCACAAATATGTCTGTCAGATATACTGAGCCAGAAGGCTGAAGATGATGCTCCAACGTTCTGTGGTGGTGTCTGTTCAGGCAGTGAACTGTCTCTGTCAGTTTTTCATTTTAGAAGCTGCTAACCTGCACTTCTGTTTACTCAGGTAATTATATTTATTCCTTCTCAAGTCTCTGATGGGTTAAAGACCAGATAGTTGTAAAATTAAACTTAGTTGTTTAGGAGTTAAAAAGATACTTTTAGGTCTAGAAAGATATTTAGGTTGAAAGATTTGAACTTTAATAGATGTTTTCCAAACCTACTTTATTCAGGGTTCTTTAATGCTTATACCTCCCTTCCAACCCACCTACCCTAGATAGAGAAAAGAGGTTAACAGGAACAGGAGAAGTAGACCTTTTGGGACTTAGTTCCTGGGAGCAATTCCCCTGGTGTAGTTGGCAGGATTTCAGCAGACCAGCAATTCAACCAAAGATGCTGCTAGAACCAGGAACAGCAGCCAGAACCTGGAGCCTGGAAACATTCTCTGAAGTGGTTCTCTCTAGGAACATCTCAAAATGGATGAACAGCCAAATATAAAAGCCCTGCCTCCTTTTTTGGGAATATATATATATATATATATATATATCCTCAGAGTCTGTAGAGTCTGTACTAAGATGTGTTTCAGCTGGCAAAAGCCAAGCCCCCACACTAGGTGATTCAGTGGATAAACATCACCTGTTCTCCCACAAGTCCGTTCCCCATCCCACACTTGGGATCCAAACAAAAGCATGTTCACATCCACTACATATACCACACTTGGGATACAAAACAAAAGCCAAACACATGTGTACATCCACTACAGAGTGTCTACACAGATTAAGGTTCAGTCCCCAGGACACAGAAATGAGAGGCCAACTTTGGATTCTTCCTCTGAAATATAAAAGACATTTGTCAGCCGCTTCCCATACTGAGGGAGGGAAGATGACGCAAATGAAGTCATTGTGAGCTTGAGAACCAGTGAAGGACTGCAAAGAGGCCCTGAGGTAGGAATCAGGAGAAACCAGGAGACACAGATGTGCTGCACATACCGACAGTGAGGCAAAATGCTCATACGAATACAATAAAATCCTCAAAAAATAATAGCTTAGTGGCTAAATGTTAATTAATAATATGGCTCTTCTGGCAAGAGATCACATTCAAAGACCTTCTAGGTCCAGCTGGAATGCAAACACACCTTTAATCCATGAGACAAAGGTAAACAAGTCGGAGTTCCAGGCCAGTCTGGTGTAGAGCAAGTATGAGGTAAAGAAAAGCTCAGACCTAGGCATGGTGGTACATGCCTTTAATCCCAAATGACAGTAAAGTTAATTTGTAGAAGGAAGCTTTTAAATACAAATGAAATATGAGAGATGAAATAATGCACCACACAATAGATATAATATTGAGAGGTTTATTATATGAACATGGGAAAGAAGGAAGGGGGTTCCCCAGAAAGAGAGAGACAGAGACAGAGGAAGAGAGGGGGAGAAACAAGAAAGAGAAAGACAAGAAAAGAGAGAGGAGACGGTTAAGGGAGTGGATGGGGCTGGGGAAATGCCCTAGCCATGAAGAACACATGATGCTCTCGCAGAGCACTTGGGTTCAGTTCCCAGAACCCACTGGGTGGCTTACTGCTACCTGTAACCTCACTTCCAGGGGATCTGATTCCCTCTTCTGGCCTCAGAGGCCACTTGCGTGCACATGGGGCACATACACGCAGGCACATGTGTACTCCTAAATAATTACAACTCTAAAAACCTTCGAAAGTATATCCTACAATAGCAAACAAGACTTAATTTTTTTACACAAAACATAAGCAAACACAGCTCACCAGTTCACAACTTTGATTTGTTTTCTCACTGGAAAAATATTAAAGTTAGTGTGTATGTGCATAATGTATGTGTACGACTATGTGTACCGTAACATGCATGTGGAGGTCAGAGGACAACTTGGCGGGGTCAGTTCTCTTCATCAACCTTGTGGGTCTCCTAATGAACTCAGATCACCAGTCTTGGTGGCAAGCTGAGCCTCTTTACTGGTCCTACCCTGCTCTCCTTTTAGTAAATGATAAAAATCATATCTATATGAAAGAACATTTTAGTCTTTTATGGTTTAGATAAGGTGCCAGCGTTATCCAGGCTGGTCTTGCATTCATGGGCTCAGAAATCCTTTTACCTCAGCCTCCTGAGTGCAGACTATGCGCACCCATGCCCACGCACGGCACGGGGCCCCACTCTAGATCCTGACTTTCTCTCTCTAAAGGTCTCTAGAATTTAAAAAAAAAATGGCTTTTGACCCCTGAAACATGGTGTACATGCTTAAAATAGTGGGGGCGCAGGGGTGAAACAAAAGTTCCTGAAAACGCTGCACCTGTGTTGAAGATTAGTGTGCCTCCTGTTCTCTGCCCTTCCATTTTCCCAGGTCTCAATCCCTTTCTGCTTCAGCTACCCTCCAGAGTCCCCGAACTCCCTCAGTCCCCAATGGTCCACCCAGGCTGCACCCATCACATTGTTAAGGGAGGCCACAGTGGTGCATTATTTCATATCTCATATTTCATTGGTATTTAAAAGCTTCCTTCTACAAATTAACTTTACTGTCATTTGGGATTAAAGGCATGTACCACCATGCCTAGGTCTGAGCTTTTCTTTACCTGTGTAAATGTCCATTTATGTCTTATAGAAAAATACCCGACTGCATAGTATCTTTTAAAGTCACCCAACCTTTACAAAGCGCACACAAATACTTAGAGTGTTCAGTGTTATTCAAGAACAGCTTCTCTATCCAAATGTATTTCAAGGTTTGGTTGCTTTAAGGGAAATCATTAGGGATGAACCAAAAACCTGAGAATCAAAAAGCTGACTGGAAGATCCGTAGATGAAAGATCCAGAAGACACAAGTATCTGGTTCTTAGAAAGCTAGTCATTCCAAAGGAACAACAAACAAACAAACAAACAAAAAGGTAAGAACAGAACAGACAACCTATTTTCCAAGATTTAGAGGACTGTCCGGTCCCACAGGCAGTGCAAATAAGTACGAGTTGAGGCAGTTAGCTAAAAGCCAGCATTCCTCAGGAACTTGCGAAACCAGTTCCCACCTGCCAAAAGAAGTCATTCCTTTCCCTCTGGTAGAAAGAGAGGGCATATGCTAGCTGTGGTGCCTGCCAGCATACCAAAGCCCAGGCTGGCCTCCAGGCTTCCTCAGTATCCTGAGTAGCTGCTGTACATTTCGAAGGCCAAAGTAACATCCTAGCTCGTCTCCCCCTCTCCTCTAGCCTAACCCCCTCCATCTTACAGGCTTCCCTCGCCCACAGCTGCTCAAACTCCTTATACTACAGGTACCCTCACTGCTCTCCCCCCTCCTCTCTGTGCCTAGTTAGTCTCTCTTCTCTCACAGATGGCCCTGGCAATGCCATGCCAGTCAGAGGACCATTTTCAGTCTACTTCTTTGTCTCTCTGCTCTGGGCTTCCAGATGCCTCTGGCTTCTCTCTCTCTCTCTCTCTCTCTCTCTCTCTCTCTCTCTCTCTCTCTCTCTCTCTCTCTTTCTCTCTCCTTTCTTTCTCTCATATGTACAATAAAAATCTTAACCATATCGTCGAGCAGTCATGCTGGCGGTTTCTTTACTGAACCCCCTCACATACAAGGACTACAAGTCCATAGGATTAGTCAAACTCCTCACCTGGGTGAGTTGTGAAATGCCTGATGAGTGATGACTGAAGGCTTTCCCACATCCATCACATTTCTAAGGTCTCTCTCCAATGGGGCCTCTCCGGTGACTCATAAGGAGTCTCTGCTACTAAAGCTTTTATTGCACTGACTACATTGGTGAGGTCTCTCATCGGGGTGGATGTGAAGATGCTGGGACAGCCCTGCGTTCTGAATAAAGGCTTTGCCACACTCGGTACACTGATCGCGCTTCTCTCCAGTGAGTATCCGCTGATGCTGGACAAGGTGCGAGCTAAGGTGGAGAGTCTTCCCTCCTGCTTCACATTCATGGGATCTGTTCCCCTGTGTGGATTCTTCCATGGCTCATGAGGTCACTGGGGACCACTGAAGGCTTCCCCACACTCCTCCTTACATTGTTTAGGTTTCTTCTCGCCAGTGTGGCTCCGACAATGTTCATTCCAGCCTACTCTCTGGTAGAAGGCCTTCGCACATGCCTCCCATCCATGTGGCTTCTCCCCGCTGTGGAGTCTCTGGTGCTGAATGAGGACTGAGCTGTGCAGGAGCTTCCCCCCCCCCCAACTGCACCGCTATCATCTGTCTCCAGCAGGGTCTTGATGATGCCTTTCCATCCTCTTATGTTTACAAGTTTCTCTGTGCTTAGAATCCAGAGGAGCATCTCTTTGGAGTGTAATAGCCCCCAAATGTTTTGATTCCCTGAAGACTTCTAGCTTTGACGGCAACCCCTGGTTTACAGGTATAGTTTCACCACCTGAAACAGAACAATAATAAATGATCCTGCTGAAGGAAGACCCAACTGTGGTTTCAAATGTTAATTCCAATGCCTTGAGATCTGGATACCTCCCTGTCATGGACATTGTTATGAATGCTGAACTATCTCCATGTGATGAAAAGGAATGTTCCCCAGTTATCCCTAATTGGCTAAATAAAGATGCTGAAGCCTATGACTAGATAGAAGAGAGGAAGGTAGAGTTAAGGTGCCCCAGCTTGGGTTTGTGGGGGAGGGAGAGAGAGAGAGAAAGAGAGAGAAAGAGAGAGAGAGAGAGAGAGAGAGAGAGAGAGGTCCCTATAAGGCAAGATGGTGGTGAGCACATGACTGCAGGAACAGACTGATAGAGCAGAAGCCGCCCCAGGAGTCATCAGATTGGCAAGTGATTGGCAAGTGTGGGTTCTAGAAGTAGTAGGATTAGAGTAGCTTGGAATGTGCCGAGCATAGTGCTTACAGTTTAAAAATAAACCATAGTCTCTCTGTGTCAATCATTGGGAAGTTAGCTGGCTAAAGAAAACTGTTGCTGTAATAATCTACTGTATTATTTAATATATAAAGAATAATTTGCCAGGCATAGTGGCGCACGCCTTTAATCCCAGCACTTGGGAGGTAGAGGCAAGTGGATCACTGTGAGTTCGAGGCCAGCCCGGTCTACAAAGCAAGTCCAGGACAGCCAAGGTTAACACAGAGAGACGCTGAATCAAAACAAAACAAAAGAAGAACCCATCTTTCTACAACAGGATCCACATCAGGAAGAATCCTTCTATGAATGCAAAACTTGAAGTTAGACTGTAAGGATGGGTTAAACGAGGATATTAGAGTTATCACATTTCTACATCTGAAATGGCTGAAGAACAAGCAAGGCTCAAAGGATATACACAGGCAGATACTACATGAAAGGCACAGTTCTAAGTGTTCTGTGCATAGTAACATGTTAAAGCTTCATGTAATGCCTTACTGGAGGTACACAGATTTTTTTTTTTCCCTGTCAGATATATAAAAAGTTTGAGAACAGGAAGGTTGCCTACTTGTCTACTGTTGAGAGCTACTTCGTTGCAATGCTTAGTTCCAACCCGTGGAATTTGGCCTCAGAATCATAATCTTCACTAAGCCCTATGCCAAGCCGCCAGCGTTCCCTTGAATGGGCCTGCGCAGTCCTGACCTTGTTCTTGGTGGAGGTTTGAGCTGTGTCTCCATGGACTGGGTAACTGATGATTCCTGCTTGGCCTTCAACAGCATCACGTCTTCTGAGGGCGCTTCTGAATGCCCATGCTTCTGATCTAGAGCCTGTGGGTTTATAAGAGATGTTCAGAGCCTGAACTAATGGTTAATACAAGGGACAGTGTGGAGTTTATAAAAAAGATTGTTCAATGGAAGGGCCCAAGTTCTATATCCCACCAAGAGCAAAAAAAGAAAGAAAAAGTGAGCCAATAAACTGGGGTCATATTAAATAGGTCAAGTTATTCGATGCATCTCCCTTTAACCAGTGAAATCTAGTGGAGGTTGGTGGCCCAGATCTGAAATCCCAATTATAGGAGGCTGGGGAAGATCTCAAATTCAAAGCAACCTGGAGAACTTAGTAAGATGGTGTTTTAAAAAAAAACAAAATCCCACTAATTCTATTTTACTAATGAAGACTCAGGAGCCAGCTACTGGGGTGAAAACCTGTCAGCTCAGAGAGGCAGAGAAAGCACCCAGCTGACCTTCCTATTCCACTCACGTCCCGGGAAGCAAAAGCTCTTTCTCCTCTGATGTGTCTGAATTGGTGGCTCACTACTGTAATCCCAGCGCTTGGGTAGGCAAAGGAAGCTGGATCTCTGTGAGGCCAGTCTGGTCTATAAAGCAAGTCCAAGATAGTCA
Organism: Acomys minous; assembly: GCF_964271855.1. Taxonomy (NCBI): domain Eukaryota; kingdom Metazoa; phylum Chordata; class Mammalia; order Rodentia; family Muridae; genus Acomys; species Acomys minous. Next base: position 70,369,414 of record NC_140490.1, read on the forward strand.
AGGCTACACAGAGGAACCCTGACTCAAAAAAAAAAATTCTTTCTCTTTCCCCACACTTTCTTAACTACCCTTCAACTCAATGTCCCTCCTTTCTACTTCCTATCCATCCTCCAGACTTCTCACTATGTTAATTTTTTCCCACATTCACTTCCTGTCATTCTGGTTACTTACTCAACTCTTGACCTAGGGTTAATTTTATTTAATCTGTTTACAGAAAGCTCTTGGAGTAAAGGTGTGTGCTCAGATCACAAGTGCTTGTTTACAGTAAACAGAAAGCTCTAGGATCCAAGACTACGCCATACCACAATTAGAAACAGATTTTTACACTTCACGGTGGGATCAAATATCCTGCAATATGAGACTTTGTGTTAAGGTGCATAACTTAAAAGGGGATGAGGATATAGTGCAATTGAAATGCACTTGCTTAGCTTGAGCAAGGCAGCCGGTTCAATCCTCAGTACCAGAAAGAACAAAACAAAACAAACAAACAAAAAAAAAGGTGGGAGGATGGGAAAATCTGATTTTCCTCTCCTTGAGTGCTCATGGCACATTTCTACTGAAATATGGCAGAATCGATGGTGCCTAGCTTCTGTGTAACGGTCATTTTTTAAAAGCTTTGTGGCTTTTCTTCCTTGCTTTCGCTGCACTGGAGAAAACTAGCTGACATGCCTTGATAGCAAGCAATCCTATCGCAATACACCTTATCACATATAATTTACCTTACAAATTGACATATGCTGTTTGAGCTCACTAGAAAGCTGGTTTTGGAGGAGGGTTTGGCTCCTCCACTTTAGGTCCAAGCATGTTTGTCTAGAAGTGTCCTTCAAGACCTCTCTAAGCAGAGTGTAATGACTGAAATATCTGGTACTATATGGTAGCTCTAGGTAAAGGTAATGAAGGTTTAAAGAAAGGACAAAAAGGACGCTTTAAAAAACTCTCATTGGACATAGAACATTGAAAAATATGGATTAGAAGCAAGTTCAGTAGGATTAGTTTAAAATGATTGAGATCGTCTGGTGAGAAAAGACACATGAGGTGGATCCAATATCACAGACCAGACAGAAGACATGAACGAAAGTAATTTAAGGGTGCACATCAGGTCTCTAAGGACAGTCAGGGGCGTTCTGGTGGCTTAGCTATAAAATGTAAGTATGAGTAAAAAACAAAATGTGTGATATAAGATGTTTAAAAGATGCATAAGAGGGCCAGCAAATGCCACCAATAGAGGTGCCTGCCACCATACCTCACAACTGAATTAGAGACTGAGAAACAGCCAGCTCCCGAAAGTCGTCCTCTGGTTTCCACAGCACTGGAGCATGTGCGCACACAAACACTAACTTACATGATTCACGAGGCTAAAATAAAAAGCTAAAAATGTTGGACTCTCTCTCATGGAAAACTGAAGGGGGAAGTTCAATATCATTAAAGTGGAATCAATCCTTAAGTGCAAAGGAGGGAGCTGCACATTGGGCCTGAGGACGGGGAGACTCCTCAAAGGTCTTGCCACAGGCCAAAGCAAGGACAGGAGGCTGGAAACCGGAAGAGGAAAGTGGCAAAGAACTAGGCTGGCAAGCCAGATGAAGAACACAGGAGCTTGAATTGTATGACTGAACAGGGAAGTTCTAAATGCTTAACAGGAAAAAGAAAGTGAGAAGATTAGATTTGTGCACTAAGAAGTTCCATTGCTGGGTAAAAAAAGGAGAACAAAAACAAGAGTAGAAGCCTGAAACACAGCTGGAAGAAAATAGAGACAAGGTATTGCAGTGAACCTAGAAAGACTTCCACTTAAGACCTCACCATGACCTGTAAAAGATACAATTTTGGAAAACAGATACAGCTGAAAGAAACTAAGTTTTGAAACCGCAGTTCCCTCATTCAATGGATGCCTATAGGTCTGGGATTAACTTATAGCTCCTGTATACAATTATAACACACTGAAAGAAAAGCTATAGTTTCAAAGGTGTTTTCAAGGTATTTCCCTGTATCCTTAGTATCCTTCCTAAATTTAACAGTTTCTGTAACCCACAAAGAAACCCTCTCATAAGTATTTACTAAGTGCCTACTGTGTGTCAGGCAGTGAAACAACTACAGTTTGATGTGTTCCCATCTCCCTCCTACTGTGAACTACAACCATAAACGTGTAAGAACATCTCCTCATTAGCTTTGGCATACTTAGCAATAACAGAACAATGTCAACCACCTGTGTCGGAACATAATCCCCAAAGGATACAGGTCACAATTACAAGGAAATGGAGGAGTAAGTTAAGTACCCCCCGAAGACTCAAGTAAATCTGTAAGCAGGTCATTTAGAAGAGAGCCCATGGAGTCCCTTCAACAAGGGGAGGGGTGGGATTGTAAGTAAAGGAGATTTTTAAACTGCCTACAAAAGGGGCCTACAATTGCATGTTAGTTGGTACAAATCAATTGCCAAAAAAAAGAAAAAGAAAAAAATCTGTGGGATGATCTGTTGAGATAGACAGAGGGAATCTGAGTGTAAACTAGGTGTCATATTAGGGAATGGTCCTGCTCTTAACTATGTGTGCAAATAATATGATGTGGGAAAATGTCCTTGGAAACGCATTAAAGTCTGGAGAGATGGCTCGATGGTTCTTGGAGAGGACCCCGTTCTCAGTACACATGTAGCGGCTAACAAAACGTCTGTAGCTCTAGTTTCAGGGTACCAGATACCTTCTAGCCTCCGTGGGCATCAGACAGCGTACAGTGCACGTGCACACGTTCAAGGTGAAACACAAAAACATATAAATAACAATGTTTATTTTAAAAAAAATAATGGGGAGGGAAACATGTCATGATACTTGTAGTTTGTTTGACAACAAAGAAAAGTATACGCACCAAATGCTACCTCGTGTTTACGGTTATGAAACAAGAGTGCTGCTATGGCTAAAGGTCTAGCTCGATCGGTAGAATGGTCTCACCGTTAGAATGGTACCCAGCACAAGCCTGGCATCAATACCCACATCATGAAACAGAAATTAGGGCGGGAGAGTGCTTGCCTACGGTAAGATGCCATGGGTTCCACTCCCAGCACAATCAGTAATCATCAGCACCTCTACCCGTCTCAGGTACCTCAGGGCTGGGAAGATCCAGCCTCCTCGGGACTTCACCGAAACTAGGTCGGATCGCGCCTGCGCAATTGTTCCTTCACCCCTTTCCAAATAAGGGCCTCATGTCTCCTGGAAACCAAGAGTCAGCAAAGCCTCTCTGTCCCAAATTTCCGGCTCCGGAGCAACTGACTGCCACAAAGACGGGAAATGCGTCATCGGTCCTGAGTCCAGGCTCCAAGTTAAGCCACTTTCTAAAAGCAGCTTTTCTCGGGAATTAAAAGATTATTGGACCTTGATGGCGTGTGGCTGCCCGCTTTGGGCCCAAATTGCAGGAGGCCAAGTTTGTAGGGGGCGCTGTTCTGGCCACGAGAACTAAAACTGGGACCGGAAGAGTCTGCTAGCTCGCCACTTGTATTTCGTACTCATTAGTTCCGGTCCCCAGCCTTGGCCGACAGTGTGAAGAGAGGAGAGAGGTGGCGAAAACAGAAACTCGGGTTTTGTTTTGTTTTGTTTTCTCCTAACTCTCGTATTTCTCTTTTGGAGTCGCATTCTCAACCTGAGGGGCGCGACCCTTTTGGAGGTCAAAGACCTTTTTTTCACAGGGGTTCTATATCAGATAGCACGCATATCAGATATTTACATTATGATTTATAACCGTAGAAAATTACAGTTATGAAGTTATCGACGAAGATAGGGGACGGATGATGGGACAGGCAGATGGGGACAGGGCCATGAGCGCAAAGGACAGAGAGCAGAGGGAGAGCAGAGAGAAAAAGAAGGAGAGAAACAGAGAAGAGCACTTAAATGTGAGATGAATTAAGTATCTGTCGGTCAGTTAAGGGGTACATCATATGTATGTCTGGCAGGTAATGTAGAAACTGCCTTGCTTTAAAGTAGACCCCACCTGGAGCCACAAGGTAACTAAACGATGATAAAAAGCCTGGCATTTCTTCCTTCTTTTTGTATTGTCTACGTCAGGTTCCTGCTCAACTCTGCAGACAGATATGTTAATCATTTAAGCAGTTTCTGTCTGAAACTTGATACTCATCCCCCTCAAAGTTAAAGCCACAACGAAACCAGTAACGGAAGTACTTAGGGCCAGCTTTTGCTACTTCCTATCCCTGATCCTGAAATGTCACCCAAAAGTCCTAAATCACGGTCCTAAGTCTGCAGCCACATGGACAACCAGGAAAGAGGGCTCCACAAACTGATAATCCCACGAAGATGTATCAGAGGATGTTTCCGGGCTGGCTGGAAACAGTAAGCTGAACAGCCTACTTTATAGTTAGAACGATGCAATGGCGTGTGCGCCAATGATGACAGGTTTTGATGCAGGAAGTGTTTGCGCCAATCACGACATCTTTCTTTTGTTGGATCACCAGAGAAAGCAATTCCCCTCTGGCCTGGGTGAAAATGACTGTTAGAGGTCACCAAAGCATATGATGCCTTAGAAGGCGATGCATACACTGAAGCAGTTAGGGCTGGGTGATGCCTTCTGAGCAAGCAGCTGAAGTTAACATGTAGTTTCCTTAAGGTATCCTTGGGGCCCTTACGGCACATAGATTTCACGTTAGATTACGCCAGCTGGCTGTGACTAATATTCCTTGCTCAAGGCAGCTGGGACCAACGGGAACAATAAAAACAGCTATGAATTAGTGAGTCAAATAGCCCCAGCCTTCAGTATGATTGAAAATATTAAAAGAAGTAATAATAAAGCCCTATCACTAACTTTTACAGTATTGAAAGTGCTTTAGCAATACTTCAAATGCTTAAGTAAGTACTGTTTGGGAAAGTTAAGTCATTTTTAATCTGCCATTTTAATCTGCCAGATTGAGATACTCGATGCATTTGAAGATTGGAGCAATTCTGCACAACTACAAGGTAGAATGTGCAGCAAAGAGCACCAACACTTACTTTTCTGGTATCTCTAAAAGAGGAATCTGAGCAAGATGGTTACATTTGCACCTAGGAATGTTATTGTGAGTGGGAATCAAGGTAGTGACCACAGAAACAGAAGGAGCAGATGAGGCATGTCACAAGCTTAAGTGGGTGCTTTGTTTGTGTGTTTGTTTGTTTCTTTGTAAGGCAATCTCATATAGCTCAGTCTGACCTCAAACTCACTAGTCAGACTAGGAAGCCTTGAACTCCTGATCTCCCTGCCTCTGCACCCCCAATTGTGGGAATTACAAGTTTATGCCATTAACTGACTTTTAAATTTTATTACCTACTCAAAGTCTGCTTAATAAATCTTGTGCTAAAGGTTTGCTTTGGGGCCTTCTATAATAATCATGAACATGAATCCCTCGTTCTCATGAATTTTACAATAAATAAAATAAAATAAAATACTATGTGGGAGACCATAGCTAAGAAAAATAAATTAAAATTATAAACATAGGTACCAAATGCAGACTTAGTCTGGAAAAATCATGTCATATGTTATAGATTTTAAGGTCTTTCAGACATTACAAGCAAAATCAGGAAGGTAAAATTTTAATTATGTAAATGTTTTACATAATTAATTTTAATTATGTAAATGTTTGACAGACATCTACAATATTTTCACTTTTTTTGACTCTAAGCCCTTGGACTACTTATTTGTATGATATATATCTCCTAGGGTGGCCTCAAACTCAATGTGTAGCCAAAGATGACCTTGAATGCTTCTATCTCCCAAGTGCTAGGATTACAGGCATGTGCCCCCATGCTGTTTGGGGTACAGGGGACTGAATCCAGGTTTCTGCACATGTTAAGGATGAGCTCTACCAGCTGAACTGCATCTTAAGCCTCTGTCTGCTAATTTTCTTGGTTAAATTATTCCGGAAACAGGGGATAGAGAGATGGCTCACCAGTTAAGCGCATTTGCTACTCTTGCCAAAGCCCAGGTCTGATTCTCAACACCTACATGGCAACTCACAGCCACCACTAACTCCAGCTCCAGGAAATCCGGTACTGTATGGCCGGGGCAGTGCACACTTTTAATTCTAGCACTCAGGGAGGCAGAGGCAGGGGGATCAATGTGAGGTCAAAGCCAGCCTGATCTACAAAGCAAGTCCAGGACAGCCAAGGCTACACAGAGAAACCCTGTCTCGAACAAAACAAAAAACAGTAATATATATATATATACATACACACATATATATACATATATATAACAATTTTCTCAGCTGTAAAGAACATACTTATATTATTGACAGAAAATGAATACAATTGGTGATAATCATACTAAACAAATTAATTCAGTTTCTGAAAGACAAATATTGCATGCTTTCATTTGTAGTTCCCAGAGTTCATATAGATACACAGAATCTTGTGCTTATGACAGAAAAATAGAAGCAAAACTGTCTGGATCAGTGGTTCTCAACATGTGGGTCACGACACTTTGGAGGTTGAAAGACCCTCAGATAGTTACATTACAATTAATAACAGTAGCAAAATTACAGTGAAAATAACTTTTTCTTTTTGAGACAGGGTTTCTCTGTGTAGCCTTGGCTGTCCTGGACTCGCTTTGTAGATCAGGCTGGCCTCGAACTCACAGCGATCCTCCTGTCTCTGCTTCCCGAGTGCTGGGATTAAAGGCATGTGCCAAAGGTCACTACAGCAGGATACAATATAAAGGGTTGTAGCATTAGGAAGGTTGAGAACCACTGCTGTGGGGGTACTAAACATGGGGGGGGGGCATAGCGGGAAGGGACATGAGGAGGGCTATGCTCAAAGTGCATTTATTATATAATTATTTGATCAATGTCCTTATATGACCCAGTGTCCTGTACAATGAACACTCACCAAAGGAAAATGATAGTTGGGGGTGCAAAGTTGTCCTCAACATGCCCCTCCTTTTTCTCAACTGCCTTTCCTCCGAAAAACCAGACAGAGCGTAGGGAGTGACAGTTAAGTACTGCAGACTAAACAAATCAGTTGCCTCACTCAAAGCTTCAGTGCCAGGTGTGGTATGTATTCTAAAAAACAGATGAGTAGGACATCTGACACATAAGATGCTGTTATGGATTTTGTAAGTGTATTCTATCTCTTTTGGAAAGGAGAATAAGATATTCATATTTTCAAAAGATGGACAAATTGTTTTTTTTAATTTCTGGTGTTTCCCAGAGTTCATGTGGTGGTTAAATAAGAATGGCCCCCATAGGCGTGTAGATTTGGATACTTGGTAATCAAAGAGTGGCACTATTTGAGAAGGATTAGGAAGTGTGGCCTTGTTGAAGTAGGTGTGGCCTTGTTGGAGAAACTGTGTCCCTGGGGGTGGGCTTTGAGGTTTCAAAAGCCCCAGCCAATACCAGGGTCCCTCTCTCCCTGCTGCCTCCAGATCCAGATGTAGAATTCTCTTTTATAAGTGCTGCTGTGGTCACGGTGTCTCTTCACAGAAATCGAACAGTGACTCAGACAGTTCCTTTCCTAAGCAGCATGTTATAGTCAGAAGGACCAGGAGTAACAGGGCAATTTCAATTGTGTTGTGTTTGTTGTCACTAGTGATTATAAATCATGCAGAAAACATGAGCAAAATGTGATATATTAAAGGCCTTGATAAAATACATTTGCTATAGGACAGAAATATTTCCAATGAAGACACAGGCCCACTCACATAAGTAAAGACCTGAGTTATGTCATCTGGGACATGTCACACCATCTTTTCCAGAGCAAAGAAATCACTAGGAAGTACCAGGCCTGGATTGCCTACTAAGGCTCTAGATGCAACAACATGGCCATTCAAAATCTCTACTCTGTGAATAGCTTAAATATTTTCTTACTCACTTTCCCGGCACTCACAATGTAGAACAAGCTGGCCTGGAACTTGAACTGATTCTCTTTCCTCAGATTCCCATACGCTGAGATTATAGGCATGAGCCAACATATCTGTCTGGTTCTCAATGATCTATCCTTACTAAATTAAGTCTTTTATTTCTATTGAAGTTCCTTTTATGTTTTCTTGCTACTGGCATGGTTGTCTTTTTAAGGCGGTGTTTTCTTATTTGTGTTTGTCATGAAAAATGATCAAGTTTTTAAGTTGAAAATTAAGTTATCTTATATCTTCTTTAAAAGACATTCAGAATGGTACTCTTAACTGTTATGTGCTTATAATTAATATTGAAATAGAAAATGCAACTAGTTGTAATATTTTTAAAAACACATTGCCCCCACTGTTATTTCCTCCTTCCATCCAGTTTCTAAACATTTAGGTAAGTTTCTTAGGCATTTTCCTAGGACTCCTTTTGCTAACACAAGCAAATATAATTCTCCTTTTCCTTTTTTCTATTCACAGAGATGTCAGGCTATACAAGGACTCATTAAGTTGCTATCTTCCCTTAGTTGTCCTTGGAAAAATCCTTGGAATTCTCTTGGTGCTAGAGCCAATTTTCCTGCATAAATGTAACAACCACCCCGATCAAAGAAGCTTCTCTTTACAACAAATGGAGACCATCACAGAAAACTCAACTGGACACAATACACTGAACAACAGATCATGGGGATCCCAGCCCCAGCTCATACATCCACATGGCAGCTCCTCCCACTATGGCTCATAGACCTTGGAGAAAGAGGAGGAAAACAAAAAACAAGGTCGGAAGCCAAAATACTAGGAAGTCAGCTGTGAAACAGTCCCTCCTAGAAACGGTGGTACACACACACACACACACACACACACACACACACACACACACACACACACACGACTGAAACAATGGCAGTATCATTGTTAACTTGGAAGGGAGTAAAATTTCACAGGGTGCCACCCCTAACCAAAAAAACCACAAGCCACCATTGACTGCTGAGAAATGGAGTAGTCTACTCCTGGGATGAGCCCTCTTGGTAGTTGTCCAATGCAGAGTGATAAGCCTTGAAACACAAACCACAAAAATCCGACTTAGCCAGCTCAGGATATATACCTCATTTGTGCACATACATATATACACATAGATGAATGTAACATTAGTGAAGAAAAAGACTATCAACTTGAGGGTGGGAGCGTTTCTTCGAAAGGACTCGAGGAAGGAAAGGGAAGAGGGAAAGTGATGTAATTCTGGAGCAGTTAAATTTTTTTTTTTTAGACAAGTCTTTTTTAGGAAGCAGCCACGAAGAGGAGGGAGAAGTAGGGGGGACGAACCACAGAGTGTCGCTCGTGCCTAGAGAGGCCGGAAGTGCCCTGTGCTCCGCCCCCCGGGGGTCGGACTTTCGGGTACTTTTGTGACTGCGGGGTGCTTCGCGGTGCTGCGTTCGCGGGTGGGTTCGGGTCTCCTCCTGCTATCGTCCTCCAGAGGGGCCGGCTGCTAATGGGGGGTGGGGGTGGGACAAAACACCTTCCTCCGCGGCCTAGCGGCGCCGGGAAAATAAACTCGGTGGCCACTTGGGCCCAGTGCCCGACAGGGCCTCGGGCGCCTCGCCTCGGGCCGGTTCCGGGTGTATGGTCAGTCTCAGGGTGTTTGGCGATGGGGTTCTTGGGTCATGTACTTAAGCTTTGAAAATGGGACACGTCACAGTTTTGCTTTTCCCGGAGACAAGGTCAGTTCCAAGGTCTTTATTCTGGGGCACTGGAAGAGAGCCAGAACTTTGGAGTCAGGTTGCCTGGTGGAATCTGGCCTCTGGTACTTTGTGACTTTCTCCCTTAACCTTTCTGTGTTTTTGCTATTTTAGGGGATAATGGTATCGCCTAATTTACAGGATTGTTATGAGGAGTAAATGGCTTCGTTTGTGCAAGGTGCTTAAAATAGTACCAGGCACAGGGTAATCTACACAGTGTAAAGATTGCTGTTGTTATTATTACTGTTGCTATTTCTAACTAGGACAGCACTTATTTTCAGTGACTAACCTTCGTACTGGCTGTTGTCTTTTGAATCTTAGTGCTATTTACCAGTGCTCTCTGTAATGGGTGATTTGTGTATCTTAGGAGGGAAAATAAAACATTCTGGAGGAGAGCCTGTCCCAAAGCAAAGATTAAAAGTGGTTCGTGTAGTGTCTTGTGATGCCCAGACTCACGGAGTTTTAAAATCTTTGGGGATTTTATTTTTTATTTTTTATTTTTATTTTTTGAGTAGGAGGAGGAGCTTGAGACATAGGAGCAGTGAGAGGTAGCCAGCAGTGAAGAAGAACCCTGTTGTAAGCAGACATCGCTGTTTTGCTCTGTGCTGCGAAGCTGCCAGATTTCTGACCCTCACCAAGAACCCTCCCTGCCTTGAGGGTCACAAGGATGGATGGTAGATTTGATTGATTGGTAGATAGGAAAATCGGCGGTAAAGTCAATAGAGACAGATGTGAAACTGAGTTCACACTAACACCCTGTGTTCTTTTTGCAGGTTTTTAAAGCTAACTTTGATCATAATACAGTTTACCATTATCGTTGAATTGATACCTCTTGCGATCTTTGAAAGTCCTTTCCTCTGCCTGCTTTTTCTTAAAGAATTTGGGCTTTAATATTCTCAGGATATACAGGGATCCCTGTAGCATTCTTTTCTCTATTTGTAACTTAACAACAGAAACAAACAAACAACAACAAAAAAAACCAAAATCAAAACCCTTGTCTTTGGCTTACTTATTGGCAAACGCTTCTGTTGGTAAATGGTCTTCTGGTCCTGTACTTCTGTACTCGGCGCAGGTGCTGAGACTCCAGATCGGAGAGGTGATGGAACATGAGTGCTTGAACTGATTATTAAGAAGGTATCAATGCTCGTTTTTCTCGCTAGAGCCTCTCCCAATAGCCCCACTCCCTTTCAGCCTTGCATTTACTCTTAGCCTCCCTTATACCAACAAAATGCTTTGGACTGTATCCAGGAAAGAAGAGATTTTCTTTGATATTTAAAATTGTATTAGTAAAGAGTTAAATGTTAGTCAGAGAAAAACTGCAGTAGTAGGCCAGGCATTCAGCCAGTCTTTTAGATGTTTTTATTCATGTTTTTCCTGCCTTTCCCTTACCTCGTCCCTCCATCTGCCATCCTCTACATCCCTTTTCCTTTCTTTCCCTTCTCTCCTTCCCTTCTTTCTTTCATCCTTTTACAGCTAACTAGAGACACCATAGCCATACATCTGCAGGCGCGTCAGAGCTAAAATGAACTTTAATTTAGCCACACTATCACAATACACATAACTGACTGTAATTCTTCAGTATTGCATTCATGGTTCCTGATTGGCCCACACGTGTCGTTTTACAAGTGGGTGATGTTTAAACTACATAATTTGTTTTGAGTTGCTGTCTTTTGTAATCTGTGCTAATCCACCTTCCCTTGGTCCTCCTCTTTAGGAACACTATTTATTTGTGGGAGAACTTGGGTTTTCAATATTCTCATATAAATTGCTTTATCCTACTGTTACTTTAAAAAAAAAGAAGAAGAAGAAACACAAAAACCGATCACACTTGGCTGCACTTTGCATCACACAGTAAGTGTGTGATACTGAGGCCTGTGGTCCACCCTAGAGGCTGGTTCAGTTGGCCGTGGCTACCTAACTGTTACGAGGCTTTAAAAGCTTCTCAGTGATTCTGTTGTGTAGCGTGACTTCAATACTTTTAATTTGCTCTCATGTTTTTACCTGTACATGTAAAACATGTTCTTGGATGTGGAGGTTCAATTAAGTTTAGGTTTACTTACTTGAATAAAATTATAGTATCCCAGATCTCTTGTGACAGCTAATTAGGAGGGAGTGTTTTCTGGTTCTTTGTAACAGTTGATAGAATGCTCACCCAGGTATGATGGTTCACACCAGTAATCTTAGCTCTTGGGAGGCTGAGGCAGGAGGATTACCCTGAGTTAAAGAATATCTTGGGCTACATGGTGAACTCAAGGCTACTCTGGCCTGGAGTGAGACCTTGTCTTTTACCAAAAAAAAAAAAAAAGGGAAAAAGAAAAACTACAATGGATGAGTCAAGGTTACTTAGTTTCCATCACCTATGTTATCCCTTGAAGTGCAGAAAATAGTGAGAAATAGAAACTCCTTCCCTTGGTCATGCTAGCCTTCCTTGTTCTGCTCTCCTAATTCCACTGAGGAAAGAGGAGCGCACTGCCACCTCAGTGTGCTCAGAACCTTGTAGTCAGTTCTTGCTTAAAACCCAGTTCCTTTTGATTCAAAGGAATCAGATCTTCCATCCCTTTCAGGAAGCCCAGTTCTCACAGCCTCCCGGAAGCTGTGAAAAACTGAGCCACTGACTGGTTACTATGTGGCATTTCCAAGGTCACACATCTGAGAGTGGTGGAGAGAAGACATTCACAAATGTCTTAGTCCAGTGCCCGCATTCTAACTCTGGTGGGATACGCCATCCAGCCTTCTCTGGCACGGGCTATGCCTACTTGAGCTCATTTGTGAGGCACATGCACGTTGGGCTGCCACTAGGTGCCCATTTGACACAGCTTCTGTGATTACACAGTGAAGGACAAAGAAAGGTGCTTCCGTTTATTCAGTCCGCATGGCTCAGAGAGCTCCAACACATCTGCCTGTCCGTTTGCTGTCTGTCGTCCAGCCACAGGAAATACGTGTGCCTGTCTGTGCTCTGGGGGCAGCCTGTGTCCCCACCTTCTTACCACATGACTTTCTCTGTAAGCTTATAATACTGAGATGTATCAGCTGGTTTTCCAATTTTGAAGTTGACATTGGTGTGTGTTGTATGATTGTGTTCCAATACTTGTGCATTTGTTTATACTGGTACATGCACACGGGTGCACATGGAAGCAGGAGATCAGTGTTGAATATCTGCTTGCATTGCTTTCCACATTTATTTTTATTTATGTTTTTGAGGCAGTGTCTCTCACTGAACCTAGAGCTCACCAATTGGGCAAGAGCTGGCCGTCACACCCTAGGGTTTCTCTAGTCTCTCCATCCCCAGTGCTGGAATTACAGGTGCATGCCACCATCTGGTGCTTCCGTGGTTGCTGGGCATCTGAACTCAGCTCCTCAAGCTGGTGCAGCAGGTACTTGGCTGATTAAGCCATATTCCCCACCCCTACATTTTCACTCTTGCGGTGGTGGTGTATAGTTTCCATGGTAACAGCAACTCTGAAGTTTTTGATGCTGCTATTGTCACCTAGTGGGTAGAAACCAGAAGTGCTGCTAAACATTCTAATAATTAAAAGCTAGTCCCCTCTTTTCTATACCTTGTAAGTAACCTCACTTATAAATGCGTGAATTTAGAAAAATAACTATTTACCTAATGCATTTGTGCTCATTCAGTCTTTATCGTTTTCTTCTTCTTCTTCTTTGTCTTCTTCTTCTTCTTCTTCCTCCTCCTCCTCCTCCTTCTTCTTCTTCTTCTTTTTCTGTGTAGCCTCGGCTGTCTTGAACTCACTTTGTAGACCATGTTGGCGTCAAACTCACAGGGATCCTCCTGCTTCTGCCTTCAAGCGCTGGGATTAAAGGCGTGCACCACTACCACCCAGCCAGTCTTTCTCTTACACAGTAACAAATGTATTCTGTTTCTATGATATATTAGTACCTAGGGAATAGAAAAATAAGATGAGGACAGTTGTTTTCAAGAAACTCAGGTTAGATTGTATGTATGGGGCGGGTTATGCTGTGAAACAGCAACCACACCACGCAGCAGATCCCTTAGAGGTTTATTAATGGAAAGAAATACAGAGACGGTCTCGGGAGACAACAAGGAAGAAAGGCCGGGGGATGGGAGGGATTCTCTTCATAGGTGACCTAGCACATGCGCAGAAAGCGCACATGCATGTGTAGGCGTACACATGTCAGGGGATGGGAGGGATTCTCTTTATAGGTGACCTAGCGCATGCGCAGAAAGCGCACATGCATGTGTAGGCGTACACATGTCAGGGGATGGGAGGGATTCTCTTCATAGGTGACCTAGCACATGCGCAGAAAGCGCACATGCATGTGTAGGCGTACACATGTCAGGGGATGGGAGGGATTCTCTTCATAGGTGACCTAGCGCATGCGCAGAAAGCGCACATGCATGTGTAGGCGTACACATGTCGGGATGGGAGGGATTCTCTTCATAGGTGACCTAGCGCATGCGCAGAAAGCGCACATGCATGTGTAGGCGTACACATGTCGGGATGGAAGGAATTCCCTTTATAGGTCGACCTAGCGCATGTGCAGGAAGTGCACGCACGCACACACACACACACTCACACACACACACGCACGCACGGTGCATACCTGAATCTTGCTGGCTGGGGGTGACATGTTTCTGATGGCATGCTTCCACGGTGGCTTTGGTGTTGTCTGTTTTCCCATGGTCACCAGAGCCTTTAGGGGTGGCTGTATTGCTGCCTGTTTACTAACATAGACTATTTATTTATTTAGAGACATAGTTTTACTATATAGCCTGGAGTGCCCTGGAGCTCAGCTATGTAGAGTAGACTGGTCTTGCACATGCACCTGTCCTGTCTCTGTCTCTGATGAGTTTTAGAGTTTGACAATCCCAAAGTTCAATTCTAGCAGGAGGCATTACTTATTTTACAGACCATAAGATGCACCCAGTTTTTAGAGCAGTCAAGAAAAACAATAATCAAACCATAAGGCGTACCTTAATCGCCCACACATGGTTTGGGGGCAGGGAAGAGTGCGTCTTATGGTCTGAAAAAATACGGTATATAGAAACCAGTGCTAGCTTGAATGAAACCATTCATGCCCTGGTTAGGAATTTTAGGTGCTGTCTGATGGAAGCTTGGGAGGATGTGGTAGGAAAGAGAGAGAGGAGGGGAAAGAGAGGAGAGACACTTACTTTCTAGACTGGAGACAACAGTGCTGGTAACTAGGAGGGTAGAGACACAGAAGATCTGAGAGATGTTCCAGGGAAGAACAGATTGGAGTAGGTGATCCTTGTGGGGACTGAGTGAGAAGAGGCAGTCACATGACGCTGAGGAGGCCAATAGGAAGAGCTGCTGTGCATAGAGAATGCTGCAGTGGAAAAATGGGGAGGAAGCAAGAAAATTAGCCTTGTTGGAAGCATATTGACGCAGATTTGTTTGTAAACTTTCCAGTTAGAACTACCGTGGGAGCACCTTAAGATGGGGATCAGGAGTCCTTGTTTAAGAAACAGGAGCTAAAATCTTGCAAGGGAGTCAGGATATAAGGGCAGGGCTTGTCAAGAACAGAGTGCAGAAGCCCACTCTCACTTGAGAACGGGCAGCAGAACTGTCCTGATGTTACTGTACCACTTTTTTTAGTTGGCGTTGGCTTACTGCTCACCACATTTTCACCCCCGTTCCAAGAGCTTTATTAATACACAAACAATGCTCACAGCGTACCTGCCGGCACTAACCTGTTTGCATATGAGGAAGTTGAGGCATAGAGATAGTGGTCAGACTGAAGGAGGGTCCTGAAGAAAAAGACGACACGAGAGAAAGGTTCGGTAACCCAGGGACAAGGGAGTTGCTGGGAGCAGACAGCAACTTCAGCCTGGTTGCCTGAGAAGCCGTAGCACGTGGAAACTGGAGGAAGCTTTTCAGACTCCTGAGGCCTATGGTGTGCTCTACATCTGTGTTGAAACCTTGGTAGAAAGACAGAACTGGAGTTTTAAGTCTGGAGAGCTTTCAAGAAGTTTGGTCTTGAAGGGGTACAGAGTAGCCGACTGAGAAGGTGTCACTGCATCCCTCAGGATACGGACTTGGAGATGTATCTTGACACTTTAATGTTTCTGAAGAAAACAAAAGTTCGTACAAAGCTCAGAGACCCTGCTTGACAAACTACTTTGAACCCAGGCTTCAGTCTTCAACCATTTGTTTGGGTAAAGCTCACATCAGAGAGAATTTTTTTTTTAACTGCTCCAGTCAATGGAAGGAAACTTTATTTGGTTCCTGCGTCACGGGCCAGCTTTATTTGACCTTCTTCTTGGGCCGAAGGTTGTTAGTGTGGCCACACTTCTTGCGGCAAGTGACTACGCGGGTGCAGACGTGCGGCAGATCATCTTATCACAGTTCTACAGGGCCAGCCGACGAAGGGACCACTCAGTGATGTCACCACGCAGGCGCAGCACCAGGTGCAAGGTGGACTCTTATTGGATGTTGTAGTCGGACAGGGTGTGGCTATCTTCCAGCTGCTTGCCAGCGAATGTCCGCTTCTGCTGGTCAGGTGGGCTGCCTTCCTTGTGTTGGATCTTGGCCTTGATATTCTCGATGGTGTCACTGGGCTAGACCTCAAGAGTGATGGTCTTGCCCGTCAGGGTCTTCATGAAGATCTGCATGTTGGCATCTGCCGCTTGGCCGCTCGTTGAAGAGCTATCAGAGAGAATTTAAGTCTCATTAAGACAGGCACCTAGGGATTAAAATTTCAGTTGTATTTCCTCTGATAGAGGTCCTTTGCTTTCCCTAAATGTAATGTAGAGGAAAACTAAATACTCATTTCCTATTGATGCCTAACAAGTTACCCTCAGTACACACAAACAAAGCCTGTCACTTTTATTTGTAAGTTAGAAGGCCAGGCAGGCTCAGCTGAGTTCTCTGTTTAGAGACAAACAAAAGCCAGGGTCAAAGTGTTAATGGAGCCGGGCTTGGAGCTGTAGGTTCTAGCTGAAATCCACCTAAAGCTCATTGGTGCTCCTGGTAGAAGTCAGCTCCTTGTGACCAGTGTGATCATTCTGAGTGTGTCATAGCCAATGTTGTGGTGATTATTTAAGACAGCAAGTCTTTGGGATCATCTCTAAGAAGTGGGCCAGCCATAGATTGGGGTTCTAATGGTATTACTCTGAGCCAGTTACTAATTAGGAAGGGTTCTAGAGAGTTCAGACAGTGTCTTCACTGAAACGTGGCTGCCTCAGCCTCAAATTCTCTCTCTAGAGCTATGAGGTGTTCAGACCCATTTCCAGAATGGCCTTTGATGAGCTCATTGTGGGGTTCAGATTCCTTCATTACTTTGGCAAAATACCTAACAAAAAGTAACTTAAGGGTTTATTTGGAGATACTGTCTCCCATAGTAGGGAAGTCAGACGCAGACAGCTGAAGTGTGTAATCAGGAAGCAGAGAGAGGTGAATGCTGGTGCACTTATGTTGTGCTTTTTATTTGATCTAGGACCTTTGTCCATGGTCACAGTGAGCCTTCTTACTTCAGTTAACATTCTCTAAAATACCCCCAGAGAGCCCTCTAAGGGACCCCAAGCCCTGTCAAGTCAACAAGATTAACTTGTGATAACTAAATCCAACACTTAAAAATCATAACATATTAACCCTGGCCCCTAGACTCACATTCATCTTATACTGTAAAATGTGTTTAGTTTGTCTCCAGATGTCCTTAACAGTGCCAACACTTTTCAGAACATAAGAGCAGGGTTTTTTTCTGCAACTCAGGGAATCACTTAACTTTGAGCCCTTGTAAAAATAATACAAGTAATATAGTTCTAATGTACACTGTCACAAAGTAAACATTCTTATTCGGGATGGGAAAGCTGTGACCATAGCAAGACTAAAGGCCAGGAGGAGGACACCAGGTCCTGCACTCCTGTGTCTGACCATAGCAAGGCTGAAGGCCAGGAGGAGGACACCAGGTCCTGCACTCCTGTGTCTAGCAGCTGGGCTTCTTGATGGAATCATCTGGGCTTAGCAACTTTGGGCAGCTCTACCTCTCCAGCTCAGGTGACCTCTTTCTTGTGCCAGCTCTACTCCGTCCTCAGCAGCCATCCCGTGATCCTGGCATCTCCTACATTTTTGGAGTCTCCACTGCAATTCAGGCTTTATGCTCCCAGCTTCGTGCCATGGCCTTTACAGGGAATCTGACCACACATTGCCTAGTCTTTCTGGAATTCTGCAAGCCTCTGTGATCCCTTTACTTTTCTATCTTTCATGCTTGTAAACCAGTACTATGTGGATGATGCTTTCAAGTACTGCTTGCTTGAATTGTAGCTTGATTCCTTTGTGTCACTGTCTTAGTGGTCGCTGTGTGCCTTTGAGGCTGACCCTGGGGAAATACTTTCATGGCAGCCATTTTGAATCACTGAACTTTTGTGGTGATGTTCTATTTAAAGGAGTTTCACATGTTAGGATTTTGAATGGGTGGGTGGGTTGTGCCTTCATAGAACCTTTTCTATTTTCCAGATGTAGAACACAAGATTTCTCTTTTGTGATGCTTGTTTGGCAATTCCAGAAGCTTTGTCTGCATGCACTTCATTGTTACATTACACTAGTACACCTTTCCTAAACAAACCACATTTTCCATATATTTTTGGATTCTCCCCCTATTGATTTGAGTAAGAGCAGTGAGCACTAGTCATGCCGTAGCCTGAATGCCATCCTGTTTGGAATGTTCTTCTGCCAAATAAATTACTCTAATTATTATTATTTTTAATTCATTCTGAAGTGCTCACAGCATGGACATAATGCATCCAGATTCTTTGCCAGGATGTAAACTTGAACAGATTCTATTTCAGTCCCTGAAAGCATCCGTATTCTACTCTGAAGCTCCATCAACCAGGCCTCCATTGCTCACGTATTTCTGCCATTCTAGAATTGCAGGCCCCATCAGCAGGGCCTGCTAAGCTTATCTTGTAGCCACAGGGCTTTAGCCTACACCCCTAAATTGTCTTGTTCTCTCCACAAGCCAGGGCGTGTAAGAAACACGCGGTAAACTTTATCACAGCAATGGCCTTTCCTCTGCACTAGTTCTGTTAGCTACTTTCTTGTTGCTGTGACAAAATACCAACAGAAGCATACAAAGGGTTTATTTTAGTTGACAGTTTGAGGGTACAGTACAACATGAGGGTAGCTGCTTATATTCTGTCTAGTGAGGAAGCAGAGATGAACACACCTGCTCCAGTTGCTCTTTTTTGTGTGGGACCCAAGCCCATAGAACGATGCCACCCACAGTCACGGTGAATATTTTGACTGAAGTTAACCTCTCCAGAACACTCTCACAGACATGCGTAGTTGACTCTAAATGCCCCGCCCCCCCCCCCCCCCAGGATGGTACGGAATTAGAAGCTACAAAGGCATTTTGAACACGGGGATCCCTTCACCTGCCCATTGGCAGTTTCCTTAGGGTCCTGGGCCTAGGAGGAGGGGAACATTTGCAACTACAGTGGCTGATAGTCATCTCCACCTCTCAGAAGTCTTTTGCAGAAATACAACTCACAGCTACAGTGAAACGGGAGAACTGCTTGGCTCAGGATGGCTAGAGAACCAAGGGAAAGCACAGCCCTGGACTCGCACTCTGCAGAGGACCAGATGGAGCTACTGGTCATAAAGGTGGAACAGGAAGAGGCCTCCCCCTTGGCAGAGGAGGCCAGTTGGCTGGGCAGCCCCGGGCCCGACCGCTCCCGCCAGCGCTTCCGTGCTTTCCGCTACCCCGAGGCAGCCGGACCCAGGCAGGCGCTGAGCCGCCTCCGCGAGCTCTGCAGACAGTGGCTGCGGCCAGATGTGCACAGCAAGGAGCAGATCCTGGAGCTGCTGGTGCTGGAGCAGTTCCTGACCATCCTGCCGGGGGAGCTGCAGGCCTGGGTGCGCGAGCAGCACCCCGACAGTGGGGAGGAGGTGGTGGCGCTGCTGGAGTACTTGGAGAGGCAGCTGGATGAGACGCCTCCGCAGGTAGAAGGGTCTGAGACCTATGTCCTGTGTGTAACGGGGAGGTGGGGGTTGGAGAGGGCGGGAGGCAGACTGCTTCGAGCCTGCGAAGTGACCTGGACCCCTTAGTTCAATGCATGAAGCAAAGTGTAAGGATTATGGAAGAACTCAGTCTTAGAGAAGCTAGGATAGAATATGTTGAGCAGGATGGTAAAAGCTTATGTACTTTTTGTTTTGTTTTTTCAAGACAGTTTCTCTGTGTATCCTTGGCTGTCCTGGACTCACTTTTATAGACCAGGCTGGCCTCGAATTCACAGAGATTTACCTGCCTCTTCGTCTCTGAGTGCTAGGATTACGGACGTGCAC
This sequence comes from Acomys minous, assembly GCF_964271855.1. NCBI lineage: Eukaryota > Metazoa > Chordata > Mammalia > Rodentia > Muridae > Acomys > Acomys minous. Next base: position 70,389,284 of record NC_140490.1, read on the forward strand.
CACCGTGCCTGGCATATAGATGTACCTTTTTTGTTTGTTTTGTTTTGTTTTTCAAAACAGGGTTTCTCTGTGTAGCCTCGAACTCAGCAGCGATCCGCCTGCCTCTGCCTCCCTAGTGGTGGGATTAAAGGCGAATGCCACCACACCCGGCTAGATATTCCTGTGTTAAATAAGGCACAAGCACAGGTTTGAGCACAGTGGCAATACATACAAATACTTTGTAGGCATCTTCTTGCCTTATGTGACAACAGCTACAGGGTCTTGCTGGCAGTGCTGTGGTGTTTATTCCTCCACCCCACCCCCTTGTAGTTCCCATTGACAATGGAGGGAAAGTCTACAGTATTCTTAGAATCTAAAAAGGGTTTGTTGTTTGTTTTGTTTTGTTTTTTCTTCCTATTCAAATTTATGGATCCCCTGTTTGAACCCCTGGTAGAAAACAGGAGGTGTTTAACCTGCGTCTTCTGGCCTGTTTGAGGAGACAATTTCCACTTTGTGTTCACTAGTGTTTTTGTATCAAAGGACTCATGGCCTTCTAACTAGTGACCAACACCAAGGTTCTGGACTTGGAGTTATTGCCTGAGTTCTGTAACAGTGAAAAGTCACCGTAAGTCTGTGAACTTCATTTTGTATAAAAGATGTGAAAGTCAGAAGAGAAAGGAGCTTGGAAACTGATTCCATGATCTAGAAGCGAACCTGGTCTGGTAACCCACACCACACCCTACTGGGCGTGTTCGTATCTTACTGTTTGCCCCACTCTGTAGACTAACCTAGAGCCACCACCCCAGGGGTTGCTGTGCAGTTATGTCACCATTTTCCTAACAGGTCACAATCTCCATGTGTGTAATAAGAAGCAATGAAGGAGCTGTGCAAACGTTTGCCTGGGCTCCCAGCTTAGCCTTACTGTTTAGTACAGTGATCTTGGATGAGCTGTGCCCTTGGAGTAGTTGTGTGTGCTAAGTGAGGGCGTGCTCATTGAAGTTGGATACAGCACCAAGCTGACGGAAAGTGCTTTGAAAATGTCTAAGAAGCAGATGGAAAATAAAAATAAATGAATGACTTCTAGGTTCCAGATGATGACGATGGGCAGGAACTCCTTTGTTCCAAGGCAGTACTGTTGTCATCAGCTCAGGGCTCAGAAAGTGGCCAGGTGGAGCCCATGGAGCCTCTGCTGAAGCAGGAGTCTTTGGGAGGCCTGCCGTCAGAAGTCAGAGGTTAGTGTTACCAGGCTTTATGGTTCCTGCGTTTGTTTACTTTTCCTTTTTTTTTTTTTTTTTTTTTTTTTTTTTTTAAATATTTATTTATTTATTTTATGTATATGAGCACTCTATCTACATGTATACCTGCAGGCCAGAGGAGGGCATCAGATCCCAGTATAGATGGTTATGAGCCACCATGTGGTTGCTGGGAATTGAACTCAGGACCTCTGGAAGAGCAGACAGTGCTCTTAATCACTGAGCCATCTCTCCAGCCCCTACTTTTCCTTTTTGTGATGATGCATGTGAGGAAACCCAGGACTTCACACATACTAAGCAAATGCTTTCCCCAAGGACCCATATGCAGGCTCTCCAAGAGCTTTTATGTATCTTTAGAGAACATCTTTGGATCTGGTAGCAATCGGTATTTGGAAAGGGAAATATTTTATAAACTTGTATTTGCATAAATTTATTAGTCAAGGTTTTACCCTGGGTTCTGTAACACAGGTGCTGGGTGCTAGTGTGAGTCTCACTTAGAGCTTCTTTCTGTTGTAGTCACCCAGGGGGGCCACTGCGGAGAAGATGGAGTGTCAGCTACCAGGCTCACTTCAGAGTTGCAGGTGAGTTAGAGCTGTCCTCCCCTCCTCAGCACTCCATCTCCATCCCTACCCTCTGTCCTCCCTCCTCAGCACTCTGTCTCCATCCCTACCCTCCGTCCTCCACCCTGTTCCTAGTGGATCCATCTCCAGGAGTGTTCACTGTTTAACTCCGCATAGCATGCCATGTGGGGTGGGGTGTGAGAGGCTGTGGGATCGCAACCCAGATATTCCCTATTCTATCTTTTTGGTGGACTTTTATTCTTTTAGGGGTTGCTGAAAATGGAAGATGTAGCCCCAGCCCTTTCCCCCAGATGGACGGAACAGGATTCATCTCAGATGAACCTCTACAAAGATGGAATGCAGGAGAACCCTGGGAGCCTGGTCTCCCTGGGTAAGACTAATTTCTTCTCAGGCTTCTTGTTATCATTTATATAAAGAACCTGTTTCCCCTGTTAGGCTGTTAAAAGCTGTTGAGCCCATTACGTTTGGAATTATATACACACTTTGAAGGCCTATTATTGACTAGCTCCTTAATGATTGTAATTGTGATTCTTTGTCCTGTCTTAATTATGGTTTCTATTGCTGTGACAAAGCATCATGACCAAAAGCAACTTGGAGAAGAAAGGGTTTATTTTAGCTTACGGTTCCACATCATAGTCCACCATGAAAGGAATTCAGGACAGGAAGTCAAAGCAGGAACCTAGAGGCAGAAACATAAGCTCCAGAGGGGTGCTGCTTAGGCTTGCTCCTCATGGCTTAGCCAGCCTGTTTCCTTGTGCACTCCAAGAACACCTGCTCAGGGCTAGCCCTGCTGAGCTAGGCCTTCCCACATTAATTAATCAAGAAAATGCCCCCGCAGACTTGCCTACAGGCCAGTTTTATAGAGGAATCTTCTCAGTTAAAATTCCTTCTCAGATATATCTAAGTTTGCGTCAAGTTGACAAAAGGCAAGTAGCATACCCTCTGAGTGCTGTAGTGATGGGGAATGGGGCAGAGAGAATCCCTGCGAATGTTCTGGCTCTGAGGGATGCTCAGGTCATAGTACAGGGCTGCGATCTCAGAGTACAACACACTTGCCGAGCATGCATGAGAACATGGCTTCGGTGAACTACAGAAAGTCTTCCCTGCCCTTCCCTGTTCCCATCCATGACTAGTGAAAAGGCTGAGGAGCCTCCCCACAAGAACTGCGAGTCAGTGTGAGAGTTAGAAGCAGCATTAGACACATGGCCCTGCTACAAGCCCTGGCCCTAGAGGCAAGGACAGAGGGCTACCAGGCTTGTCAGACATCACACAACTCACTGGTGGCATGGTTGGACCTCCAGTTTTGTCTCAGAGAACTGATGTTCCGTTCTGGTGTGCCTGCCACTGCCGGGGCATAGTTCACTATAACTGCCTTTGTCTTTGTCCTAGTTGGGGTTTCTATTGCTGCTATAAAAAACATCATGGCCAAAAAGCAAGTTGGGGAGGAAAGGGGTTTATTCAGCTTACACTCCCACATTGCTGCTCATCACTGAAGAAAGTCAGGACAGGAACTCAAACAGGGCACCAACCTGGAGGCCGGAGCTGATCCAGAGGCCACAGGGGGATGCTGCTTACTGGCTTGCTTTCTATGGCTTGCTCAGCCTGCTTTCTTGTAGAACCCAGGACCACCAGCCCAGGGATGGCCCCACCCACAGTGGGCTGGGCCCTCCCCTCCAATCACTAATTGAGAAAATGCCTTACAGCTGAGCCTCATGGAGGCACTTTCTCAACTGAGAGTCCTTCCTCTGATGACTCTAGCTTTTGTCAAGTTGACACAAAACCAACCACTGCAACTGACCACCCCTGTCGGCGTGACACACAAACACATCACTGTTAAGCTACCACCCTTCGTTTCCTATTCGTTCCCACGATCTCACACTAAAATCATGAATAACTTTAGAAGTCCAAAGTCTTTCAGCTGTGGGCTCCTATAAAAATCAAAATTAAATTAAAAACCTTTTTTCAAGAGTGAAGAACCAGGGCACAATCCCAATCTGTAACCAGGCAAAGCCAAACCCCAACAGTATAAATAACACAGTGTCCAATTATCTGAGGCTCACTCACAGTCTTCCGGGCTCCTCCAAAGGGCTCCGGCTGTGCCCTCTGCATCACACATGGCTGATCTTCTAGCATCCAGCTGGCCTCATTCCCCTGCTGCTGTGGTGGTCATCCACAGGGCAAGAAGCTGGAGGCAGGAGCAGATGCAGAGGCCGTGGAGGGTGCTGCTGACTGGCTTCCTTCCCTGGCTTACTCAGCCCGCTTCCTTATAGAACCCAGGACCACCAGCACAGGGACAGAACCATTCACGATGGGCTAAGCTCTCCTTCATTGATAAGTAATTGAGAAAATGCTTTACAGCTGGGTCTCATGGAAGCATTTCCTCACCTGAGGCTCCTTCCTCTCTAATGACTCTGGCTTCTGTCAAGTTGACACAAAGTCAACCAGTACAGTCTATCCCAAATAGATGTGAACACTACAGAGTCTTTTCTGTTGCTTCCTGTGCTCAATCCTTGCCACATCTCTTTTAGTTTGTTTTCTATGACTCTAATAAATACTATATGACCCAAATACAATGACTTCTTGAGGGAATAAAGGGTTTATTTTCATGCCACAGTCTTTTTGTTGAGGGTCGTCAGAGCAGGAACTCAAACAGGAACCTAAGGGCAGAGATTGAAGCAGAGACCATTGAGAAATGCTCCCTTGCTTTCTTGTACAGGCAGAACTACCTGCCTAGGGACGGCACCGCTGACTATGTGCTGGGCCCTCCAACATCAGTGATTAAACAAGAAAATGCCACCAACCAACTTGCCACAAACCAGTCTGATGGCAGTGCTTCCTCAGTTGACATACCCTTGTGTTAACATTCCAGTATAAAAAGTATAATTTTATAAATCTTATTGTCTTTTTTTAAAAATATCAACACTTTATAATTCAGTCTTTTAAAAAAAATTATCCAGTCTCTTTAACTGTTGGGTCCTGTAAAGTTAAGAACAAGTCAAATAATTTACTCCAAAAGGGAAGCACTAGGATATAAAAACAATCACACTTAAGCAAAGCCCAGTCTAGCAGGATAGCTTCAAATCTTGTAGCTCAGTATCCAAGATCTGTGACTTGCTAACGATAGTCCGGCCTCTGAATAGCTTGGTCAGCCCTGTTGCTCTCCAGCAGAGAAAGTGGCGTATTTAATCTTAGGTATATGTCTGTGTTGCCTTTCTATTACTACAGCTTTGGGGGTTCCCCACACCTCCTCTGTGTATGCACAGCAGTCCCCCGTTCTCACCACCTTCTCTCCACTTCCACTACTCTTGGTTATGCTCTTCTCCCAACAGCCCCATTGTTGTGGTTGATTTACCAGTATCACCTAACAATGTTTCCTATTAGGCCTATAATTATTATTATGACAGTTATTTTCTAACCCGCTAGCAATCGATCAAGACACAGACACCTGTTATATTTTAAAATAGCCTTAGTTAACCTGGGGCAGGGCAGATATTAATTCCCTAAACTACTTCCCATAGTGGGAATGGTATGGGATCCCTGTCCCAATACTATGCCATCTGGTTCTAATAATTTCTAGCAAGCTACCTCCCATGCATAACCCCATAAACTTCCTAATGTTCTCCATCCACGCCAGCCATGTGCTTCTCCTCCACCCTTGGCAGCCTTCCTTCTTCCTCTCCTCTCCTCCAGCCCTCTTCTTCTCAAGCCTCTCTCTCCCCAAGCCCTGGAACACCTGTCACATTTGCCCTGCACAGGTGTGATGGCCTTTTATTGGTCAAACAGGTTAGGCTCTAGGCAAGGTCCGAGTGGGTCACAGAGACAGCAAACAGTAATTAGCATAAAAATCCATCAGCCCAACCTCCGACACCCCATTCCTGTGTTCCTGTCTCCCTAGCTTTTCTGTTATCCTCCTTTTTATTCAATCTGAATTTCTCCATGTAAATGCTGGGCCTTGGAAATTCTTGTCTCCGTGCTCCGACACAAAGCATAATTAACAGTTGTTGGCATTTGTGTTTCAGACCAGGAGATGCAGGCTAAGATTAGGGACTTGCCTCCAGCTGGGGAACACACGGAACAAAAGCCCGAGCAGACAGTGTGCTTCCTGGGGGACGACGCTGTCCAGGTTCCTGCAGGTGCGGAAGCCAGTGAGCAGGACGGCAAGTTACAGACAACACAGAAGAGTGCCACAGGAGCTAGGCGCTTCTATTGCCGTGAGTGTGGAAAGAGTTTTGCTCAGAGTTCAGGCCTAAGTAAACACAAAAGAATCCACACTGGACTGAAGCCCTACGAGTGTGAGGAGTGTGGCAAAGCCTTCATCGGGAGCTCAGCGCTCATCATTCATCAGAGGGTTCACACTGGCGAGAAGCCTTATGAGTGTGAAGAGTGTGGCAAGGCCTTCAGCCACAGCTCAGACCTCATCAAGCACCAGAGAACCCACACCGGGGAGAAGCCCTACGAGTGTGAGGACTGTGGGAAAACCTTCACTCAGAGCTGCAGCCTCCTTGAACATCACAGGATTCACACCGGGGAGAAGCCGTATCAGTGCAACATGTGTCCCAAAGCCTTTCGGCGCAGCTCACATCTCCTGAGACACCAGAGGACCCACACTGGGGATAAAGATTATTTTGTTCCAGAACCTTACTGGGAAAGCCAGAGTAGGGTGGAAAGCCATTGGGAGAACATAGAGACTCCTGTGTCTTATCAATGCAATGACTGTGAGAGGAGCTTCAGTAGGATTACGAGCCTTATTGAACACCAAAAAGTCCACACTGGGGAGAAACCCTTTGAGTGCCAAACATGTGGAAAAGGCTTCACCCGACCTTCTTACCTTATTCAGCATCAGAGACGACACACGGGGAAGAAGACTTCTGTCACAGTGACCCCTGCTGTACATTCCGAAGTTAGTGTTCCCCTGCCGTTGAACTGAAGCCAACCCACAGTTCTCGCTGACCTGCAGGCACGGGCCGGGCTCTGTTTAATAGTGCACATCCTGAGATTTTAGGGACCTGCCTGAGACTCGTTAGCTTCTACATTCTAGAAGGTGACTAGAAAAAAGGACTGAAATCACAGGCGGTTATGAGAGTTGTCTGCGAGAGTTCTCACCACTGGATTCCGATGGGCTTCCTGCCTGACACATTGCCTTCCCTTGGCCTGCACGTCATGTCTCCTGAGGGAATGCTTAGGCTTTGGGGTTGTTACTCTGACCCTTCATTAGGCTAATGAGTCCTTCACATGTGGTCAGACTTGGAACTCGTAGGTCCTGTTTTGTGCCTTGTATACAGGTGCTAATAAACATTAAGTATAGGGGTGAGATTTCCTACATAGCTCTGAAAACCCATTATTATCTGGAAATTCTCACCAAGGCCATTTGTATATCTTTAAAGAAAAAGAAAATGATGTTTTAGATTGAATAAGTGTAGTACTGCTTTGTTTTGTTTTTGTTTTTTGCCAAGAACCCCTACTTGGCAGGGCAGGGGTGAAGGTGAGGTAACCGTGCTAGAATCTTTTAATTCTTTACCTAATTTAGGAATTCTGTGAGAGTGCCTTAAACAGCTTCCTTAGCATTAGGTCATTGTGAATATGCCACCCATGGAATTCCACTAATATTTTTTTCTGTTAATTTTATTACTCTTGGGAGAAAAATAGAAAAAAAAAAACAACTTTGCTACTCATGTAGTGTGAAAACCAGTTTCAGAATAAAGTGATCAATGTCTAAGACTTAGCCTCTTGATTCTCACTTCTTGGGTCTAATCAAGAGATTCTGCCTCCTCTCCATATGTCATATCTGCAGGCTCAACTGTGCTAAGGCAGTGGGTTATGTTACCAAGAGAAAAAAACAACCCCTCAGCTGGGGAAGGTTCATAAGTACACGTGGTACAGCAAGATCACTCAAGGATCTAGTACATGTGGGGCAGCAGTTTGCAGGAGCCTTACCACTGGATAAGCAGCAGCTGGTCTCTGGATGTGCTCTGTTGCACACTGCTTAGTACAGGGAGCGGGGTTGCTAGCTGGCTCTGTCCTTGTATGACCAGCTTCCCAAGGAAGAACTAACTGCAGATGTTTGCCTGTCTCCTACTGTGCTGCTGTGAGCACTCTGGTTTGGCTCTCAGTCTTTTTTTTTTTTTTAACATATACATTTATACTATTACACATTATATAAAATAAGCCATATACAGCAAGAAGAACCACAAAACAATCCAGAATTATATTAATGTCACATTCATAGTGTGGCCTTCAGTCTTTTCCTTAAGAATATTTCAGTAGCTGGCTTTAGTCCCAGCACTTGAGAGGCAGAGACAGGAGGATTTGTGACTTTGAGGCTCGCCTGAACTACAGAGCAAGTTCCAAGAGATTCAGGCATACACAAACCATTCCTGTCTAAAAAAAAAAAAGACATTTCAGTAGAGTGCTGAAGAGATGGCTGATGGCTCAGAGGTTAAGAGTGCTTGTTCATGCAGATGGTCCAATGGTCCAGGTTTGATTCTCAGTACCCACACAGTGCTTTGAAACTACCCATAGCCCATTGCAGGGAACCAATACTTGCCTCTGACCCCTGGGGGCACCAGACACACTTGGTGCCCAGATATACATAGGAGCAAAACACTCATAGATCTAAAAATCTTTTTAAAGGGAGTTTCAGGAATGTGACATTTCAACAAACTGTAACACATATTGATAGTAAGCTGCACAGACCCTATCCCCCCCACCCAAGTCCACACTTTGGTAAGCCAGTAAATTCATACTAAATATGTAAAATAAGAATTGCTGCCAGGAGGTGGTAGCAGCGCACACCTTTAATCCCAGCACTTGGGAGGCAAAGGCAGGTGGCTCTCCGTGAATTTGAGGCCAGCCTGGACTACAGAGTGAGTTCCAGGGCAGTCAGGGGTACATGGAGAAGCCCTATCTTGAAAAACCAAAAGAAAAAAAAAAAAAGAATTGCTTGCTTTTGGATCCAGAACTACACCATGAGTACAACAATCTTTGTCTAGTTCTGTGTTCACTCTAAACCATCTGTAACCAATGCCACGCATGGTGATTACCTTTATGTTCACTCTCACTCCCCTTGGACACAGCAGCTCAGCCTCTTTTTTTCCTTAGTCACAGTGGAAATTTCAGACTTGTCTGTAGTGGATGGAAACATGTTTTTGTTTTGATCACAAATGTGGGATGTGAAACAGACTTGTGTGAGGATGTGCAGTGTTTTTCCATTGAAAACAGACGTGTGAGAGAGCAGGTGATGTTTGCTCACTAGTGGAGGAACCATCTCTTGCCAGGGCATGGTCTTTGCCAACTGATAAACATCCTAGTTCAGACTCTGAGAGGATATATATACATATACATATATATATAGACATAGACATAGACATAGGCATAGACATGAGTTCCAAAACAAGAGGCTTGGCTTTTTTGGCTTCTTATTGTTGGGGATTCATCACTCTTTGAGCGAACGACTCCAGAGAACTCATTGTGGTTGCGGAGGTTGTGGTAGTAGTCACCTTTGCTGAATTGCTGGCTTGCTGTTTAAACAGGTCTGCTGAAATCCTGACTATGAAGAGTAGAATTGCTCCATGGAACTGAGTCTAAAAAGGTCGGTTTCTGTAAGGAGCCAGCCACACCCAATAATGGCGCTGGTCTGTGTGCTGCTACCTGTAAACAATTGCCAGTACGCATGCGTTTGCTAGAGCTATCTCCAGTTGCCCCTCCCGTCAGGGGGACTATGCTAATTGTAACTACGCTTGTGTAAGCTGTTGACCTATCTGCACTCATATGTTAATTAGGCATTCTGCCTGAACCTGTGAGGTGTTAACACGCCACTTTAGATGGTATTTAAGCTCAAGCTCTAGGGGAGTTCAGGGTCTTTCGCTTCAGCTTCAAGGGCGCTCCCAATAAAGCGTGTTTGGGAAGGATCCTGGTGTCGAGCGTCTTTCCTGCTGGCAGGAGGTCGCGTCAGGTTTCTCCTGTTCCCATTAACCTCTTTTCTCTCCTATCTAGGGTAGGTGGGTTGGAAGGGAGGTGTAAGCATTAAAGAACCTCAAATAAAGTAGTTCAAAGCCTACACTTGTCAACTGAAGTCAGTACTGTGAAAGGATTTATTTACATATATTTAAAGTGGAGTCATTTCTACAAAAGTCTCAGGATGCCTGCTTGCTTTCTCACAAACTTCCATTAGTCTAACACTTACTAGGATAGAAATGCTCCCATTGCTGTATCTGCTAATACTTCTCAATTGGTTTCTGGCATCAGCAGCCTTCCATAGTTACAATAGCAGTGTTGAGATTCTGGAGTTGGGATATAACAGACTTTTGTAGCTTGATTTCACAATGATTTTGCTTATGTGATAATATATTCTTTCTCGACAATGCATTTTTTAATTTAAATTTTATTAATTTATTCAGATTACAACTCAATTGTTATTCCATCACTTGTATCCTCCCATTCCTCCCTCCCTCCTGCTTTCACCCTATCCCCCTCCCCTAGGTCTATGACCAAGGGGGACCTCCTCCCCTACTATATGGTCATAGGCTATCAAGTCTCATCTTAGTAGCCTGCTTATTCTTTCTTTGAGTGCCACCAGGCCTCCCCACCAAGGGGAGGTGCTCAAATATGGAGCACCAAAGTTCATGTCAAAGTCAGTCCCTGTTCTCCACATAACTGTGGAGAATGTCCTGTCCAGTGGGTAGATCAAAGTAGGGGTTTGATGTTTACTATATGCTCAACCATGTTCATAGCAGCCTTATCCATAATAGCCAGAACCTGGAAACAACCTAATGTCCCTCAGTTGAAGAATGAATAAAGAAACTGTGGTACATTTACACTGTGGACTACTACTCAGCTATTAAAAACAAGGAAATCCCAAAATCTGTGGACAAATGGATTGAACTAGAAATGATCATAATGAGTGAGTTAACCCAGAAGCAGAAAGACTCACATGGTATATACTAACTTATAATTGGGCACTAGCCCAAAAAGCATGTCCCATGAAAGTCTTTATTTACCAGGAGGTTGGGATAGATGTGTGGACTTCCTACTGAGACTCCAGGTAAGAGAAATATAGGAGGTGGGGAAATAGAAGGACCCAAAGGGTCCTAGAAACCTACAAGAAGAACATCATGATAGTTGGATCAGGGCCTAGGGTGGTCTGCTCAAACTATTGCACTAACCAAGGACAATAGTAAGCATTTTTTTTTTTTGAACGGGAATCAAGTTATTCTCTACCTCCCTCACGGGACCATCTCAGCCTTGTATCCCTCACAGGCTCATCTCAGCCTCCGTTCCCCTCACAGGCTCATCTCAGCCTCCGTGCCCCACACAGGCTCATCTCAGCCTCCGTGCCCCTCACAGGCTCATCTCAGCCTCCGTTCCCCTCACAGGCTCATCTCAGCCTCCATGCCCCTCACAGGCCCACCTTAACCTCCGTGCCCCTGACAGGCTCATCTCAGCCTCCGTGCCCCACACAGGCTCATCTCAGCCTCCGTGCCCCTCACAGGCTCATCTCAGCCTCCGTGCCCCACACAGGCTCATCTTAGCCTCTGTGTTCGTGAGTTTCCAAGGCTCGGTTATATCAAGGTTTTCACAGACCTATAGACACATGTCTTAACAGATTCTCATTTAAGTGGTTTGCATTTCAATAATAAACCGCATAGCTATTGTGTGAGCTCTTAAATATAAAAAATACCTGGCATGGTTTCTGAGCTTTCTGAACAGGTATGTGTGTGTGTTGGTGGGGGCGTGTATCTTTATGGATTTGAGTGGTGTGGTTATGAAGGCTGCTTTCTGAAATTTGGAGACTGAGGATGTGAATTTCAGGTCAAAAGTCAAATGACTCCAGACTCAAGAACAATGTTCCATTTGTACCCAAGGACTAATAAAGCCAGTGTCCTGGTAGTATTGCTTTTTAGGGAGAGTCAGCTCTTATTCTCTCGGGGCTTTAATTGATTGGATGAGGGCTGAGGTGGAGGACAGTGTACTTACTGAATTCAGGATTCAAATGCTAATCTCCTGAACCACCTTCACAGTCCTCAAAGTATGTGGTCCAGCAGACATGATGCTGCAGCTGAGGATTTGCAGGACCGTTCAAAATTTCGCATCATGCTGCCACACTTTTTTGGTGTGCATTTTGTATCCCAGTTTAACCTCAACTTCTCTTAGTAGCCAAGGATGGCCTTAAGCTCCAGACCCTCCGGACCCCAGCTGGTTCTCTGCCCCTCCAGTGTGTCCAGTCACTATTTCATAATCCAGCCCCCTGCTGTGTAAGCCAGCCGTTATAATTCCCTCTCATATTCTCTCTCTCCCTCTAGAGAACTGAATAGACTGTAGGAAAAGAGACACAAGATTTTAGTTTTTACTCTAGGTTAACTTTCAACCCACCAAAATCTGTTTCCTTTATGACTTTACCTTTTTTTGTCAAACTTGATGCCCAGCTTGGGACAGTAGTGTCACAATGCCCTTTTGGAAAAGAGAGATGCAGATGTACAGGTAGTGGTACGTGAGGATTCACTGGGATGTGGTAGTTTTTATAATTAAAAATAAGAAATAAGATAATAAGATGCCAGATGCCAGGCAGCAGATATTAGATTATATTACATGAGCGTGGGAAGCAAAGGAAAGGGCAAGGGGGTAGCCCAGAGGTAGAGACAGAGGGAGTGACAGAAACAGAAGGACAGAGAGGAAGGGAGAGGAAGAGAAAAGACAGAGGTAGCAGAGAGCCACGAGGAGGGTCTGTCCTTTTATATAGCCCTGGGCAGGTAAGCCATGACATCACAGGTAGGCAGACTGAAGCAGAATCCTACCAGTGGCACAGTCTTGGCTAACTGGTGGGAAAGAGGAAGAAATGTTTTCCTTTGTTTGTGCCTATATTTCATTGGTAGTTTACAAGATATGAAGAGAGTCTCATTGATCCAACGGTATATTTTTCTGTTTGGAGGTTAACTCACAGAAGGCAGAATTAATTTAGTTGCCTGATGTCAATATGTTGAGCCTATGTGGTTGTTTTGCTTTGAGACAGTCTGCTATGTAGCCTAAGCTGGTCTTAAACTTGTAATCTGCCAGTTTCAGCCTCCCAAGTGTTGTGAAGATAGGCATCTGGCTTCCTACTTAGATTGAATGTTACTGTAAATCTGTGCTTGTTGCTATGTTGGTATGGATGTGATCCTGTGACCCTGGATCTCTCACTGTCCTCTGGCCCAGTCTCAGCCACTTTAAGGAAAAGGGCTCTGTGATGCTGTGGGCACCTCTGCCTGAGCACCACCCCATAGGACTTTTGACCCGCTGTATCTACATTCCAGCCGAGGACACAGCATCCCCTCCTGACAGTTGCTGTTTAACACTGTGATCACACAACTCTGTCTCTGTCTCTCTTCTCTACTCCTCCTTCTCTTTCAACACAGCTGATTGGTGGTTGGGAAAAAAAAGCTGCAAAGAGGAAAAAGTCAAGGCAATTTTGTGAAGGTGCATGGGAGGTAATGTGGTATGAATGGGCCAGAAAACAAGAATTGGTTGGGCATGCACTCCAGCCGTAAAATATCAGTTTACAGCTTTTCTTTACACCTAAATGAATTGTTATTTAGTGAGTTCTTTTATGTTCTAAAGTATTCAGCCAGAGACATGGTTCACAAATATTTATCCTTTCATTCCCTGTGTTGCCTTTAATATTTTGCTCTTGGTCATTTTGTTTATTGAAGCGGGAACTTACAGATTAGGGAATATTCTTTTCTAATATAAACATTCAGTGTTCTGTTGTCCCTCTCAGCGATTTTTTTGTTTGTTTGTTTGTTTGTTTTTGTTTAAGTTTGGGGCTGGAGAGATGGTTTAGTAGGTTAGGGTGTCTACAGCTGTTCAGGCACCTGGGTTTAATTCCCAGCACCCACATAAGGCAGCTCCCAGCTGTCTGGAACTCCAGCTCCAGTGGATCTGATGCCTTCCTCTGGCCTCCATGGGCAACTGCATTGGCACGCATATAACCTACACACACACAGCACAAAAATTAAGCATATTAAAGTAATTAAGATAGCATTTTGTATGTGGATATGCATGCACACGTGTGTGGAAGCCAGACCGCAACTTAAGGGATGCAGGTTTTTCCTTCTACCATGTGGGTTCTGGATTCAAACTTAGGCTGTCAGACCTGGCAGCAAATGCCCTTTACCCACTGGGCCATCTTGCTGACTGCCCCCACCCTTTAGCCTTGCCTCACATATTCTCAACCATTGCATCTTAGGTTCTTTAAAGGCTAGGCTGCCTATGAGGCTTTTTCCTTGACTTGGGCATTATCTACAAGCATTCTGCTCAGCCTTTAAATCCTTATGGGCTTCCCACTTTATTTCTGTGTTCCACTGTGGTCAACTGTGACTTCAATTCTTGTTAATTATTTTCTCTTTGTAGTATGGCCCGACATATAGCATCTCTTTGTTACTCTTTCATGTGTATTTCCTGAAAAGTTAATGGCATTCTTCACTTCTAATATCGTTGCAGAACTTTTGTCTAGCATGTCTGTCAATTACTGAGAGTGGCATACAGAAGAAGTCTGCTGAAGTGGGCTCGTGAAATCATAGCCAAACTACTGTAATAACCAGGATACTTTTTTGTAGCACTGGAGATTGAATCTAGGGTGTTGTGTATGTTAGGCAAGGGTTCTACCACTAAGCTAACACTCCCAGTCCTAAATACTTTATTAAGTCAAGGAGAAAACAAAAGGAAAGCCACCTGTATTCCACAACTTGAAGCGGGGCGTGGTGCTCCGGCCTGTAATCCTAGCACTTGGGAGTAGATGCAGGAGCGCCGGTTTCAAGGGCATCCTCAATTACGTGGCAGGCTGGCAGCCAGCCCATGGTACAGAAGATCCTTTCCCAGAAGACGAAAACAAGAGACTGGAGAGAAGGCTCAGTGGGCAAAAGCACTTACTGTTCTTTGCAGAGGACCGATCCAATGTCTTCTTCTGACCTCTGTGGGCACCAGACATGTATGTATGAGGTACACATATATACATGCAGACTCTGAAAGTTAAACGAATATATCTGTTTTAAAAGAAAAAAAAAGCTCTCAAGAATTTATCATAAAAGTATTTAAAATATTTGAAACAAAAGTCCTAGGGTGGAAACTCAAACTGAGACTTTTTAGAACTGCAAAATACAGGAACTGAGGAAGCTGGAGAGACCTTGGCAGTTGAGTTCTTGCTGCTCTTACAGAGGAGCTGAGTTCAGTTCCCAGCACCGAGTGTGAAAGGCTCACAACCACCTGTAACTCCAGTGCCAATGGACCTAACGGCCTCCTCTGGCCTCCATGGAGGCGCGTGCGCGCGCGCACACACACACACATAAGATGTACATTAAGTTTAGAGTGGAGTAATGGAAATTTAAACATAAATACAGGGTACAAATAGCCTCCACTTAGGAGCTCTTGGTAAGATGGCTCAAAGTAACAGAACAGTAATGATGAAAGTTCTGGGAGGCTCAAATGAACAGCTCCAGACACGCAGTCATAGTGTATATGAACAGGTGACCTGTACTCAAAGGGAAGCTAAAGGTTCTCCAAGGTGCTCTTGTAAGGTAAGTTAGGGGGCCAATTAAATTGCTCACATGAAATGGAATGATATGAAGGTTAGACACAACACACAGAACATTCCCACATAGTTTATACAAAATATACAAAAACACTCTATATCTACAAAAATGTACAAGGATGCCTTACCAATTATCCCAAGGAACATTTGGAAGAGATTAAAAAAAACTAGTAAAATGGGTTTCAGAAAGGGTTGTGTATGAGAAGTTTCCAGTAAGGGATAAAAGCTGGGAGGCAATTCCACTAAAGGTTAGCAACTGATTATTCCCAGGTGTTACTCAAGAACGTGTGACCACCAGAGTTAATGGAGCACCGTCTGACCTCTGGGAGGTACAGCTGGAGCCAATGAAAATGCTCTTTTCAGTGCTGAGAACCAAGTCCAAGATGATGCACGCCACTCTCCAATTTCCCAAGACTAGGGGCCACTTTACAGAACATACACATTTTCTTCTTGCTTGGGGTTGGAACTTTTTATTGCCCAGGCTACGCTTACATTACTGAGTTCAAGTGATCTTCACACCTCAGCCTCCTGGATGCTGGGGTCACAGATATGCACCACTATATGCCCCCTTCCGGCAAATGCTACACTATAAAATTAAAAAGAGCCCTCACTAACTACAGACATGCTGAGTGAACACCATCTGGAGCATCTCTTTAGCTAGGACTTGTATTGAGAAGACAAATCTTGCTTCGTGATCGAATGGCAGTCTGAACAGCTGTGGGCTAACGGCAGACCCTTAAATGAGAGCTCGCCTTTGAGGTAGAATGCCTTCTGCAAATCTTCATTGTCCAGATTACCACATGGGAGGATGTTTATGGCACACTGGGCAAATCACACAAGATTTACTGTGGAGAGATAATGAGACCATAATACCGAGGTGTCTGGACCTGCGTCTGGGCTCTCCTACATAGACTAAAAGGAACTGAGAACGTTCTATAGAAAATAACTCAAGTCCTGAATACTAATGCAATGTATGTTTTTTCCAGTTGAAATATGCATTGTAATAAGTACATGCTCTGGAACAAAGCTGCTTGGGTACTGTGTGACTTGGAGTCAGTAGAGTGCAGACTCAGACCATGTTTTAGCTTCCTTCCTTGCACTGCTTTAGAGACTCAGCCCTGCCCAACCACTCCATATACTTTTGTTTTACCATGAAATGTCCTGCTGTGATATTACTGTGTCATGAACTACAGCACCCCTATGACACACCTGACATCTGTCATGTCCTCCACTTCACCCTGACTCTGGGTTGCCAATCTGGCTCTACCTAGCCACATTCCACTATATTTTCTTTGCATTGGACAAGGCTTGATCTCTTTGATGCCTATGTGGACATTTCATATCCCTCCTTTTGGGGTACGGTGTATTCTTAAGTACAAAAAGCTAAACAAAGCTCCTACATTTTAAACAAGTTACCAACTATATCCCTCAGCAGAACAACATATTCCATTGGTTTTGCTCAAGGCCTGTTTCTACAAAATATTTAGGATATAGCGAATAGTGTGCAGAGAAGAAACCGAAAGAATATCTATGTAATGTTAACACATGGTGAGCAAAGCAAAAAAATGGCAAGACTCAGGAATGGAAAGCAGTTCTGAGAGCTGCATTCCAGCAAGCAGGGCAGCTCTGGTTATTATGCAGTCATTTGTTTGGGTAGCACATCTGTGGCTCCTGAGTAGATGGACGGCTGCCAGCATTAACCTGGTAAGGAGGATATTCTCACAAAAAGAGCTTCCATGAGATTAGCGGGAGGCAGGGTGAGCTTGAGGGGAGAAAAGGTTCCACACACGCAGCTCTTGGCCTTAAGCTGGGGTCCTGTGCTTTGCTGTCCGCCTGCTGCTCCTCAAACGCTGCTGCTCGGGAAGGCCGGGGGCAGTCACAGTTTTAGCTTTCAGTACTGGAGATTTAATGTGCAGAAAGTACTCCGACACTGAGCTGTCTTCTGCCCTTTTCCCTTTCC
The DNA here is from genome assembly GCF_964271855.1 of Acomys minous. NCBI lineage: Eukaryota > Metazoa > Chordata > Mammalia > Rodentia > Muridae > Acomys > Acomys minous. The sequence goes on from NC_140490.1 coordinate 70,406,615, forward strand.
TTTCTTTGTGAGAGGTCTAAATCGCGCAGCTTGGAAACTTCCCATCTTTCTGAGTCAGCCTCCTCAGTGTGTCCCACCAGGTCCAGCTGACTCTCCCAAGTTGCCCTCTGATTTACACACACACACACACACACACACCATAGCAGGTGTCACCCAAACACATACAAAATAAACAAAGCCAATGTGACATGCAAGCAGCACAGCCACAACACTACAACCATTATCACGTCTGTGGGAGCGCGTGTTCCCATGACTAGGCATTCGGTCCCAACCTTGCTATGCTACTCTGTGGGAAAGGCACTGGGGAAATGGACATGTTGTTATAACCAGGAGTGGACTTCCTAAAGAATGGGATGATTATTCTGTCTTCTTTCCCTTTGTCCCTACACATGACCTGAAATCCACTGACTAGCTGGACAGAAGCTAAGAGTAGACTGCAGTTGTGCTCAGAAATAGTCTTAAGGGGCAGCATGTTTGCGTGGCAAGGTAGGAAAGAGGAAAATAAGGGGCTTAATAGGATGTTTTACTCACATGTGTCTGTGTGACGTGCCCTGGAACTGGAGTTACAGACAGGTCTGAGTTTCCATGCTGGTGCTGGGAAACGAACCCGGGTCCTCTGAAGAACAGCCAGTGCTCTTAACGCTGAGCCACCTCTCCAGGCCCCATGTTGGTCTTTTTATTTTTTCCTTCTCTTTTTTAAGGCACATGCCTTGAATTCAGAAGACCCCTGGGAGCCTTTAAATGTCTTTAATTATGTGTACAAATTTTGTTTACATGCATATCTGCGCACCATCTTTGTGGCTGGTGCTTGTGGAGGTCAGAGGACTGCATTAGATTCCCAGCATCTGGAGTTACAGTGGCTTTGCGCTGCCAGGATCTGGTGTGGATCCTCTTGAGAGCAGCCAGTGCCCTTAACTACTACTGAGCCATCTCTCCAGCCTCTCCCCAGCCATAATACACTTCAATTTGAAAGGATGCAAAGACCATACCAAAACCCTAGTGCTAGGCCCTGGCGATGTCCACTCTGTGGCGCTGGGGACAAGTATTCTGGGAGTCTATAGTGGCTCTTCTTTAATAGGATTCAAAATAACACCTCGAGCATGAATGCTTTGAGTGGGACAGCAGCACTTGCTATTTAAAGAGGTGCGCACTGTTATCAAGGCTGGCCTCAAACTGTGGGCTCAAGCCATCCTCCCCCAGCCTTCTGAGCGGCTGAACACACCCATGCTCAGGTAGAACTTCAAAGCTTTGGGCCTGAACCCAGGGCCTCATTTCAGTGCACACAGATAATTTAAATGCGTGACATTGCAGGTTCACCCATGTTGGGGTATCACAGGTGTTAAAAGACAGGATTACAAGCCAGATAAAAGAACTTGGTTTCCGGTCTTTTCCTCCATGTGGTATTCCAGCTGTCATTTTTATTTTCGTATGTAGGAGTGCTCTGCATGTATGTATGTACGTGCATCGTGTGTGTGCTTCATGCCTACAGGGGTCAGAAAAAGCCATCAGATGCCCTGGAACGGGAATTATGGTTTTGAGCCCTCACCATGTGGGTGCTGGGAACCAAACCCAGGCCATCTGCAAGAGCAACAAAGTTATTAACTGCTGAGCCTTCTCTCCAGCCCCCAGTATCTTGTTTTCTTTTTCTTTCGGCTTCATGTATTTAGGCTGGGTTTGAACTCCCTATGTAACCAAGGATGGCCTTGAACTCCTAATCCACCTGCCTTAGCATCATGAGTGCTGTATAAACAAGCATGCATGTCCACATCATTTCTAAAATGAGTACACTATACTCGGAGATACTTTAGAGACAGGAGAGAAGAGTGTTCCTGGCGTTGCAGCCTCCTCCTGCCCCCACGCTATTTGCGGCTAATGCCCATCAGTTCCGCACTTAAGATGGCTTCCAGAAGACCTGCACCCCTGCTTCTGCCACTGGTTTTACCTACATGTTCCCTCCCTTCCGTCTTCCAGACCTACCCATCAAACCCTCATTTCCAACCAGATCTTTCAGAAATCTTTCCTGAGCAGGCGTACAAGGAATCTGTCCTGCAAAATTTGATACTTATTTTCCACCACTTTATTCCAAAACATGCTGAGCCGCATCATCAATTCCACGGCCCTTCTACTGTAACTATGGCAGATTTTCACACCCCAGGCTAAACGCTCTAGAACTCTGGAGTTAGACTTCCTTCCTTCCCAGCCCCATGCAATGGACAGTACACAGTGGGCGCTCATCAAATATTTATGGTCTCTGTATAGCACCAAGGGCTGGAGCACTGCCACCAAGCGTTACAAATACAGCATTCCTCATCAGCCTACACTGTGAGATGGCTTCCCTGTGGTCACCACAGAGAGCGTTCTGGCTCCTCTGTGAGTAGTCTGATGGAGGATGAGAGTTGAGTTCTGCCTGAACGATTCCCCACACTCACTGCACGTATAGGGAGTACTTCTGCCATGCGCTCTCTGGTGCTTACTAAGGTCTGACCTCTGTCTGAAGGTCTCTCCGCACTCATCACACTGGCGGGGCCTCTCCCCAGTGTGGACTGCCTGATGCTCCGTGAGTGCTGATCTGTGAGTAAAGGCCGCCCCACACTCAGCACAGGTGTGGGGCCTCTCTCCAGTGTGCGTCCGCTCATGTTCTGTAAGGCTGGCTTTTTGAGCAAAGGCTTCTCCACATGCACTGCACTTGTAGGGATGAGGCCTGGTGCGGTTCCTCTTGTGTTGAGCAGGACCAGTGGGAGCGAAGGATTTCTCCTTGTGGTGGGTCTCCTGATGGGCCACCAGAGACGAGTTGTAAACAAAAGCTCTCCCACAGTCGCTGCACTCAAAGGGTTTCGCACCAGTGTGAACTCCTTGGTGCTGAGTCAGCGTGGAGCGGCGATTGAAACTTTTCTTACACTGAAGACACTGATACGGTCTGTTTCTTCTGTGGCTCTTGAGATGGTGAAAGAGGCCTGCTTTCTGGCAAAAGGCTTTGCCGCACTCATTACAGTGGTAGTGCTTTTCTCCCGAGTGAAGCCTCTGATGCTGATTGAGAGCTGACCACTGGCCAAAGGCCCTGCCACACTCATTACACTTATACGGTTTCTCTCCAGTGTGTACCACCTTGTGCCGAATAAGAACAGTCCTCCACCGGAAAGTTTTCCCGCATTCCTCACATTTGTAGGGCCTGTCTCCAGTGTGCACCCTCTTATGCTCTATGAGGCGCGAGTGCTGACTGAACGTCTTCCCACACTCCTCACACCCATGCAGCTTTCGCCCATTTTCATTCCGCAGCGGCTGGCTGTCTTCACCGGAAGCACCGGAAGGCTCTTCCGCAGGGTCTTGGGTTTCTTCACACTGCAGTGCACCCTTTGCTAATCTGCCGGAGGGAGTCTCCTCTGTTTCCATTCCTTCACGAAGGCCTTGCGTTAGAGTTGCATTCCTGGACTCACTTCCTGCCTCCACACCTGAAACTACAAAACGGAACCTGCATGTTACCCACTGTCCATAAAATTACTCAAGTGAAAGTCCCGTCAGCCCCCAGATTCTACTACAAACTGTAAAACTGCATCAGGACACAGGAGGAGTCAGATGGAGACAGCACTCAAGACATGAGACAGGAAAAAAATAACTCACCAGAAACCCAGGCAAAGGGAAACTACACTGTTGGCAAGATAGGAGACAGTCCTCCTCACAGGGAGAGACAGTACTCCATTATCAGGCAAAAATGAGGTAAAAGGCACAGATACAGTTAAAAAAAAATTTTTTTTTTATTATTTCATGTGTGAGTGTGCACATGTTTGGTAATCAGAGGACAGCTTTTGGAAGTTGGTTCTCTCCTAGCATGGACTGTGGGGATAAACTCAGGCTGTCAGCTTTGCATAGCAAGTACTTTAACCTGCTGAGCCATCTTGGCAGCACAAGGTATAATTTTTCACTCGCTGAAGTTACCTAATTAGTTTGGCATTACACCATACACACAAAATGGGTATCACAAATTGCTGATATAAATGCATCCAAATTCTTACCGAAAGCAATTTTGCAATTAACTACTGAAATTGTAAGAGTACATAACTTTTGGCACGACAGAACGACAGATAGGAATCTATGCTACATTCTTTATTGTAGCACCATTTATTGTAAGAAAACACCAAAGACAAATGCCATCAGCAACTGTTAAAAAATAAAAAGTGCAAGAGTCTAGCATCTTAGTGTAAAGGAGAAGAAACTGTTTACTATAAAAAGTATCTAGAAGGTCAACATAAAAACATTAAAAAGGGGACAATTTACTTCAGAGTTGGGGGAGGAGACTAGGTGAATAAATGGCACAGAAATTTATTTGTTGGATATTTTTTATAAATCCTTTTAAAGCCGTAAGACAGTTTACCTATTAAAAAAAAATCAAAGACCAGAGGAAGCAGAGATGAGTACAGCAGTGAGTCAACGTTTAGTCACCACCGTGACCATGTCTGCCCCGTTCATCTTGCTGTCCCTTCACTTGTAAGTAACTACTTCTTTTTCTCTCAGACTACCATGTAGCTGCAGATACCATAGAACAAAAACATATTTACTAAAAGGACTGAGGATGTAGTCCAAGTGAAAGACAGAAATGCTGCTAAATAGGTCAAAGTCTGCAAATAGCAGAGAGGTCAGAATAAAGGATTATAGCTGACAGAAGAATAAAATTAAGTAAACCTAAACAACATAAAGCCAGAATTTAGAAAATTACTCATTTTATAAGAAGAAAGGGGGCTGCAGAGGTACCTTAGAGAGATACAGGGCTTGCCTGGCATGCATGAGGCTCTGGGTTTGAAGGAAAAAAGGGAAGGAAAAGGTGACAAACCATGACACATGGAAGTCTACACATGAGCATCAGGTTTCTGGACAGGCGTGCCTGACTTTAGTGAAACAGCGGGAAGTGCAAATGAGCCCCGGCTCCTGTCTTGGCCCTGCCCTTTCTTTTCTTTACCTTGCTCCTCCTGGCTGTCGCATTCTGCAGGTTCACACTTCAGCTTGCCTTTTACAGACTGAAGGGAGGCACTGGGCTCTTGCTCTGCTCCTAGAGGCTTCATCTCCTGAAAGGGCATTTCCTGCTCTTCTGTTTGGACTGCGGCCTGAGGGAAATGAGAGACGCACTACAGCAAACAAGGGTATAGTGTTCACAGCCTTGGCACCCGGCCTGCGCAAGCCCGAAATGGCTTCGTTCACAGCAGTCAGCCTGCCTGGATCTCACTCATTTTTCAAGGTCACTTTAAAATGTCACCCTCTCCAGGAACTTTTTTCCCTGCCTCCCCAGCTAATTTTCTTTTCATTTTCTGTTACTTTTACATCTTTGTCTGGTGCTTAAAGAATGGAAATGGGGAATGGATGGAAGGAGAGATGAAAAGAGAAAAAAGGAACCCAGGAGGCAAGGGCTGGAGAATGGCTCAGCGGCTAGGAACACTTGCTGCTCTCCCGAGGACTGGGATGCAGGGTTCCCGGGATCCACCCTGGGTGACGTCCGGCTGTCTGCTAATAGGCACAGCTTCCTAAAATGATTCCGTTAACTCTACTTTTGACCTACAGGCCTCTCCACCGCCACTGTAGAATTTACCCAAGATAGTAACCAGAATGATTATTTCAAAATTTACTTTATATTTTTCTTCTCCTCAAAGCTAGGCACTGACTTTCCATCTACCAAAATCTAAATTCTTTATAATGGCCTGTAAGTCCCTATATATAATACAATTTAATTCTTTCATCTTCTCAACAAAGTATTTCTACCCTAGACATACTAGCATCACTTAAGGCTTATGTAGTTAGCATTGCCTCTGCTTGAAAGCTCTGTGACCCGTCTCTTGAGAGGCACGACCTCATTTTCTCTACTGTTTTTAGCAGATTCATCTTAGAAGGCTAGACTCTACGCAGGACCTTGTAACACGGTGTTCACGGCTGCATTCCAAGTGTCTTTGATGGCGTGTGGCACAAAACGAGTGGTCCTCAAAAGCCTGCAGAATGGCCACCAACAGTCTTCATCTGTCAGGAATGTCTTCACCAGTTCTCCTCATGCAGCCATGATCTCATGACCCTGTCTCAAACTGCTGGACTCCTCCTCTCTCTCTCCCGTCTGCTTCATACCCGAATGTCAGACTACACTTTCACCTCACAGGTTCGTATTCTGCATACCGAGATTTCTTAAGTTCAGCTCCTCTGACATGCTCTTGGCCAATTCACTTATTGCTGTCTGAGGCTGCCTGCCTGTGTGCGGTAGGACGTGTAGAATCATCAGTTATAACAACCAATATTTTTTCTAAGAAATTGCCCTATTTCCTCTTTGGCTCAAAATTTCCACTGGTTGAAAACGAATCTTGTCATAGTGAAGACAAGAATAAGGAAGGTCTCTCTTCTGCCTCTTTTACGTAATCTGTCCAGCTCACGTACACTACGGAGAGAAGACTTAACGCCTTTGTCCTAGAAGGAAACTTACTCTGAGAGGCTTATGGTCAATGTCATGAACTCTGTATCTCAACTTTTCTACTCAAACTTCGCCTTTCCAAGACAAATGGGCTTTTTATACCTCACGCACAATTGCCCACCCTAGCCCTCCCATCTAACCGTGCAGCCATTCATTTCCACGTCTCATTCACATAGGATAGGGGCTCTGAATTTTCTCTCTTCTGGTTTAATGCAGAATTGGGGCAGCAGACACATACTGCATGACTTTTCCTGGGAAGATGTAGCAGGGCCAAATAAAGATCCCAGCTGAATCTAGCTTGGCCAGCCGATGAGTTTCTTGAACTTGCTTACAGCCCAGCTGAAGGGATTTAGATGCCAGGATGACAAGTCCCTGGTGAGGAGTTCATCAAAGCATTGGACTCTTGCTGTCCACCAACAGCTGGGGGACAGAGGGATTAACAGCTGGTCCTCCACCAGTGTTTCTACCGGGGAATTTTTAGGGGAAGACAGCCCCATCACCATGCGCACTGTTATCACCGTACATTAAGCTAAGACCAGACAGGAGTGGTGGTGCACATCTCTGCAATCTCAGCCTTATGTGTGAGATAGGAAGATTACAGGCTCAAGGCTGTGTATGTAACATACAAGTTCTACCCAGGAAACTCTCATGAAACCAAGCTCCCATGACACTGACGTCCCTTTGGATCCACTTCCGTGTCAATACACTTTGGGAGAAAATGCTCTACTTCCCCGTGGCTTACAAATTCACAATTAATTTTAGGAGACAGAACCCACCCCCCTCCTTTTTTTTTTTTTTCCTTACCCGATATCCTAGTTCGTCAAGCTCTCTCTCTAGATCCTCCAGGACAGTCACCACCTCCTCCACGCTCTCAGGATTCTGCTCGCGCACCCAGGCCTGCAGCTCCCCCGGCAGGATGGTCAGGAACTGCTCCAGCACCAGCAGCTCCAGGATCTGCTCCTTGCTGTGCACGTCTGGCCGCAGCCACTGATGGCAAAGTGCGCGGAGCTGGATCAGAGCTTCCCGGGGTCCAGATGTTTCCCGGTAGCAAAACTGTCTGAAGTGTTTTCGGAAAACTTCTCTGTTGTAAGTCTTCCTTTCTAGGCTCCAGTCTTGTCTGGTGGTATACTTACACTCTTCCTCCAGCCTGCTCTCCAGAGGCGCATCCTGGTTCTTACAGGTCTTGGGATCACCAGGAGAAGCCATCACAGCTGTATGAAAGATTTATCAGTGTTTCGAGTCAACTCACTTGCGGACCTAAGGGATACGCCATCACTATCAACACAAAGTACCATAAGCAAATACTACATATTCTAAGAATTTAAGTGGGACAGGTGAAAGCCTGTCCTCCAGTTAATTTTTGGATCAATACAAGTACTTTCACAAAGAGAGACAAAAGTGAAAAAGATGGCAAGTCAACTTCAGGAAATAAGGCTTAGTAAGAAATTTATCTCCACTTAACTCGTAGAGTAAAACACAACTAACTGAAATTAAAAAAAAAACAACTTTAGACTGAGTAGACGGCGTTAGGGAAGAGCAAGTGCTGCCTACCAAGTGCGAAGTTCAATACCAGTATCATAAAAAATAGTGGAAAGAAAAGAAGATTAGACAGCTAGGGTTCGCACGACTTGCTGCTCTTTTGAGACTTTTCTAAATGCCGTTAGCCGGGACTTAATCTATCCCTAAAGGTTAAGCAGAGGTTACTCTGCCTTTCTTCTGCCCCTCCGTTCCTGTGAGTCTAAACCTACGTTCTGCAGCCGGCCTAGGTCCCCGCAGGCTCTAAGCCCCAGGTGTACCCACAGGCGTCCACGCCGCGGCCCTGGTGACCTTCCCCCCAAGAGCGGAGGCCAGGCAGCGCCCTCCCGCCAGCCGGGAGCTCCAGCTCGCTCACCGCAGCGCTCCTGCGCAGAGAAGGCGACTCCAGCTCGCCCAGGAACCGGAAGTCATCGCGGGAAACCACCAAGGCCGGAAGCGGTGGAGCCGCGTCGCTAGGCCCGCATTCCCGGAGCCACTCTGCGGAGCGTGGAGTTCTTCTACTCGGTGGTTCTTCCTTGCGCCTGCGCGAGAAAACCGGGGCGGGGGGGGGGGGGGGACGTAGAGGATCACCCGTAACTCGGTCTGCGTCTCGGTATCTCTGAGATTAGTGATGCATCAAAGAGACGTTCTCCCGGATCCTTTCCGACTGAGCAAGCTTCCTCAGCGCGGATAGTCTCCTCAACCACAACTCGTGTCCTTTTTTATGCTGACAGTATGATTGTAAATTCGAAAAGCCAGGACGGTCAAAGGGAAAAATATATACTAAAAGGATAATTTAGTAAGTTAGCATATAAACAACCTTAAAATCAGCCTTCGTATCTACCTGTGTGAATGAAAAGGCCTCCGCTACAAAAGCAACAACAAAAATACTCAAGAGATGTGCCACATTTACTTGGGAGAAACTTTAAAACACTCTTTAAAAGCCAAATATGAACATAACAGGAAGCAATACTCTTTTCTTGGATAAAAAAGCTCAACAAAGTAGTACTTAAATATGTTTGCAACACAAGCTCTCAAAGGCATAATTTATTATGGAGCTAACTGTGCGGACTGTGGCTCGGGAACTTGGATGTAGGTTACCAGAAGAAAAATTAATAAATCAAGACGACTTAGAAAAACAACTGGGGGAAATGTGAGTTGGGTGGGTGATAACTATCTCTTAGCCTTTGGAATGGTGGAACCTGTTAGAACCTAACAAACAGAAGGTCATTAAGTCAGGCGGAGAGGCAGGCAATGAATGGGTATAACGAGAGCTAAATGCAGAACAAGCCCATTTGTCTCTGGACCTGCAACTTTAAAACTCTCTGCAGCCGCCTAATTTCTACTCATTCAGTCAGTCTTGTAGAATCTAACACCGATGGGCTATTTTCCCCCCTGGGAACATCAGTTCACACAAGGTAGATATTAGCAGGCCTGGATGTGATTAGGGTTAGACACCCCACCCCTACCCCACCCCCACCTCATAGTCAAGAACTGAAACTGCAGCACTCTGGTTACTGCTCAAAAGAATAGTACTTACGTCACACGTCTGAGGCTATTAACATAACGTTGCTAATGGATGACTACGTAAGCTTTATAAGATAAGTAGCCAAAGCCTTTCTGGTAAAGGAGAAAGATATAACATTGCCCCTTTATAACACTCTGGTCCAAATGGGCCTGTGAACCACGGGAATGGGAAAACACCCCTCGGGAAAGGGGGTGTCTGGCCTAGAGGCTTTGTAAAAAGCTTCCCTACAGTGTAAGGAAAGCTATTTCCCATTGTCCAGCCTCACCTCTTATGACGGTGCTGTCCTCTATTGGACAATAAGCTTGTCTACCTGCTATGCTGCTACTCCGTTTGTCTCATTTAAACTATTTCAATAGAAATCCAAGGACGGAGAGGCCAAAAGGGTCCAGAGTGAGATTCCTGTGATAGTGTAAAATGCCTGCATATTTGGTAGGTCATTGGAACAGAATCAAAAGACTTCCTATCTCTGTCCTCACCGCATCTACCCCACTTGCTGCTTTAGCTTTGGGTCAGGCTCTGTGCGTGAGTACGCTGGTCGCTTAGCAATATCTGTCCGCAACCACATAAGGTTGACTTTACGTGACTGGGAACACAAAGCCATGAGAGATGCAAGACAGGCGGCAGAAGAGACATAAATCTCCTCCCCTTCAGTCTCTTCTACTATCCCATCCCTACATCTAGAACTGCTCGATTGCCTGCCCCTTTTTCTATTTTTGCTTTGAATTTTTATTTTCAACATGTATGTGTTTGCAAGTGTGTATTATGGTATTTATGCCAGGATGTCAGTGTGGAGGTCAGAAAGCTTTCCGTACATGTTTCTCTCCCATAAGAAATCTTTTCTTCTATCAAAGGTAGATAGCCCACCAAGGGCCAATATTCCATAACCCATGTGGCAGGAATCGTGGTGGCAGGCAGGCAGGCAGTCACGGCACTGAAGAAGAAGCTGAAAGCAAGATAGGATAGAGGCAGAAAGAGAGCCCAGGCCTGGCCACCTCAAAGCCCGCTCCTAGTGACACACCTCCTTTAACAAGGCCCCACCTCGCCATCCTTCTAAGCAGTCTAGCAACTGGACCCAAACATGCAACTAGATGAGCCCAAAGGGGCTGTTCTCATTCAAACAACCACAGTATCATCAGGTTCCTTTCAGAGTTCATTTTAAATGCTGCATAGATGATCCATGGGGAAAGCTTGATACAAAATATTTGCCCATCCATGAAAGTTCTTGCTGGTTTTCTAAGTTTCTGTAGGGTTAGACTAGGCATGCATTAAACTGAGCAGTTAGCAAAAAGGGTGTCTTCATTGCATTCGTTGCCAAGATTCCCATTAACTGTTCCTCTTATAATAAACATTGAAAAGAGTTTTGGGGTTTTGTTTGTTTGTTTGTTTTTCTATTTTTGAGACAGGGTTTCTCTGTGTAGCCTTGGCTGTCCTGGACTCGCTTTGTAGACCAGCCTGGCCTCGAACTCACAAAGATCCACCTGCCTCTGCCTTCCTGCGTGGTGGGATTACACGCATGTGCCACCTCACCTGACTAAAAAGAGTTCTTTCTTAATATTAATTTCAAAGGGTCTCCTTGTGGTAAGATTCCCCGTTGTCTCTTTTGCCGGTAGCCTTCTTCATGTGAGCATAATGTATCCTGCGGGGTTCCACTAAAACTTGGGAGGAAGGTCACCTGTTGAAAATGCAAGACATAGCCGGGTGTGGTGGCACACGCCTTTAATCCCAGCACTCGGGAGGCAGAGGCAGGTGGATCGCTGTGAGTTCGAGGCCAGCCTGGTCTACAAAGTGAGACTAGGACACCTAAGGCTACACAGAGAGACCATGTCTCGAAAAACCAAAAAAAAAAAAAAAAAGAAAGAAAGAAAGAAAGAAAGAAAAAAAGAAAGAAAATGCAAGACACAAAGAAGGAGAACAAGTCTGATTGATCAAACTCTCAAACTTTATTAGTTAGGCAGCAGCTTTTATAAGTCGGAAGGCAGGGAAGCATACTGCTATAGCAACCCAACTGCAGGCCTTTCTCAAAACATAAGGAATTCCAGGCAGGGTCATAATGTCCTGCCACACAGGGTATCTGGCTCCCTCTTTGTCCAGTCTAACTGCTAAACCATAACAGGGTTGCTCCATCTCTATCTGTCTTTAGTCTAACTGCTGACCCACAACCGGGTCAGCTAGTTTCTGGTGAGAGGCAAGCTCTGGGAAAAACAGAGACTTAAAGGTGCAGGCTCTGACAAGATGGCTGAGCATTGGCCATATATATGGCCTATTGTCCCCAACATCTCCTCTCTCGTTCAGCTATCTTAACCACATCTTCAGTGGTTGATATCACCAGAAAGGGCTCTGCCCAGACTAGTTCCAGTCTGTTCTCTTTCTATATTAATAAGTACCTGATCCCTAGCTTGTCAGGATGGGCAGGAAACCTGAGCAGAAGAGTCTGGGCAAGACAGCCTTGAACCCAGAAAAAAGCAAAGCAGAGGAGAGATCTGGCACATAATTTCTAGGAAATGTATTCTTAGTTTCCATGGTGAGGAAGTCTATGGACACACAGGATGCAGGAGGCCACGCAAGGTGTTATGTGAATATTGCCCACACTCCTTAGAACCACTGTCGTTCTAAGTGCTGTCTGATGTTAGAAGGCAAGGACCAAAATACCGGTTCTCTCCTTTGACCTTCTTATCCTCATTTGTGCAGGCTTCCAAGCTTTGTTGAACTCCCAGAAGGATGGCATTATCAGTTTTATAATTTTAACTTCTGGGTAACATAAAGCTTAGACAAAAAAGCATAATAAGACAACAACAAGAAGAACCTTGATTTTAAATAATGTGTGTGTGTGTGACTCAGTTTTCTCAAGTGATTAAAATCTAACAAAATCAGCAGAAGTATAAGTAATTATCTTGATTAGACTACTTTTTGTTCATTAAGTCTGTTTTTACAAATGTAAACATTCATTGATAAGCACAACTTTGAGAATTGTAATCATCAAACATATATCACTGTCACCAAACCTTGTCCAATGTAGACCTTTTGTGACCTGCTCTAACCTTTTACAGTTTTATTTTATTTATTATTCTTAGGACAAAAACCTTATTTATTATGTCTGGGTAGATGGCTCAGTGGCTAAGAGCACTGTCTGTTCTTCCAAAGGTCCTGAGTTCAATTCCCAGCAACCACATGGTGACTCACAACCATTTACAATGTGATCTGTTGCCCTCTTCTGGTCTGCAGGGGTACAAACAGGCAGAGCACTGTATACCTAATAAATAAATCTCTAAACACAAAACAAAACCTTATTTATCATACAAAAACTATAACCGCATACTTTAATTCTTTCAACAATTTAACAACTCTCTCTCATACCAGCTTACTGTTTATTTTGTTTAACTAAATAAAGAGGTGAACCCAAACAACATACATAGCACATCGCAGCAAATTAAGATTACTTATTATACACATCCTTTTAACTACAAGTTGTTTCTTAGCTTGAATGTTTACATCTCCTGCCTTCCTCAGATGAAATTTCACATTTTAGCAAGAGCCTTGAGCTACTATTAAAGGCCCCATCTATGAGCCCTTAGGAGGGGGCACTGCATATCTAAACCATAACGGAAGCAAACTCCTTCCGTTTTCCTACCTGTTCTCCTGGTTCACCCGTTTTTCTTTGCAAATCTTCTAGAACAGTCACTTCCTCATCAGCACTCACAAGGTGGTGCATGCTTACCCAGGCCTGCAGCTCCTCAGGCAAGAGCCTCAGGTAGGAGGAGCAGCACCAGCAGCTCCACAATCTGCCCTTGGTTGTGGGCCTCAGGGTGCAGTCATTGGTAGCAGAGCTCCTACAGGCTTCTGAGAGCCTCTCTTGGCCCAGGAGTTTCCTGACTGCAGAACTGCCTGTAGCCTCTGCCAAGGCTGTGCTGGTTTGAAGGCCATTTCTCCACCTGCTAGAATTTGGCCTGTGAACATGCGCTTCCTTCTCCTTGACTTTCATTTTCAGAATTCCTTGTTTCTGCATAGTCTTAAGGGCCAAGAAAGTGGCCATTTTAAAGTTTTGTTTGTTTGTTTGTTGTTTTTGTTTGTTTGTTTGTTTGTTTGTTTGTTTGAGACAGGGTTGCTCTGTGTCACCCTGGCTGTCCTGGACTCATTTTGTGGACCAGATTGGCCTCAAACTCACAGCAATCCAGTCAGTCTCTGCCTCCCAAGTGTTGGGATTAATGGTGTGCACCACCACATCTGGCCATTTTAAGGTTATTATTAATTGCTGTTGTTTGTTATTGGATCTAGTTTTGATTATTCTCCCTTGATTATTTCTTCTAAAACACAAAAACAAAACAAAAAACAAACAAAAATAACAAAGAACCCAACCCCAAAAAGTCAGAAAAAAATTTGCAAAGAGAAAAATAGATAAAATCAGAAAAATTAATGACAGGTAAAGGGGTATATCAAAAACAGCCCCTTTCTATAAATACATATTGATAACACTGTTGTAGGTAATAAAGAAGAAACGTAAATAAAACATCATAAAGTTTCCATAGTTTGCTGATGGGTAGATATCACTGTAATTATCCTGAATGAAACAGTTCAACTCAAGTGAAGTATACTAGATTTCCATTTGAATGGCAAGATATTAAGAATCATAGTAAGTTTTTTGTTGTTGTTGAATGGAAGTAAACAAACACTTTCTTTTCCTCTTAAGTCATAGTGTCACCCGCGATTATGTGAGCTCAAAATATTTAGGGAGTTGACACTATGACTCAGGAAGGACAGGGAAAGCAGTAAGCGCTCAGACAGATGAGTCAGAAAGTGGTTGATTGCAGTGGTCTCTCTAACATGTCTCACGTCTTGGCTTGGTTCACTTTAAGGAAAAAGTAAGGTGTTGGGTGTCGTTGTTTCTGTTGTTGTTGTTTGAAACTGTCTCACTACATGGTCCAGGCTGGTCTCAGACTCACTGGTGCAACTAACTTATCTTCTGGCCTCCATCTCCTGAGTGGCTGGCACTGCGGACCACTGCACCTGGCTGCAGCCACGCTCTTCCTCAGCTCCTCATTATGACTCAACACCTCACTTACCGCGTTACCTTCTTGTGTCAAACCCTTTCACGTAACTTGAGCCACTGTGGCCATGAGTCAGATATCCTCCCTATGCGCATGCGCCATATCCCCTTATAAAAACCAAGCGCCTCCTCTCTCTGCTCTCCGTGTTCTTTCTTTCCCTCCGTCCTCACTGGAAGCATCCTCTGAATACCCCTTCATCAATGAAACCTCCCACATGAGAGTTGTTGCATGATATGACTTTGCTTCGTCCATTGCTTCCATCATAACAGCTATCTCTTCATAATTATTTTTAATTCCAAAGAGTACAGAGGAATATAATATTTTTTTCACCAAGCCTTCCCCTCTGTAAGTACAGTATTAAAGATTGGAATGTCCTTCATATTTTTTTAACTGTGGGGAGCATGAAGGTGCTTGAACCACAGACATCCAGGGAAAACAGGAAGGTTTATCTTGCAGTTAGTCTCCTCAATGGAAGAGATAAAATAAAATGCCTGCCTTCCATCCAGAAAACTGTGCAGAGGGTGCAGGGTGAGAGGCTCCGGGTTCCCCAGGGCTCGGCCGCTCTGGGAAGAAACCCGGACGAAAGCTCACCGAGGCCTCTGGCCTCCGGCCTCCGCCTCCGACTGGCCGCGCAAACACAGAAGTGGGGAGCCGGGTGGCGATGGGGGGCACGGTAAGCACAGAAGCCGGAAGTGCACCACACCGACCCCCATCCGAAAAACAGCTGCACACTTCTCTAAGACACCGAGGCAAGCAGATGTGTGTTGTCACCTTGCTGGATCCTTTTCCAATCTAGCGAGATGCTAGGGTGTTGTTGCCTTCTCTTCCCCGACCAATACGCAGACATAACGTGGGACTTTATACGTATTAATTAGCTTATTGTACGTAGCAGCCCAGTGAGCTAACCCCTGTCTAGTTCTTCTGCATTTATTAGTTGTCATCTATTGCAAAGAAGATGTTTCCTTGGCCTGCTTCTCACATTAAACCATCTCAAGATTGGACATTACAATTGCACTCGGTATTTAATAGGGAGTTCTAATGTGGTCAGTTAGAGCCCTTTCAGACTGGTTCTACGTGCTTTAATAAGCCCCAGTATTTTGTCCATTTTACTTTGTCACATAAGATATTCCAGGTACACTTTATTCTGATGTGACCTGAGAAAAAGACGTCTTCTCCAAAAAATAAAAATAATAAAATAAAATAGACTCAGGGCTAAAGTGTTCTGTAGCCAGGTTCCGTGTGCTGTAAAGAAGGTGAGATAACATCTACTCAAAGAAGTTGTTCAAACTGGGTCACACCTGAAACCATGTCTGTTATTTTAAACTTTTAAAAATGTGTGGTTTAGCTCAAGCTAACCGCTTTTCATTGACCCTTGCAACCTGCTGGCTTGCGGCTGCCTGCCCAGCAAGAAAAAAAACTGTTTAAAAGATTGCAGCGTGCTTGGTCGGTACACATTGTCTTCTGTGGAAAAATTTGACCCTCACCGTCAGCGGGGTCTTGGAGTTTTTCCTTTGGGCGTTGAGTGACATGTCATCAGGCTTTAACAATACTGTCATGTTTTAAGCCTGCCTCTGTCCTTGTTCCCTGAAGCCAAGTTTCCTTTTACAGGTCAGTAGCATACAGAAGACTAAATTTGGGTTTTGTACAATAGACTGTCAAGCAAAAACACAGCTCTCACCATAAGGAAAATAAGAATTTATTTTGAAACCAAACATGAGCAGCCTTGCACTAGGAACACAGATTTGGGCTATCCCAAATTCTACATCCCAGTGTGGAAGCAGTTTCATGAAGGTTGTTGTTGTTGTTAGTTTGCATGGACACCTTTAGCCCTGTAAATAGCTACTGCTTGCCCACCACTGTATCAGACCTAACATCCTGTCACCAACAAATATAAACTTCTTGAAATAGGTTAGCTTAACAAAATCCAGTTCCACACATCAAAAGGCTAAGGTTGATCAGAGGTCATCTGAAACCTATAACTGGGAGTTCTCTGCTTTGCAGTTTCCTGCAATGGACTCGGGAAGTGGCTTAATTTGTGGCTTTTTTTTTTTCTGTTACTATAAAAACCATGAATGTTGTTATTACAGGCTGATATCTTTTGTATAATTAAGAAAAAACAAAAGAAATGACAAAAACCTTTGGGTATCTCTAGCTAGAGTAAACGAGGCTAAGGTTATTTTGTTTAAAAATCACAATGATTTGCCATCATGATCTGGATTTGGCCCTTTAAACATTTTTGTTTTGGGTATCTAAATAAAAGCGACACATGATAGTTTGATCTTCTGGGACTCCTAAGAATGGGAAAAGGAGCTGCCTCTGCCTCTGTTCACTGCCTTTGGGACCTTTTTTTTTCTCCTGGGCTGCCCTGTCTAGCCTTAATAGAAAAGGAAGTGCTTAGTGTTAATGCAACTTGAAATGTCATCACCAGTTGATGTAAAAAAGCTGGCCCTTTTCTGAAAAGAAGTTTGGAGGAGAGGAGGGAGGGGAAACTGCGGTCAGGATGAAAAAATAAATAAAATTCAAGGAAATTGGCACATGAAAATAATAGGGCTATTATACTTAAAATAATCAAGAACATTGGCCTAGTGGAGTTAAAGTAGTGGATGAAGGAATCATGCATTTTAAGCAGCCACATCGACATTTTTATTAGCAATATACAAGTGCTGCTTATTTTCTTTAAACCTTGCTAATTTTAGTGTAGGGCAATTGCAGTGTACACACTGCACATTAATTTGATTAAGAAACACCAGTTCTTAAGGCTTAAAATACCATGAATGGTTTTATTAGAGTTTGATACATTTTGCATAAATTTGAATCAAAAGAGTTAACCCAAAGCTTTGGCTATCTCTAGCTAGAGTAAATGGGGTTCAAGCTATTTTGTTTGTTTACCATCTGAACACGTTATACCCCAAAATGGAGTTTTTACGTTTAAAGTAAGTTTTTTGGCCATTGAAAAACTAGACTGTAGGAGCTGGAGAGCCAACCCATGAGTTAGGAGAATGTGTTGTCCTTCCAGAGGCCCCCAGGTTTGATCAGCAGCTGGCATCTGTCACTCCAGTTCCAGAGGACCCCATGCAAACAGAAAGAGCTCCATGAACTTAAGGAGCATGAGCCCCAAGTGGCGCCTAAGAAAGCACAAAAAAAATGCTCGTGGGCATGGAAAAGACTATCCAGTGTGTGCAAACCAAACTCACTACACAGAAAGAAATCCTGAAGAAAGCGCGGCTAAAGTGAACATAAAATTAAACCACTTAAGAACCCAACTAGAAAAGTGAAAGCCTTACAAGTAGAATAAGTAGAAGATAGAATATCAGGACTTGAAGATAAAGTGGAGGATTTAGACCACACAAGCAAAGAAAAAAAAAATTAAAAAAAATTAAAAGGAACATGTTGAAACTGCGGGGCACTGTGAAAAGACTAAATCATTGAATTATATGCATAGATGAAAGAGAAGAATGCCAGGTCAGTGTTACAGAACAGACCTTCAACAAAAATCATAGAAAACGTCCCCAAGGCAGGAAAAGACACACCCACCCAGACACAAGAGCCACACAGAACACTCAATAGACAAGACCAGAAAAACCCTCCCCCAAGTGGTGTGTCGTAGTTAAAACACTAAGTATACAGACAACAAGAAACCAAAGAATCTAATTTAAAATTAGTGAAAGGACCTGAATAGACCTTAATAGGAAAGAAAGAAACATGGCAGAGCTGGCCCTGCAACATGTCTGCCGTGTGGCAGAGTGGCAGAGGGTGGGGTGCCCTCCCTGACCCTCACCGAAGCTGGCTCTGGGGTTATGAGAGCAGAGAACCGTCCCTGCCTGCGGAGGTTACAGGTGAGCCAGCCCCCAGGGGTGTGAGCACAAGAGAGCTGGCCCTGCCTCTTGTCTGCTGTGTGGTGGCGAAGATGAGGGAGAGACAGCTTCCTTCCCCACCTCGGCCCTTGCCACCTACGGCAGGGGCAGGTGGAAGAGATGGCTCTTGGGTCACCAGAGTGAGAGAACTGGCCCTAGGCTGTGCACCTGGGGGAGCAGGCCCTGCACCTGGCCTTGCAAGCAGGGTAGAGCTGGCCCTGCGCTGGGGGTTGCTGAGTGAAAGCAGGAGAGCCTGTGGGCTGACCAGCTCAGATGCCTCGCAGGACCAGATGCAGGGCTTTGAATTGGCCCACTGCAACATCTACCTTATTGATAAGCTGCTGGAGCACATGAGGCCAGTTCCCTGTTTCCTAGGCCATCCAAGTTCCTCTGATGCTCCTCCTTTCAGAATGGTTGATATACCTCAGAGGCATTCCATGGTGAAAAAAAAATTATTTTCCCTGTCTCCTGAGGTATCAATTTCAGATAGTGTCTTGGGCTGGGCGTGGTGGCACATGCCTTTAATTCCAGCACTTGGGAGGCAGAGGCAGGCAGGAGACCAACCTGGTCTACAAAGCAAGTCCAGGACAGCCAGGACTACAAGAGAAACCCTATTTCAGAAAAAAAAATCAAATAGTGTCTTGGTTAGGGGTTGGATTTCATGCCAACTTTCCCTTCTCCACGTTAGGTTTTTTTCAGCTTTGAACTTGTGCTGGCCTTCTGCATGCTGTCACAGTCTCTGTGGACCGACCTTGCTGTGTCTGGAGCATACTGTTTCTTTGGAATTGTCTTCCACTTCTGACTCTCGAAATCTTTCTGCCTCCTCTTCTGCATAGATCCTTGAGCCTTGAAGGGAGGGGTTTAATAAAGACATCTTATTTAACGAGGAATGCTCAAAATGTCTCATTCTCTGCACGCTGTACCAGCTACTGCAAGAAGAAGCTTCTCTGATGAGGGTTAAGTAACCGGACACAGCAATATGTTATTGATCTCATTTTATTGCTGTGCTCATTTAGCAGAATAATAGTAGTAGGTTTTCCCTAAGCCTGTGATCTGTCTAGGCTCATGTTCTTGATCTCATTAATAGTGTCAGATATGGGTTTCATCTCATGGAGTGGGCCTTACGTGTAATTGGGGAAAAAAGCAGTAGCTGGTTACTCCCGTTTATGCCCCTGTTGTACCAGTATATTTTTGTAGGCAGCTGCTGCTATGGTTGCAGGTTTTCAAGCTGGGTGATATTGATTATTTTTCTCATCCCGTAGTGTGCAGAGTACATTCCAGGCCCCTAGTTGGGGCACCAGCTCAGTTTCTTCATGCTCTTGACATAACTGATGTGTTTATCAATAGGACCTTATCAGCTTGTTGTGGGGGACAACCAATAGCCCTGGCAATATCTTGTGCTGTCTGGGGGAGTCTAGGGACCCTTTGGCCAACAACTCATCAAGATGTAACCCATTCCTGGCACTGGGAGTTTGGGGGGGCGGTTTTGATAGAAGCATTTAAGCTGAGTGTGGTGATACACACCTGTAATTCCAGCACTGTAGAAGCTGCAGCCTGGAGCTCACAAATTCAAGGTCAGCAATTCCCTACTTCAGACCAAAAAAAAAAAAAAAAAAAAAAGAAAGAAAGAAAGAAAGAAAAGAAAAGAATGTCTCATATTATTGCTGGGCCTTTCCATTCAAAATAAAGAAACATCTTTCATATCTCCTTAGTTGAAATGGCCTTCCTCAGAAGCCTCTTCAAAGCTCCTATGACATCCTTGTTCCTCAGAGTGTAGATGAACGGATTAGCCATGGGAGTAATGACACAGTAAAACAGAGTCAAGACCTTGATGAGGTCTTGGGAGCCATCCTCTGACGGTTGCATGTAGATGTAGATTCCCGGCCCATAAAATAAAGACACCACCAGCAAGTGTGATGAGCAAGTGTTGAAAGCTTTAAGTCTCCCGGCCACAGAAGGAATTCGAAATACAGTGTGGGCAATGTAACTGTAAGATACAAGTATCATGGAGAGGGGGCCCATTATCAAGAATGTGGCCACCACTGATAAAGTAATCTCATTGACTGTGGTGTTCCCACAGGACATCTTAATAAGCCCGGGCAGCTCACAGAAAAAGTGGTCCAGCATCTGGTTCCCACACAGGGGCAACTGCACGGTGAGTGTAGACTGTAGGAGCGAATTGGCCAGGCCAGTGAGCCAAGCAGTGCTGGACAGCTGCAGACAAAGCCTGTGGTCCATGATGACAGAGTACCTCAGAGGCTTGCACACAGCCACATAGCGGTCTAAGGCCATGATGCCAAGCAGCACACATTCGGTACAGCCTAGCCAATGAAACACATAGGCCTGGGCCATGCAGCCTATGTAAGTGATGTTCTTGTTGGGCCCCTGTAAGTTAAACAGCATTTGAGGGACAGTCGTAGTGGTAAAACAGAGATCCAAAAATGAAAGGCTGGTGAGGAAGAAGTACATTGGACTTTGAAGCTGGGAATCGAGTTGAGAGACGAGAATAATTGCGATGTTCCCCAGTAATGTGAACACATAGGAGGTCAGGAGGACCGCGAAGAGGGGAAGATCCAGCCATGGGTATTTGGTGAAGCCCATGAGAATGAAATCATCTGGAAAATCTCCGTTAATGAGCTTCATTGAATGTTCAAAGGAAAGAAGCCTGATAAAATTCAAGGAAAAAAAGAATGATTTGGGAGGGGAAAAAAATCACAAGTAGGCAGAAATTCTGAAGACACTAGGAAAAAAATACATTTTTATGGGGAAAGAACTGGTATGTGCCATCCACAGAAATCACAGCAGTGCTAATGAATGCAATAATTTATAGGCAACATTTCAAATACATGGAAAGCTCTTTCTAGGGACAAAGTTGTTTTATATAATGCTTGCTCGCCTCTCTCCACTCCCTTTTTAACAGAAAGTTCTCATTGGGGAATTTGAAACACCTGAACAAATCAGGATTCAAACAATGTGTTAACTTCTTTCTCCACTTCGGTGTGTTAGAAAAACTTGTCAGTAGCATTGCTTACATATTTCTTCTCTCTGACTAAAAACGTCAAAGGCAGGTGGGCAGTGCGTTGTTTCCCAGATTCCTCGCAGCTGAGGGAGCAGGTGATTCAGGGTTATCCAATCAGATGCTAGTCCCCAAGACTTGAATGTAGTTGAATGATAACACAAGGGATGAAGAAAGGAAAGGGGCTTAAGAAATTCAGAGCGGACAACTTCCTGACTAATACCTATAGTGACATCACCTAACAATGCATCTGTATCATCTTCTCCCTCCATCCTTCCCTTTTTGCTTTTTTCCATCCTTCTTTCTTTGCTAACTTTTCTTCTCTATCTTTTCCATCCGGTGAAGCACTACCTTTCTAGTTGTTTTTCTACTTATGATATCAGAAGCACTATCTCCTTTACAACTAGGTACCCTGACCAATAAGGAAATCAGTACCAGAGAGCAAATTTAAATATACTTTGGATCCCTTGTAAGGACACTGATGGGGGAAGAACCCGAATGAGCATCATTAGGGCGTCCAGCACACCACGCTATCCCACCACCTGCCCTCCCATCCTACGCAACGCAGTTCTCCTCTTCTGTCTGATGAAGCTACCTTCCTTGAAATGTTATACCTCTCAGGAAAATGAAAAGGTGGCCCCCAAAAGAGAAACATACGCAAAAGATGTAATACAAAAGACAAAACAGGAGATGTGGCCAGTTTTTACAGCACTTGCCCAGTGTGTGGAAAGTTCTGGGCTCACTTGCCAGGAATCCATTGATGCTGTCTCATTGATCACAATAAGTGTTCCTTTGTGGTGGGAGGAAAGGGAAGGCTGTATATGTGCAGAGGTGAGGGGGTTATGGGAAATCTCTGTACCTTTGCTCAACTTTTCTCTTAGCCTAAAATGTCTCTAAAATAAATTTTGAAGAAAAAAAATCTATCTGTCCATTGAAAAGGGTATATGACAAATGAAAATGAATTCTTCTTGTAGCCCACTCAAGCCCACTCGGAACCAATTAAAAGAGAAGCCTGAGGAAAAGGATAATACATGTAAAAATGAATGTAGAGATGTCCTAGTTTATGACAGAGATTTAGATATCACGTGTAAGATTTAATTCTAAGGAATTTTAGCCAAAGGAATTGCTTGTGAATTTATTGTGATGAGAGAGATGTGTTTGGGTTTACTGGCTGAGCTGGGGCAGTTGTTTTAATTGTTGTCTTTGTTACATGACTGAAATCTGGTTTTGAAGTGACATACTTGAATGTCGTTGACTAGCTAGTGTCCCTATGGTGTGTGATAGAGGATCGTGGGAGGATTATAGAGAACGTTCATGTCCACTGATCATACCAGACAGGTGATGAGGACAGGGCTACTGCAGCCATGGCTCAGTGGGTTCAAAAGGAAGAACCTCATCCACAGCCATGGCTGGACCCTTAGTTAACCTGTTTCAAGTGAGTGACATATGGTAGTGGGTCTATACAAAGAACCCACTCTTTTTAAAGGCCAGATCCCAACACAGAGTGCTTTAGCTCTGTAATCATTCTGTCTTCATAAGCACACAAAGGAAAATAACATAAAAAGCAGGAGTGGCTCCTCATTCGTGTCACGGGAAGCAAGAGCCAACTACCTAAGTCATGGTCTAATCAAGGCTACAAACATAATTAGAACAATGGATTCTCGTTCTGGGTCTCTTATCTGCTTTGCTTTCTTCCCTTCCTCCCTCTTCCTCCTCTTCCCCCTCCTCTTCATTTTCCTCATCCTCTTTCTTTTCAAGACAGGCTCTCATGTAGCCCAGGGTGGTTTCGAACTCTCTGTGTAGCTGAAGTTGGCTTGAAAGTCCTGATTCTCCTGCTCCCCCTCTCAGGGCCTCTTCTTGGACTTGGACTTGAAGCGGGAGTGAGGCCTCTCCATAGACCTTGCACACCACTGATCTAGCTTGCTGGACCTCTACCTATTACACAGCCATTGCTTTATTTATGTCAGTCCATCAAGCCTAAGGAGCCCTTCCAAGTGAACCCAACTCACACCTGCTTATCTTTCCTTCTTGTTCCCCTATGAACTATGAACGGCTGCGCTGACTTTTCATTGTCCTCCTCCTGTGCTTTGCCTTTGTGTAGTTAAGCATTTCGTCATAACTTTACAGTTGTCAATTAAAGGTTTAAAATACAGATTCAAGTCTTCCCTTTTCATAGGCTTTTTGGTTCTGTGAACCTTTTTAGACTTGGAAACTAGCATTTCTGCCCATGTTTGAGACAACATGAGTCACCTTTGGATTACACTTCAAGGGGTATTCATAGCTCAGGAGATTATTAAGTAGGAATGCTTTGGTCCTTATGTGAGTCGGATCTTAGGGGCTTGGGGCACGTAGCTGAATAAAGTAGATATTATCCTCTAAGATCACAAAACATGGCTGAGGTTCAGAAACTAGACCCACAAACAACCAGAAATTAGCTGTGTGAAGATAAGCACCAGAGAAAACTCACTTAATCAGGGACATATGGAGACAAAGGCAGTGACAAGGGACTGTCTCCAACTAGAGAAGATAGCACAGTCATCAGAGGGGACCATGCATTCACAGATAACGTAGCAGAGGAAAAGAATGACGCCCTGTCTTCTCAAAAATGTCCTCAAGATTTTTGACTTGTTGGCCGTTGTCACCAAATTTGATTCTTGAATTGATCATCAATGTGTTATATTTTAAGGAATGTGTGTAATCATGACCTTCTCCCTCATTCTTCACTGAAGTGACATGAACAAGTGCCAGCAATTTCATTGGGAGAGTAAGAATTCAGTTAGCTGAAAATATCTTAGCTGGGCTGATCTCGCATACCTCAGAACTCTCATGTATTTCCCACTTTCAAAACCAAATAAAAGGAAACAAATCCAGGGACACTTAGTCTTGTGTTGATAGAAAAGGACACCATTGGCACATACCTCTATTTGTTTGGATTTATTGAGCGGATGTGGTCAGCTATAGAAACCTAGTTAGGAGAAATGTTGCCGGAGGACCAGATTCCTCAGGTCTGAAGAGAGATGAGTGGGTCGGATCAGGCTAGGGACCCAGTGAGAGCCTCTCAAGTCTAGATGTGGCCGGTCGTGTGATAGAAAACATTCTCTCCTGATTCTAAGGCTGACACGGAGCCATATAAAACCAGCTTCCACACAGTGCACCAGCCGTCCCTGAGGGACTGTCATTGGTGAGTCAACCTCCCTGGAGCATTCATTTTATATTTACCAACTTGGCTACAATTAGAGATTACCTCAGTTTTTTCCATCCATTAATCTCACCTTGCTATCAAGGGAGAGAAGAATTTACCTCATCAATTTTCAAAAATCAAGCTATTGTATTAGTAACAATAATAGTAGGGCCTGAGAGATGAGAACCAGAGTTTGATTCCCAGCACTCACATTGGGTGTCTCACAGCTGCCGGTAACTCTGTCTCTAGGGCTGACCTCTTCCAGCCTCCACAGGCACACATGCACACTCCTACTCACATCCACGTACACACACCCACACACAAGCATACTCACACACACACAAACTCACACACTCACACACACACACACACAAACTCACATAGTAACAATAATAATCACTTAACACACACTCTAATATAGGCATTATGATGGTCCTCACCTACACCCTGAAGCTTGAAGAAATTAACTCATTTGTTCAGGGTTTATAAAATTTTCACATTTTTTCAGAATTCAAACACTAAGTGAAGGCACTGCAAACATAAGAGTCCAGATGTAGCTTCTTAGGTCAGTGGTGTGTGAAGCACACACCGATTTCATTTGTTCAGGTTCACCGTAGTCAAGATTTAGATTTTTTTTTTAACTGCCTTAAAAACATTTAGATTCTCTCTTTCTTACATGATCTGGTACAGTCTTAATCCATTTCTATCACATGAAAAGTTTCTCAGAAGCCGGGTGTGGTGTCGTACACCTTTAATACTAGCACTCGGGAAGCAGAGGCAGCCGGATTGCTGTGAGTTCAAGGCCAGCCTGGTCTACAAAGTGAGTCCAGAGACCCTGTCTCAAAAAAAAAAAATGAAAGAAAGAAAGAGAGAGAGAAAGAAAGAAAGGAAGGAAGGAAGGAAGGAAGGAAGAAAGAAAGAAAGAAAGAAAGAAAGAAAGAAAGAAAGAAAGAAAAGTTTCTCAGAGTAAATTGCTCCTCAGGACAAGGTTGAAGATGGTTATAGACTCTTAGCTCCCCCTTCCCAGACACCTAGGCAGCTCACCCCTTCTCAGACACTTAAGCAGCTCACCTATTCCCAGACCCCTTGGCTATCCTTCCAAGTTATTATGACTCCTGACTACGTAGCTGAAGATGATGTCTACCTCTGAGCCTTCCATCCCGAGCACCCAAGTGGGACTACAGGAACATACCACCATGCCCACTCCACCTTGTGAATCTGAAGAACTGGAAGATTAAACAGACAATGCACACAGCAGAAGCAGCATGGTACAGCTTAAGAGATAAAAAACAAAACAAAACAAAACCTGAATTTTCTTGACTTTCTCCCTTCCTTCCTTCCACTTGAGTTTGGTTCTGTATTTTAAGATAGGGTTCTGTGTAGCCCAGGCTGGCCTTCATCTCACTGGGTCCTAGACAACCCTGGACTCCACCTGCCAAGAGCTGAGATTACAGGTATGTGACACCATGCCTGGCCTTATCAGTTTGTTCTTCATAGATGGCCTCCTATACAGATATCTGAGGTTTTACTCTATATTTTCCTTCTTCAGGAGTAAATGGAGTTAAACAATACTTTACTAGGGTGGTGCATTCTCTTCGTAAGAATAAATAACAAAACCATCTTAGGATTCTTTTTTTTACTTTTATTGAATGTCTATGATTTACACATCATGCACCAAAATCCTTCTCCTCCCCTCAGTAAAATAAAACAGACAAATAAAAAATCTTGTCATTGAAGCTGTAGTGTATCACGCAGTATAAACTTTTGTCCACATATTTTTACTTTCAAATGTTCATTGCTATGAGTCCTAGGTCTGGTTTGAGGCCCACATTATCGTTACCGGATCCTCATTGGGACTGTTATCAGATATCCCATTGTTGCTGTGTCAAGGAGATTCTTAATCTTTGGATTTGCAGGTCCGGCCTCTTCATGTGTTCCAGCAGGTCATACATTATACATGGGGTAGATGTTGGAGTGAGGTTGACTCAGAGCCCTGGATCAGGGCAGGGCCTGCTCTCCCGCACCTGTGTCATTGTGGCAGGGCCAGCTCTCCTGCTCCTGTGTCCTCAGGGCAGGGCACATTCTCCCACTCCCCCCCCCCCTTTTTTTTTTCAATCAGGGCAGGGCCAGCTGACCCACTCCTGTGTCCTCAGGGCAGGGCTGGCTCTCTTGCTCCCATGTCCTGGGGTCAGGGTTGGCTCTCCTGCTTCTGTGTCCTCAGGGTAGTGATAGTTCTCCAGCTCCCGTGTCCCCAGGGCCAGCTCTCCTGCTCTTGTGTCCTCAGGGTCAGCTCTCCTGCTTCTGTGTCGTCAGGGCCAGCTCTCTGGCTCTCGTTCAATTCACCAGATTGTTGCTGTCCGTCAAGGCCTGGATGGCCTCCTAATCCTGTGGGTACTCGATCTTGTGGGCCATCAAGCAGGTAGCAAGTGAAGGCCCCTTAAAGTCATCATTTGAGGTGCTCACAGAAAACACTGGTGTTGGCCCAGCTCAGCTTCTTGTCCCGGGGAACTTGTTGCTCTGTTGATTCACGCCTCCCAATTCTGTTTCCATTGCATGCTTCATCTGCCATTAGCCCCCACCCCACCTCACCCTACCTTGGTGCTGCCCCTAGTATCCTCCTCTGCATGATCCTGCTTTCGGTACTGAGCATGGCCCCAGCCGTGAGAGGAGGTCCATGCGGCCTGTGGTGTGGGCAGTGCAGTCCTTTCTTGGGCTCGACTCGAACAGCACCCCCTCCTCGAATGCCATCTCCTTGGCCTGCACGGCAGCTGGATCGAATGCCATCTCCTTGGCCTGCACGGCAGCTGGACCACAATCCGAAAAGCAGAGGCAGCAGTGGTGCCCCGGGGTCCCTGGGAACTCATGGGAGCATGGTCCATGGTCCTGTGGTGGAAGGGCATGGGCTCTCCACATGACGGGATTTCCTTCTTTCTGGGAAACACCAGCACTGTGTTTTGGAGCCCTCAGTATGGCCCTTTGGTGGCTTTGCAGTCACTGCTGTACTGTGGGTCAGACACAGTGTGTGATGGACGCCATCTTGGATGATCTCGGCTTGGGTATTTCTAATACATTGCGCTAAGTCTTTCCTCCCAATCAGGCCGTTCTTGGGGGGGGGGGGGGTGAACATTTCTGTGTAGCTCTGGAACACAATCATCCTCCTCAGAATGCATTGAAGACCTCATCTTTTGAACTCCAAGACCCCGTACTGCGCGGCCCCGTGCCACCCCATCTTATGATTCTTAAGGCGGAAAAGGCTAAGGTTTGAGATTAGTCTAAGTACTCAGTTTTACTTGCTACTTTGTTTTACTTGATGGCTGTAAACTTCATCCTTGGATCTAAGGGGATGGAAGACAGATACCATGAGAAGGTAATGGGTTCCAAAATGAGACCGTCTTGGCTTTGAAACTGAACTTGGCCATTTACTCTGTTACAGTGAACGTCAATAAACCTCTGTCTTCATTCTCAAAATCCAGGTTGATAAGATTACTGGGTAATTGAAATCCCATATGGAAAAAAATGGATACAATGAATACTGGTAAATAACTTCTTCTGTCTATGTGGTGATAAGAGAAGAGATGCAACTCACGAGTCAGTGCACAACATCGCTGGTACAGGAGGGACTCAATTTAAGATCGCCTCCCTGTTCACTATTATAACCCAGTGTTTTGCAAAGTCACTTGTTCCAACAGCACTCAGAGTGCTTACTAAAATACACATTTATGGGCCACTGACCAAATAAAATTAAAATTTCTGAGACCAAGTCCCAAAGCAAGTGTATTTTAACTAGTCCCCTAGGCAATACAAGTGTGTGCTTAAACAGAGAGTCATTGCATTAGAGAATCAGACTGCTTTTTCAATTGCAGAACTAAAGTTCATATTCCATTGGGGTTAATTTATTTATCCCCTTAAGGACTAAAAGCCTTCTCTGAAGACTAAAGACATATAAACAGAGAGAGAGAAAAAAAAAAAGACTGTGGTTAAAATTCAGTAATGCCCACTGAGCTGTGGCGGCACACACCTTTAATCCCAGCAGTCAGGAAGCAGAAGCAAGATGGATACCGAGTTCGAGGCCAGCCTCATCTACAGAGAGAGTTCCAGGCTGGCCAGGGCTACATACATAAAGAAACCCTGTTTTAAAAAGCAAACTAAAAATAATTTTTTAGGAATATCTGGAAAATTGTATGCACAACAGGTAACCCAAGGCTGGTTATCTAATGTCAATAACAAATTACATCAGAATCTAGGAAGAGACTTTAAGCACTGGGGACATTTGTTTTTCTCCCTCTCCAAAAAAGAAAGGACAAGGAAGAACCTAGGCCATTATGTAACAACGCGTGTTCAGGAAAGACCAGAGATGCCTTCTTGTGTATATGACAGAATATAAGATGGAGCGATGCAGGCAAGCGGTGCAGAAGGAATAGAGAAACTTTAGAAAGCCGTGCTAAAGGCCCCCAATACATGTTGTAAGGCAGTGGATGTGATTTTCTCATAAAACCATGACATTATGTTTATTCAGATGAGTTATTAATATCACTTGTTCTTATTTATGAGTTCTGCACCTGTGATGCACCAACCTTATACAGAAACTACCTGAGAGCCAGACACAGGCGGGGACGCACATCCGTAATTCACGCACTCTGGGAAAACTGAGATGGGAGGAACAAGGGTTCAAGCTCATCCTCGGAGCCATCCGAGGTACAATAAGGTCTAGTGCTGGTGCTTTGTATGCAGATGTTAACGTCTCCCCCCATCCGTATTGTTCGACAAACAAACCCTCTCACGTTTACCAAAATGACGTTTGTGTAACCTTGCCTCCAAATTATCCCTGATTGGCTACATAAGTTGCCTACATACCTGGGCAGGGTAGAGAAGAGCCAAGCAGACAAGGTTTGAGGGCTTGGAGGACAGAGGATGACAGAAGAGACAGGAGAGTTGCCATGAGTTAGCGTGGAGAGACGCTCATGGCCGGGAGGAGCCGGCTCTGAGGCTCTGCATTGCTGGTGAGAAAAAGCCCAGATGGAAAGCATATGCAAGTATTTATTTTATTTTGGATGGGAAGCAGCCCAGATAGGAATGATCAGAGAAAATTGGATGTGGCACTGGGCGATGAGGAGATAATTTAGGGAGTTAATATCTGCCCAGCCTCAGGTGAAATGAGGCTTATTAAAACCTAGCAGGTGGTCGAGCAGTGGTGGCGCATGCCTTTAATCCCAGCATTTGGGAGGCAAAGACCAGTGGATCTCTGAGGTCGAGGCCAGCCTAGTCTACAGAGCAGTTCCACCACAGCCAAGGCTATAAAGAGAAACATTGTCTCAAAACAAAAAATCTAACAGGTGTCTGTGTCTTTTATTGATTGATAGCTGGTTAAATATTAACTGTCATAATAATTATATAGATTAGTAGTAAATACTAGTAACCAATTTTTCACAACACATAAGCAAGTTTGAGCCTAGCCTGAGCTACATGAAACTAGATCAAAAACACTAAGTAGGGGAGGAGAGAAGGCTCAGGGGTTGAGAGCACATACTGCCCCTCTTGAGGACCTGAGTTCAAGTCCCAGCACCCACATCACATCAGGTGGTTAACAACTAACTGCCTGCAACCCTAGCTCCCTAGAACTCCAGCTCCAGTGGGAATCTCTGACCTCTCTGGGTACTTGCATTCATGTGCACATACCTCCCTCGACACATATTCATAATTTTAAAAAAGTAAGTAAACAAAGATTCAGAAAAAAGTCAGGTAAAGTAAGTATATGCCCAAAAAGGGTGTGTAATCTGTCACTTAAAATTTCAAAAAACAAACAAACAAAAACTAAAGAGGCAAGAAAATCATAGAAAGGGGTTTGTAAGATGCCAAGCCTGGAAAAAAGAAGAAGAAAAAGAAGAAGAAGAAGAAGAAGAAGAAGAAGAAGAAGAAGAAGAAGAAGAAGAAGAAGAAGAAGAAAAAAGATGCCAAGCCTGACAATCCGAGTCCATCCTCCATGCTAGCAATGGCACACATGCCCTGCCCTCAAACTCCTGTTCACAAAATAAATACAGTAAAAAAAAAAAAAAAGCAACAAAAAGTGGGTAAAATCATAGGAACTGTAAAGAATTGGAAAAAATAAAAATAATCCAGGCAGAGGTAGTTCACACCTTTAATCCCAACACTCAGAAGGCAGAGGCAGGCAGATCTCTGTGAATTTGAGGTCAGCTTGATCTACAGGAGTTTCAGGAAAGCCAAAGCTACACTTTGTCTCAGAAAGAGGAAGGAGGAGGAGGAGGAGGAGGAGGAGGAGGAGGAGGAAGAAGAAGAAGAAGAAGAAGAAGAAGAAGAAGAAGAAGAAGAAGAAGAAGAAGAAGAAGAAGAAGAAGAAGAAGAAGAATTAAAATATAAAAGGGAAATACTTGTGCAAAACAGAGATTTAGAACTGATAGAGTTAGAACTGATAGACCCCAGTAAAGAATTAAAAGAAAAATATTGCAACTAAACCAGAAAAATGCTAGAATAGTTGAATAGCAAAGATCAAGCTACTAGGGAAAAGTTTTGGGTTTGTTTTTTAAGGCAAAATAAAACAAGAGTACTCATTCAAGAAAAGAAGCCAAGTAAACAACTTGTCCTCTATTGTCTGTCATATATATCTATCATCAGTCCGTCTTTTATTTATCTGCTTTCTACTATTTATCAATTTATCTTCTATTTATTAATCTTCTGTTCTTTATTATCTATCAATCATATATCATCTATTGATGTGTCATCTATCTACTCTCTATTATCTATCATTGATTTGTTAAGCCATTATTAATTTTTTCTCTATGGCTGTTCTTGATTGGCAACTTGACTACATCTAGAATTAACTAAAATTCAAAAATGGAGAACCAACCTGTAAGGGACTTTTGCTTATTTTGAAGTGGGAAGATCAATTTCTGATCTTTGAGATAGGAGGACACACTTTAAATTCAGATCTTTTGAGCTGGGAAAAGCCCCACCTCTAATCGGGGCCATCCCCCTGCAGGAAGCCTGTGAAAGGACATGGAAGGAGGGAGCTTTTGATCTTTGCCTGCCTGCCCTCTCCTCACCAGCAGTACTTCTTCAGGGTTCCCGCATCTACTGAAGACCAGCTGAGGCATCCAGCCTCTTGGACTGAGCAACTACTGGATCCTTGGGTTT
This sequence comes from Acomys minous, assembly GCF_964271855.1. NCBI lineage: Eukaryota > Metazoa > Chordata > Mammalia > Rodentia > Muridae > Acomys > Acomys minous. Next base: position 70,438,336 of record NC_140490.1, read on the forward strand.
TCCATTCATAGCCAACCATTGTTGGATTAGCTGGACCACAGTCTGTAAGACATTCTAATAAATCCCCCCTCTGTGTGTGTGTGTGTGTGTGTGTGTGTGTGTGTGTGTGTAAAGAAAGGGATTCAATCTATAAGTTCTCTTCTTCTTCTCCTCCTCCTCCTTCTTCTCCTTCTTCTTCTTCTTCTTCTTCTTCTTCTTTTCGAGACAGGGGCTCTCTGTGTTATGCTTGACTGTCCTAGACTCACTCTGTAGACCAGGCTGGTCTCGAACTGACAGTGATCCACCTGCCTCTGCCTCCTGAGTGCTGGGATTACAGGTGTGTGCCACCACACCTGGCAAATTCTGTTATTCTAAGGAATTCTAACCAATAAAATCATCTATCACAGATCTATTATTTATTATCTATCATCTATCAATGATTTACCTATCTGATAATAATCAGTAAGGAAGACCATGAAAGAAAAGAGAAGATATCAAAAGTATAATTTTAAAATGATTTCCTAAAATAAAAATAGACAAATTAAACTGAACACAGGAGGAAAAAAACAATTGATCTTCAAAGAAAATGGAAAAAACAATCCTTTGGGAAAAGTGCAAGTCCCAAGAGATATAAAATCTGATGGCAAAGGAGAAACACTGGAGCTGGCAAACAGTGAGACAACATAGCACGTACACGAAGAAAGAGAATGTCAGACAAGACTCACTGAGGCCAGAGTGATCTTCAAGTCTCAGACAAATGCAACGAACGCGCAAGGCCTGGAGGAGATGGTGTCTTCCGCTCTTCTTTCTGAGTCTCCCTCCTACGATTCTCTTGTGCCACTGTTAGTGTACTGTGTCTTACTCCTCTCCAGCTTCTCACAAAAGGACGAATTCCGCATGGGGACATACATAGAACTGTGCTCTCTGTCTATGGAGTGTGTTCTCCTGAAGTGTTAGTGTTACAGCATGGCAAGAAACTTCATATGAAAGTTTAGGAGCCATAGTACATTCCACCGCCGGCATATAACACCACGTACTCATTAATCCTTAACTAGTGGACTTCTGAATTATTTCTAGTCTTCAGTTATAAACAGCAACAATGGCAATGTACATGTATTATTTTGCATTTTCACAAGTGTACAGTTGGAATAGATTTCTGTAAATGCGTTTGGTAGGAGGGTAATCACATGTGATTTTTGTTAGCTGTTCTCCAATTCTCGTCTATAAAAATCACACCATGCTATATTCTCACTAGCTGTGTCTAAGAGTGCATATACCTTTCCCGGGTGTGGCAGTGCATGCCTGGGACAGTCTCCAGGAGGCAGAAGCAAGAGAATCGGAAATTTAAGGTCCACCTTAACAACATAGCAAGTTTGAGATCAGCCTACACTACATGAGCCTCTCTCTCCGAATAAGAAAGATGAAGAGAAAAAAGTATATATTTCTTCCAAAGTCTAAAGAGCAGATCAGATTGTCAAAAGTCAATTTTGTTCTCATGATAAGAATATCTTTAACTTATGATGTGTTTATCAGGGTATGGCTTCCTTGTAAGGGGGGAAGGGGGGAGGGCCTATTTATCCTTCTGCATCTGGGATAAGCTGAGTATAAGACAGCAAAATCATCAGATGTTTTTGGATTATCCATGGTCCTTTTAAGGAACCCCTCTCCCATATGCCTGTCCCACTAAAAGACTCATTGGTACCCCAAATTGGATGTTGGCGCAGTCATTATATTGGTCTGTCAGAAGCTCCCTTTCTAAAGTGCATAGGTGTGTGCATTGTATCTCCCCAGGAAAAGTCTGTCACACGACAATTGGCGCTATGAACAGGATCTAGCAGAACCACAGCTAGGGAGTAGTAATTGCGTGGTTTTGGCTTTTGGTACCAAGGCATGCAACTGAGGATGGGGCATCCACCTGAGCGGTGGTGGTGGATATCTTCAGATGGGTATCTTTCCTTATTTGGTGTGGGATACTGTGCCTCCTTTCTATGCCAGACTAACCTGTGATCCTCTGCTCTTCCTTTTAGAGAGCTAAGATGACATGTGTAAGCTGAGAGACAGGGGTAGGAGCTAGGCTCTGCCAACTGAGCTACGCCCCATCCAGCTGTCTCCTTTGCATTCACCCCTAAACCACGGAAGTGTTTCCTGTATTCAGGGTTGGCTTCCTCACCTCGCAGATATTTAGAGTCTTCTAGGTTGACTAGAGTCTACATAGTTGACAAAAGTAACCATCCCAGATGGGCTGCTCAAAGCAACATGTCAGGATAACTGGATCACTGTGTGTATAGGTGCATGAAAGCTGACATTAACATGCTACATGTGACACTACGATAAATTCTGAATAGATAGAAAAAATTTAAAGAATGAGAAACCACAAGTATAATCACTAGAAATGCCAAGATAGACATCTTGTATAACTTTGGAATAGAAAACTATTCCTATACAAAAATCAGAAGTAAAAATCGATGACTTCGTTATATGCATTCTGCCTGTTGAGGGATATCGTGGAGCACGCCTTTAATCCCAGTGCTCCCGAGGCAGAGGCAGGTGAATCTTTGAGCTGAAGGCCAGCTTGGTCTATATAGTGAGTTCCAGGTCAGCCAGGGATACATAGTGAGGCATTGTCTCGGGGGGGGGGGGGGGGGGGAATCTGATGTCTACAGTGTGTAGATCACTCATGCTCCCAGCATCACCCTTTGCAGGGGGGCTCAACTGTAGATCCTGGTGAGAGAGAAGATTGTAACTATAACTTGGCAAATAAACAGAACATTTGTCCTCTGAGGGTTTCTAATAAATTACCACAAATGAAATCTTCCTTTGAAAAGATTTTTTTTTTGCTATTTTTATTTATGTGCATGTCCCTGCATAGATCTATATGTTCCATATGTCTTTTTTGGTTTTGTTTTGTTTTGTTTCTGTTCGGACAGGACATCATTCTGTAACCTGGAACTCTCCCTATTTAGCCTACATTGGTTTCAAACACCTGATGACTCTCCTACCTCAATTTTTCAAGCGCTGGGGTTACAGGCATAGACTAGCATGCTTGCTGCTAAGAAATTTATTTTTTCTGTTTCGGAAGCCAGAAGTGTGGAAAGCAAAATCCATGTATTGGCCAAGCTCTGTGGTATATGGCTGAGCTCTCTCTTATGTGTTCCAGAGACTCTGAGAGTCTCCCAAAAGTGTGTGTGTATGTGTGTGTGTGTGTGTGTGTGTGTGTGTGTGTGTGTGTGTGTGTGTGTACATACATACATGCTTGGGGAAGGTGGGGCCTAGTGAATCTGGTCAGTTTTAGGGACTTCCTGAGTCATTTCTTTTGTGAGCTTAAGGAACTTCGTTGCAATATGGAACATTTATCTCCCTTTAGAACATCTTTTTGTTTCACCTCCCCTTAATATCCTGAGTCCTAATATGGGTTCACCTGGGTAGGACGTTGGCACACAACACAACATACGGGTTGCTTGTTTGTAACATGGTCTGGATGGTAAGATGCAGTAACATAGCCATAAAATTGAACACGCCTGCCTGTGTGAACAAAGACAATACGGGGTGATTGTAACTGTAGGCTCTGGGGATACAGGGGCTCAGGACGCCAGTGCTTAGGGAGGGTTGCGTGGGAGTGAGCGATGAAGGCAAGTGTAACATGCAGTACTTATGAACCACAGTTTTTTCTTATTTTTTTAACAAAGGTTTTAAAGACAAAAAGGGACAGATTTACAAACAGCACTTTCATGCTCTTGTTGCAGAGTAACACGTTTCTTTAAGGCGGCCTAAAGCTGGAAGCCACTATGCATAAAGGCTCACAATAAGACTGGCAGGGGTGAGATTTGAAGCCACATCTGCAAGTAATGGCATCTCAGTCTAGCACCCTTAGACCCCATTGGCACACTACACACAAGCAAATTCCTACGACTGACCTTAGTGATGTCAAAGGAAAGTATGTTTACATATGACTGATTCTGTAGGCGTCTCAACCACCAACAGAATCTACAAACAGGCGCCCCCTCCTGTTGACACCTCTGGCAGCCTCGGCAGCCTACTCAAAGATGTCCTCAGTAGAAGCCTTCCTTAGAAATCAAGGGCTCACTCTCCAAATCCCAAATCTCAGGCTTCATCAGGGGTTGGTAATCTTTGCCAAAAGCAGGGGTGAAACACCGGAGCCCACAGGCAGGTTTTTGGAGGTATGTGCTCAGCTTCAGCAGGTTGTGGGACACGCGTACTCCCCAAAGAGCTGCGTGTGTCTCTGCGCCTCTCTCACTCACACACCGTTGGAGGCGGGTTAAACTCCCTAGCATTTTCCTTCACAAATGAAGTGGAGACAATAAAACCTAGCTAAATTTTTGATAACAGTTTTATTTTACCTCTTAAATTTCATTACTCGGGAGGTTGAGGGCTGAGTATTTGGGCTACATACATTCCAGGATAACCTGGGCTACAGACTGAAACCCTGTCTCAAAACAAAACTCCCAAAGGCAAAAGAAAATATTTCATTTCTAGAGAATATATAAAAGCTATTTGAGGAGTTCCCAGCTGATAGCCAAGTTTAGTGTCCTTATTTGTGTCACTTGTATTCCCGACAGCTCATTTGTGACAAGTGTTTAGTGTATTAGAGGACACCATGGGGTGTTGTGTCATTCTTCAGATAATGGAGCTTTAAAATAATTTACACGCACAAGAAAACCACGCGAATTACTTCCCCCCTCCGGACTTGCCTCTCGGCTCCACCATTTCTTTAGTCCCCCAAACTAGCTCACCTCCTCTTTATTACCTCTATTTTAGAGCCTAAACCAGTAGAGGCACTCAGGAGTTAGGAAACAAGCTTGGTTGCTCCTGCGGCAGCTTCCGCCCTCTATTGTCACCTAAAGAGTTCGCTCACGTTCACGAACTGCACAGAAACAAACAATATTTCAGTGTTTTAAGTGAGTTGATGGTTTTGATGGGTTGTATCGCAGATGTAGGTAGTTTCTTGCAGCTTGGGGTGACTTCCTTGAAAGAAAGGGGGGGGGGAGGAAATCTGACTTCGGAGTGATCATAGAAATGTGAAAAAATTAGGATCAATAGTTTTAATCGAAAGCCGGCTTTTAGTGCCTTCTTAGCGCAGTAGGCAGCGCGTCAGTCTCATAATCTGAAGGTCCTGAGTTCGAGCCTCAGAGAGGGCAAGTGCTTTTTAATTAAGAAGCCTGGCGGCAAATAACGTTTCTCAAACCTGTAGTTTTATTATATGAAATCTAGATTCTGACAGCTGACTCATACCATGAATGTAATACGGCCTTATAATGTAGTCCGTTGAACTCTTTTTCTTTTTACTTCAGTGCCTCTTGTTTACTGGACGGTTTTTAATATACCGACCATAATTCGTTACATAAAGCTAAGTATGTGCCTAATATACATCTGACAGTTACCTACTAACGCTCTAGAAAACTGACACAAATCTGGAGGCTTCGAATAACTCAGATACGCTATCTTGTTCTTGTGAAGTCACGCCTCGGTCGGGCTATATCTCAGTCTCCGAGGGACTTGGGGTGTGTGGTCCGTGGTCAGTTGACCCGGAGTTGCAAATTCAGATGTCTACCACAAGGTGGCAGAGTTTGAGAAAAAATGAACCACGGAACCTTTTCAGGGCGCCTGTCGGCATCCAATCAGAGAATTGACGTATCAGGAATTCCGTTAAACTTCTTTCACTATTGATTTGAGTTGCTAGGGGCTTTATAGTTGTGTTTCAAGTTTTAAAATTTTAAGAGTAAAACCCACTAAAGCGAGTGTGGTGGTGTACGACAGTAACCCCTGCATTCGGGAGGCCGAGGAGAGATTGCTACAAGCTTTAGGCTGAGACCTGGTCTCAAAAAGCCAGCTAGCAGACCTTGCTACCTACTATACAGTTCCGTGTGTCACTGCCGCAATTACAGGCCAAGATCTGCTATAGGACGCCAAAGTGGCTCTACATCATGACATAATCATAACAACTCCAAAGAAACACTTACATTAGCTCCTATAGGATTTTGTTGTTTAGGAGACCCTAGGACCAGCTGTCAATGTCAGTGACATAATAAGGACTGAATAGGACCCGCCTTGGTAACCCATCACCTGGTGATCAGTAGCTAACCTCTGGGAGGACAAACTGACTAGTTACATTCCTCTCTCAACACATGGGCACGGTCACATAGGTCCTTTAAAAAAAAGTATACAGTCTGTCTTTTATTGTGGTGGAGACTGCAGAGGTTGCTATTATTGATTGTTGGGTAGGGGGGTAAGCAGGGTCGCTCTATGTAGCCCAGGCTGTCTTTAAATAAGTCTCTGCTCCTCAAGTGCTGAGGTCACAGGCATGAGACACCATGCCAGGCTTCGAATGTTATTGGGCAGGTCACTCAAGACCAACGGGGTTTATTAAGTTTGGGAGTCCCGAGTGACTGGTAATCAACAGCTCTCAATCATCTGTTGACAGAATGAGGAATTCTGCCTTCTGTCCAATACCTCTGCTCTGTGTATAAAACCAAATCCTTGCGCAATAGGTCACAAACATTCAGTGGGCTTTTACCAAAACGGGGCTTATGATGATTAAAAACACATCTGTGCAGCACAGAAGTGTCTCTTAAGAGTTTAAAGGCCATTCTCAGGCACATAACATCAAAAGCATAAGACCTCACTCTCCAGTACTCCACGACAGGACTCCTAGTTCGCAGTCACCAGCAGCTAATAAACACAGATAACCTAGCTAGTCTCACGCACACTAAAAAAATAAATAAAATAAATAAATAAATAAAAGCCTTTGGACTTTTAATTCCTCTGACTCTGAGCCCCAATCTCTCCCTCAGTGACACACTTCGGGAGGGCACTCTGGTTTTTATTTGTGTCTGTTCTATAAGGACCCCCTGGAGAAGCTTAGCCTAACACAGTGACTTCCTATCATGTTTGTTTAACAGTAGCTACCTGGAAAACCTTGGCTTGTGACAAGTCTCTGCAATCTGTGTCTCCATCTTCATGTGGGCTTTATTTTACATGCCTGTCCCTGAATCTAAATCTTCCTCTTTACACTTGAAAAATCTCCAGTCACTGGACTGGACTTAATCCACTAAGAACATCATCAAAACTGAGCTCTTCCTGCTAGGTGAAGCAGAATGCACTTGGGAATTGAAAGCAGCAGGGTCAGGGTTCAAGGTCAGCCTGGTCTATAAGAGACCCTATTCCACAATGAAACAGATTAAAACAAAACAGCAGCAAAAGCTGATTGCATCTGCAAAGAAGTTTATTTCCAAATAAAGTCACATTAATACAAGGCACAAGGGATTAAAGACTTAATATATCTTTCGGGAGAGGGAGATACAATCCATCAAAACATGCTTAGAGTGTTCATTCGTACATTTAAAGTAAAAAAGGGACAAACCAGGCAGTGGTGGTGCACACCTTCAATCCCAGAACTAGGGAGGGAGAGGCAGGTGACCCTCTGAGTTTGAGGCCCCCCTGACCTACAGAGTGAGTTCCAGGAAAGCCAGGGCTACACAGAGAAACTCTGTCTCAAAAAAAATAAATAAATAAAAATAAAAATTAAAAGTATGGGGTGGGACAGAATGTAGCTGACCATTTGTTTATGCGTCGTGTTCATTTCAGATATTTCAGGTACATTTATCCATCATCTCTAGTTGACTCCACTTGGAGAGCTTATAACTTCTGCCCACTGAGCTAAAGCAAGGCCTCAACCCCTGTGTGGGCAGCTGAGGGTAAGAGAGGCTGGGATCTACTTCAACAGGGTCCCCATCAGAACGAGCAGAACAGAGATCCAGGCACAGCTACCGGCAGTTTTCTGATTGTTTTGTGCTGCTACTCATCGTACTTACAGTGATGTATTGGTGACACGATGACACCTTCCACTGAGCAGGAAAATTTTAAACAAGGGGCCAGAGAGATGGCTCAAGGGGTATGGGTACCAAGCCACCGAGCCTGACGACATGGTTGTGTCCCCAGAACTGACATGGTGAGGGAACTGACTCCACAGGTTGTCCTCTGGCCTCCATATACCCACACACATGCACACGTGCACACACACAAATAAGCCTATACAATATTCAGAACATGTGCCAGTGATTTTACTGGAGCAGATTCTAGGTGCCTGCCTCACCTCTCACCTGCCACACCTCTCACCTGCCCCACCTCTCACCTGCCCCACCTCTCACCTGCCACACCTCTCACCTGCCACACCTCTCACCTGCCACACCTCTCACCTGCCACACCTCTCACCTGCCACACCTCTCACCTGCCACACCTCTCACCTGCCACACCTCTCACCTGCCACACCTCTCACCTGCCACACCTCTCACCTGCCACACCTCTCACCTGCCACACCTCTCACCTGCCACACCTCTCACCTGCCTCGCCTCTCACCTGCCACGCCTCTCACCTGCCACACCTCTCACCTGCCACACCTCTCACCTGCCACACCTCTCACCTGCCACACCTCTCACCTGCCACACCTCTCACCTGCCACACCTCTCACCTGCCACACCTCTCACCTGCCACGCCTCTCACCTGCCACACCTCTCACCTGCCACACCTCTCACCTGCCACACCTCTCACCCACTCAAACTCCCACCTCATACACATTTTTTAAGTCCATCTCCCCAGCAGACACAATAGCCAACACATTTCCTTACTGTATATATTCATTTTGCTGTGGATGTCACTCCTACACTGGCATGTAAGACTTCACGGAGTTTCCGGTTAGCTTTGCTCACAGCTGTGTTTCCTCTCTTCGGAAATATGCCTACCACAGAAAAGGCGAACAGTTAGTACTTGTTGAGTTAGTGGATGAGACCATGGGAGACTTTGGCACAGCTTTCCAATCTGCTCTCCCCGCACTGCCTCGCTTGCTCTCCTTGCTCTAGGCATACTTGGGTCTAGGCAATTTTAACTTCCAGTCTATTATCTGTAACGCTTTCTGGTTATTTCCTTGAGAGGATTAATTTGTATTCTTCCCAGAGTCTTCAAAATGCCAAAGACAGAGCTGGCTGTGTCACTTGGTAGTCCAGAGGCTGCCTGGCAAGTTGAAGGTTTGGGTTTCCTCCTACAAGGTGAAAACAGAGAAGGTGGACAAAGGGCCCAGCTCCCCCTACAAACATTCTAGTCCTTTCTTCTAATGGCTGACTGTGCTGGACATGTTTAGGATCTGGATAGGGCATATCTGTGCTTGTAACTGCCCCTAAATATCTTACAAAATTTTAATGTAAATTTATGAAAAGTGATGACATCTGGTTCACCTGTTCTTTTTCGGCCAAGTTTGAATTTCATTCATCTCCATAAAAACTATGTTGTTTCTAAAAGTGTGAGGACCATATAGGTAACATTTTAATAATTCCATTTTATTGGTAGGAAAGATGTGAAAACACAAGGCCCCACTGGGAGTCGAACCCAGGATCTCCTGTTTACGAGACAGGCGCTTTAACCAGCTAAGCCATGGAGCCACGTGGTGGCAGGTGGGAAAGACAGATGGATCTATCCCATTTTAGCTCTACACGGTGGAGGGAGAAAATTAGTTTACACTGTCTGAAGATGCCCGGTTTTTGTTGTTGTTGTTGTTTTGTGGGGATTTTGTTGTAGTTGTTTTGTTTTTCAAAGAAGAATCAGCAAAGATGCTACATTTTCTCTGGTCAGGCTGCAGACGTCACACACGAAAGGAATCAGTCCCCGTGTCTGATATTTTCCTCTTGTCTCAAGGACCCGCATTTGTGTGGGGGCTGGGTGGGTGGGGGAATAGAGTAACTGACAAAGACCACCCAAGGCGTAGTAGAAAAATGTGTAGGTGTGGCACGTGTGCGTGCCGTGTGAGTTATTGGTTTGCTTCCTTAAGAAGTTGCATCAAAACAAAATAACAATAAACGCCGCCATTTGTACCGTGCTCGCCTGCTAGATTTGCTGGCGACTGAGCGGGCTTGTAAAGGCGATCTTCAGCTACAGGTGTCCACAGGGTTATGACGTCTTTGAACCTCATCAAACGGATTCTAAGGACCATAAAGACTTGTTCACTAGAAGCCTCTGGAGAGGGGGGTTGGGGAGGCCGGAGCCTGCATCCTGGACACTGGGAACCGGAATGGCTTGGTTTCCTCAGAGTGGCGGTGGAGGGAGGGCAGCGCTAGAGCCAGGAAGCTTGCGGTGCTGGGGTTGCTGGGTAGGAGGAGGGATTCAGGGTAAAGGATGGGCTTCTAGGAACCAGCGGCTCTACAGAGGTGGGGTAGGCAGGACACATCTTCTAAGGGCTGGGGAGGACCTGGAGAGACGCCAACAAATGCAAATGGGGGAATTAAGAGCTCCCAGAACACCTTCCGCAAAGGGCTTTCACCGTAAGGACTTTATAATATCAAGCAGAAGGCTGGGGGATTTCTTCTTGCTGCTCTCGTTAAAAATAACAAAGCCTGTGGTGGTGTACACCTGCAATCTCAACACTGGGATGGCTGAGGCAGAAGGATTGCCTTGAGTCTGAGGCCAACGCGCCTTACACAGCTCTGTTTTAAAAATAAACGAACACCCAAACAGAACTTTCTGCTACTAACTCCAGACTGCAGCAGGGAAATGTAGACCTTCCAGGGACTAAGTGAGGTCATCGTCCCGGAACCTGATTCTTCATTAAATATTTTGTGACCCACTCCCTCTGTGATGCTAACTGCCCATTAAGGTGTTTGTGGGACAGGCACAGTGTGTCTGGTCACATGATGGTTGTGGGAACTTTTGGCTTAAGCAAACTTCTCCAGCGATAGTGTTTATGGTGGTGATAACTAGGAGAGTAATATTAATACTCAGACTACTACAGCAGGCTGGAGTGTCTGCCACACACCTGGCCAGTTTGCCTCTTTCTAGAAGGTTTTGTGCATAATTTTCCTTGAGAACTAAGACCAGTCATAAGAACTGGACAAGGAGAGAAATGGAAAGTTTTTGTTGCATTTATAAGTACTTTTACAGTATTATCAGTACTGTCATCATTTGGTCACACATCCCAAACGGATACTCACATCTCATACAGCAAGGAAACTTCTGGCTTCTGCTTCCCCTGGCTTTGGCTTGGCTGTGCTTTGCATGTGACATGTCCAGCACCGACATTGCGTTTGAACACCTGATTCTCAGCTGATGGTGGCTTTAGGGGGAGGTTTAGGATGCAGGGCACTTCAGGGCAAGCCTTATGGGGTACGGCCTGTCCCTATGAGCTTTCTGAAGTTACCTCACTTACTTACTTTTGCTGCCCGGGAAACACCACCAAGCTGCCGGAGGCGCAATCAACGAATAACCAACATGAATTCCCGCCCCCCCCCCCACATTGGCCAGAAGGATAACTAAGGTTGGCTCCTCAGAACAGTGTTTAGGTTCTCCTAACCAGAGGCATAGAATCTGCATCTTTTCAGAGCAGCAACAGATTTGAGACCTCCTAGATTCTCAGGCTATTGAAGGGCTGAAGGTGAGAGAGTGCAGGCTTCTGACTCCCCCACCTCCATCCCCCATGCCCCACCTCCATCCCCCATGCCCCCACCTCCATCCCCCATGCCCACCTCCATCCCCCATGCCCCCACCTCCATCCCCCATGCCCCACCTCCATCCCCCATGCCCCACCTCCATCCCCCATGCCCCCACCTCCATCCCCCATACCCCCACCTCCATCCCCCATGCCCCCCTCCATCCCCATGCCACACCTCCATCCCCCATGCCCCCACCTCCATCCCCCATGCCCCACCTCCATCCTCCATGCCCCCACCTCCATCCTCCATGCCCCCACCTCCATCCCCCATGCCCCCACCTCCATCCCCCATGCCCCACCTCCATCCCCCATACCCCCACCTCCATCCTCCATGCCCCCACCTCCATCCCCCATGCCCCCACCTCCATCCCCCATGCCACACCTCCATCCCCCATGCCCCCACCTCCATCCCCATGCCCCACCTCCATCCTCCATGCCCCCACCTCCATCCTCCATGCCCCCACCTCCATCCCCCATGCCCCCACCTCCATCCCCCATGCCCCACCTCCATCCCCCATACCCCCACCTCCATCCTCCATGCCCCCACCTCCATCCCCCATGCCCCCACCTCCATCCCCCATGCCCCCACCTCCATCCCCCATGCCCCACCTCCATCCCCCATACCCCCACCTCCATCCTCCATGCCCCCACCTCCATCCCCCATGCCCCCACCTCCATCCCCCATGCCCCCACCTCCATCCCCCATGCCCCCACCTCCATCCCCCATGCCCCACCTCCATCCCCCATACCCCCACCTCCATCCTCCATGCCCCCACCTCCATCCTCCATGCCCCCACCTCCATCCCCCATGCCCCCACCTCCATCCCCCATGCCCCCACCTCCATCCCCCATGCCCCACCTCCATCCCCCATACCCCCACCTCCATCCTCCATGCCCCCACCTCCATCCCCCATGCCCCACCTCCATCCCCCATACCCCCACCTCCATCCCCCATGCCCCCACCTCCATCCTCCATGCCCCACCTCCATCCCCCATGCCCCCCTCCATCCCCCATGCCACACCTCCATCCCCCATGCCCCACCTCCATCCTCCATGCCCCACCTCCATCCCCCATGCCCCCCTCCATCCCCCATGCCACACCTCCATCCCCCATGCCCACCTCCATCCCCCATGCCCCACCTCCATCCCCCATGCCCCACCTCCATCCCCCATGCCCCCACCTCCATCCCCCATGCCCCCCTCCATCCCCCATGCCACACCTCCATCCCCCATGCCCACCTCCATCCCCCATGCCCCACCTCCATCCCCCATGCCCCCCTCCATCCCCCATGCCACACCTCCATCCCCCATGCCCACCTCCATCCCCCATGCCCCACCTCCATCCCCCATGCCCCACCTCCATCCCCCATGCCCCCACCTCCATCCCCCATGCCCCACCTCCATCCCCCATGCCCCACCTCCATCCCCCATGCCCCCACCTCCATCCCCCATGCCCCACCTCCATCCCCCATGCCCCCACCTCCATCCCCCATGCCCCCACCTCCATCCCCCATGCCCCCTCCATCCCCCATGCCACACCTCCATCCCCCATGCCCACCTCCATCCCCCATGCCCCCACCTCCATCCCCCATGCCCCCACCTCCATCCCCCATGCCCCCACCTCCATCCCCCATGCCCCCCTCCATCCCCCATGCCCCCACCTCCATCCCCCATACCCCCACCTCCATCCCCCATGCCCCCCTCCATCCCCCATGCCACACCTCCATCCCCCATGCCCCCACCTCCATCCCCCATGCCCCACCTCCATCCCCCATGCCCCACCTCCATCCCCCATGCCCCCACCTCCATCCTCCATGCCCCCACCTCCATCCCCCATGCCCCCACCTCCATCCCCCATGCCCCCACCTCCATCCCCCATGCCCCACCTCCATCCCCCATGCCCCACCTCCATCCTCCATGCCCCACCTCCATCCCCCATGCCCCCCTCCATCCCCCATGCCACACCTCCATCCCCCATGCCCCACCTCCATCCTCCATGCCCCACCTCCATCCCCCATGCCCCCCTCCATCCCCCATACCCCCACCTCCATCCCCCATGCCCCCACCTCCATCCCCCATGCCCCACCTCCATCCCCCATGCCCCACCTCCATCCTCCATGCCCCACCTCCATCCCCCATGCCCCCCTCCATCCCCCATACCCCCACCTCCATCCCCCATGCCCCCACCTCCATCCCCCATGCCCACCTCCATCCCCCATGCCCCCACTTCCATCCCCCATGCCCCACCTCCATCCCCCATGCCCCACCTCCATCCTCCATGCCCCACCTCCATCCCCCATGCCCCCCTCCATCCCCCATACCCCCACCTCCATCCCCCATGCCCCCACCTCCATCCCCCATGCCCACCTCCATCCCCCATACCCCCACCTCCATCCCCCATACCCCCACCTCCATCCCCCATGCCCCCACCTCCATCCCCCATGCCCCCACCTCCATCCCCCATGCCCCCACTTCCATCCCCCATGCCCCCACCTCCATCCCCCATGCCCCCACTTCCATCCCCCATGCCCCCACCTCCATCCCCCATGCCCCCACCTCCATCCCCCATACCCCCACCTCCATCCCCCATACCCCCACCTCCATCCCCCATGCCCCACCTCCATCCTCCATGCCCCACCTCCATCCCCCATGCCCCACCTCCATCCCCCATACCCCCACCTCCATCCCCCATGCCCCCACCTCCATCCCCCATGCCCCCACTTCCATCCCCCATGCCCCCACCTCCATCCCCCATGCCCCCACCTCCATCCCCCATGCCCCACCTCCATCCCCCATACCCCCACCTCCATCCCCCATGCCCCCACCTCCATCCCCCATGCCCCCACTTCCATCCCCCATGCCCCCACTTCCATCCCCCATGCCCCACCTCCATCCCCCATGCCCCCACTTCCATCCCCCATGCCCCCACTTCCATCCCCCATGCCCCCACCTCCATCCCCCATGCCCCCACCTCCATCCCCCATACCCCCACCTCCATCCCCCATACCCCCACCTCCCTCCAACGTTGCTAGAAGAGTTTCATGGAGCCTCCAAGCCCTAAGAGTCAAGTGTCCCAAATTTCTAGGCCCAGATGTTATAGCATTAGCTGCTGTAAGAACCAAGGGGCTTGACCATCCATGACTCAAATGATGCAACCCTAGTTTTGGATCGCAGTGCCTAGGGTGTGGGAGCTGCAGCACTGCCTGGCACTGACTGCTTCCACCACCAGTTCCAGATCAAAGCCAAAGATGACAACTGCTCTCACGTGCCAGGCTGCTGGCAAGCAAATCAGAGTAATAACTCCCCACCTTTAACACCTGGAACAGGAAATCACTGCACTGTCGAGCCCAGAGCCATAAGCCTGTGGTCCTCTAGGCTTGTACCTATGTCAAGCCCTAGAGCCTCTCACTAGGGCTGTGACACTCAAGGACCAGAACTGCAGAGACCAGAAGAGCTACCTCTCCCACTTACTTCTCCATCTGAAGAGAACAAAGTTCTTTAGCCAGCTGACCATTGACAGCAGGGCTTCCTGTAGGGCTGTGGCACCTCTGATTCAAGATCAGGTTTAGTTGCTTTCTGATATTTTGTTTTGTGTTTATATGTTTCCATAGCTTAACTATAAGTATGAACTTGTAGGGGCTTGCAAGGTTTAGCTAAGTGGTCAGCATAGCAGGCTGGCTCTAAAAAATCTGAACTGGGCATAACTGCAGGACCTGTAATCCTAGCTACTTGAAATGCTGAGACTGAAAGATTGGAAACTCAAGGCCAGCCTGGGCTACATACCTATGTCTGAGCTTCAGATCTGAGCTTCCATGTGTCTGCAGTACAGCTTGATGCTTTTAACAGTACCAGGGAAGATTCTAGAACACTTCTGAGAAAACCAGAATGTTGAAGATGTAAGAGGAAGGTCAAGAAAGCACATAATAGTCGCTGAAAAACATCACTCCGAGTCCATCTGCTGTGTGTTCTTTTATTTATTAGACTATTGTTATTATTTGCGATAGTGATAATAGGAAAGAATCTGAAGTTGGGAACACTCGGCTGAGACCAAAGTACACCCGTTGGTGTGAAGAACATCTGTGTCCAGGTACCATGACCAGAAATCACTAACAGAAAGGCATCCAGGGAGGCTCTGAGAGGGTCTGACCCAGGGGGACCTTGGGACACAGCACTGTGGGGATGCTCCTCTCTTCATGAGGCAGGGTTCTGCTCTCAATCTTCAGAATCCCCTAAGAAAACTGTAGGATGGTGTGTCACCAAGTGGGCTAAACAGAACAACAACTTGGCACCACATGCCCAGATTGGGAGGAGCAGAGGCTGGGAAGGGAACCCAGAGGATCTGGCCACTCGTCCCCACTTCCTTTAACCCATGAGGGCAGTGAATGATAGATTAAGATCTTTGTGGGTCACTTCTTCGATATATAGAATTGTCTGGGTCATCAACTCTAAAATGTGACCTTCTTTTGGAGTAGATTAGGAAAACAATATATCAGAGTCAGATATTTGGGCATATTTTTTTTTCTTTGACTTTATTTTCCAAGCATGTTTTGTCTACCACAAATAAACTTCTATATAAGTTCGTCAGGAGCTGCTCACCTGCGCCTTAGTAGGGACTCAGGTAGTGCTGCGCGTGCTGTGGTCACCTGGAGGCTGCTGAGGGAGTAGAGCAAAGACACTACTTGTAAAGCATGTCCTACAGGGTGAGGGTCTGGTTTAGGTACTCGATGATGTCCGCCTGGACAGTTCTGACAGGAGTCTGGTGGAACCAGCGCATGACAGGAACTCCATCGGATCCCACCAGGAACTTCTCAAAGTTCCAGCGGATGTCATGGACCTTCATGGGATTCCAGAAGAGATATTCTGGAGAGCCCAAAAGTTCAGAGGTGGGAGGGCAGGAGTTCTGGAGCAGGGATATGAAAAAAAAAATGGAAAAGACAATCTCATTTCTGCTTCTATGTTGCCCGGTCTCCTCTGCCCATTACTGTACTTCTTCATGTTTTAAACTCCTTCATATGTTTCAAGTCCATCACAGACATATCAATGTAGTGCCACCAGCACTCCAAGGCCATTCTAACCAGGTCAGATTGTCTGACAGTGAAAAGCACCCACTGTCCTGCCTCTCCTCTAGTCTATGACTTCATCATGATGTCTTAGGAAAAGGATATATAACTTCACTCAATAAGGTCTGAAGCTCGGTGTGTGTCAAGCTGACAAAACTTAATCTCCCAAGTGAAAGTGCTGGGATTTCAGGCATGAGCCTCCACACTGGAGAGGACTTTTCCATATTAGACAGCTCTGTAAGGATCATGTCTTTGTTTGGAGACAGGACCATGTTATGTAGCTGTGACTAGCCTGGAGAGGACTATTTAGACTAAGTTAGCAGTCAGAGCCATCCTCCTGCCTCTGCATAGTGAGGACTGGCTGTATGAGTTATGAGCTACCAAGTTTTCACGTGTTCATCTTTTGTGCTACAAAAGGCAGTTCATGTGCTGTAGCCTCACCATACCTTCCTGTTGGAATAAGTAATTTGTATTCAGTAAGCTGATCTTTTGTTTCAGCTTGCTGTGGATGAGTGAAAATACCCACAGGGACAACTTGAACTTGGTTCTGCAGACCATTCTCTGGGGACAAGTGACTAAGTAATCCTCGTGTCCTTCTTTCCTGTGTTCTGTGGTTGTAATACTCTGACACACACACCACCCCACCACCACCACCACCACCACCCCGCCCAGGACGGGTTTCTCTGTGTATCCTTGGCTGTCCTGAACTCTCTTTGTAAACCAGGCTAGCCTCGAACTCAGAGCGATCCGCCTGCCCCTGCCTTCCCAAGTACTGGGATGGCAGGTGTGTGCCACCACGCCCAGCTACCCTGTGGTTCTTGTCCTTTGGCACGCTCTCTCTCATCCATGTCTGTGTCATCTCCTGACTTTATAAGAGATCTTTGGGCTGGAGAGATGGCTCAAAGGCTAAGAGCACTGTCTGCTCTTCCAAAGGTCCTGAGTTCAATTCCCAGCAACCACATGGTGGCTCACAACCATCTATAATGAGATCTAATACCCTCTTCTGGTGTGCAGGTGTACATGCAGGCAGAACATTGTATAAAAAATAATTATTTTTTTTTAGGTTTTATTTAGGTTTTTATTTAGGTTTTAAATAAACCTTTAAAAAAAAAAGAGAGATCCTTCAGGTAACCTATTAATACATGTTAACTTGTATCACACAATTCCTTGAATAAAGTCTGGATTTGATTAATGATTATTGAATGAACAAATCATTAGCAGTCAGAAAGGGAGGTGGGTCCAGGTCAGAGCTATCATGTATGTTGGCTTCACGCCTCATTTCCATGAACGTACCCCCTTTTAAGGAATCCCTTCTCATCACAGGCACCAGCCCCACTGCTTCCAGGGAGTCCGACCTGGCCGATCCAGGTTTGCTCACTCACCTTTAGGAAAGAGTAAAACTTCTGTTCGTTTTCTCCATTCACATCACCTTTCTCAAAGAGCTGGAAATTGGGGGCATAGCCGCCGCCTGGACGCACGTATCTACAGGGAAGCAAAGTGTTCCTGACAAAATCCAAGTTAAGTCAAGGTGGGATAGGAAAGGTCAGCACTGGTCCTCACGACGGGACGGAAAGGACCGCAGAAAGAGAGAGGAGCAGGAGGGGTCTCTGGGATCAAGATCCCAAGCAAGGGATATCGTGGAGTTGAAGGAGCCCTGACATTAGGCACAGGGTAGTCTGACTTCAGATGCTCTGGCTCATCTCTGTTTCCTCTATTTCCTTCCTTCTCCCAAATGTCTTTTCCTTGGATCTTCCCAAGGAAGCCAAGTGTGGAAAGAGTACTTGGCCATTCCTGCAGGGCAAGATGAAATCCAAGGCAGGCACCGTGACAACAGCCTTCAGCCCACTCACTGTTCTGTCACCTACTCTGGAAGATTCTAGAATGGGGAGGTATCTGGGCCGATGAAGGGAAGGGCATCTCTAGGGCTCCGCGTAACACTCACTTGAGTCCAAGGAGAATCTCTGAGTTCCTTCCAGGTTCTTGTTTTCCAAACTGGTTGCACGGGAAGCCCAGAATGACGACGTTGAACTGGTGCAGCGCCTCCTGCAGGGCGTTCAGTTCTGCGGGTAAAAGAAACGTCAACAGCATGGGCAGACTTCCTGCTCAAGACTCAGGAGGTGGACAGCTGGCTTTACCTCTCTTTCACTAAGAACTCTAAGAAGCTACAGGCATTAAGTAGGTTGAGCAAATAGCTGTGACACAGATCCCTGACAACGCCTCTCAATGGCTGCCGGATTTCCCCAGTCTCATTGTCCTTTGCCTGGCACACACAGAGTTTACTTAAATCAAACAGACATATGCTGATTAGACTTATGAAAAATCCTACTGGATTCTAAAAGGAAGCTAGACTCAGACTGCATTGCCTTCATCCGCCGGTGGATTGGTTTGACCAGATTTTTTGTTTGTTTGTTTGTTTTTGTTTTTAATGACAAGGCAGGCAAAATGGACGTACCCTCCTCCTGTCCCCATACCATGTCTTTTGATGACACCTCTGACACTGTAATCACTTTCCCAGAAGCTTCTTTGCCCTTGCATATTGGAAGTGATAGAAGGAAAGAGAAGGTCCAAGTCCGGCTGCACACTACTGTGTGTGTGTGTGTGTGTGTGTGTGTGTGTGTGTGTGTGTGTGTTCATTCAGACATGACTGTGGAGCATCTTAATTTGTCATGGTTGACACTGTGCTTGTGGATAATCCTAGTGCTTGGGAGAAAGAGTCTGGGCCTTGCACCTGGGGCTCATACATGCTAGGCAAGTACACGGCCAACTCAGCGCCTATAAAAATATTGTATACAAACATTCTTACAAAGGCCTGTGGTGGCGCATGCCCTTAATGCCAGCACTCTAGAAGAAGAGGCAGGTGGATCTCTGCGTTCTTAAAACAACAAAGTTCTTAGCATGTCAAAGTATATCTGTGGCTTGCACAATTCATGTAGAAATCACTATGACTTTATTTGCATCAACAAGAATATAAGGTTCTTCCATGATGGACACAGCAGAGGGACGGAGCACACCCCCAGATTGCCCACTCACTCCAGTTACAGCTGCCGGGGGGGGGGCCTTCATTCTTCCTCTTCTCTGTCATTTGGGGGTGCCTCCTGAAATAAAAGCTCAGTCTTCTTTCCTGGTGGTGGTAGCGGTGGCAGCGGCATTGTATATGTGTGAGTGTGTATGACATGTAAATGTGCAGAGACCAAGGGTAGATGGTCCCATCTTATTTTTTCTAATATATATATACATTATATATATATATATAATATTTTTTGAAATCCAGTTTCTCACTGAACAGGGGGAATCACTGTTTTACCTAGACCTGTGGCCAGGCAGCCCCAAGAATCCACCAGCCTCCTCTCCTCTTGTCGCCTAGTTCTAGGCTTACAGGCGTGTGCCTCTACCATGTGTGGATTCTTGTAGGTCCTAAGGAACAGAGCACAGGTCTTCATATGCGTGCAGCAAGTACGTCATGCACTGAGCCATCTCCCTCGCCTGCTGCTGTTTGGTTTGGTTTGGACGCAGGGTCGTAAGAAGTCGTCCAGTGTTTGAGAATGACTTCCAGCTCCAGATCCTCCTGCCTCTAGCGCACGAGTGCTGCGATGACAGGTTTGTGCGCTGTGTTGAGCATCGCTGAGGACCAAACCCAGGACTTTGTGCATGCTGGGTAAGCACTCTGCCAACTGGGCTGTATCTCCAGCGACATCATTTGTACTATAACTCCCCGTTTTCACTCTTGGTTTAATGCAAACCAGTCTCCAGTACTCTGGCCTGGGAGTCACAGGGAGGCTTTGGTGTCCTATCAGTGAACTCCACAGACCATCAACACCATAGTACACAACTATGGTCAACCATGACAAATGAAGATGCTCCACAGTCATGTCTGAACGAACACACACACACACACACACACACACACACACACACGTACACACACTCAGAGTCTAAACCACAAAATGACCCCACACATCACCTTGCCAGTATTAAATGACTGCTGCTGCTTTGCCAGGTACAGCTTCAGCCTCTCTGTCTCTCTCACTGTATAGCTATGATCTCTTGAGATAAGCACTCACATAATTGCCCCCTTCTTCATTTCTTGTCAGTGCTTAATCCGGAGTAAAGCTCTAGTTCCTTGAATCCTTCCTCCACACTACCCAACGCCAGCTCAGGGGCATGAGGTAATCCAGGCACTAGAAGCGGCTGAATTGGGGGGGGGGGGGGGAGTGGCTTCAGGTTTCCCCGTCCACTCCCATCTCACAGTCATTGTGTTTTCTCAGCGCTAGGTCCCAGCAACACAGTAAAAGCCTCTGTGCTCACAGTAGGGTGATGTGGCAAGCTAGTTCCGGGAGGGATTTGGAATTTGAGTTCTTACCAGGATACGTCGCTGTCAGGCCACAGAAGGATGCCACGTTGACAAAGAGCATGTGCTTTCCTGCATACTGCTGGAACTGGACGTACTCTCCGCCATCCAAGGTCTTGGCTCCGTACTCATAGATGTTTCCAGCCACGCCTTTGTTGCAATCCACCTGTGATATAGCACAAGTAACTGTAGTGGCCTGATACGCAGTACGCCTCAACACCCGTCAGCATTCTCAAAGCACTTGAAGATCCTTCATGCAATATCTTAACATTCTAAATACTGAACAATTTCTCTTTGAGGAACTCCACACCCAAGCGGGCATCGGTGGTGAATAGGCCTGGGTGCCCATAGATGGCGCCCTCTCAAGTGAGTTGTGATCTCACCCGATAATAAACAACCTATAGCTTCACAGCTGCCAATCAATTTTACATGCATTTTTACCCTTTGCATGCCCCCACAAAGAGGCTCAAGCTCAAAGGTCAGACTTAAGGACATGTATAAACATCCTGAGAGCACTTTAGAAATGCTAGGCTCCCAAACAGGCATATAGGATCAAGAAGTCCAGGACTGGGACCCAATCACCAGTGGATTCTCACTTTAGCTAAGGTGTGGGAGTCACAGTGTTCTGTGAGGAGAGGGTCCCTCACCTTCTACAGAAGAGAGCTGGAGTTGGCAAAGGATACATAAGTAACAAAGCCACAAGTGAGGTTGAGATTTTCAATGAGTTTCTCTGATTTTAAAGTTCAAATATATCAGTCGGTCAAGTCATCTGCATTAGCCCTACTCTGCCTTCTAAGACGTATGCATGCATTTTTTTTACAGGAATGGCGCCTGACTCCCCATGTGGACAGGCTTGGATACCAGCCCCTGCCCCTGGCTCCTTGTGAGGACTTTTGGCTACTGCCCCACAGTGTGGCGATTGTCCAGCTCCTTAGAACAGCGCTAAGATCAGAGGACAAGTCCTTATACTGAGCTGAGCCCTGTCTTCACCTTCCACATCCCCCACCCCTACCAAGGCACTGAAGAAAATTGTGCCTCTTTCCCTACCCGTGGGGCTCTGGGAGCCCAGACCCACTGCCCTTTCCTCTCCTCTCCTCTCCTCTTCTCTCTCTCTCTCTCTCTCTCTCTCTCTCTCTCTCTCTCTCTCTCTCTCTCTCTCCCTCTCCCTCTCCCTCTCCCTCTCCCTCTCCCTCTCTCTCTCTCTCTCTCTCTCTCTCTCTCTATCTCTCTCTCTCTGAGTTTGGCTCAATTGGTCTAAGAAAAATTGCCCTCCCTCCCAACTCACTTGCTGCTTAAGCACTGTTTCTAGAACAGTAGGCTGCTCCCAGTCACAGACCAGCATGGAGTAGGGCAGGGGCTGGAGTGTCAAGCAGCCACCAAGGAGGACTGGAAAAGACATCAGGGAGGGATGAGGGAGGTTACCTAGCCGTATTCACTTCACAGATCCATGGGGTGCAGAGAAGCAGGGAAGACGCATGGAAAACGTGGCAAAGCACAGTGACTAGAGGCAGAAAAGCTGCTGTGGCAGAAAGGCCATTGGCCGAAGGCTCCAAAGAAAGGCTGTCAGGCAGCTCTCTCCCCTCGAGAACAGGATAGACCCCTGAAACCCATGGTAGCCATGTTACTTATCAGATGTTAGAATCAGTTTAGGTACCCCCTATAGGGCTCTTACCTTCGATTTTTGAGGATTCAGAGTCTCCTGAGCCAAGGCAGCCAAAAACAATGGAAAAAGACAGGAAGCCCAGAACTGCTTGGCCATGGCTGTACAAGGAATAACGGGTGAATCTTGAACCTTAGGAACTGTGACCCCTTTTGACTATCCCCGGCAGGCACCAGTTTGAAGATGTACAGCCAATCAGCGGGCTGCTTTCACTCTCCACCTTCTCCCCGCTCTCCACTTCTGATACAGGAGACAGGTGGGTAGGCACGTGTTCTGGCAGGTGAAGGTGACGTGAAGGTGGATGAGTTTTCTGTCTGAAACCCGAGATGCCATGCCTCCCCACTCCCGGTGACTGCAGTAACTCGTGCCACTGAATCGCAGCCTGCTTTTCCACAAAGCATTCATGAGGCTTGCATGCGAGCTAAGTTTGAAAAGCAGTGACCCTGGTTGTCAACAGTGATGTGGCCAGGAGACACAGGTACTCCCGACCAGGGGAACTCTCTTCCCCCTTGGGGACCTCTGCTCAGGGAAAGGCAGGTCCTTGCCCATGCTGCAGCAAAGGATTTCGAGATCAGACACAACAAAGCAGTTAGTGAGTTTCTCAGGTATTTAGAAAAGAGTCATATAGGGAAGGCAGTGCACACGCCCAAAACATAGCTGCACATACGGCTGTCGTTTCCTAGGCCAGTTCTCAAAGCTTGTAATTTATAGCACAACTGAGTGAAGCTCAGGATTTAAGTAAGGTTTAACAGTTAAAAACCACACATGCTAGTTTAGTCTGCAAAGATTTAAATGCTAATTTAGTATTTTGTATGTGATGTGTGAGTGTGCATGTGAGGTCAGAGGGCAACTTTGTGGGGCTGGTTCTCTTCAGCCTTACATGGCTCCAGAGATTGAACCCAGGTCCTCAGGCTTGTGAGGCTAACACCTGTTACAGACGGAGTTATCTTGCCATTCATGGCTTGATTTTTTTTTTTTTAAGGCAAGATTTCATGCACCTGATGATGGCCTTGAACATCTGGTCCTCAGGTCTGGGCTAATACAGATGTTTACCATCACACTTGGTGTTCTCTGACGTTGACTGTTACACCCAGGGCTTGCTTCCTGTATACTGAGTGAGTGTCTACAGCCATCCTGTCTTAGTCAGAATTACTATGGCTGTAACCAAAGTAACTTGGGGAGGAAAAGGGATGTCTGGCTTACACTTCCACAGCTGGTCATCACTGAAGGAAGTCAGGACAGAAACTCAAAGAGGACAGGAACCTGGAGGCAGCAGCTGACACAGATGCTATGGTGGGGTGCTGTTTACTGGCTTGCTCAGCCTGCTTTTAAATAGAACCCAGGACCACCAACCCAGGAATGACAGCACCCACACTGGGCTGGACCTTCCCCCATCACCCACTAACTAAGACAATGCACTACAGGCTTGCGGCTAGTCCAATCTTATGGAGGCATTTTCTCAGCTGAGGTTTTCTCCTCTCTGATGACTCCAGCCTGTGTCAAGTTAACATAAAACTAGCCAGTACACCACTTACTTTCCTTCCTTCCTTCCTTCCTTCCTTCCTTCCTTTCTTCCTCTATTTTATGTTTTTGGTGTTTTATCACAGTGTTTGTATGTGCACCGCATGCATGCCTGGTGCCTGCAGAGGCCAGAAGAGGACTTTGGATCCCCTGGGACTGAGTTCCAGACAGTTGTGGGCTTCCACACAGCTGCTAGGACTCAAAACTCTAGAACAGCAGTCAGTGCTTTTAACTGCTAAGCCATCTTTCCAGCCCCATAGTTTTCTTAAAGAGTCCCTCCCACCCACCTACTCACCCACTTTAAAAATGAAATTGCAAAGCTCTTTAGCAAGCCTTACTGTTTATATTTAAGGGTGAATGAGGAACGCCAGCACAATAAAGCTCAGAACTGCACATTCTGGCCAAAGTAACAACAACTCAACGGTTGGTTTTAACATTCATTCTTCTCTGATATGTTTTTAGGAAAATACAAATTACTTCTGCAGGCAGTTTTGGCTTGATGCATTGTTTTGGGATCTCTTGCCCTTCTGGCACCAGAACTGGCAAACTGGATCCCAGGATCTTTCTCTTCTTGTGTCCCTGTCAGTCGTTTCCCATCTTTCTGTTCTGCCTCAGGATGACCATCATTTGTCCTGTCTCTTGAAATTTCACCAATTTAAAAAAAAAAAAAGTCGAGTTTTTAAAATATGAAGCCAGGCTTTTGGCGCTAAATGTCCGGAACTCTGACCCCCACTCTGGCCCCTGGGGAAGAGCTCCTTAACAGAGGACAGGTAAAAATGAGGGGCGCACACTCCTAGTGGGAAGTTATTGAGGAGAAAACTTCAGGCTCTGAGGTAGGAATTGCCCGGGCTGTGGTCTCCTCCTCTGCAGACACTTGTAGTCATCTCTGCCTGCCTATCCTAAAAAAATGGATCACTGTGAAGTTTTAATAAGATAACAACCACAATGTTGTTCCAAAACCTTTGAGGTGGGTGTGAGAATTGTATTTCCTGGCTGCTTCCTCTTGCACCCTCTCCCATCTACCTGGTTTTCACTGCCAACTTCTGTTCACGAGCCAGCCCCTCCTCTCCAGTTCTTTGCCACCTGCCCTGCCCCTTCCAAGCTCACACAAAAGGCCTTCTCTGGAAATGGGATCAGGATGGAGTCCAATTCTTGTGAGCTCTTAGGAGTCACACTTTTGTTATCTGGGGTCTCTGTGCTGCTCTCGGCAGCCTGTAATCCAGAGTCTGGTCACAGACACCTGATTCAGCCATGCCGGTCTCCAGGGCCCCTGGGGCAGCTGTGCAGAAGGCGTTCCTCTTGGCGCACATCTCCAAGTTCCTCAGCCTTCTCCCATTCTCAGCTTTAAGAACGGCTGAGCCTTACAGTGATGCCTTTTCCCAGCTACAAAGGAGAGCATAGATTTATAAAAGGTCACATGACTTTATTTTTTTTCCTGTTTGTTTCTGTTCTTCAGATGCACTAACTAGACGTGTTGAGAAAGTGAAGAGTGGTACATATTTGCTCATTCATGCATTCATTTATTCATTTATATTTATTAGCAGGATCCTACTCTGTAACCTTAGCTAGACTGCAACTTAGGATGTAGCCCAGGCTGGACTCGAACTCATGGCGAGTCTTCTGCTTCAATGTCCCAAGTGCTGGAGTTGCAGGCATGAACCACCTGGCTTAATGGTGATAGATTTGTGGTAGTTTTTCCTTTATTATGTTTTTTTGTGTGTGTGCACATTTTTCTTGTACTGCCTAACGCTTGAGGGAAACTCAGATCCAGGCTGGCAGTGGCTTTAACCCTGAGCTTCTATGACGGCCACTGGCCCTGACTTAACGTCCTCCTGAGGCTCTGTTATTACCAGAGCTCCTAACTTCATCTGCATCAGGAGAGAATGTTTTAGTGGTTGGTGACACAAGAGAAAGACTGTGTAAAGATAAACACATGCCTTCCTGGGAACTGTTGGTGGCCATTGTTCCCACTGTAATGTGCCTGGAAGATGCCACCGTGTCCACACATAACCGCAGCATCTGAAACACTGTAAGTACTCTAAAGATGTAACCAACAGATGGCAAAGAATTAATATCTCCCCAGGGTCCTGTGCTGGGGGCAGGGAAAGGCGGAAGCTCAGCTATTACCCAGAGGAAGAGCTTGACTCCCAGCTACAGCCGTCACACAGCACTGACAGCTTGCTTGACAGACCA
This sequence comes from Acomys minous, assembly GCF_964271855.1. Lineage (NCBI taxonomy): Eukaryota > Metazoa > Chordata > Mammalia > Rodentia > Muridae > Acomys > Acomys minous. Next base: position 70,464,585 of record NC_140490.1, read on the forward strand.
GAACTCAGGCAGCACACATCGATCAGGACTTCTTAGGTAAGAACACCCCTCACCCTCTAGGCAAACCTAAACCTCAGTTCAATATCCCAGAAATGGGCCTGGGGGCCATGAGACCTCTTTACTTGTTCCTCTTCCCGTGTGGCCACAATGAATGAATTCTTCTTTCTCTGCTTTTCACTGTTGTCTCTGTAATTGGCCTGCTGGGGAGAGGTGGCTGAATCTATTTACTGGGACTTCCAGGATCGAGGTTTTTGACCCTAGTAACTCCAGTCACAACGTTCATAGTGCCTTTCATAACCTCCGTTGGCCCCCCACTTATGTTGTACCCCCTTTGTTTCCTGTATATGGTAACATACCTTCTGTTGGGGTGGTCTGTGTTCCAGGGTCATCAATCAGTACTGATCATGCTGCCTAGACTCTCTTTGTCCTGAGAAGGTCTTTACCCATTACTAAATGTGTGGTGATTTGTTACAGGAAAGTAGCACAGACTTTCGTAGAAAGTGAGGTGCAACTCTAACAGATTCATGAGTAAAGTCTCTGGAAGTGAAAAAAGAGCAGAGACTTTTAAAAAATTGAGGTGCATCATGTGACTGTGGCAGGTGTTTCTGGTGAGGGTTCAACAAGAAATGACGAAATACTATTAAAAGCTGAAAGAATGGATAAAGGCACTGAATAGATAGTCTCAGTAGAAGACAAGTGTGGTGCATACACATAATCCTAGCACTTAGGAGGCTGAGGTAGAAGGATCACAGAGTTGAGGCTAGTCTGGGATACGTACTTATGTCTTTAAACCTTGTCTTTAAAGAGAGAGAGAATATGCAAGTGACCAAAGGGTACATGAAAAAAATCAACATGACCAAACAACATCTAATTTCAAATGTAAAGCCCAGTGAGACATCACTTTCACACCTGCTAGGATGGATATGTGGGAAAGGCAGCGCAGTACTGGCGGGGATGCATGCCGCCGGAGAAAGTGAACATCAGAACAGCCTTCACTGCCTGCCCCACCCAGTCTCGTGTAGTAAAATGTCCCTTTGCCTCCCTCATGGATATATGTGGCTGCATTTAAGAGTAATCCAGATAACCCAGAATAATCCCTCCATCTAAAAAATTCTTATCTTAATCATTTTTGCAAAAATTGTTGCCCTATAAGTACATTTACAAGTCCCAGAGACTAAAACCCTTTGTCTCTTACCCTACTATGTGGCCCCACATGCTCACGCGCACGCATGTGCACACGTACACACACATAAACACACACACACACACACACACACACACACACACACACACACACACACATCTTCATTGCTTATGCCTTTCTCTTTTGCTCATCTGTATATGGCCCAGAGAGAACACAAACTTGGCTTTAACAATGACTGAGAGCTAAGGGACCAACAATGCTAAACCCTTGACAGTCAGAGTCAAATGTGTGTTCTGCTGTCTGAGCTCTGCGATGAAGTCCTGATCTAAAGGTCTCCTGTAGCGAGGAAGGGTAGGTGAGTCAGCAGACACCAACTTGGGTTTTTGTTCATTGGTTTTTTGGTTTTTGCTTTTGTTTTGTTTTGTTTTTCCATATCTTAAAGACGAAAGGTGCATTGTCTCAAGATTTTCCCATTTTAGGGCCTAGTCCTAAGACCCAAAAAAGACCACCTGTATTTCTGATCAAACAGCAATAAATTTTGTGTTCCTACAATTTCTTCAATAGCACCAACATTTTCTTTAAATAACTCAAAAAGAACTCAAGAGGACACTTTATTCACATCGATTGGACTATTATAAAAGATGCAACTGAGGAACGGGCAAATGAAAGTAATGTGTAGGGCGGGACATGGGGTAGGGAGATGCGAGCTCCGGCACCTTGTTGTGGGTACACACGTCTCTCAGCCCCACTTCAGAAGCTCCGAGCACTGTTGTTTAGAGCATTTTACGGAGGCTACATTTCCTGAACCTTACTATTTAAATTGGTCATTGATGATTGATTTAAATCTCAAGTCACTATCGCTTCTTTGCAAGAAGGTAGAAGTGAAGGCATCAAGTTTCTAATTGTGCCTTTATTTCTATAACAACTAGCACCATTTTGAAGACACATTTGAGTCATCTCATTGGCAAACAGAAGGCACACCTGTCACTCAGGTATCACAGAGGCCTTTTGGACTCCTGTATTAGAAACCGGGACACCGACTAAATGGTGTGGAAGCTTTGGGTTATATGTCAACAGTTTTTTTTTGTCTTAATCCCAGCTGTGGGATATGGGGGGGGCCCTGCTCCAGTTTGTCCTCAACTGATAACTGCCTCCTGAGAGGGTACATGATGTTTGTCAGCAGTGAACTGCCTCATGCAGGGCTGTGGTCTTTGCCAGTGGGGATAAATGCCAGACCCAGAGAGAGACTGAGGACTCAGAGAAAGAAGAAGGATGCTGGTGCCTCCCCTTGCTGCTCCTGGTTGCTGTTGATGTGGTTTGATAAGAAGTTGGAGATGTCCTGAAACAAGGGTTGGACTTGTTGCCCTAAGCACCAGCTAAACTGAGGAGATGCCCTCATCATGTTGGTCTGTGGACAAGCCTGTGGTGAGTTTTCTTGATGGGTGATTGACGTGGGACACCCAGTTCACTGTGGGCAGAGCCATCTCTGAGAAGGTCATACTAGGTGCTCTAAGAAAGCAGGCTGAGCAAACCACGGGGATCAAGGCAGTAAGCATCATTCCTCCAAGGCCTCTGCATCAGTTCCTGTCTTGAGCTCCTGCCCTGACTTTCCCCAGTGATGAAGTGTAAGATGAAAGGAAGCCTTCCCTCTGTTTTAATAAAGGGAAGTTGGATGAAGGATTTGGATAAGCATGGAAATAAGATAAAGCTCTCTTCCTCCTAATCGCATTTATTAAATAAGCTCATAATCATACACCGTTGTGAAATACAGTCCCTGCAGATTCTTGCGCGTCACAGCACAGGAAGCGGCTGTCGCTTGGACGATCTTGTGAAGAAAGTTTCTACAGCGAACAACACGGGAAATACTCATACCCGCTTCAGGAAGGGAAGGTTTGCCTGCACGCTGTGGGTAGAGAGAGCTCTTCTCTACCACACGGGGTCGGGGGTGGGGGTGGGGGGTGTGGAAGGGTGGGAGTGGAAGGTATACATGCGCCCTGCTCTTCCCTCATGCACTCAGAATGACTCTCCCGAAATGCAACCCACGTGAGGCAGGTGTAATCCCGCCCTCTTTGGTCACATTTTTGAGACCCGGGAACTCAGGCTACATTTTAAAATGCTCGCTGTGCTCCTGTTTGCTGCTCTGACATTGCAAACTGTCTGTGCAGACATTATAAACTGCCTGCTCTGCGTGCGCTACCCCAGCAGCCGTGTGTATTCCTAGTACCACAACATGCTCATTGCTGCTCTGGTCACAATCACTACAAAATGAAAACATCCTAAATATCCATCAACCGAAGACTGGGTAAGCAAAGCACAATACAGGCACACAGTGGAGTTTCCCTGAGCTATGAAGAAATAGGCAATTTCCATGTAAATGAATGAAACTGGCAAAACTATACTAAGTAGGGTAACCCAGGCCTAGAAATAAAACCACCACATTTTCTTTCTTTCCTTAAAAAAAAAAAAAACAACTTATTTATTTATTATGTGTACAGTGCTCTGCCTACATGTACCCCTGCAGGCCAGAAGAGGGCATCAGATCACATTACAGATGGTTGTGAGCCACCATGGAGTTGGTGGGAATTGAACTCAGGACCTCTCGAAGAGCAATCAGTGCTCTTAACCTCTGAGGCACCTCCCTAGGCCCACATTTTCTTTCATATGCAGATCCCAGCTTCCAATCTTTAGATCTGTGTTTGGCTTGGAGTAGCTATAGCATCCCGGAAACTAGTAAGGGGCCTTTATGGGTGAGGATATAAAGTGCCAAAGGAGGGGGGTGGGGGAGATAGGAGAACACACAGGTGTGTGAAGGAGTAAGGGAGAAAAATGGGTGGAAATGAGGGGAGTTATAGCAGAAGAGGCTGTAGGGTTAATTAACACTAAGACACTTGAAAAAAACATACAGAAACCTACTATTTTATAAGTTTCCTAAAAAGTAATATTTTAAAGGAAGAGTTTAATTGGAGTTCCCCTGCCTGGGGGCTGTTTTTCTCCTAGAAACCATAGGTTATTCACAAAAAGTCCAATGCCAGATGCTGTTGGTTGGTGGGGTCCCAGAAACCCCTAACACAATGCGAACTGTCTCCATTCCCATTAGCTGTCCACAAGAACTTGGTGAGGACACTTGGTGAAGACACTGCACACTTTCTTGTTATGCTTTGATTTCCAAACTCTGGGTTTCTGAGACAAGCATTTGCTTACTTTTTTTTTTTTTAAGTTGTTATTTTGGAACATGTTGTCCCTTTGTTCCAAGGGACAATCCAGTGAAACACCCGTCAGACCTTGAAAAGCCAAAAGAATCAAATTCATCCAAAGGCCCCTGAGTCAGTAGTGTTGGCTTGTTGCAAACCTTTCTCCCTTGCTCTCGCCGCTCTTGCACTTGAGTCAGAACGGTGTGGGTTGTTGAATTCCTGTAGTTAGGCATGAACACAGCACCGTCTCCCACACACATCTCCGGCCCAGTCAATCGGGTGTAATGGACAAGAACAAGGCCTCCGAGAAGACACATTATTCCTCTCACCACTTCCCTATCTCAGCCTCCAAGGAGCAGATTTCCTTTTGGAGCCCATTGGAGGAGGGACACTTGGCATTAATGACAGACCTATCAGGAAGTCTGTAGCAAGCCAGCTGCCTCAGTGAAGCCTCAAGCCACAATTTGGCCATACCTCCCTAACCTTTATCACACCAGGCTTAGAGGTGGGGAGGCTCAGAAGGCTTAGAAAACATAAGCCTGAACATTAAATACAAAAGGACAGTTGTTTTCAAACATGTATTATGGGGATTTCCACCAGGTGCGAGGGGGTGGGGGCTTGGGAGGGGGAGAAATAAGTCGATTTGAATAAGAATTCAAGTTTCCGGTCTGGATCTCCACCATTTCGAGACTTCAGTCAAGTCATCTTGCCTTTCTGAACTTGCTTTTTCCACTGCAGATTTGGGCGAATGACGTCTGCCCCGCCTTTGTAACTGGCTGGTGGTAAAGCCGAATGAGATCCTGGTGTTCAGCAGGTTCGTGCACTATGCAATTTATGTAACCAGAAGTGACATCCCTGACAGCAGGCAGGGCTGGAGCGGGAGTGGGGGTAGGGGTGGGAGGTGGGGGGGGTTGTGTTTCACTCTTGAATTCTAGAGGACAGGAAGAGCCCGAATGGGGCATCTACAAAAACAAAAACAAACAGACAAACAAAACCCACAACAACAAAGGGTCTAACTCAGAACAGCCAAGGAAAAAAGGTGGGTGAACAGAAGTGTCTGAGCTGAATATGAGAAGTTGCAGAAGATTCCATTCGAATCTGCGAGAGAGAAGTGTACCGTGTCTCAAAAGGGTTGGCATGTGTTCCCTTTGTGTTCGAAAGAACTAAAACAAACAAACAAAATTAAAACAAAAACAAAAATTTAAAAATTAAAAACAAAAAGAAGAACAACTAAAACCAGAAACCTCGTGTGGAACCTCAGGTGGGGTTATGTCATGAACAAAAACTAAAATCCAAACTGCTGCTCACTGGGAATGTGACCTGGAGCAAACTGCCTAGCCTCATCTGAATCCCAGCTTCCAGGAAGACCACAGTCTGACTGGGAAAAACAGAGCAAGAAAACCAGGTCTGACTCCTCCCACTCCGGCTCCCACCACATTTAAGAAGACAGGAGTTTTCAAGTCAGGAAGCTTTTAAAGATTTTTCAAGACATAGTTTAGGTTAGCGTTGGATTGGCTTTTCCAGACTTGATGTAAGGCGCATGTCCAACTACTTGCAGCTGAGATTTTTAACTGTTACAATTATATTCCTTGTCATTTCAGTGGAAAACTTCTGGCCCCTTCAAATGCACATACATCCATGCAACTGTGTAAGGGTCTCTCCGTCAGTGATGAGCCATCTGTGTGGCAGTGTTAGCTAGCAGCTAGCTGGGAGTCCTTTGGTCTATCCAGATAGAATTGGTGTGTAAGCAAGGACAAGTTCGGGTGGCTCCTATCTGATACCCTGTCTCTCTTAGCGCTTGGGAGAATCGGGTGTCAGCAATAGGCCAATTGGAGTGGCAGCAGGGGTGCCCTCTAGTGTCGCAGTTGCTGTGCAGGTCTTAGGTATTGGGACCCTTAGCCCTTAACACTGGCCAGGGCCCTGCTCTTGGCCTGGGGTCTGAGGCCCTTGTCTTTACAGTTCTCCTAGCAACCTGCAGCTTTTTCTTCTCTGGCTCTTTGTAGCCCTTTATGCCTCTCCACTCTCAGCGGTTAGGCGCTGGGTGCCGCGCTCTTCTGCGAGATGTCAACAGGAGCTCCTGTTGCCTTCGCTATGCTGGTTTTCTCCTTGTGTTAACAGCTCAGCCTTAACTGCAAATGTGTAATGCTGCAACACTAGAAAAGGCAGTGTGGGGTGTGGAAGAGCCTGCTCACTGAGCTCATCTGGACCAATCACAGCCACTTGTTTAGACAAATGACACTTTTGCCTCTTAGCATCAAGCCTCTGCTCTGATCCAATCACGTAGGCTTTTGTGGACCAATCCAAAGCCTTACCTTTTTTATCATCAAGCACAGTAGTCCCTCTGCTAGGCCCTCAGAAAAAATGCCCCTCTGGCATAGGCAGAAACGGTTGCCGGATCACCTAGAGTTCATCAAGGCTTGTCATAGCAAAAAGTCTGGTATAAGCTGTTTCAAACAGCCCTGGCTGGAGATGGGCCTTCAGGGGCTGGGACAATCACTCTCAAGGATTGATAATTACATCACGTTCCCAAGCTGTCTATAGAGAGTTCCAGGTGGCTGATGTTGGTAAGGATCGTCTGGCTAGCTATTTTAACCCATAGCCTTTTTGCTCAAAGCAACCATGGCAGCGTGGCAGAGTCCAACGGCTGCTAATAAAGGAGTCAGATGGCCTCATGACTACTTCTTTGCTTAAGTTCAGGAAGATGAACATCAGAAAGAGTGCAATAAGAACTTACAACTTTAAAAATTTTTTAAAAAAAAAGAACTTACAATTAACAATCATGATGATTTTAGGGTATTTTGCTAATGTGGTCTGTGCTGTTGACAGACACCATGTAGAAGCCCAGGAGCCACAGTCCCGCTGATTGCAAAGGGCAAGAAAGCCCCTCTTGCGGTGGTATTGATGACTATAGACACATTTGAGAAAGAGGAACATAGAAGGCTTCGGTTACAACCCCTATCTCCACCCCCACCCCCCGCCCCAGCACTCCCCTCCAAGTAACAGCCCCAAAAGGAAACCATAAAAGAGAACCCTTAGCCGGGCGTGGTGGCGCATGCCTTTAATCCCAGCACTCGGGAGGCAGAGGCAGGCGGATCGCTGTGAGTTCGAGGCCAGCCTGGTCTACAAAGCAAGTCCAGGACAGCCAAGGCTAGACACAGAGAGACCCTGTCTCGAAAAACCAGAAAGAAAAAAAAAAAAAAAAAAAAAAAAGAGAACCCTTAAAATTGTGACAGGGATGCTGAAGTGACAGTTTTTCATGGGGGTGCAGGTGGGGAAAGACTCAGCGTCCTTGGGAGGCTGGCCACTGGGAGTTTGACCATGCTCCAGTGAGTATATGGGTAACACAAAGGGGCCTCTTTCTTCTTTGTGGGGGGCAGTAACAATGACATGGGAGCAGACATGGGAGAACTGGGAAGTGAGCATGGTTGGGTGCATACTGTAAAATTTCCAAATAATAAAAATATGTTGGGAAAAAAAGAAAATTACTATGTTAGGCAAATTAACCCAGATTCAGAAAGATTCAGAAAGGCAATACCATATTATTTCTTTCAAGTATGTGAGTGTGTGTGTGCGTGTGTGTGTGTGTGTGTGTGTGTGTGTGTGTGTGTGTGTATGAAGGGTTAATATAGGTCATGAAACTAGAAAGAAAACCATGAAAAGGGAAAGGGGGGTCTTAATGAAATGGGGGAGAGATGAAAGGTAATAGAGAACAGAGGTCATGAAAGTGGGATGGATGCCGGGAGGTGGTGGCGCACGCCTTTAATCCCAGCACTAGGGAGGCAGAGGCAGGTGGACCTCTGTGAGTTCAAGGCCAGCCTGCTCTACACAGAGAGTTCCAGGACAGCCAGAGCTGTTACACAGAGAAACTCGGTCTTGAAAAAAAAACAAAAAACAAAACAAAACAAAAAAAGATAGAAACTATTGGAAGCAGGAAGTAGATGGGAGGGCAGGAGACAGAGCAGTGGAGGGGACAATCAACAGAAACAGAGTTTTGCGTGAAAATATGATCCTGAAACCCATTACTTTATATGCTTTTTAACAAATAAACCCTCAAATTTAATAAGAAATAGAAAGCACTGCATTCAGAGTAGCCACCCAAACAGTTGACAATGTTCGGATTTTCCCATCACCCACCTGGTGTGCAAGAGCACCCAGTGCCAGAATATATGCAGGCTGGGTCCCACCGCTCCTTTTAACTTGTGCCAATCTGATAAACGCAGATATGTCTTTTCTTATTTGTTCTTCTTTGATTATTGTTGAGAAAGAACATTGTCTCCTACCACAGGACCACTGAGTTCCCGGGCTGTGCCCACTTCCCTCTTCCTCAGGTTACTGACTTACAAATCCTTGAGAGTGTTTCCATAATGAGCATAGCAGTGGGCTGTGCTCTGTTTCCAACCCTCCCCAACCCTCTCCTGAACACATCCTAGGTGAGTCTATTCCTTAGGGTTATTTGAATTTTATTTTTTGAATTTTATTTGTTTATGCATGTGTGTCTGTCTACACATATGTGCATGTGGACACCCCCAGAAGTAGAAGAAGGCTTGAGAGCCCCTAAAGCTGGAGTTGCTGAGCCACCAGATGTGGGTGATGGGAACCAAACTCAAGTCCTTTGCAAGACTACCATGTACTATTAGCACCAAGCCATTTCTCCAACTTCTATCTTTTGTTTTGTTTTTTAAAAGCTAAAATAATAGGCAGTGTTTCAGTCACTGCCCAACCCTATGCAATATAGCAGTGTGCTACATAAGCATTTCTCTTATTTAAAAAAAAAAAAGAGCTAATGTTAGGTCGAATACTTGGTTGGATTTGTTGTCATTGTTTTTATGCACTAACCTCAGAGGCTTAAGCATTCTAAGCATACAGTATACCACTAAGCTACACATCTTGAGCCCTAGAAGCAGAGTTTAGAAGTCCACTTCAACTGTTTCACAAGGGAGTTTGACTTTATCTCAATATTTGCATCCACTCAGAAAAAACAGCTAAGACTTCCAGGGTCTATAAAGGGCTCGCCACAACTTTCTGACAGTTCTGCCGGAATTTATATGAGTTCTAGACCCTCGCCACATTGTTGAACCCTGAGTGCTCATGGGGGCGTGCGTGGGCAAGGGTATGACTTAATTCCCTAGGTTTACTGGGCAGGAATACTTGCTGCTCTGTGATTGGTCTCAAGAGGCATGGGCTGGTCTTTGTCAAGGTATCAAAAAACTGAGGACAAAGACCTCAGGCCCTCAGACCAGCCATCTGCAATGCTAGCCATGACTACACAGTCAAGAATTTTCTATCTTGTTCCACTTCTTCTAGCCAGCTATGTGCAGACAATCCCCAAGCCGGAAAAGATGAAGGTGAGTAAGGTCCGTAGAGAGCTCGGTGGGGCTGATCATGGAAGCTCTTGTGCTCTGCTCCCAGAACCCCCTCCATCCCTTCTTGCAAGAGCCTCGCCTCTGTCTTACTCTCCTGGTGGTCACCCCAAACCTTTCTTCCCTTCTTGGGTGATCTTCACTTTCATAAACAGGTGTTGCTGAGCTGCACATGGGTAAAGAGGAAAGGTGCCCCCTAACAACGGCTCTTTCTCCCCTGCATCCCTTAGTGGATGCCCCTACCTGCCACATCAGATCAGAGCAGGTCTGAAGTTGGAATGGCTGTGGTCATCAAGGAGATAGGGACTGGGGTTTGGAACAGTGGCTGAGCTGAACAGTCGCAGATACAGTGATGAACAACAAGAAAACAACGAAACAACAAAAACTAATGTAGATTTTTAAAGACAAAGGAATGCGTGGGGGAACCAGACCCGGAATCCTAAAGCAATTTGATTTGGAGCACTACGTGTCTGAGAACCCAGTCTTAGCCCTACTCTCAATTTGGAGCTCAGCTGCCTTGTCAACAATCTCCATCTGTGTCACAGTAGAAGGGGCCGTCCACAGGAGGAAAGGGGACAGTAGATGCCATCAAACACTCATTCACACAGTGGGACATAAATTCTGGGGTATAAATTCTGCCCTTTCCTAATCTGTGGGTTCTACTATCTAGCTTGGCTGGGAAATCAAATTACTATGCACATAATTTGTTCTACAAAAGGCAGGTCTGGGAAGACTTTATCTCACACCAAAACCGACAAGAAAACTTGCTGGGGGAAATAGGGTTTTTATGTTACCCAGAGCAGCCTTATTGGCCACGGAGACTCAGAGTTTAAATAAAAGATGGTCTAGAGGCTTGAAGACCTAACATCCAGGCTCAAAATCACTTGAAAGAGCAGAGCAATCAACATCAAGAATAAACTGGAGGGGCTGGTGAGATGGCTCAGCAGTTAGGAGTGCTTACTGCTTCTACAGAGGACCAGGGTTCGATTCCCAGCCCCAGCATGGTAGCTATACAGCTAACTACCTATAACTACCTCTTCTGACCTCTGTTTGTTTCCACATACACACAATGTACGTATAAACATACTCTTGCACATATACACATATCCATGAAATAAATATAATTTTTCGAAGAGAAAAAAAGAGTTGGAATATCTTGGCATGGGTGGTTCTTGCTAAGAACTTGGCACTCGAGGAGCTGAGGCCAGGGTACTGCCATGAATGTGAAGACCAGCCTGGCCAAGTTAAAATGAGACCCTGCCTCAAACCCTCCCTCCTCCAGAGAGCTAAGATGAATCTTCAAGTTCAGATCCTCTCTAAGATGCTGCACTGTAGCGCGCAACATCATGACCATTGCCGTAGCTCCCTGCCCACTCCCCTCGCCCCCCCCCCCTCAAAGGCATGATGCCAGTGATAGAACCATCAGCTGTACAGCAGTGGGAAGGTTAGGCTTCCGGTTTGCAGTGCTCCTTCTCTGGGTGGGAGCAGATGGTGCTGTCTCCGTCCTTCCCAGCCCGCAGCATTTCCAGGAAGTCCGGCTTGAATCCTTGCCTCCGTCTGGACCTTCATTGGCTCATAGGGAAAGCCTGTGTTGATGTTTCTTCTAGCTGGCTCAGTGATGCTTTTCTCAGTGGGTGGCTTAGACCTGCCGCTCTCTTTTCCTGTGTTGTGTACTCCTTGTCTTCCATGAGCAATTTATAGCTGCCCGCCCCCAGCAGAGTGAGTGGGTCTGGCTGTGCGGGTGAGCATCCATCCACCTTCACACTGTAGGGACCCAGCCAGGGCAGAGACAGAAACATAAAGCTAAGACCTACATTATAGGGTGTGCAATGAGAATTTCCTGTAGAACTTATTTCTGATATGTGGGGATGTGCTCAGATATCTTCAGATGTGACTGGCTAGTCCATCTCCATATGAGATAAGACTTTAGGACTCTCCATATCCTTTTTTGGCACATACACAGTTTGTTTTCACAGTGCTGTCATATAAGACAGCCATACGTGTAAGAGAGGCAGAAGAGAGAACTCCATTAAGAAAACTGTACTAGATTCTAGAGTGACAAACCTGGGAGCTCTGAGGCTCAGGGATGAGAGCTGCCAAAACCACAGACACTGAATGGTAGATCGGATTCCAGGCTGGAGATCTTTCCATTCTCTCATGTTCACAAGCTGGCTGAGAACCCAGAAGGCATGGGGAAAGAGAAGTAACTCAGCCATTTGAAGCATTCAAGCCATGAACATCTGGAGCGCTCGGAGAGCAACCAGGCAGTGTACCTTTAATCCACAGCTGCTTGCAGCCTCATTCTCTGAAAAGCTAGGCTTCTTTTCTCTGTGACATCATTTACTTCAAGTTCCTTTCAGCCCGACTCATCTACACCCGGCCTAGTCTCCTTTCCATGCCACCACCTACTTGTCACTGCTGTGGAGTGACAGGTGTCACTCTCTACATGAGTCCCACTTTCCAGTTTTCTGAACTCTTACACAATTCCCGTTTGTTCCCCGAGTCCTGGCAGAGACCTTTGTTTTGTTGTTCACGTGAGCTTGGAGTGATGAAACAGATGTGGGGCATTTTCGTCACGCATAACAAAGCTTTCAAACTCCTTCCAGATGGACTGCTACAAAGACGTGAAAGGGACCATCTACGACTACGATGCTTTCCCTCTTGGTGGGAGGAACCGCATTCAGTTCAAGCAGTATGCAGGCAAGCACGTCCTCTTTGTCAACGTGGCTACCTATTGTAGTCTGACAAGTCAGTACCCTGGTAAGGAATCCAGAGCCATATGGCGCTATGATGAAAATTCCCAGCTGGATATATTCTAAGTCGTTACATTGGGAAGTCTATTCCAATTCTGGGTCGTGGTAATTTAATTTACTTCATTCCCCAGTGTCTCAAACTGGCAGGCGACACCCCACATATCAAACCTTGCCCGTTCTTTAAAGGACCTTACTGAAGCACAGCGTATACTGTCCTATGGCGGCCTTCACATCCTCATGCAGAGGCCAGTAGTTGTGTAGATACTAGTGATGGGCAGCACGTGATCTTCAAAGAAACAGCATCCAGCTCTTTACAGAAGAAAACAAAACTGTTGGCCCTTTTCTTGGGTAGGCCTGGTGTCTGCTTAAAGATTTCCCCCTGGAACCAACATCTACCAATGTATTTGGTAATATATCAACGAATCAGAAAATTCCACAAGTGTTCTTGGCAAATACGGGAGAGAAGATCCATGTTTTTCCAGACTTTTTCCAGGGAACATTACAATAACCACAAAAGGGGCACAGGGGGTTTTCCCTGGTGTAGCATGTAACCAGAGTAGGAACTTCAGGAGAGGACTCCTGGCTGCTTGAACTAATAAGTCCTTCTTGTGGATTATTATGGTATGCATGTGCTTTTTAGAAACATTGTATTCACAAGGCTCAAAAGTCAAAGGAACAAAAAGTCTTAGAGTGAAAAATCTCTGTCCACTTCCTGCCCCTCTGAGAATACCAGCTCATTTGCTGAGGGATGCTTTTTGTTCTGAAGGCCCCGTTGTTAATATTGTAAGCACCATTTGATGTCTTCTAAATTAATAACATATATTTAAACTCAGTCCAATTCCCTGTGCTTTTTTAGTTGACCCATAATTCACCTTATCAGTTCATAGGGACCTTAAAAATGAATTATATCTTGGCGTGGTGGTGCATAGCTGTTATTGCTATGTCCAAAGGCTGAGGGAGGAAGGTCATGAGCCTAAAGCCAGCCTGAGTACTAGGGTGACTCTATCTCAAAGAACAAATAAAAAATAAAAAAATTTAAAAAATTACTTACTTACTTTCCACTTGGCATTTAACAGATAAGTAAACCTGGGAAAGAGTTACTAAAGAGCTTGAAGGTAGGCTTGTTTTTTTTGGTTGTTGTTGGTTTTTTTGTTTTGTTTTGTTTTATGGTAGAGACGAGAAGGGGTAGGGGGCAAGAGAGGAGAAAGTGTAGAAATAGGGAGGCAGTCTCTAACTTTAAAGGGGGCCTTTGAGAGATGCCAATTGGTCAAGCTGAATCCTAGTGTGACAGGCTCACATTTGTCAACAGACTAAAGGCATAGAGGCCAGAAAAGGTTAACAAAGAAAACAACCATCCAAGTCCAAGCAGAACAATTGGGCAGTGGATGGGAGCACAGGGGTTTGTGCTTTGGTTCAACTTTGAGGAGCTAGCTTTGTTTAAATATTGTATGGCTTTTGAGTAACGACAGTGGCTGGGCTGCAACTCAAAGGAGTGAATTTGGAAATAGGGCCTGGGAATCCCTGTTTGTAAAAGAACTGCGTGTGAGTGTGAGTTTGAGAAGTGTGGCCCCCTGATGACGGGCTCGGAATGCGCGTCTAACTGCAGTCATGACACTCCGAGCGACACATGGTTTTCTCCTTCTGTTTCCTTCCCTGTGAGATGACTAACCCATAGGATCTTCCTCCGGTCAGCCAGAGCTACATAAATTCCCATATGTTGGTTATGGTAGAAACAGACCCAAGGGGTCCTTCATGGATACGGGGAGGCCAGGTCAGGCCTTCATGCTGTCTCTTTTCTCACCGCAGAACTGAACGCTCTCCAGGAGGAGTTGAAGCCCTTAGGCTTCGTTGTGTTGGGTTTTCCCTGCAACCAGTTTGGAAAGCAAGAACCGGGAGAATTTGCAGAGATTCTCTCTGGGCTCAAGTAAGTACCTGCCTAAAGCCCAGGAAGAGGTCTCGCAGCCGCCTTCCCTGTCTCAGCGGCCCTTCAGATCCTCTAAAGCACCAGGGAGGGTTGATGACTCACAGCACCTGCAAGCGGCTGTTCATTAAGAGGCTCTCTTCCCTCCTGACTGAGACCCGGATGGACGCTGGTGAAATTGGAGATGACCTATTCCTGAGACAGAAGCAGGAAAAGGACGGACTGGAATCTAGAAAAATGAAGTGAACCAGAGAGGCCAATATGAAAAACAGGCCTTTGTGTTTTCCGTACCACCACCCACTGCAGGGCCTCTGCCTTTCTGGCTTCCTCTGTCTGCATCTCGATGGCCTACCTTTCACCCTCACGTCCCAACCTTTGGCTTCTTGCAGGTATGTTCGTCCCGGAAAAGGATTTGTACCTAATTTCCAGCTTTTTGCAAAAGGGGATGTAAATGGTGAAAAAGAACAGAAAATCTTCACCTTCTTGAAGGTGAGTGAATTGCTGGACAGGGTACAATTCCTGTGCCCCAATCACCCTAGCAGCACTTGGGGAGCTTAAATTTTTCCATAGGTTGCTTATGGGAGAAATAGGCGCAAGGGCTGGTTCCTGGATGTGGGGTTGGTCTTTCTGGATGAAACCTCCTGCTTAGCATAGCGATGTGAGCCAGTCTGTTAGCATCCGCAGGATCCTGGCTTTGTGTGCAACGGCAGCCTTTATCTAGCCCAGTGCTCATTGACGCTTATTCCCTCACTCATCCAAGGTATTTTTAGACATATGTCTGCCTCCTGTGTGGCAGGCTACATAGTAACAACAGAGAGCTCAGAGCTGTACAGCTGATACACCACTCTTCCTTAACTGCTGAAACAGAACAGGAGGAGGAAGGCCTCATAAACTCCACCCAGCTAATTTTTAAGATTCCCCCTTTATTTGAAGGCCAGGGGTCACGTGTAAGTTATTCTTACGGTGTCTTTTTCAAACTAAGTGACAATATGTGGTTTAGTCTCTTTTCTTCTTTGATAAAAATCTTAGTAGCTCTAAGTTGTTCCCAGAAGATATGTTGGAATTCCACTGGTCCATAGAACGCCAGACCTTGGGAATAACATTAACGTCTAAGTCATTCACTTTGCAGAGAGGGAAAATGAGCCTGCACAGTGGTATTCACCCGTGAGGCCAGCACTTAGAGGGAGAGTCATGAGGATCAGGAATTCAAGGCTTTCCGATCTGCAGATACACACTGAGCTTGAGGCCAGGATGTGTTACATGAGTCCCTGCCTCATACAACAAACAAGAACAAGAAATGAAAGCTTCAAAGGCAATTAAGTACGTCCTAAGCTGGGCACTGTGGATGTGATGGAGCCCTGGGCTAAGGGACAGAAAGAGGGGATACACTTAGAGGCTGTGCTAGCAGAACACTCTTGGTGATTGGCGTGATGGCGATTATCAGAATCCGTGGGGTTTAGCAGGACCCGCAACAGAATAAAAGGTTTGGGTCTCGTGCGGAGGGGAGCACCTGTGATGACGACACCCTGGATCGTCTTGGAACAAGAATAATGTGCTTTCTTTCCCCCCACTTCCCTGCTTCAGCGCTCCTGTCCTCACCCCTCAGAGACTGTGGCCACAAACAAACATATCTTCTGGGAGCCAATAAAAGTCCATGACATCCGCTGGAACTTTGAGAAGTTCCTGGTGGGACCCAATGGAGTCCCTGTCATGCGCTGGTTCCACCACGCTCCTGTGAGCACTGTCAAGGCTGACATCCTGTCATACATGAAGAAATTCAAAGTCATGTAGGAAGGCCACGCATCAGACTTCTTCCTCCTTCTCCCTAAAAGACTGCTCTGGGGAAAACTCCATCTTCTCAACACACTCTTTACTTAGCTGGACTCTGCCTGCCCTAGTCACCCCTACATCGCCTAAGATCCTCCCCTGCACAAAGTAGATTTATGTCTGGAAAGCTGTAGACATTTTTCCCTGTAACATATATCAGTTGAAAAACAAACAAACAAGCAAGCAAAAAAAAAGGAAAAATCTAAATCCAGACAGCCTAGTGACAGATTTGGCATAGTGCTCAGCTATGACATCAGCAGACATTACAGACAGGCACAAACAAAAAGAATATGAATTCCAAGCCTGAGCTCTCCTCGGAGGTCTTGTGTCAAAAAACAAGCAAGCAAATTCATCAACAAGCAGCCAGATTGAACCATTCAAATTCAAAGGATAGGAGACTAGCTTGCTTGGATGTTGTATGTGGAGGAAGAACCTCCTTGGCCATTCTGACTCCTTCTCTCTCCAGCCTGAAAGTGTGGAAACAGCAATGAAGGATGGTGAGGCAATCTAGGTTCCTCCTCCTAAAATTTGTGTCTCCTAAGACAAATCTGTCATCCCTGACACCATGCCGTCTGCCCTTCTCCTGTGGCCAACCTGAGGGAAAGGTGGGAACAGGTTGACTCACACAGGAGGAGGGGCATCTCCCTGCTGCTAGCATCAGCGACTTGTCTCTGACTGTACAACAGTGCCCCTTCCTGTGTGTTCCTTACTGGTTCATCTAGCACTTCTGAATGGATGCATTTTATCATCTGAAGGCTAGGACCACCCGCCCCAACCTGGGACTCCTCAACTTCAGAACTAGACACATTGTTTCCAATAAAATGTTATCTGAAGCATTCTAGACCTCTGTGGTTCATTCCTCACGGATGCTTACGTTTAAGTCTCTCTTCCTGCTCACATTACAAGTGACAGCCACATATGGACCTCCTCAGAGGCAGTATCTATCCTCCCAGACGTTTGGAAAGTTATCACCTGATGGCCCTGTGCTGGAACCTGCCTTTGGGAATTGCCTCAGGCCAACACTGCTGCATGAAGTCTTGGCCTCAAGGGTTTAGCTGAGACCCTTTCAACTCCAGGGAGGTCTGGGGTGTTGGCTGTACTCTTTTGTCCTTGTCTTGTGTCCCAGTCCTTCTCTTTGGTAAAGCCCACTTCTCTAACTTGCTGTATTCTCTAGTTGCCATTCAGGATGAGCATCAAATTCAGAGTTACATACCAATTGGAACCCCAAGCCTAGGTGTTGACAATTTACTAATGTCCTAGTTTAAAAAAAATTTTTTTTCCTAAAATGTTGGGTGTCAAACTGGAACTTACTCATAATAGGCAGATGCTGTAGGCACTGAGCCACACAGCCCCCAGGAATCCAATAATCAGGGTGAATTAAAATCTCCATTTCACAGTCTTCTTTCTAGGAACTCCAATGTGCAATTATCAATACAGGGAAACAATGCATTTCTAAGAAAGAGATGCTAATGTGACTCATGTAAGGCTAAATCATCCACCACCTGGTTAGTGATTAGGAAGTAAATGCAGCACAGAGAGCTACTGCCACAAAGCAACTGGTTATTGAGACTTCCCTCCAATCTGAGTGGTCCAGCTTACCTGGGATGGATGAGTGCTTGTGATATGCTGGTACTGAAAAGCAGTGATTGGTGGAGAATGGTCATCATTGCTGAAGGAAATCAACAGTTTGGAGAGACACAGTGAACAGTTGGGGTGATGCATCATGAAATAAAAGCTAACTGTGAAACCATGCCTCCTGCATCCTTTAAAAAAACAAACAAACAAACTTGCGCTGGTTGTGGTAGCAGCAGGATTTGCTGAAGGATGTGGAAGCAAGAGGACCACTGTGAGTTCGAGGCCAGCTTGGTCTACAGAGAGTCCAGAACAGCCATGGCTACACAGAGAAACTCTATCTTGAAAACCCATTTTTAAAACAATCTCAGGCCAGATGTCATGCTGCACATTTATAATGCTGGCATTCAGAAGGCTGAGACAGGACGGTCACCCTAGTCAAGATCAGTCTGAGCTACATAGTGACATAGGGAGAATATGTCTCAAAATATCAAAAGGAGAGAGAGAGACAGACAGACAGAGAGAGACAGAGACAGAGACACAGAAAGGTAGGAGGAAGAGAGGGAGGGAGACAGAAAGAGAAAAATAGCAACAATATTTCTCATGTTCTGCTACTCAACAGCACAAGAAAACTAAGTTCAATTTGAAATTTAGGCTGTTCCTCTAAGCCAGCTGCAGACACTGGTTGAGGGAGGATAGATCCTCTAGACACCGAGGCTTTGATGCATCAGCACACCCAGCTTCCATAAAATGGATGCTGTGGCTGCAGGGTTACTCACTGATTAAGGCCCTAGAGCATTGTTAGGAAGCCTCTTGCAGGAACAGGGAAGGAATGGCCAGGGTTGAGGTAAGAGCAGAAATAAGTCAGGAGGTGCTGAGCCTGCCCCTTGCCTGGGCAAAGAGAGAGCTGGCCCTGGTGGCCCTGTGCAGGAGAGCTGACGGGCAGACCCACCTAGCTACCACTCAGGCCATATCCAGGGTTTTGAAATGGCTCAACCCCAACATCTTCCCCATCTATGAAGTGCTACAGTACATGAGGGGCTGGTCCTGCAGATCCTAAGCTGTGGGATCTCCATGACACAGGGCAACAGCAGGATAGGCCAGAGGAAGCCTGACGAGGCTCCAGGACTGATAGTGTAGCCAAAACCAGAGCCCTCAAACCAGCCCAACGTCTCACTGCAATAAACATTTGCAAGTAATGCTGTGTGGGCAAAAGGGTGTGACACACCACAGCTTCCACAGTGAGATTTTTTTTTCTCTCTTCCTTCCTTCTTTCCTTCCTTTCCTTTTTTTTTTTTTAAAAAATAAATTTAATTTTTTTTTCTTTTGAAAGGGAGGTTGCAAGGGCAGAGGTGACACGAGAGTGGTGACCCATGACTGTAATCCCAGCACTCCGGGAGGCAGAGGCAAGAGGATCTCTGTGAGTTCAAGGTTTTTCTTAAAAAAAACTAAAACAAAAAAAATACAAATAAAATTTAAAACGTCAGGAAGTCAGAAAAGTGGGCAAAGTAGAAAGGACTTATGGAGCAATGTTGGGACGCATTGTGAATGTTTCACAGCAATTCTATGAATTTTCTATTTAAAAAAAATAAGTGTGAAAAGGGCCACTTTAGTCATGTTGTTGAATAAGTCTTATGTTTAGTTTTTAAAATCATTGTGTGTGTGATTGATCAGGATGGAGAGCAAGCACATGCCATGGCGTCTGTGATCAAAGGATAGCTCTATGGGGTCAGATCTCTCCTTCTGCCTTGACAAACATCTTTAAGATGCCGAGCCGTCTCCCTGGCCACCAACATTGTTGAATACTTTTAACAACAGCAAAGAATAAGCCTTAGGCTTTAGCTGTGCAGAGACGCCATGAGCAAGGCAACATTAAAGGCTAACGTGTAATCGGGGCTGGCTTACCGTCTCGGGGGTTCAGCCCATTATCATCCTGGTGGGAAGCATGGCGGCGCGCGGGCAGACAGGGAGCGGGAGGAACCAAGAGCTCACATCTTGATCTGAAGGCATCCAGAAGAAGACTGGAGAGCCACACCGGGCAGAGCTTAAGTGTAGGAAACCACAAAGCCCACACCCACAATGATCCACTTCCTTCAACAAGGCCACAACTCCCACTAGTGCCATTTCCTGTGTGCTAGGTATTCAAACACATGAGTCTGTGGGGGCCTATAGACCCCTATTCAAACCACTACAAAATAATAATAAATAATAATAATAAACAATAGTAAACACATGGGTGTTTTGTGCGCATGCATGTCTGCACACCAGAAGAGGGCATGGAATTGCATAAGACCACAGTTATGAAGGTTGTGAGCAACAATGTGGCTGCTGGAAATTGAACCCAGCATCCCTGGAAAAGCACCCAGTGCTCTTAACCGGTGAGGCATCTCTCCAGCCTCAACAACAACAACAACAAACAATTGTGTGGAAGTTTGGGTTTATATGTAAACATGCTTTTGTTTTAATGCCAGGTGTGGGATATGGGGGCTGCTCCAGTTTGTCCACAGCTGATAGTTGCCTCCTGAGAGGGTGTGTGATCTTTGTCAGCTATGAACTCCCCCGTGCAGGGACGTGATCTTTGCCAGTGGGGATAAATACCAAACCCGAAAGAGACTGGGGACTCTGAGGAAGAAGAAGGCTGCCAGTGCCCTCCCCGCCCCCCTCTGCTGCTCCTGGTTGCTGTTGATGCGGTGTGACCAGAAGAAGTTGGAGCGATCCTGAAATGAGGATTGGACTTGCCCCAGGGAACCCAGTGACCCTGAACAGCAGGAAACAACTATGAAAAACTCCCCCACTAACCTTCTTTCTCTCCTACCTGGTGCTGGGGTGTTGGAAGGGATTGGGGTGGAGAAGAGAGAGATTTAAGGAGCCCAAAGTTAAAGTAGTTTTTTAAAAATATGCTAACAAACAACAACAAGAAGCATATTTTAAAAGAGTTCCCCTTAATTGTTAAGTCATTTCTTCAGTCCCCCAATCCAGAGGCCTCAAAACAGACCAAAGACTCACTGCAATGGACATTTGCAAGTCAAGATGTGTGTATAAAAACGTATACAGTATGACACACTACAGCTTCTGCAACAAGACTTTTTTTATTTTCTAGCTTATTTTATTTTATTTGTGGGGAGGATGCAAAGGTGGATGGCAATACAAAGAGGGAGATGAGTGAGATTGGGGAGCGTGATGAGAGAGAGAGAGAAAGGGAGAGAGGGGGGGGGACCTTTTAATTTGCAAATCTTCAAAAGAAAAAAAAACCCTGAAATGACAAACCACAGCATAGCCCTGGTGCATGCCTGTTGTCCTAGAAACTGGGAGGCTGAGAAAGGAGTGTGCTGAGAGTTTGAGACCAGTTTGCTCTGCAAAATCAGTTCAAGGGTAGCCTGGGCTACTGTGAGGCTGCCTAAAAATCAGTTCAAGGGTAGCCTGGGCTACTGTGAGGCTGCCTAAAAATCAGTTCAAGGGTAGCCTGGGCTACTGTGAGACTGCCTAAAAATCAGTTCAAGGGTAGCCTGGGCTACTGTAAGGCTGCCTAAAAATCAGTTCAAGGGTAGCCTGGGCTACTGTGAGGCTGCCAAAAAAGAAAACTTGAATTTGCAGGAAGTTTAAAACTAATTATTTTATTGTCTTTCTGCATTTATTTTACCCATGTTTTTTCTTTTATTAATGATAATGATATTCGATAGTAGCAGTACTGGGTGCTGAGAGTCTAAAAATGTTTCCCCCCTAAGAAAATGTTATCTTTTTTAATGTTTTACAGCAGCAAAGCATTTTTGACAGTCTTATGTGTGAGTGTGTGGACGAGCAGGAAGGCGGAGCTCTGAGTTGGGGAGTGAGAACTAGGGGAGAAAAGGAATAAATAAGACAAGAAATAGATACTACTACAACAGCCTTAGGATTGAACCCATGCCCTCAAGCACATTAGGCAAGTGCTTTAGCCATCTCTCTATCCCGTGTCCTGCTTCCTTGGGTGCTGGAACAATCAACTCTCAGCCTAGAAGCCACAGTGTAGTTTTTCTGATAGACTGAAGACCTTGTGTACTTGGCAGAACATCCTGTTTAATCATGGCCTCAGCAATTCACATGATTCTTACGCTGGAGGAGAGAGCAGAGCAGTGCCGGTGGACAGAGCGCCTTTGCAAAGGGCTCCCGACAGCAGGTAAGCTAGGTACATGCTGAGTAGCTGCAGAGGACCAGGAAGACAGGCCACCATGGACTCCAGGTTCCCAGGAGAAGAACAAACCTTGCAGTGGCAGACACATCGGGTTTGTACGCACCTGCCCGACTCCGCCTTTTGGTCAGCCAAAGTGATCTTTATCAAAATGATTTAAAATACCGTTTGGAGAATTTAAATGCTGAATTTAAGGAAGCCATAGTAAAGCCAAGGTTCGGGTGGAAGTGATACGGACTCCGAGGTCCCCGGGGTTGGGAGGAGAGGCCTGAGATAACTAACTTTGGTATCAACAGATCTTGGGGAGACCCATCCTAACTGAGCATCTATATCTCTTGCAGCTCCTGCTTCTGATGAGGCTCACAGGGCATCACTGAAGAGGAGGTAGCAACGGTTGTAGGAGCAAGAAGGCCTGGAAGTCCGCTGTGGAAGGCTCTCCTGGAAACGGCTGCACAGGCGGGACCTAAACAATCGGCTACGTCAATGGACGTGCAAACGTGGAAGGGAGGAGAAATGTGGGGTCTAACTCCTAGACAAAGAGCTGCAGGCAGCTAAGGACCACTG
The DNA here is from genome assembly GCF_964271855.1 of Acomys minous. Classification (NCBI taxonomy): domain Eukaryota; kingdom Metazoa; phylum Chordata; class Mammalia; order Rodentia; family Muridae; genus Acomys; species Acomys minous. The sequence continues at coordinate 70,487,082 of NC_140490.1, forward strand.
GGAGGAGAATTAGCCCTCCCGGGATCGCTCACACAGAGCGCTCAGCCTTGAAACTAACTGTATACACACCAACAAAAGTGGACTGACCAGGTTGTATTTATATTTTTATGTGAACAGTAATGGTCACAATATATGTGTACACACACACACACACACACACACACACACACACACACACACACAACACTAATTTAAGAAAAGAAGATATAGGCTTGGTTCAAAACAGAGACCTGAGACAGGCTAGAGGGAAGAAAATGAGGGAAGGCGGAACAATTCAATTTTAGTTAAAAACATACTAAAGAAAAAAGAAAATGCCTCCACCAGATTGGCCTGTATGCACGTATTCAGGGCCGTTTCTTGATTAACGATGAATGTATGCACCTGTAACCTGGAGGTGGCGGCGGGAAGATCAAGAGTTCAAGGTCATCCCTGGCTACACCTAGACTTTGAGACCAATGTGCCTATAAGGTCTCTGTGAAACAGAGAAGAGGCGATGACAACTAATGCAATTTATTTCGTCGCTTAAGACTTTATAACTAAACCGGGCGTGGTGGCACACGCCTTTAATCCCAGCACTCGGGAGGCAGAGGCAGGCGGATCACAGCCTGGTAGCTTCTTTGAAATATGAGAAATTTTCCTTTCCGATAGGGGCGACTTTTAAACAGACTTGAAAAAGAAAGTTCTTTTTATATAAAGTCTCTTTATTGATAATTGTGTGGCCAGGGGAAGGAGAGGGCCGGCGTCACTGCAACCCACACAAATAAACCAAGCTACGGTTCAGGTTTGTGCCCACCCCAGCCCACTGTACTGTGGTCGCCACAAAGATTGTAGGGACTAAGAAGTACTCCCGAACTTGGCCACGCCACTGCGAGAGAAGGAAAAAAAGACCAACCACGAAGGGATTCGAACCCTCAATCTTCTGATCCGAAGTCAGACGCCTTATCCATTAGGCCACGTGGTCCCACTGCTAGGAGGTGTGAAAAAGTATAACAAATGTCTTCAATGTGAGCAGCTAGCCGTCTACGTTCTTTACTTAAACATGTTCTTCGCTGCAAACACTATTCCAAATACATAATTGATACTCTAAAAATCTAAATCGCTTCTTGGATGTCGCACAGTAACAAACGAAATGCAGATTCCACGCCTTTAATCCCAGCACTCTAGAGGGGAAGGCAGTCGGATTTCTGGGACGTAAGAGCTTGTCAACAGTCAATTCCAGGACAGTTAGGGCTACAAAACAACAAACAAACAAACAACAACAAAAGAGCAGATCCCATTGTTCTCCGAAAGCCCAGAAGTGCGTAATGCCCCGAGCGCTTATCAACTGCTGCGGTTTTTAGTAAAGAAACAGAAAAAGGAAAAGAATTCACCATCTTTCTGCAATCCTCGCTACATGTGGTTTGCCAGTTTAGTCAGGTCTGAGACCCTCTGGGAATAAACAGCAATCCTGTAAAGGGAGACGGAAGACCTTGCCCGCGACCACGCCCTGCGCTCCTGCCCCCCGCCCACCAGGCAGTCGGTAAACCATGCTGTGCCTCCTCCAGTGTGGCCCTTGGAGGGTACAGGGTGGTGGTTGGTTCATTGTCAGCTTGCCACTCAGAATCGAGTGAGTAGGGAGCTTCACCTGAGAAATCACCTTGATTGTCTTTACTGATGTGGGAAGACTCACTCCGAATGTGGATGGTACCTTCTGATAGCCAGCATTGATTTTTTTAAAAAAGCAAACAAAGCGAACAACAAAACAAAACCAACAACCAAAAAGCTCTGCATTGTAAAAGGTAAATTATTCGCCATTCGCCATGGCTGATTTGGACCAGTTTCCAGCCTAATATTATTGACCAAAGACCAAGAAGCCTCTGGTTTTCCGTGCCCGGTTGGGACTGCTTGAGGTTCCCCTGCCCAGTGGACTCTACGACGTGAGCCTGCCTGTGTTGGGCCGCACCACCGAAGAAGCACTCAGCTTCAAGGACCCAGCCTTGCGAGGTTCACGGCCTCTCAAGTGCGCATCAGCTGCCGTTACTATTTCAACACGAGTCAATGTATACATTCATCCTATCAGTTCTGATGATGCTCTGGAGAAACCCAATACGGATCCTCGCGCTGCCCACTGCTTGCGCTTCCGAAGGTTACAGCTGCCAAATTGCACTAGGAAACACTATGTGACTTCTTCCCCTCCCCCCCCCCGCCCCCGTAGTGGGCTCAGTTCCCCCCGCCCCCACCCCCCATTGGACTCAGTCCCCGTAATGGACTCAGTCTCCTCCTTATTGGAAGTAAGGACGAAATGTGATTCTCTGGAAAGGCCAGCCAATCCAGCTTCTTTCTTTCTCTTGCTCTGGGAAAGCGAGATCCCCGGATGTGGGCCACGTCAATGTCTGTCACCCAGGCTGTCAGCGTTAGCAGACAACCTGGGTCCAAACTCACTCTGAGACCTAAAAACATGAGAGTTTATTTATTTGTTTGTTTTTTAAGGAACAAATTGGAGTGTGACGCTCAGCATGAACACTGTTGAAGAGAGTTTTGCCCAAATAATTTGACATTTTCAACAGAACCAATTGTGCCAGTTAAAAAATTCGATTTAAGAAGAAATGGAAAACATTGATATCTCTGAAGCTGCTGCGCAAATTGAATAGTCAAATTTTGTCAGAGAAGATGTTAAACCGAGATAAGTTCAGTGGGATGATCTTTGAAATGATGCCAGGATAATTATTTTACTAGGCTCACTCACCTGTATCAAAACAGAGAGAAGACTTTCCTTGTTTATGAGCCCCGCCTTATCCTAACTCTAAAAGCAGAAACAACGTGTGTCTGTCAGAGAAGAGCCTATATACTTTGCTTTAACTAGTGTCCGAGTGTCCTCCAAAGGATCATACGTGGTCATTGTGGACTTGACCCAAACCCACTTACTGAATCGCAGAGGAGCGAGAGAATGGAAGGCAGCTGGAAGGAGGCTGAGAGAGAGACAGGCCTGCCTTTGGCCCTAAGGTAGAAAACGCAGAGGCAGACTTCCCTTTGCTCACTCACTCATTCAACAACCCGCGGGAGCTCTGAGGAGCAACAGACTCCCAACCTGGGGAGGAGAAGGTGCTCTTTTCAAATTATTAGAACTGGTCAGGAGTTCCCTCAAGTCCTCTCGAGTCACCAAGCCCCACAAGCAACTTCCAGGCTGGCAATAGCCCTTTCCTGTTCTGGAACACCAGCTGAGGTGTCCCGTGCCCCTTTCCTCCCACTCACTGCTGGGCCATTCTGCGCTCCAGGAAAGGATTTTTGGTATGCTTTTAGTACGTTCGGTCCCACGCCCTTTATTTCCCGGTCCTCTTTTTATTATTGTAAATTTTACTCATTTGCTTCTGTCCTCTTTTTATTATTGTAAATTTTACTCATTTGCTTCTGATGAGAAGAGGGCTTGAAGAAGTCTAGGCTACCCCCTACCCCCCACCCGCCCACCATTTTCAAGAAGATGAACTGCACCTTCTGGAGAGACTTTTCTTCGTCCATCCAACAAGACTAGAAGTTTTCAGTAAGAAAAAGGCAATTGCCCAGCAGGCCCCACTGGGATTCGAACCCAGGATCTCCTGTTTACAAGACAGGCGCTTTAACCAACTAAGCCATGGAGCCAACTGCTGGGCCAGTACCCCGAGTAAAGCTCTATTTAATTTCTAAAGATCACGTTGTTTGTTTCAAAATAATTTAATGTCTTTTTAGTGTTTGGGTTGGGGGGGGTTGTTTGTTTGGTTTTTTTTTTTTTTTATTCTTTCTTTTACCATAGATTTCATTTCACTTCATTGTGTGTTATGCACGAGGAATGCTCTTGAGAAAGCCAAGAAAATCAACTGCCGGTAGAAACGCTCAGCCTTTATTCAGCTGTTGTCCCGCAGGGCCCCTGCTTCCACAAAGCGAGTCGGGGAAAGATGGGGGAAACAGCACAGGACAGAGCCCATGCCTGCAGAGGCCTCGCACCAGCGTCTTTGGGACCAGAACTGTGTGAATCGCTACGTGGTGGGGAAACATTTACCCTTACACTATCATTTTCCCTCGTTCCCCTTTGGTCGCAGTTGTTGCATGTTAAGCTAATTCACTTCTTTTCGTTTCGTCTTGTTTTGTTTGAGATAAGATCTCACGGTGTGGCCCAGACTCCAGGGCAATGCTTCCGTCCTGAGTGGTGGGGTTACAGGTATGAGCCGTCATACCCTGCGTGTCTTCTTTAAACGCAGGGAAAATTCTGCTGATTTCTTATTTAAACCCTGACTTATCTTTTCATTTTAAAATCCCCTCATTACTCTTACTGCCCACAGATTAGGTGACTCCTGTATCAAATCAGCTAATGCATAGGAAGGCTATATTTTCAGAATTAGGAGCAGACGATAAAGTTTACACACACACACACACACACACACACACACACACACACACACACACACACACACACACTTTAACAGAACTTTCAAGTGGTCGCCAGAGGGACCCAAAGGGTTACTCGCCAAAGGGCAGGACAAGGGTAATCTGTGGTTTCTATCCAACACTGCTTTATCAAGTCTGTTCCCATTTCTCTGGGCCAGCATGAGTCTAACTGGTCAGCTGACGTCTGTGCAGTGGGCAGAAAAACCCCACCCAGAAAGAACCAGCAGATGTTTCTGGCCCCGGTCCACTGCAGTGAGCAGCTAGGGGTTCTGTTTGCAAACCCAGAGAGACGCTGGTCCATTTCTCTTTTCTGTGTTCTCCTCCCTGTCTGTTTTGAAATTGCTGGGTGTTGTGACGTTAAAGTTGTAATGTTGAACACATGAGCATCATTTTGTAAAGGTAAATTGGTTTCTGCTGAGGGTGCTGTTGTACGTCTATAACCCCCGCTGTTGGGGGCAGAGAGAAGGAGAGAGAGAGAGAGAAAGAGAGAGAGAGAGAGAGGGAGAGGGGGGTGGGGAGGGAGGGAGGGAGAAAGGGGCTGGACTCACGTGAGCACTCGCAGGGAATTCAGTCAGCATAATCTACAGTCTGTATCGGGGAGAGGAGGAGTGGAGAAGATGAAATGTCAAGTTACACCTCCTGAAGAGACTGTTCCTGAGAGCCTGGCTAAAAGATGTGAGGTGGTATGGGAAAGTGTAAGATAAATAATTAGGGAGAAATAATGTAGTGAAGGAGGAAAAACAGAAAAACAGGAGGAGGAATGGGTAACGCACTACCGCAAGGCCATGGGAGGGTTTTGAACAGAGGAATGAAAATTTAACCTATCTGTTGTGCCACTGGGAAGAGATTGACGGAAGGTGTCTTGGTTGGTTTCTGCTGCTGCAGCCAAAACAGTGGTGTGGGTAGCATACAAACAAGCTATAGTCCACGGATCTAGAGGCTGGGAAGTCCAAAGTTAAGGTTCAGGCATAAAATTACTCTGCATTACTACTAACATGCTTTCAGGGTGAACATGTGTTGAAATTCCCCAAACTTGTTACTTTACCTATGATTCTTTTATTTTTCTTTTTTTGTTTTTTGTTTTTTGTTGTTGTTTTTGTTGTTGTTTTGTTTTGTTTTTTATGATTCATTTCTTGAGCTCAGATTTTTCATTAAGCCTCTCCAGCTTCTTTTTGGTGATGGGATCTCACTCTGTAGCCCTGTGTCAGTTTTTTTCAACAACTGCAACAGAAAGGCAAGTGGAAAAATACTTTGCTAAAGCTAAAAAACAAACAAACAAAACCAAAAACTAATATAGACCAAGCCACTGATCTCTGTGGTGCTGAGGAGTACCTACAGAACCAATAAAATACTTTCAGGGCTAGTAGCTGCTGTAAAATCTTATTGCTGTCAAGACCTCTCTCCAGACACATCTGTAGCTTGTGTTAAGGTGACATAGAACACTAGCCAGCACACGGACTCCTTGTCATGGTTACAGGCAAACACACCACTATTAAACCATAACCTTTCCTTTCCTGTTATCCCCGAGATACCACAGTAAAAGCAATATCACAATATAAAACATTATTAAATTTTAAAGTCTACATGTATTTTTATCTAAAACACTTTAAAACTTCAGTATTCTTAAAATATGCAGTATTTTTAAAATTCCAAAGTCTTACTGTGGAGAAAAAAAAAACCTATTAGCTGAACTAGACAATAGGTGTGGTAACAGAATAAAAACTATTGATTATCTAAAACCAAATGCATTACATTCAGGACTGTGTTGGATGCAGCAACAAGTTGTTTTACATTCTGGTACACACATTTCCATCTTGTAACCACTTTGGAATGCCTTCCTCTGTGCTGGTTCCTCACTGTTATAATTCTAACTACACAGACAGCAGACGATTTTCTACAAAAAGCTTTCTGTCTCTCCTCTTTTGTCTGTCTGTCTGTCTGTTTGTTTGTTTGTTTAAGTACTAATGTGGACTTAGATTAATGTACATTCTTCTCTTAATTGTTTTGATGCTCAAATTGCCCCTAATTTGTTCAGTAGACGCCTATTGACACTGCTCAGAACTTTAAGGCTGCTCACACATACCAAAAAGTGTGCTGTATTAATATTTTAATATGTAAGGTATTAATAATTAGTACTAATAATTGATTAATGTTTGTGTGTGTAGTACTGAATATTGAACCCAGGGCCTCATATATGTCACGAAAGTAAGTACTCTACCACTGAGCCACCCCACCAGCATACTGAGATCAATTTAGGGTACATTTCACTGATTTACAGGAGTTCTGGTCATTTCTGCCTTTGGAAAGTGCAGGGAACGGCAGGTCTTGCGCATTGCAGACAAGCACTCCACTTCTCTCCACCGCCGGGCTGAATTGTGGATCTTCAACGTCAGTTAAGCCAACTGGATAGTATTGTGTGTTAGGTAGCAGTCTTCTCTGACAGATGCTGTCTGAGAGCTCAGTGAGTCACTCCTGTGACTACCAGAAGCTCCTTGGTTGGTTCATGGTTCTCTCAGCAGTATGCCCTTCCAAGAAAAGTGTTTGGTGGTGTTCACGTCTGGCAGAGCTATGCTGCCTGTACCTAACCTACAAGCTGTAGACCCCCAGTGCCAGCGAGGAGGCCTGAAACATTAGAATACTCCCACATTCCAGCCATGGGCCCCACTTTTACCACCTCACCCCAACATACCCCATAGTCTCTAGAGTACTCACCGGATAAAAGATGGCTGCAAACTGTTGATGTACTGCTCTTTCTTGCTCTTTTTCTTGCCTCTTCTGTCTATGCTGATTGTTTGTATTTTGCCATTTCTGATTTGAGAAGTTCTGAGTAATCAGACATTTCCCTCTAAACAGATTCTTACGCAGCCTGGCACTGAATGGCCACTAAGCCCAGTTCAATCACATTTAGGTATCTTGTTCAAGTGCTCAGATCATGGAGAGTGAGACAGCGCTTCCTCTTCATTTTCCCGACCACGGTTAATATGCGACACTCATCTTTTGTGTTCTAGCTCTTTCACATTCTGCATGGTGTAAACACAGCCATGATTTGCACAGTAGCCAGTCAACATGGATTAAATATGACTTTGGAAAGTTTCTTACTGAGGGAGAGTTTTTGTAGATTTTTTTACTGTAATTGCTAAATTGATATATACTTGGGGGGAAAAAGCCCTACAAATTCAAATACCACAAACACAGCAAAAGATGAAAAGTCACTATATCTACAGGGTGAAGGCAAAAATGTGATGGATATATATCTCCAGCCTGTTTTCAAGAGAATATGTATTTCATGTACTATGACTTACAAGATATAATACTATTATTGACAAAAACAAAAACCAAATCATAGCCCTCAGCTCAGAAATGATGAAATGGTTCACTGTGAAGGTAATTATGAGTGTTCATGGCCCTGGAACATAGTATCTGGATTACCCCAAATTCCATGTTCCAATGAGGAACAGTGTGCTTTCATACTAACCAAACAAATAAAGTTATAGGTCAAGGCACTTTTCAAATACATCTGTGGAAACATCAAAAAGCTATGGAGCAATGTCAGCCATAAGCACCAAGCTGGCTGAGAGCATTCTTTGCTCTTCAGGTCATTGAAATAGGGTTTTGTTAAGTTGATAGCTTCCAGCTGGTTTTTATCTATTAGTCTACAACATAGGTGGCCAAGTGATTGCTATTTAAAGGACCAGAGATAGCTCAGGGCAGACTGTGATTTGGCTCTGGACCTGCAGCATCCCAGTCTCTTCACATCTTCACGGGTTGGAAGTCCCAGCCGTCAACTATGCCAGACTAATCTCCCAAGCCATCAAGTAGCACACACACACAACTGTCACATTCCTTTAGTGGCAGTTAAATAGGCTTATATTGTTTCAAGTTTGTAAGACTGCAATGACTATTCTTAGATATACTTTTTAAAATATTTCTGGACAATTCTTAGAGGGGAAAAAAAGCCAACTTAGATTATATTTAAGTTCAGTTTTTTATTTGTATGTGTGTGTGTGCCTGTCTCGTTCTCTGAATGTTATCACATGCATGCAGTGCCCTTGGAGACTAGAAAAAAGTGTCAGGTGCCCTGGTTTTGGAGTTACAGGTGGTAGGGTGCTACCTGATGTGGAACTGAAACACCCCCCCGCCCCGACTCCACACACCACCCCCCACCCCCACCCCCGCAGTGTTAACACAGGGAGATCATTTTTATAGACACTGTCAAATCACACACTAGGATGATATTTCTCTTGAGTGTTAAGTGTCAAAATTTCTCATCTGAGGGGCCTTTTACACGGCCATAGTAGAGGCCACTCTATGTAAAATGTGTTTTTGTAAAATTTGCAAAAGTATAATAAAAATTACCTGAGACTCGGCAGGAAATCTTTGCTTCAGTTTTATCCCCATACATCACACTGCCTTTAGAATGCCGTATCTAATTTTGTGTTGGTGTCTATCCTTTCTCTTACACAGGTATTAAATTGTGTAAGACCCTGGCCTCATGAATCCTTGCTATCTTCTCCAGATTTGTTATAATTAGTAGGTTGCCTCATTTGCCCCGAAAAAACAGCTCTATCAGATTGAAAGTTGACCTGTTTCTTCCAAGTTACAGTTCGTACAAAGTTCCACAACTCCAGCTACATATTCATTACTTTTTGTAGGTCCCATGGTGTAATGGTTAGCACTCTGGACTTTGAATCCAGCAATCCGAGTTCAAATCTCGGTGGGACCTGCAGAGGCACTTTTATAAAGGATCTTTTATAATTTCCAGCCTGTCGTCTAAACCTGGAAAAACTTGTTCCTCTACTCCACGGGACAGGCTAGCCTGCCAGCCCTTCCAGGGTGGAGACGCCCCAACAGCTGTAGGAAAACCATCTTCCTGTGACAGTCTATGACCTCTGCACCCCTGCTTGCTATTTCTCTTTGTCTTTTTTTCTGATTCGTGTCCCCAAGCGGAAAAACTCAGCTCCCACAAGCTAGAGCCGCGACTCCTGGGATCACTGTGCCCGTACCGCTGTGCCGAGGCCCTTGAAACAGCCTCTCCTGGCTTCTCCAGCTGAAAACACTGCTGTATCTTCCTGTAGCATCCCTTCCAAACAAACTGCCAAACAAACACCTCGCAGCATCCCTCGGCAAACAATCTCCTGGAAAAACGAGAGCCTGAACTTGCCTTGGAAAGACTAGGAATGAGCTCATAGGCAGTCATGGGGGAGGGGAGAGAAGAATTCCCTCAGCGGATTAGGAACTAAAGAAGCAAGAAACAACTCTCTGGCTGTTTATGTTTTTGTTTGTTTTGTTGTTTGGAGTTTGGTTTTGGAGACAAGGTTTTATGTAGGCTACTGTGGCCCCCATCTCCCAAGTCCTAAGATTACAGGCAATGCAACACCACACTTGCCTAAAGGCTGAGTTTTAAATCTGGTAACCTGTTTTCAGATGCTCTTCTGAAAGTGTGTGTGTGTGTGTGTGTGTGTGTGTGTGTGTGTGTGTGTGTGTGTTTCATACATAACAGGATAGCAAGTTGAGTCTTAGATCAGATTCCAGTTGCCCATAAGCCATAAATACAAAGTTAGCTGTTATTATGAGTTACCACTGGGTACGCAAAGAAACTGTACCAAACTGTTTGCTAACCTTGTGAAAACAAATCACCTGGAGTCCTGTGGTGGTTGTACTTAGATTGTATGGACTGTGATGAGGTTAATTCAAGTGCAGGGGCAGAGGATCTTCTTCTCGTGGGGTTGCCTCAGCAGAGGTGTCCCTGTCGATGCTTTTTGGATGAGCTCCCCCTCAAAGAACTCTTCTCTGAGTGGCCTAACAGCATCCCTCCACCCCTTGCCGAGCATCACGCTTAGAGCCCCAGGCATTCTTGCAAACAACCCATCAAGCCTATGGTTTTCTGGGGGACCCCCAGCATTGATTCCCAACCCCCAAACAAAGTGACTCTTCGAACAGATCCCAATCACCCACCAAACATCTTCTCCCTGGAATTTTATGAAAGGATAGAAACAGAAGGATCCAGTTTCAAAAATTGAAAGATAGTTTAGTGGAATGATTATTACAATCATATCTATGAAGTGTCCACTGTCCTAGTTCAAAACTAGTAACTCAGAACTTATCAAAAAGCCTTCAAATTAATGCAACAAAAAGCCCTGACTGTACGAGGTGCCTGGACCCAAGTGGCAGAACAGCCACGGAGAGCCTGGAGCACACGGGATGCTTAGTGCCCAAGAGCCTTCTATTCCTTGGGAGTGGGATGGGGACAGCCTGGTTACAAGGATGCAATCTGTGTCCAAACTTTAGTCAGGCCTCTTTGAGACCCCTCTTCTCAACTAGGTTTCATCAGCTTCAGCCAACTTTCAACTAGAATCCAGCTAAGCTAGCCCAGGCCTAAGTACGGCTGACATCTAATCAGACCTCTCTTTCTCTAACCTTGGTATCTAATCAAAGTCATTTTAGGAATTTTCTGTCCCAAAACCCTTACCCTACCATTGGTTGTGAATCCCCAGCTGCTCCTGTTGTGTTGGGATCTAAGCCCAGTCTCTCTCCCCTACGGCAGTACCCTTGAATACAGCCTTCTTTTGATGTAGATTTCAATACTTCTCTCAAAGAAGAAATCCAACTCAGTATTTAGGAGTTTTTCAAAGATGTCAAGAGTAGACATCTAGACAAATTGTTGATAGTCAGGTTCACTAAGAAATGAAAGCAGACTCTCAACTTGCTCTAAATAACTAATAAAATAAAAGATAAAGATCTTCTTACCATCTCAATATAAATGAATAAGCAAAATCACTTGATAGAATTCACTGCCCCGGCATGATCTTAAAAAAAAAAAACAAAAAACCAACAACAACAACAACCAACCAATCAAAAACCTTTCAGCAAATTAGAGGGAGCAGAAATGAGAAACGAGAAAAAGAAGGAAGAGAAAGATGGAGAAAGGAAAGGAAGAAGGAAGAGGAGAGAGATGGAGAGATGTGAGCAACAATTCCAGGAAAGAACCCGAGCCTTCCAGGAAAGAACCGGAGCCTTCCACTGCAAGGCTGAGTCACTGCTTAGACCTTCAGTGACCGGGGCGATTCCGAAGGCTGCAAGTCCAGTGTCCTATTATCTTGAGCCATCTTAAGCTCACTTAGCCATTTACTGCCCTCCTCTGTGCCTGGCCTAACAGCTCTGTGACCATTAGGTATACCATTTGAATGTACAAAGAGGGCACTAGTTTTCTAACAAAGCAAAAAGCTAAAATATACTGTCATCCCGAGGGCTGCAATTGAACTTTCCCATTTAACTATCATTGGATTTTAAGTTAAAGCAATAGGCCTGTCTCTCTGGGCTTCAGATAATCATTGTATTGTTGAGTTAAGCCAGGCTCTGAAGTCTTATGTCCAGGCAGGATTCTCCTAATGATGAGGAAAATTATTGATGAAGAATAGAAATGGAGAAATTGTTCAGAGGTCAAAAGAACTTGTTACCTTTCCAGAGGACCTGAGTTCAGTTCCCAGAACCCATGTCAGGTTGCTCACAGCTGTCTGTAACTACAGTTCCAGGGGATCTGACACCTCTGACCAAGACACTGTCCACCTTTTCCCCACACAGAGGTGACTGTGTCTCACCTCATTGGTGAGAGATGTACCTCACAATCTGATGAACTGGTAGATCAGTGCAAAGGGGGAAGGTTCAGGAAATATGAGTTCTTTCCAAGCTAAGTACCTTTGATAGAAAAACAATATTTTTTTATGATTGTAAAACCTGAAACTATGAAACTGCCAGAAGAAAACATGGAGAAAGCTCCATGGCATTAGTTTGCACAAATAACAGCAACAGAAACAGGACTGCACCAAACACAAGAGCAGCTGCACAGCAAATGAAGCAGCAAACCAAACGAAGACACAATACACAGAATGTGTGTGTGTGTGTGTGTGTGTGTGTGTGTGTGTGTGTGTGTGTGTGTGTGTTTTGCAAACCACAGGGTATGGTTCGGGAGTGGAAATCTCCACAGGCTCCATATGAAGACGAAAGAGAGCATGTTTGCACTACTTTCGACCTCTTAAAAGTCCCTCCAACCCAACACCATTCTGGGGACCAAGAAGCCAACACTGAACGTGCAGAGGACAAGCCAGTTCCCAAGCAAAGCACAGGGCTGGACCAGGAGACCACCTCCACCTTTCCAGACAGAAGTGCCGTGTGCAGCAAGTATGAAGACGTGTGTGGTTGACATGCTCCGTTCTCTTCACTTCAGTCCGATCTGTGGGTTTATTCCACTCCGGCTTATCTCCCATGTGGGACTACATTTCTTCAGCAGCTCTCTACTGCTGGTCTTGTAATCTCTGACACTGCCTTTTAAGGTTTTCCTGAAGCAGTGCAGACAGAAAGAAGAAAAGATGGTGACTAAGTCCGCCGGAAGCCTTTGCAGGGTCTCGCGGCTGTGAAATATCCCAGCTTCAACCTTCATTCGCGCTTCCATCTGTCCAGGAAGCAACACTCGCTGAATGGAGAAATGTTTGCCAGCTACGCACATGACAAACGTTAGTGTTTACACTATGCAAAGAACTCAAGAAACAACCCGGTCAGAACTGTTGGCTACCGAACTAAACAGAGTTCTTGAAAGAAGGGTTGCAAATGGCTGGCGTAGAGATTTTTAAAGTGTTCAACATCTACAAACTGCTGTGAAATTCCATCTCGTCCAAATCAGAATGAGCATCATCAAGGAGACAAGTGATGGGATGGGTATCTATATCAGCCCCTCCCCCTCGGGGCTCAGGGAAAGCATGTATGATATGGTGGTGGTGGGGATGCTGTCTTCTGGATGGGACACAGGCACTGCACTCATGAGCTTATGAGGACTAGTGTTACCTGCACAAGGTCAGTCAGCATCCCAACGGGCAGCACTGACAACTAACCGGGCTCAGTTGCTGTTACTGTGTGGGAAGGTGGGGGATAGGGAGAGTGAGGCATGGTGGCACATACCTGTAAGCCTACCACTCTGGAAGCTGAGGCGAAAGAATAGCAAGTTCGAGGCCAGTGTGGCCTACAATAGTGAGAATTTGTCTCAAACGGCAACAAAAATTATAGGCTGGCCATGGTGTCATATGCCTTTAATCCCTGCATTCAGGAGGAAGAGGCAGGCAGATCGCTGGTCTATACAAGAAGTTCCAGGCCAGCCAGAGCTACCTACCTTGTGAGAATTTGACTCAAAGAGACATGGGATGGGACACAAGTGTGTGTGTGTGTGTGTGTGTGTGTGTGTGTGTGTGTGTGTGTGTGTGTTGGGAGTGGCGGTATTGGGGTGCCTTGAAAGAGTGAGAGGAGGCAGTTGGGTGAGTGTGATTGATGAAGGCGCACTGTTGGTGTGTATGTGTTCCAGCTAGTTTTCTCCTGCTATGATAAAACACTACTTCAGCTTACACCTCAGATCCCAGCCCGTTATTGAGGGAGCTTAGGGCAGAAACTCAAGCAGGACCCGAAGTAGAAACCATGAATGAACATGTCTTGCTAGCTAGCTTCTAGGTCAAGTTCAGCCAGCTTCCTTGTACCACCCAAACCCTCCTGCCTGGGAGTGGGACTGCCTCCAGTGGGCGGGGCCTTTTCATCTCAGACCCAGGCCAATCTGATGGAGGCAATCCTTCACTTGAGGTTCCCTTTTTCCAGGCGACTCTGGGTTGTGTGGCGTTGACAATAAAAACTAACCAGGACAACATGACTGAACTTTTCAAAGAACAAATGAGGGGGGGGAGGGAGGGAGAGGGAGAGAGGGAGAGAGGGAGGGAGGGAGAGAGAGGGTTGGCGTGGCTCACGCCTTTAATGCCAGCATTTGGGAGGTAGGGGCAGGCCAGTCTCTGTGAGTCTGAGGCCAGTCTGAAACTCAGCGAGTTCCAGGACAGCCAGAAAAAGCCTGTCTCAAAAGACCAAAAATAAAAGAAAAGAGAAATCAGAGATACACGTAGTTTTCACAAGTAAACGTTTATTAAAACATTAGTAATTTCATTCAGGTTGGGCAAGGAGAGGAAGGAGATGGAATTTGCTCCTACGGAGCTGCTATTAGGCAGGAGCAATGGATGAGATTGGTTGCTTTTCCTTCGGAGTTTTACACTTTAAGCGCCTCACAGAAGAGTCACTTGTGAGCTCTGAGCCTCGGAAGTTAAAGAAAAAAAAAAGGCTGCCAATTTGGGGCGCTTCCCCTGTCCCCTGTGGTGCAGACTCCTTTGGGCTATGCCATGTTTGTATGCTCTCTGTGCTTCTGGTTATGCTGCTTGAAGCTCGTTCTTTTGATTTAAGCATAAATCTACTTTCAAAACCAGAGAAAAAGGCAACTTAGAGGAACAGGTCTCAACTGTCACAGTGCTTACCCTGGCTGGTGGTATGTTGAAAAGGATGTGTATTCGTGTCTACTTGGTTGCTCTTGGGGCAGACTGAAGTCCTCCAACACGCCCTATAGCAATGTGTTGCAAACATGTCCTATAACAGCATGAGGCAACCACGCCCTATAACGGCGTGCTGCAAACACGCCCTATAACGGCGTGCTGCAGTGCTGTCTTTTTCTTCTACAGCCTCTTTGCTCATCTTGTTTGCCATTTGTGCTTACTCTAATAGAGACTGTTGTCAACCCCACCCACTTTGCCTCCCTGTAACTCCATTATTTCATGCTCTGCCTTTCCCCCCCTCTTTTTCTCCACTGCTCTCCTTCTGTGCAGCTGGCGTGTCCCCTTCTCTCATGTCCCTAGCATGTTAGTTAGTTTTCATATCGCTGTGAGCAAACTCCTGATAGGAAACAACCAAACAGAGGAGAGTTTCACGTCAGCTCACAGTGCGAGGGAAGGCAGGCCAGTGGGAACATAGGACAACTGTTTGCTCACATCTCAGCGGAACAGAACAGGAAACACGGCTGGGCTATGAACTTCGCTATCCGACCTCAGTGGCCTGCTTCCTCCATCAAGGTCCTTCCTTAAAAAGCGTACCCAGCCAGGGACCATGTAAGAACACTGGAGTCTGAGGGGGAGAAAGCTTCACACTCAAACCATAACATCTGATTAAAGCAAATCCCTTTTATTTGTTCTTCTAAACACAACAAGTCCCTTTATCACCACCCCAACGTTGTGCTTGTTTGTTATTAGGTAAGTAACCTCTACCCCTTTCCTCCCAAGTCAACTTTTATCTCCTTTGGCTCCAAAGGTCACTTGCTTTTCCATACATGATATAGGTATAAATACATTCTTTCTTCTTTCTCTCTTTCTTTTTTTGTTGCTGTTGTTGTTGTTGAATAAACGACAGGCTGAATCGAGCTCCATAAGGACCAACTGAACTAGATCAGTGTGTATCTTCTGCTGAGACAAGCTGTAAGAGAGGTTGTACATTAGAAAGAAATCCTCTCAGAACTCAGTGTAGCCACCTCTCATCCAGAAATATAACTTCGTGGATTTGACGTGCTGGCCTGGAGCCTTGCTTTCCTTCACGAGATATGAGCCTCTAAAATCCCAGTTTGTATCACCTGAGGATAAAGTTTGTGTCCAGCACACAACACACACTTTGTGAGACTCCCAGTTTCGTGCCCAACACTGCCAAACAAAAACCAAGTGACATAGGTTCCTAAATCAACTAAAATCTTTGTAATATTCACTTGTGATTTTTGAAAAGTATTTTTGACCTTGTTTACCAGGACAGAGGTCACCAGGGGTCTCAAGTCAAGCCCAGACCCTAGTGACTGGCTCTTGATCTGTGATTGTCAAGGATAATTTTAACCTTTGGTCCATGAACACGTGAGAGTTTTTTTAAAAAATCAATGAACACTTCAAAAGACATGCAAAAAATGTATCGATGTTTTTGAGCGTATGCACATGCTTACAGAGAAGAAGAAGCTATCGGGTCAGCTTATCTATCATGCAGTTTTAAACATTATTGTACCAAGCTAAATTGGATGTTGCTTTTATGAATGGGATGATGTGGTATCTAGGACCAGGAGAGACACTGGGTTTTCATTCTAGCCTCATTATTTTACTAGCTGTGAGATGTGGGCAGACTACGTTCTTTCTGTTCTCCTCTGCTTTGCCTGTGAAGTGTGCATGGTAATGCTTACCGTAGTGGGTGTTCCTGTAAACGTAAAGTATATGCAAGAAGACACAAAATGCAGCTTTGAAAGTGTCCAGTGAGCTCCGACTATTGCTCATCTACTGTGGCTTAAGTTAGACGGCTTTGAGTTTGAGAAGTCAGTAGAATATTTTATATGGGTTAAACTGAAACACTTTCAACTTTCTGTTCGAAATTCTCTTCTAAGCCCTCTGCTAGATCGTTAGAGAAATTGAAATAATTGTCTTAGAGGAAGTGGAAATAGTGGTCAAAGAGACTGAATTTCCAAAATATTAGAACTAAAGATGATTTCAGGACAAGGATTTGTGAAGGCAAAGCGCCTGGTTCCAAAAGTACCAGTAAGGCCCCACTGGGATTCGAACCCAGGATCTCCTGTTTACGAGACAGGCGCTTTAGCCAACTAAGCCACGGAGCCAGCTGAAAGTCCCCTTCTAGTTTTTGATCAAATCGGAGTAGATTAGGTGAAAAGCTACATCAATTGGTATTACTGTGCATGTGCTATTTGAATAGATAGACGCAAAACAAAAGCCCTCCCTTCGGGCCAACAAGACGCTCTATTATTCGGAAAACGCACCGAGGCGAGTCTCCGAAAGCGAGGAAGCCAGGGACCCGAAGGGAGTCTGCGAGATTACCGCTCCGAGTGAGACTGGACCGGTTTTCAGCTGTGACAATTCAAAATCGCTATGTGCTTGGATGTTCATCAAGAGCTAGTCTCAAAACAAAGCAGTCAGAAATTTTAGCAAAATCACTCAACGCTGTGTCTTTAGACAGACTTGATTCAATTGCACAAAGCTGCAGAGCGGGATTCGGCCGGCGCTCGCTCCACGCTTCCCTGTTGCAAACCCGGAGCCCATCGCTGTGCTGCGGCTCTACGAAAGGCGCTGAGACCGACTGCAAGGCCTTGGGCAGGCGCCAGGAGTGCCGGGGCTGCCCCTCCCCGCTCTGCCTTCTTCATTTATGTAGTTGCTCTGCGATGCTGGAGAAGCTAAACGCAATGCTGGGTATTTTGCAGAGGAGTTGGTTCCAAGACCCCGCCGGTGCCAAAATCTGAGGACGCTCGAGCATCGGCACAAAATGTGTATTATTAATATGTTCATGTACAACTTTACGTAACTTCAGATCGTCTCTAGACTTCCAGTATCTCTAATTCTTGCATGTAGGTCTATGACTCTTTTTCAGTTCGTTTTTCACGAATGGTGTGAGATCCAATTTTATTCTTTTGTTGGAGAGTAATTTAGCAGCTCCAACTCCATCTGATACAAAGTTCATTTAATTGTCAGCTTGACTGGATTTAAGACCCCTGTGCTTTTAGAGAGGGGCATTTTCAGAGAGGGTTAACTAAGAACACCCACATCAAATTGTGTGTGTGTGTGTGTGTGTGTGTGTGTGTGTGTGTGTGTGTGTTAAAGGGGGGCTAATTAGACGGGTTCACAGGGTGTGCCTTAGGTAACCCAATAACGGCTTTCTTATGCTGGAAAAGCACAAGATCTGGTAGCTGTTCACTTCATGAGACTGGATGTTTTGGCAATCCCAAGCTGGTGCTGGAGCCGGGAGGATACCTGGGGACCAGCTGGCCTTTAGTCTACATTGGAATCGCAAAAAAGTTGGTTCTAATACCACCAAAGGAATAGCTCACAACAGCATAAATGGACCTGCCAGCGAACGTGAAGGCAAGCAAATGGAAAAGCAAAGTGTCCTTCTTCAAGGCCAGTTTATCTGGGTGCCACCAGAAGGTGCCACCCAGATTTGGCATGGGTCTTCCCGATTCAGATAATCTGGTTAAGAACATCCCTCCCAGGAGTGCCCATCAGCCTGTGCTTTAGTTGAATCCATATGCAGCCAAGCTGACAACCAAGATTAGCCATCGTGGTCATATTCTGCTGGTGGTTGTGACGTGACAATGAAGAAAGGCAGGGTGGGGAGTGAGAGAGAGGGCCAAGGAGTAATCACAACCCAAAGCTAGTTGCCAAACCAGAAACAGTGACCAGGGCTGTAATCCCCGATACCTGGGAGGCTGGGGCGGGAGGACTTGAAGCTGGAGGCTAGCCTGGGCAAATTAGTGGGACCTTGCCTCAAAACAAAAAGCAAAGAGAGGCCTGGGATTATAGCTGAGGGGTCAGAGGTGGAGTGATTGCCTGGCATCACAAGACCCTAAATTTGATCTTCTGCTTCCCTGAAATAAAAAACAACATCAGTGGCAACAAATGCCATGAAAACTGGTGAGGAGGAGTGTTGGTACCTGGTAAGTGCTGGTTAGACTGTAAAAGAATGGCGCAGCACCACAACAATGCCGAGAACAAGGAAAACGGCTGTGGATTTGTAACCTGTAGTCTAGAAAGCTGATAAGTGCTGTGGGCTTTTGTTTGTTTGTTTGGGTTAACTATTTAAAGTGTTCTTGTATATTTTTAATACCTCAGGGTTGCATTTCTCAGGCCTATTATATTGGTCAGTCCGTGGCGGCACAAGGTGATTTAACCAGAAGCCCAGCCTAAGACTCATACCTTAATGTCCTCTTAGGGCCAAGTTGCTTGAGCACGAGACCCTACTGTAATTGATTGTCCAAAGTGCTGTTGTCAGACGGAAGGAGGGG
This sequence comes from Acomys minous, assembly GCF_964271855.1. NCBI lineage: Eukaryota > Metazoa > Chordata > Mammalia > Rodentia > Muridae > Acomys > Acomys minous. The sequence goes on from NC_140490.1 coordinate 70,506,136, forward strand.
CAGGTGCCCATCGCTCTCTTGGAGAACGTGACTAATCCCTACGCCAGCCCTGGAACCCGGCACCAGCCCTACAGCCCTACGTCTAACCGCTTTTGATTTAACTGCGACCAGGCAGGCTGCCAATGATGGTTGTTGTCTGCTTGGTTTGGGGCGTGGAGGGCACACTAAACCTGATGCAAAACTTTTCTAAATTTCCTTAATGTCACAGTGTCGTAGGTTGGAAGTTGAAGCAAAGGTTCAAAGGAGGAATACCTCCTTGACAAAGGACTCAGCAGACAAAACCCGTTAAAGGAGTGCCACAGAACCAGTCACTGCTTTTTATGAAGGGGCAGGTCGGCTCAACAGGGGCTTTCCAGAGAGAGGAGTGGGAAGAGCGGGCACGGAAACCACCACCACTCTGCGCGCCCAGGGATGTGAAAATGAAGCCGCCAGAGCGGCCCAAGCTAGGTGCAAAGATAGCTCCTAGCACAGTAGGCTAACTAAACCTAAGTGTTTGCGACCACCATCCAGTAGTCGCTTTGGTCATAGTAAGAAGACTGAACTGGGATTCTAAAAGTGAACTCAAAAGTCTGGAGATGCTGGGGATCGAACCCAGGACCTCATGCATGCTAAGCATGCGCTCTACCACTGAGCTACATCCCCACCACTTGAGAGTCTGGTTTTCCAACTCATCTTTATAAAATTCAAAGTCCGTTTCAGACCTACTGGGGTTTTTTGTTCTTGTTTTTTTTTTTTCTGTCTAGATCGATGTTTTAAGTTGACAGAGATGAGACATGATAGATATTGAGCTACATTCAGAATTTTAGATTCACAGAGATAGAAAAATGTTTTCTTCAAGGTTGCCAAAAACGAATAGCCAAAACACTATGAATGTAATTCCTGAATGTTCTGTGGTTCTTCTGCTGTATGTACTTTATTTTATGTAGGTGTAATAATATAGACGTATAGGAAAAAATAAAAGAAAGAAAGAAAGAATGAAAAAATAATTGATATTTTTCATCTTTTCTCTTAAAAATAAATAAATAAATGGTCCCGTTACAAGAGCATTCTAATCAGCCTGCACTCTCACGGACACCCCGATAACGAGTGTTAAGAGTCTTTGGGTCAGATATCTCAGAAAAGACTGTCTGGGATCCTCTCTTCTAGCGTCTTCCTCTCCTTCATCACTTAGAGAGAGCCTTCCAGAAAAGATGGGGAACCCTTTGTCGAGCCTTACCTACAATTTCTTAGAGGAGGAAAGCACGAGCCTGCCATTGCCCTACGGTCTTCGCTTTCTGTTCCCGGACTACAAAAAACCAATCAAAATTAGGAGCTTGGAGCTCCAACAAAAACCGACTCCCCCCGTCTCAGCCACTAGGAGCACGTAAGAGCGCCCCTCTTACACGTTACGTTAGGCTCCCCCTCCAGGCTTTATCCAAAGGATCCCAAAGAAGCCCGTAAAACCTCAGGCTCTTCAGTTACTCTTCAGAGAGGCAGGGATGAAAGTCGGGAGCTCTCTTCCTCGCAAACAAGGCTCCTCTTGTCTGGGGCTTTACTTACTGTGCACGGAGTGGCTCTTCGATTTTTTTGCAACGTTCCCACTCAGGAAGTCGGATCTTCTTTCTGCCTGGGGAATTCAGGAAAATCCACATATACACAGGGACCTGTAGGCAAACCGGGAGAATAGGAATACCAGGGAAACTGAGGCAGAACTAAGGGTACAGAACGCAGAGAATATAGCAGGAGAGAAAAAGAAACAAAGCCGGGGCTGGAAACCTAAGGACCTAACTAAATTCAGGGTTAGAGTAGACTTTTTTTTTTTTTTACAAGAAGTGACTGCTCTACGTTAACCATTTTTTCCGTTTGTAGGCAACTGTTTCACTAGGAAGATCATGACCCGGGGCAGTTACCACGGATCGGGTCGTAAATAGCCTATGGTGGCTCTCATTTGTAATCTCAGCATTAGTGGCAGGTGACAGAGGACTGCCACAAGTTTAGGACAAGCTTCCTCCCCTTCCCTCCCCTCCTTTCCTCTCCCTCCTCCTCCCTTCCCTAAAGAACACTGTGCATCATTTGATAGTCTTACCAGATTTTTTTTCCTTTTAAAATATAATTTTGAAACGGCTGCTGTAAATATCTTTTGATGAGGAACACTCTCAAACTCACTGGGATTTGAAATAGGTTGTTTTATATTATCTCTCTGTTTCTCTTCTCTTTATGTGCGTGGGGGGATGGGGAGAGAGAGAGAGGTGAATGGATGATTGACACATGGTTCCAGCAGAGGATGGAAAAGGGTACCCGATCCCCTGGAATTTAAAGTATAGATGGTTGTAAGCGGCTATAGAATATTAGGAATCAAGCCGCTGGTCCTCTGGAAAAGCAGCTAGTGCTCTTGACCACCGAGCCATCTCTCCAGGCCCAAACAAAACAAACCATTTTTTTTTTTTAGCTGAAGTTATACAGTGCTCACAAGTTGACGGCCATGTCCATTTGTGTGTACAACTGGAACCATCATCATGCAAGGCAATAACACACTCATCAACTCCAACAGTTCTCTTCTGTTTTCACCAGTGTGTGCACGTGTGCATAAAGAGCATTTGACTTGATTTCTGCTAAGTTTTCAGTACGAAATAATAGTGTTGTTAACAACAGCTGCAACTTTCTTGCCCAAATATTAACAGCAAGACCTCAAAAAGTTTTCTGAAGAAATTCCACACTCTACACAGACTTGGGAGTGCAAGGTAACCCCAATTTTTAAAAAGTACAGAGGGGTACACAGGCTGCATTACCATAATTACCCGGAGCTTTACTAGGCTCCCCAGATCTCTATCTGACTGCAAAAAGCAGGATATTAAAGCACTGGGAATATTAATATAAATAGTAAATTCCAGGTGCAATTGTGGGTGAATCTGGTTTTAAGGATAGTCCTTCCTGCCTTGTTCTAAAGAAGCTTTTTCTGAAAAACAAAAGGATCGGGCCGATCAGTACATCTGTGTCATCATGTTCTGAAGATAGTTTCAGTTCCTCAAAAGTCTCCACTGAACTACGAGAACAAAGGAGAAAGAAAGACTGTGTAGGTGAAGTGGAGTAAGGTGGATTTTGTGTGCACGTTTTTTGTCTGTGTCGGGGAACAGTTTGCAAAAGTTAGCTCTTGCTTTCAACCAAGTGGGTTCTGGGGATCGAACTCGGGTTTGGCAGCAGGTGCCCTTATCAGCTGAGGCATCTCACTGGCCCTTACTTTACTTTTTATTTTACAGATCACAAGAAGGATTTTGAGGGCTGGCTTATGCGGCTGTTTGGAGGCTGAGAATCCAGTAGTTTCTTCGTGCAGAAAGCTGAGTGCCCCTGCCATCCCAATCCATTCACGTTGGTTTTGAGCTTGTCACTGAGGCTAAGCTAGCCAGTCAGTAGTAGGGTGACAGTCACATGCTACTGTGTCCAGCTTTAATGTGCATGTTGTGGAACTCTAACTTAAGCGCTTTGTCCACTGAGCCATCTCCCTGCTCCTGTAATTTTGTTTGCTCATTAGTTGGTTGCTTGTTTGTTTTTTTTTTTTTATGTTGCTTGTTTGTTATTTGAGACAGGATCTCACTCTGTAGCCCGTGCTATATAGATCAAGCTGTCTTAAACTCACAGTGATCCTCCTGCATCAGCCTTTTAGATGCTGAGGTTGTGCTTCCTACTCCGTTCCCTACTGAGGTGAAATCCGAGTGATAAGGAACCAATGACATAAAGATACAGAAACGGTACATCCCATGGACAAGGGACGGAAAGATAACATGCCACATGGCATGAGAACCATCTGAAAAGGCAAGGATGTCTTAAACTTGACAACAGTCTAGAGATCAATATTTTAGGACTTTGGAAATGGTGAGTGGGAGCTTGGGTTTCATAGAACTTAGTATGATGGGACAGGGCAACTGCTCTTGGCTGTTTTCCCAACAGTCTTTCCTCGGTTTTCATTATTAGTCTTATAAACTTAGTTGTGCTCAGGCAGCCGTGTACCCCATCACAGAGATGAAAGCCATGCGGCTTAACCAGCAAAACCAAGTTTTTGAGAAATGTTCTGTAATGTGCTCTTCATCATCCTGATATAAAACTGAGTTACTTTAAACTAGACACATAATTTCCCTCCCAAATTAACAAATCCCTAACAAGTATAAAAAAACAAAAGCAAACTGGTTTGACATGCAAAACAAAAAAATTACACTAAAATGCCAGAGTTACTGTTTGGAAAATATCGTGATGTAGCCATGTTAAAAAAAACAGCTGCTGTGAGTGGAGCAAATACAAGGAGATCAGACACTTGGCACTGAACTTGGAAAGCCATGCTTATGCGCTCACCTTGCCCGGGTTCCCAGCCAGTGATGCTTAGTCAAGTTTCAAAGCAAACTTCCACAATTTAAAAATAAATTCAGAGTAAATCAAAACAGAAGATATAGTCTGGGATGATCTACTGAAAAGGAACCTTGGGGTTACTCATACCTTCGGAACTACTGCTCCCTGCTCAAATGTCACTATATTCCGTAACAGTTACAACACGGAACCCAGGAGCCTGAAAATAAGTATCTCACTGGCCTGCATGCAAACTTAATCAGATTCTCAGGGATGTCAGTTTTTTTGGGTCCCCGCCAATGTGTTCTACTGTCTTTTGTTGCTATAATGGTTTTACCAACCAGGGCTTGAACCTAGACTCTCCCACCGGATAGTCACCTGTGGGCTTTTCCCCCACCCTGCTTTTAAAGTTTTCTCAGTTGATCAGGAAGGCATTGCTCAATAACTTTTGGTACTTTTGCCTTTGGGAAGTTGGAGTTTTCGGAGCAGCTCCACCATGTCCCTAGACCTCTCACAGTGAGCATGATTAGCTGCACAAAAGCAATTAATAAGGCCAAAGGCGGAGTGAGAAATAAAATGGCCACTGTTTAGTACCTCCAGTATGTGAGAGATTCTTTATCCAGGGGACCCCTGGATTGCTGTGTACAATCCTCAATGGATATTAGCAATGGATGCTATTAGTACCTCTCTCATGCTCACTAGTTCCCAGAAAATAAGTTAGAGTCATTTTATTTTTATTGATTATATCCCCTGGTGGGGCTGACTGTTTTACGTCTTTCTTTTAGGATGCTTTCACAGGATGACTTTTCTCCCAACTTACCCAACAACCACCTCAGAGTTCTCTCTAGGAAGACTTCAGTGTCTAGGTATCCAAATTGAAACGAAACAAACATAAGGAAATGATATTCTTGTAGAAATTAACGTGAGGGGAAAAAAGGATTATCATGGGGGGAAAAAAAAGCCGATCTTGGAGATGCCGGGGATCGAACCCGGGGCCTCATACATGCGAAGCATGCGCTCTACCACTGAGCTACATCCCCTTGTGTGGGAAAACAGCTACACACAATTCCTATCTTTAAAGAAAAAAAGTCCAGCGTTCTCCGCATCACTGCTTTGTCTTTGGAGAGGCATTACTGAGGTGGATCCCAGCCGTGCGGTAACACCTCCTGCTGGGACCCCCAACAAAACTCAGCAGCAGGATTACCGAGAGGAAAACGGTTTCAGAAGCTTCCGCACCGCCGACCCTCCTGGTGACCAAGTCGCATCCCAGGCACAGACAGGGAGGATTGAGGGAACCGAAAGATTTCCCACCCCCTATTCTGGAGCGTTTCCTTCAATTCAAAGGCCCAAATGTCTTGCGTCTGATTAAATCGAATGGCCAATGAAAATGTTATAAGATGGAAACGTGAGCATCTGCCCTGGTCTTTGTCCACACCGGCGGGACTAAGCTCGCCTGACCGTAAAGCAGGAGCCTGTCAACTTCCGTTTCGCCAGGTCTTTTCTGCCTCCCCCTCGAAGGGCTCTGGCTGCGGCACCTTCACCCCGGATCCATGCAACCAGAAAGACAGGTGAAGCCGCCACGAAACGCCACCTCTGCTCAGTGACCGCGGCCGCAGACGCTGAGGTTCCGTTTCACGAATGTCTGCCGCAGAAAATAGCGACTCTTCAGAAATAGAAATGAGCATCAAAGACACGACCCAGGAAATCGGTCATTAATTAATATAGACTTCAATAAAATAAAAAAGTAGCCGGTAAAAAAAAAAAGCTCAAGACAGTAAGGCAAGCCCCAGGCTGGGGGGGGGGGGGGGGGACACCACTCTTCAGTCACGCTTGATAAATCTGATATCCCAAATATGCGAAACAAGCTGGTGAAGGCACCTCCGGAGGCTGAAGCAACAGGATTGCTGAGTTTGAAGAAGTCTGGACCACATACTGAGCTCCAGGCCGATCTGGGCCACAGAACGAGACCATGCCACTAAATAAAACAATCCACAGGTCGCCTTGAGTTACTCCGTCATTTTACAGTCCTGAGGCTCTGTGTGCTCTGAAGTCTGCACCGCATCGCTTCTGACCTGCATCGCCTCCTCCGTTTCCTCATGGCCACGCTGCCACCTTTCCTCAGAAATCTATGGGCAAAGGCTTTGAAACCACAGGCGTGTCTTTTTAAAACCAGACTTTTATCTATAGTGGTAGAGCGGTTGCCACTCATGAGGCCCTCCCTCGGCCTAATGTCCCTTACTGCAAATTAAACTCTGTCTGTATCCGTTGTTGCATGCTGGTCAAACTTCTTTCCACCTTTGTGTACTGACATACTATCCTAAGAAAAACTTTCCCTTCGCCTCCTTCCTTCCTTTCTCCTTCATAGTAAAGCAGACTCGGGTCTTCCTGCATCCTATAGATCATTGCCTTTTACTGTTCAGTAACTGCTTCCATTCTTGGTGTTTCTAATATCTACAGTAGATCCTCCGACCTTTTGAGCACTTCCTTACATTCCGGCATGGAACGATGCTTTCGGCTCATATTGTATGTTCGCTGTCCCAGCCTGTGGTGCAACAACAAACTCTGCCAGAACACTGGAGTTTCCTTAAAGTGGTATCCACACTAAGCAATAAATGCTCAAGCTGGCTCCGGGCGTTGCCTGTGTGTTCGTGCACTGTTTTAGTAGACAAAGCTAGGACAGAGATGTTCCTTGCCTTTGTTGAAATTTTGTGTAGCCCTTCTCTCACAGTGGGAACACTGGCTTCAGACATTGGCTTCACACACACACACACACACACACACACACACACACACACACACACGCACACGCACCAGACTAAATAGAACTCAAAATTCAAATGCCATTCTATTGTATCTAAAAGACAATTTTGTCACAGTGCTACACAAAACATTCACTTGGATTTATCCTCTTTTTCCTATGTGTCATATTTTTAAAATATTTTTAGTGATTTTTGACTTCATACATGTATAGAATGTATTTTGATAAGTATTATAGTTTTAGGGGTTTTTTCTTCTGTTGGTATTCAAGTATAAAATACTTTCCATCTCTCCGTGTTAAATCTATTTTTAAATTTTTGTTTGTTTGTTTGTTTGTTTGTTTGCTTGCTTGCTTTTTTTTTTTTTTTTGAGACAGGGTTTCTCTGTGTAGACCTGGCTGTCCTAGACTTGCTTTGTAGACCAGGCTGGCTTCAAACTCACAGTGATCCACCTGCTTCTGCCTGGCCAGTGTTGGGATTAAAGGCATGTATCACCATGCCCGGCTATTTTAAAATTTTAATGTATAAGGCATAAATACACTTCCAAGGAGCAACTCCATAGAGAAGTATCAAGCCGCTCAAGTTGCAAAAGGTTGCTGTATCCTGGGGTGCTGTCAGGTGGGCCAATCCTTCATTTTAGGATGTCTCAGGGCCTAAGAGTGGCTTGGTCTGCTACAATAGGATGAAAGGACTGTTGGTGATACTCACTCAGTGACATGATAGATTCAAACATCTCCATAAACTATCATCTGCTTACATTTTCATAAGTTCTTAATCTCATTCAACAAAATCTTTTTTCTGTTCCTCACATCATTTTCCCTCACTAGCATTATGTGTTAGTAGGTTTTATTCCTTTTCTTTTCTTTTTTTTTCCTGGGGGGGTATTTATTTAATGGATTCAGATTACATTTCAATTATTATCCCCTTACTTGTATCCTCCTGTTCCTCCCTCCCTCCCTCTTCCACCCTATTCCCATCCCCTAGGTCTGTGACAGAAAGGGACATCCTCCTCCACTATATGGTCACAACCTATCAAGTCTCATCCTGGTAGCCTGCTTATCCTTTCTCTGAGTGCCACCAGGCCTCCCCATCAAGGGGAAGAAGTCAAATATGGGGTACCAGAGTTCATGTCAGAGTCAGTCCTCACTCTCCACATGACTGTGAATAATGTCCTGTCCATTGGCAAGATCTGAGTAGGGGTTCAATGTTTACTGCATGCATTGTCCTTGGTTGGTACAGTAGTTTGAGTAGATCCCCCTGGGTCCAGATCTGCCCATCATGATGTTCTTCTTGTAGGTTTCTAGGACCCTCTGGATCCTTCTACTTCCCCATTCTCCCATCTTCTCTCACTTAGAGTCCCAGTAGGAAGTCCCTGCATCTATCCCAATCTCCTGGTAAGTAAAGACTTTCATGGGACATCCCTCTTGGGCTGATGTTCAATTATAAGTGAGTATATACCATGTGAGTCTTTCTGGGTCTGGATTAACTCACTCAAGATGATCATTTCTAGTTCCATCCATTTGCCCACAAATTTCAGGATTTCCTTGTTTTTAATAGCTGAGTAGTATTCCATGGTGTAAATGTACCACAGTTTCTTTATCCATTCTTCGACTGAGGGACATTTAGGTTGTTTCCAGGTTCTGGCTATTACAAATAAGGCTGCTATGAACATGGTTGAGCATATGTCCTTCCTGAACAGAACTCCAACAGCTCAGAGGCTCAGAGGTCAACAATTAATAAATGGGACCTCATGAGGCTGAGAAGCTTCCGTAAGGCAAAAGACACTGTCAATGGAACAAAGCAACAGCCTACAGACTGGGAAAAGATCTTCACCAACCCTACATCTGACAAAGGTCTAATATCCAAAATATACAAAGAACTCAAGAAATTAAATACCATCAAACCAAATAAATCAATTAAGAAATGGGGCTCAGAATTAAATAGAAAATTCTCAACAGAGGAATATTGAATGGCTGAGAAACATTTAAAGAAATGTCCAATGTCTTTAGTCATCGGAGAAATGCAAATCAAAACGACTCTGAGATTCCATCTTACACCTATCAGAATGGCTAAGATCAAAAACTCAAGTGACACCACATGCTGACAAGGATGTGGAGAAAGGGGAACACTCCTTTTTCCTTTGGTTTTTTTGTTGTTGTTGTTATTGTTTTGTTTTTTGTTTTTTTGTTTTGTTTTTGTTTTTGTTTTTTTTTTTTTTGAGACAAGGTTTCTCTGTGTAGCCTCGGCTGTCCTGGAACTCTCTTTGTAGACCAGGCTGGCCTCGACCTCACATCAATCCACCTGCCTCTGCCTCCCAAGTGGGGGGGAATCACAGGCATGTGCCACCACACCCTGCCAGTAGGTTTTATTTCATGCTCCTATGACTTATTATTTTTTAACTTCTTAGAAAATATACTTATCTATATTTGTGCCACATAGATGCTTCATAGAGTTTGTTCTTTGGTCATTTTGAACCGTCATTGACTCTGAATGAACTTTAGAATAATATTGGTAACATCCTGTCCTAATTAAACATCAGGAAAAGTCACCCCAAATCATTTGCCTTATTTCTGAAATTACTTACTGCTGTCTTACTCACTAACCTCAACTCTTTGATAGTCTTATCAAAAGGTTAATAATTTAGCTGGGTGTGACTCCTCCCTCTGGGGAGGCAGAGGCAGGTGGATCGCTGTGAGTTCGAGGCCAGCCTACTCTACAAAGCAAGTAAGTCCAGGACAGCCAAAGCTACACAGAAAAACCCTGTCTCAAAAAACCAAAACCAAAACAAACAAACAACAAAAAAAGGTTAATAACTGTAAACAAATTAATATTCCTTGAATACATTCCCTTGGCTGCTATAGTTAAAATTTAATTACCACATCATGAAAAATAGTTTCTTTGAATGACTAACAAGATGAACCAACAAAAAACTTCTAATCTCATCTTCTTTTAAAGAAGGCTCAGAACTGGGCAGTGGTGGTACATGTCTTTAATGCCAACATTTTGGCGACAGGTAGGGGTGGGTTTTAAGTTCAAAGCCAGCCTGTTCTACACAGTGAGTTCCAGGACAAAGGTTTGGGGTTTTTTTTGTTTTGTTTTGTTTTGTTTTGTTTTTGTTTTTTCAGGAGATCTGGTTGTGATGGAAAAAAACGTCATTTTTAACTTTCTGGTTTTTTTCTAATGGTTATTTTCATGTAAGTGTGGGATTTAGTGATGGGTACTCAGTTACATGTGTAGTGTTCTTTTAGCAAAGCTGTACTGCCAGTGAACCCACAGCATCTTTGAAGATTATGAGTGACCAAAGACCTGCATTAACAGAAAAATAAGCCTCAATAATTTTTTTCTTCAGTTTCTTTAGTTTTTCTGAGCGGTGCCTTCCAGGATGTGGATGGTCAGAAAGCCAGGATCCTCTCCACGCTGCCGGGAGGGCTGTACGGCCAACGCTGTAGAACAAAAGAGCCTCTAGGTCCTGCTGAGTGGGAAGGCTGCTGCCCGGACAGCTAACAACACTGGAGAAAGAACAGGGAAGGGAGGCAAAGGAAAACTGACAACAAGAAATGAAAGTAAAGCTCCTTCTTTGAGGTATGGCTGGGATGGGGTGACGGGGAGAGCACTGTGGGGAAAACCTGAAGATTCCAAACTCAATTGAGTCTTGGTGACTAATCAAATTATGAAATTCTTTCTCTGTAAGATGGGAGTTCTGAATGTTTAGGGCAACAACCCCCCTGTACTGTTGGTGTCATGTAGTGTGTTGATGATGAAGTCTTCACTTAGGAAAACTATAGTTGGATTCTATAATGATTTTTTTTAACTCAGCAACTGTTTATTTTCCTCTCTCCTCACCCTCTCTTCTCCTTCCTTTGATTTTTTTTTTTTTTGAAATATTGACAACTGAACTCAGGGGCTCTGTGATTAAGGCATTTCTAATTCGGTAATAAGCTTGACAATCAAAGCCCACGTCTTAACAATCAAAGCCCACATCTATTGTTTTGTCTGTACATGCACTGATAAGGAAAAGTAACAGAACGCAGCACACAGACCATGTGCCCCCGAGACAGAGTGGAAGCAGCACTCAGCCACTACTGTTCAAAGGCCCACAGCAACTGGACAGGAAAGTGTCACACAGCCTCTCCAAGGAACCTGAGCCATCGCCATTTGTACATATTTTATCTTCAGGTACTTACAGTGTTTGGCCACAGCGCTGCCTACCTAGGCTCTCTCTTAAGAGGAAACTGCCTCCCCTCATGGGGGCTCTGTGGCTTAGCTGGTTAAAGCGCCTGTCTAGTAAACAGGAGATCCTGGGTTCAAATCCCAGCAGAGCCTATAAGTGGTCACCTGGTGCCTACCTTTTAAAAGTTGTTTTACTACCAGCCCCACTACACACCCTACTCTGCCCATAACTGTTATCAACCAAAATCTTTGCAACGACAAACACAAACCGATTTTGAAGCATGGGGAAAGAAATACAAGGTACTCTGTGTGCTGTCCAAGTTTTGGATTTTTATTGGGGGAGTGGGGAGCGGTTTGTTAAAATTTTCCAAAATTAGATCTCCCACTGGGATTTTCCCACTCACTATTATGTTAATTAGTGTATTCATGGTTTTGTATAAAGAACTAAAAATACCTGAAATTCTGAGATTTTAGTGAAATGCCAAGAAACTTGCAAAGGGATATTATGAACGTTGACTTACTATGATTGGGGCCAAGGTGCGCAGAACAAAACGGAAATACCAGGTCTTACTCACTCAAACAAAAACTGAGTTCTTGCTGTTTCTCCTCCCCTCCCCACTGCCTGTGTCCGTTCCTTCTTCCCTCCCCTCCCCCAATCTCTTTCCATCACTGATTTTAGCTCCTGTCACAAGACTTTGCCTCAGGGCCTCCCAGTAACTCGAATGGAAGGCCCTTCCGCAGATCGCCAGCACTTCCTCTCTCAGCCTCTCTTGCTGAGTAGATGGAGTTCCAGGTGTTTGTTTATTTTTAACATTGGCAATTTGTTCTCCATTTGTGAATTGGCAGTGAGTGAGCAGTATGCTCGAAGCAAGTCTGAATGGTAGGTGGCCGCAAAGTGTAAGAAACCCAAGACAGAATAAGAAGAGGGAGACCTTGTTACACACACACACACACACACACACACACACACACACACCACGGCCGCACTGGAGCTCCACGTGAATGAAGGCCAACCCAGCTAAAAAAGAAATTCTCAGTGTAGCCATGCCCCAAGTTTTGTTTTTAATCGCTTGATTTTCAGTAGTTTGACCCATAGTGGTAGGTAAAGTCTCTGCTGTCTGTCCAGCATCATTTGTCTTGACGACTGTTTTGTACACAGAATTAAAGACATCTGAAAGGCAAACAGTGGAAATGGCGCATTCCGGTGCTCGCCCTACGGGGGGGGGGGGGGGGGCAAGGAGAGGATCTCAAAGACCGCGTGAGCAGAGCTTGGCGTGGACTGACAGAGTAGGAAACTTGTAGGTGGGAAAGGACCAGGCCTGGGTTTTGTGAAAATCGGGGATCCAAATCCTTCCTGCCTAGCCTGAGGGCAACCAGAGCTGACCAAGGTCAGTCACATTGGTTGCTAAATGGCATCATGCTGGTTGTGTGGCTCAGAGACAGACGGCAGGCTAAGCATGTAGGGAGTCGGGGGATCTTGGACTCCATGTTGCTTTTCTTTCTCCCCATCAACACTGTACATACCTCAATAAAACAGCCAAGGTTCCGATCTTTAAAGTCTTTAATCACAGTTTTTTCCTTGCTCATATCCAAATAAATCCATCACAGACTGTCTCTGAATGCATCTCTTTAACTCTAGTTCCTGACCCCTATAAACCTTGCAGCATCAGTACATGTGTGGGGCCGTCCTCCCCCAGCCCTCGGTTCACAGGGTCCTGGAGTATGGGAGAGTGGGGGTCGGGAGATGCTGAGAGTGCAGCTCAGTGGAGTGGTGCAGCATTCAGTGTGACAGAGGAGAGGTCCTGGGCTTAATTTCCAGCACAGTAAGGAGAGGTGCCACACAGTCCATCTTGTATAACGTTTGGCTGCATCTCTGTCAGCTGTGAGGAGTAAAGGACCTGCTTTTCTTCCTTCCCACTTCAGCATCCCATTGATGGTGGCTGAGACCACTTGCAGAAGGTATTGGAAGGGATGGGGTGCACCTACCTGTACTCCTAACCCCCTGAGAAGTGGAGGCAGAGGGATGCGGAATTCAAGGCCATCCTCCACTGCATAAAGAGACGGAAGCAAACCTGAGCTACACATAACTGTCTCAAACAAACAAGGCGGTGGAATACACAGCCAACATCCCAGCATATTCAGGATGAGAGAAAGAGAGAATGACTTCTTTGAAAGAATGTTGCAATTCCAAAGAGGAAGAAAAAAATGTCTGTGAGAGTAGCAATGTGAAAAATAGCTCATGTACAGGAACTCCAGGTGATTTCGGCTTTGGGCTGAAGTTAGTGATCTGACTCCATAATCTGAAAGGTCCCAATTTTTTTTAAAAAATCATTTATTATGTGTACAATGTTCTGTACTGCATGTACACCTGCCTGCCAGAAGAGGGCACCAGATCTCATCATAGATGGTAATGAACCACCATGTGGTTGCTAGGAATTGAACTCAGAACCTTTGAAAGAGCAGCTAGCGCTCTTAACATCTGAATCACCTCTCCAGCCTTGAAAGGTCCAAATTTTATGTCCAAAATAATTTCTCAAACCCTGCCTATTCACACCATTCTTCTGAATGCATTTCAAGTAAATCTTCCCAATAGTTGAGTAAGAAGGATCAGAATTGCATGTTTTTAATGTTTCCTACCTTCACCAAGATAATTAGGTTCAATATACTAAGGCATCAGTGAAACTTTAACTGGCTAGACTTGTTGGTACAGGTCTATCTATAATCCCTACCACTCTGGAGGCTGAGACAAGAGGATTGCAAACTCAAGATCTGCCTGGGCTATAAAATAAGTTCAAGGCCAGCCTGGGGAACTTAGTGAGATCATGTCTTAAAATAAAAAAAATAAAGAGAGGCCTGGGGGTGTGGCTCAGTGGTGAGTGCTTATCTAACGTGTATAAAAATCCCATGTTGAACCCCCAGCAACAAAAACATTTTAATTTAGTTCTTTTTTTTTAACTAAATTAAACGTAGTTAAATTAAAATATTTTTCCATTAACACCATAGGAAAGAAACTTGGGACTCTGTGGAGATTGGCAGTTACATGCAGGAATATAGAAGCCATTCTAGACAGAGTAGTCACGAATTGGTGCTGGCTATCCTCAGGATATCTGATCCCATTGTGAACCCCGAGACTGTGAACTGTAAAAATCTGTTTGGTTGTAAAAAAAAATTGTTTGGTGTGGCTCAGTCCTAACACACACCTTTAACCCAAGAGCTGAATAAAGTCAACCGCAGGTCAAGAGTAAGCAAGAAACCAGCTGACAGGAATTAAACAGAAAGGAGGGGATATTGACAGAAGGGTATTTAAGACAGTGTGGAGAAGAAGAGGGTTTGATTTTTAGCTTTTGGCTTTGGGTTTTTTCCTTCTGGGACATGAGCCAAGTAGGAAGGTTGGCCTCTCTGAGCTAGCAGGTTTTCACACTAGCATCTGGCTCATGAGTCTTCATTGTTAAAATCAAAGAATTGTGTTGTTCTCATAATAATACAAACCCTATCTGCTTTGTGTTGTCTCTGATTTTCTTACGTAATGTACCTTTCTTTGAAGCCATTTTATGAAGAATTCAACAATGACATGGTTTTATTCCTTGAAATTCCTGCTGTACGTCTCTCATAGGTTTTCCTTTGCCATGGTTTGGGCATGGTCATTCTCTGGGCTTTGCAGACACACATTGGTGGGTATGGGTTGGTTACCCCAGGAAGGAAGGATGCAATTTGTTTAGGCAGTGGAGGGCTGTGCATACAGGTTATGACAGAACACTTGCCTAGCCTATGTAAGACCAGCACCTGAAGGGGGAACTTCTTTAATTACAAAAGTTAAATGTAATAAAATTTAAAACTAAAACAATTCTCTGAAATTGAAGAAACTTTGAGAATCCCACCACCCCTGAAAACCCTTTTATGAAGAAACCTTCGAGGGAGGGCTGCACCCTCTCCTCCCAAATTTGCTTTGGTCATGATGTTTCATCCTAGCAATAGGAGCCTAAACTAATGCACTAGAACAGTGTTGAAGAAGTCAAGCTTCTAAAATGGCCTGCAGTTTCCTGCGTTTGAGGAAGCTACCCATTTGCTATAGTCCCTAAAGGATTAGAACAGAGTAGGGATCAATTATAAGTTTCCTCCAGGACTCAATCTCTGAACAAAGCTTTAGTCAAGTAAACCATAGAAGGCTTGACTGGGCCTCCTCTGTCTACCCCTGTCTGTGGTCCTTCTGCTAATTAAACTATTTGGGAGGAAAGACTAGGGGAATGAGCTTTCAATTTCCTTGAGTCTCATTTCTTGGAAGGAGCATAGAGAATTTAAAGGAGAGACAATTACCTTGGCCCGTCATGCATTCTGCCAAATTGTGAGGGCATCCTTTCCATCTTACCCTCACTCCCTTTTTTTTTTTTTTTCCTTTTCTTTTTTTCTTTTTTTTAAGTCAGGGTCTCACTGTGTAATTTGTCTAGCCTGGAACTCAGTATGTAGGCCAGCCCAGCCTTAAACTCCTAAAGGTGTGCCTGCCTCTGGAAGAGGCCTCTGTGTTGGGCAGACTCCCCATTTTGATGTGGACTAATTACCCTGGGGAATCTCCCAAGCTGTTAAAACCTACGAGAGTTTCCACAAGCAACACAACTCTGGCCATGGTAAGTCCCCAGAGAACCAATACTTTGGACACCTGGGATCTTGAGGCCTCAGCGTAGACCAATGTCAAACCCAGCCAAACTCCTTTGTTAAACTACAGAACCCCTACACCGTCACACCAGTGTCCCACATCACAGCTTCTGGGTGTCAGCCCAGCAGAGCTGCAAAGAGACCCGTGCAAAAGAACAGAACCAGGAAGGATGCCTTGGGGAACTTAGACACAGATGGGTTTGAAATGCCAACACCTAAGTGAGTGGCTGGGACTCAGCCTGACCAGGGACAATGAAGGGAAGACACAGACACATGTACAGAAAAGCTGGGGTCCCCTGGGCTGTGCTTGTGTTGATGGATCACACCTACTTCTCAACAACCAGGAACCTCAGTGAGTTTATTTAGTACAGCTGGGCGGTGGGGGCCTGGGGTTGGGGGGAGAGGGGGGTGGGAGGGGAAGGGGGGAGCTAGCTGGCCTTGGTAGACTGGAGGTAAGCCGTCTCAGGCTGAAAACATCCTAGAGGAGGACGCTGCAGCCGCTAGTTTCTGCACACACAGATCAATCATTAGTAACACCTGTACTTGCACGCACTGTCAACATTTGCACTAGGACCAGAGAAGGCTTTGGCATCCCCCTAAGCATCTGCCTCTGCCGTGGAACTGAAGCACTGGTCCTTGAAATGCCCTCCCGGTGTCCAATAATGGACATAGGCTCAGGATTTCATTTGAGCCTTATACGAGACTTCCTCCACTCCCTACATTGAGCAAAGCAAACAGCAATTTTACTTAATGCTGTCCCAGTCTCTGCACTCAAGCATGCCAAAAGGGATGGACTTTGGAGGAGACACCTGGAGCAGCCTTCACTCCGGGGCGCTGGAGCTGCCTCTGAGACCCACACAGAAATATAAAGGAGGCATTTCAGATCCTGGGAACTGCAACGTGAATTAAACTTTCTCAATAACCTCCTCACTATTAGCCTCCAAGTTCCTGAACAGGCTCTCCAGCCGCAGCTGCAACAGAGATATAAAGAATAGACAGATGTTTCCAGCTATTTCCAAAACTTTGGGTTTCCTCACCTGGCCCCTCTTGAATCTTGTGTGTTTTCTTTCACTCCAAAGCTACTGCCACAGCATTCCTACTACGGCAAACGAAATGTTCAAGCGGAGAAGCGGGAAGCATCTCTCCTTGGGAAGGCACCCTAAACACTAGTGTCCCGGGGAAAAAGACTGGTTCGCCGAGTCAGGACAGTGTCCGGAAGTCCAGTTGGTTCGAGATGTGGGGCCAGGTAAAGACGCGGGCGGGGACAGGTGGGAAAAAATGCCCGGCTCAGGATGCGGGGACAAGAGGTTAGGTTGTCTTCTTACACCGCCAAGATTCTGTTTCGCAAGGCTGAGGATAGCAAAGCAAGGTGGGGGGAGGGGGGGGGACGTGGGGGAGGGTGGGGGGAAGTTGATGGGGGAGGGGGGCATCTTCTCTGGTATTTGGGTCCGTTCATTGTCGCTAGGCAGAAAGGCGCGGGAGAGGGTGAAGTCTAAAAGAATTTCACCTAAGCTTTTCTGTCCTCTTCCAGTCTTTTTCTTCCCAATGTCTTAATAATAATGAGGAATGAGTGCACAGCAGAGCGCGGCTTCTAGGCTGGCATGCTTCCTTGCGGAGAAACAGTATGACCTATTGAAGAGATGAATATATAGCCAACAGTTTACATCACGGTGAGTGGGAGAAATACACCCAGAAAGCATTAAAAAAAAAAAAAAAAAAAAGTAAGTCTGTGCCAGAATAATCTCACCCTAGCGGTGGGGAATCCGAAGAAACAAGTAAATAGAACGCACTTCTCAGGAAGCTAAGCCAAGAGCTGAGAGCCTCATGGAGGTGCTGGGGATCGAACCCAGGGCCTCGTGCATGCTAAGCACGCGCTCTACCACTGAGCTACACCCCCGCTGACAGATGGGTTCTTAGACTATTCCATATTGTGGCAATCTAACCCCTGGCGTCATGAACTCTTGTTTCTGAGTTTTTTGATTGTGCACTCTAGACAGAGAAGGGTGTTCTGTGTGAAAGACCTCAGAATCTTCCCGACGTCTGCAAGGCAGCAGATCCCAGCGTACCTCCGCGGAAGGTTCGAAAACAGAATCTTTTACTTGTGTCTTCAGTCTCCCCTCCTACAGTTCTGCCCCCGAAGCAGAAAAGATCCAGAAACGGGGGAGCCAGGAATTCTTTTACAATGGAGCCTGTGACTGTTCTGAGAAATGGAGACACAGGCGGGAAGAATGGAAATTAACTGGAAATAGAGTTAATCTAGCACACTGAAGACTCAAAACGATAACGCTCCTGGAAGGAGAAACAAGCCCAAAGCTCTTGACAGGGGCTCGAGCTGTGGTTCAGTAGCACCGCACCTGACCGAACCTGACTGAAATGTGCAAGGCAGACGGGGTCGGGGCCAGAAGAGGGCACCGGGCCACCAGGAACTGGAATTGTACAAGACTGTGCTGCTGTGGGGACGCTGGGCATTGAATCTAGGTTCTCTGAAAGAGCAATCAGGTCATGTTGTTGTTGCTGTTGTTGTTTGGTTTGGTTTGGTTACCACTAAGCCGTCCATCCAGTTCCACAGCCATTTTTAAAAATGCCAGCAAGGTATTTTGTACCTATAAACTAGACAGTGCTAAAATGTGTATATAGAGTCATAATAATTCTAATAAATGTGTATAAAATTATGATAGCGGAAATTCTCCTAAACAATATAACACAAGACCAATCCGTCTGGTTTCTATTTCCACTATTGTGTGACTGCAATTACCAGGGCTGTTTGCTCACTGTAGAAACACAGACACAAAGGATTGAATAGAACAGAAAAATAAACTAACGCAAATATTCCCAACTGTTTTTACACGGAGTGGCAGAAGTAATACTGTTGATGGAAAATAGACTTTTAAAAAATGGTGCTGGACCAGCCAAGGACAATACAGGCCGTAAACTTCAAACCCCTACCCAGATCTAGCCAATGGACAGGACATTCTCCACAGTTGAGTGGAGAGTGGGATATGACTTTCTCACATACTCTGGTGCCTCACCTTTGACCATGTCCCCTCAAGGGGGAGACCTGGTGGCACTCAGAGGAAGGATAGCAGGTTACCAAGAAGAGACTTGATACCCTATGAGCATATACAGGGGGACGAAGTCCCCCTCAGTTACAGTCATAGGGGAGGGGAGTAAGGGGAAAATGGGAGGGAAGGAAGAATGGGAGGATACAAGGGATGGGATAACCATTGAGATGTAACAAGAATAAATTAATAATTTTTTTTAAAAAAGGAAAAAAAGAAAAAAGAAATGGTGCCGGAAAATTTAGGCATCCGAGCAAATGAATGAATAAATGAACCCTAACATCTTATATGTGATTTATGCTTAAATGAATTGTGGCCATAAACTTAAAACTTAGGAAAAACAGAAGGAAATCTTTGTCTTGGGAGCAGGCAAGAAGAGGTTCCTAAATGAAATCAAAGCATGATTTACTCTTGGGGTAGGAGAAGAGGAGGAAGTGCATCAAGAAAAAAAGGACTTGGGCGGGACCTGTGACAGCTTTCTGCTGACACATGGTTCAAACATCTATTGCTGGAAGAAAGAAAACTCTGCATCCGTGTCAGTTCCCTGGTGTGGTGTCCTCAACAGAGACAAATAGCTGGGGCGACACCAGCGGAGCTTGAGATCTTCTCAAAACAGGGCGTTTAGGAACAGTAATCTCAGCTTCCTTGTCTCCAGCAACGTTAGTTAGAACTCAGAACAAAAGTACCAGTGGAGGTGCCGGGGATCGAACCCGGGGCCTCATGCATGCAAAGCATGCGCTCTACCACTGAGCTACACCCCCTGCTCGTGAGGGGCTGGCTTTTGTACCATGTGTCAAGACACTTAGGACACAGGCCCCTTAAGCACTGGAAAAGATTCCCCATCTATATTAAATAACAAGGAGCTAACTTTAAGTTGCAAGGATCTCCTACTGAACTTGGCGAAGAGTCAAGCTCTGGATTCTCTTGATGTCCTCCAAAATTCCTTCACCTCAGACAAAGCGAAGGAAACTCCCTTTTCCCAACCCAGGCGGTTTTCTTTCTCTTGTTTGCTCAGAGGAAATAAGAGAGGCAAGAGCTGCTGGAAGAAAGACACTTACTTTATGGTATTTTCCTAATCCACGCTCCTAATTTAGGACAGCTAGCTAATAGTACTAAAGAGAAGTTCACCAGTTCCTGGTGAAACAGGATTGTAGTTTCTGTCAACTTGATACAGATGTGCTTGGGAGGAGGGAATCTCAACTGAGGAACTTGCTTCCGACCGATTGTCATGTGGGCTTCATGTCTGCGGGGCATTTTCTTATTTGCTAATTGGTATGGGTCCGCCCAGGCCTCTCTCTGTGAGCAGTGTCGCGTCTGGGGGGCTGGCCTGACCTGTACAGGGACAGCTAGTGGATCCTGCGAGGGAAAGCCAGTAAGCGGCTTCCTCCGTGCTCTGTGCCTCGCTTCAGTGCTTGACGCCCACCTTCCTGACGTGAACCCCTGCCTTGCCTCCCTAGGTGAAGGACTGTTCCTGTAAACCCTTTTGTCCCCCCAAGTCGCTTTTGGTCACAGCAACAGAGAAGCACTCACTTGTCGAGTCAAGCCAACAGGAGGTCCCCGCTGAAGGAAGTACAAAAGGGGGAGATTTGAATACTTCTTAGGTGTAGCAGCTTTGGGGTACACCTCAGGCAATTACTCAGCCTCTGGCCTGGAATGCTTGAAGAATCAGTTACTGCTAAGGATCCACAAAGTGAACTGAAAACTACAGATTTAAATGCAAATGACCCAAGCAAATACTTTTGCTTCTGTGGAGTTTTTGAGGCCCAGTATTTGTCCAGTGTTCTTTGAACTACAGGAGGAGAGTAAAAAGAAAATTCATTTGTGGCACCGGGTTTCTAGAGGCTAGTAACTTACTTTTTGTTCATATATGGCCCTTTGCTGGTGTTCATAACATCTGTCCCTTGAGAAACTAGCAAATGTGAGCTTGGTGGCACTGAGCTTCCAGTTCACTGGACACACCGCCAGGCGTAGTGGTGCACGCCTTTAATCCCAGCACTCCGGAGGCAGAGGCGGAGGCGGAGGCAGGTGGATCTCTGTGAGTTTGAGGCTAGCCTGGTCTGTAAAATGAGTCCAGGCCAGCCAAAGATACACAGAGTAACCCAGTCTCAAAAAAACAAACAAACAAAAACAAAAAAACAGGGCATAATGAGTTGAAGCATTGTTTTAATTTTAAAGGAAGAATTATCGAAATGGCACACACAAAACTGATAATCTGTGTTTTCTTGTCTGTGTGTGCGCAGCGGCAGGGAAAGCAGCTTGGTGAGTAATCTTAGAGGCATGATGCTGTGAGAACACTGTTACAAAGATCTGTGAAAACAGCTCGTTGTGGTTCCTGGAGAGAACTCACTGTCAGGCTGAATTTGTGGGAACCCACAGTAAGAAGAAATGTTTTATTTAGGTTTGTTTTCTTCCTAAATCAAGAAAGTAAATATCTTTAACTACATCCAGGCTCATTGACAATGTTTTTATCTTTCCTGAATATCAACCCAGAAATATGATATGAAAATTCCAGAAAAAAAGACACAACACTGAAGAAATATCAACAAGAAAACTCAGGATACTCTTGAGACTGTTTAAAGCCCAATGTTGTTAAACAAATTTCCTTATTCCAGCAGCTTCTAGAAAGAGGCTAGTAACCATTTCCACACACTGGGCTCCACTCAAAGTGCAAGTGGTTGTTACTGAAACACCTTCTTTGCAAATGCCAAACTCTCCATACGTGCTTACACTATATTATTGCTTTTCTATGGATTTTTTGGTTCATAATTCTTCTGGTAAAAACATTTCCTCTATACACACACCCAATATCAAAGTAGAAATAAACTGTAAGTGCAACAGTATATAGCACACTGGGTTTCTTAATGTTTAAAGTTAATAGTATCCTATGTTTAATATTTTAATAAAGCCCATACTATGTCATTTAACAAGATCTTAGTGGGACATGTAACCGAAGGAGTAAAAGGAGTACACATTGCTTTGACTAGATTTCCAAAACAGTAAAAATCTATAGTTATATATACTTTTGGGTATGAGATGCAAATGTTAAAGGCATCATAGTTATCAATTAAAACCCAGAGGAGACCTTTAGACACTATCCTCTCTCCCAGCTGAGGTATTCCAACTACCTAGAGGCTCCTTTTTTAATCAACCTCTTAAAATATTGACACTTTCATGTATAGATACGATCAGTGTAATTTTTAATGTTTCGCCTTCACATCAGGACCACCTACCATTCACCCCGGAATGTGGGTTCTGCTGTAATCTACGTCTGAGAACAGGATCACTTAAGTTCCTTTCCCAGGTGTTGGCGATGGACCGCAAGGTCTTGAGTGGCTGAGCAAATGCTCTGACCTCAGGCTTCACCTGCAGATGCTGACATGGTAGGAAGAGCGCAGGCGCTGGGCATGGCACTCTGATGTGCTTCCTGCTTCCACCCGCAGAAACGCAAGGGTAGCAGATGCCCTTTGCTATTTTTCCTTGTTTGCCTTCTCCCTTGCATCTCCCCTAGCTGTGCTGACAGTCGCTCGGAGGGATGCAGAACACCAGGGTCGAAACAGGAACGGCCATTTGCATGAGTCCGTGTACCACTAGCAGACAGGAAGCTTCACCGGGAAATGCCATGAAGCCTCTCCTTAAAATTTAGTCAGAGTTCATCTTCCTTCCTAGTTTTTCCTTTTTTTGGTGGGGGTTGCGGGGGAGGGGGCGTGGAGGTAGGAGAACTCTGGTTTTGGCAGCTCCTGAGGGAGCTAGGGTATTTCCTAGTGTTCTGTGGAGATAATGGAATCAACTGGTTTTATTGGGTTTTACTCCAAGTGAAAAACACAAAACAAAACAAAACAAAAGAGCTTGCTTATAGATTTGCTGGACCAGCTGGGCTTTGTGGTGCAAGTTCGAGGCCAGCCTGGTCTGCAGAGCAAGTCCAGGGCAGCCAGAGCTATATAGAGAAACCCTCTGACTCAGAAATCCACTGATACGAATTTTCCTCCAAAGAGCTCTCATTAGCAAAGAGCCCCCTCCATCCTCACACCTGTTCTTGTCCCAGAAGGACTCGGAGGGACCTTAGGGAGGTTGAGGCAGCCAGGGAAGGCAGTGCTCCCTTCCTCCATCCTGACATGGGTCCACAGGCCACACAGTTGGGTCCTCCTGGCAGTCAAGGGGGTTAACCTCATATTGCCCTTATTCCGGATGACCTCCTGCTGGCTTGGCCCCTACGGAGAGTGAAAGACTGCATTTCTTCTTTCTGAGTGTTTAGTTCCAGCTTTTTCTCTTTCACAGTGGAGATGACTCTGGAAATAAACACTGATTAAAGCTCTCATGGTGGGGGAGATGGGGGGGGTCGTGCTGTGAGTTCCACTTAGCAGATTCTGGAACTGCAAAGACCTTGGCTCTGGGGTTGGCTGGGGGTGCTTCAGTGGTAGGTGGGCACTTCCTGGAGAGTAGGGGAAGTGAGGTTAGAAAAGGTGCATTGTAAATCCAGCATGGTGGTCCATGCCCGTCATCCCACAATTTGGCAGACCAATGCAGAAGATGGCCAAAAGTTCATAGTGAGACTCTGTCTGGGGGGGAGGCGGGGGCGCGGTAACAAACGCAAATTAAATAAGCAGAGTCTACTGTGGCTGAAAGTGTGAGTGAACTCTCGTTTCTTTCATGGAGAACTGAGGCAGGAGCTTCCCACAGCCTAGCCCTGGAGTGTGGGACTGCAGGCAGCAGACCTCCTCAGGAGGCACAGGGAGTAGCAGCCCCTCTCGCTGTGCCTCTTTTGTCCTGTTTGTAGTTGAGGGGTGATGATGTTAACTCCAGTTTGCTGCTAACAAAACCTGAATTTGGCAAAAAGATGACTTGCTCTCTGCTCCATTAAAGTGTCTGGAAGTGGGAAAACAAAGTCAAAGACAGGAGCAGGAAGGTTATTCAGAAATAGAAATGCATTATTGTCTATCCTCTTAATCTCTATAAGAGCATTCAAACTGATGCTTTTTAAGCTTTATTTAATTTGCCAGCGAGCGATCGGCCTGGACTACTATTTAAAATGCGATTCTAGTTTTTTCAGACCGCAAGTCCAGATTGCGATTTATCACCAGGATCTGGACAGCATCCTTCCCACAGGGGGCGCCGCTGTCTCAGGTGAATGGATTCCGCAGATGTTAGAACAAACCGGGAAGCTTTGTGCCGAACTGCGGCTGAATGAATTTACCACTGAGCGATAATGATACTCGTAGGTAAAAACAGCTCTCTCAAGAGGAAAACTTTGGAGAAACTGTGCCTGCCACTCTGCTGTTAAATCTTTGATCCATTTCTTTCCTGGAAACAAAGGTCACGTCACCTTCAGAGTCTTGCAGTTTCTGACTGGGAGAGCCGCTATTCCATCTTCAGATTTTCCATTTCCTGGTTCTAATAATACAGCCTTAGGATCATGCCAAGCGCAGCGGCAGTGAAGTCGCTTTGCTATTAATGTTCTGTGAAATCGTTTGGTTTTCTGTTCCAGCAAGGAAAAGAGAGACGTTGTGGAAAGAAAAACCAGTATGAGCCACAGGAAAACTCTGGAGGTACCGGGGATTGAACCCGGGGCCTCGTGCATGCTAAGCACGCGCTCTACCACTGAGCTACACCCCCCGACACAATCAGACTCTCGGGAATACGTTCAAGACAGAAGTCTGATTTTTGCTAGGTTTTGGAAGCATCAAAACCAGAAGCCTAAGGCCACACCCATTTTCACCGATTTTGAACCCAAGACGAAGCCCGACTTCTGCCTGGCGTGGAGCAACGCATCTGCTGCTTTGGGTCCTGTGTGCGTGGAGCCACCTCTCCGAGCCCGGAAAGAGACAGATGAATACTTTATTCTTCTCTTCCTCACAGCCTTACATTTAAATGATTGCAGAACCCGGAACGATGGCCCTCCTCTGTAATCCCAGAGTTTGGAAGGCAGAGACAGGAGAATTGCCTCGAGTTGCAAGGCAAACCAGAACTACACCGTGAGACTCTGTTTCCAAAACCGAACGAAAAAAAAATTAGAAAGATAGGGGAAAAGAATGCACTAAAAGTGGTTTTTCAGATGGAAATTTATGACTCCAGATGATAAACCAATGCTAACAGTGGATATCGGCTTATGTAGTTATAAATGATCACAGCTGACATCAGCGTGGGAAAATGAGATATTTAGGGAAAGGGAAGGAACCAGCCAGAGGGCATAGGGCAATGGGGAAGGGATGAAGTATATGAAAATGCAATAATAAACCTCGTTAATGTGTGTGCTAACATAAAAGCTAATAATAGTAATATACTTTTCTCATTTCGCCTCTTAAATGATTTATATTGCATCTACATAAAGATAAGCACAGATGAGACTATAACACAGGACTGAAATGTGTATATTTGCTAATAACAGTGCAATAGATGCTACCAGAGTAAAGCAGTATTGGGCTAAGGAAATGACAGGTACTAAGGCAATTAATTATACAATATAATTTTTTTTATTTTACCACTTATAAATGTAATGTGTATCACATTACTAATACAAAAGTAGAAAGCCTAGAGCTTTTACTTTCCTATATATGACTGGAGTTAAATTTTATAAAACAAGGTGATACCAATAATTGAACTTGTATACTGTAAACTGAAAAATCATCTAAAAGAAAGCTTTAAAAAAAAAAAGAAGTGAATAGATAATTAATGAAATCTAAATGCTATAATAGAAAATATTCACTTACTATTAAAAGAAGAGTTGAAGAACAAAATAGACATGAGAGATGTAGAAAACGAAAGGGAAAATGATAGCACCAACCCAACTATTCCGGTAACATTAAATATGAAGAAATTTAACAATCCAATTAAAAGGTATAGACTGTTCGACTAGATTTTAACACCATATTCCAAGTGAGCAACACCAGAAAGGTGATGGAATTCAACAACGCTCAACCCACCTTCTTCTAGGCAAGTGTGAGGTTAACAGCACTGTAAAGAACAATAGCCCTGAAAACACTAGAAACTAGTTAGCAGTTTCCTGCCATCCCTTTCCGGGGTCATTTAGATGCTATTGTTTTTTGTGTTCTATATTTCTAGGTTATGAGTACTAAAAATTAATAATAAGATGGGTGGTGGTGGCTCACTCCTTAATTAACAGTGCTGAGAAAGCAGAGGCAAGTGGGTCGCCGAGTTCAAGGTCAGCCTGCTCTAAAAAGCAAGTTCCAGGACAGCCAAGGACTACACAGAGAAACCCTTTCTTGAAAGACCAAGTAATAATAATATAACAACAACAACAACAACAATAATAATAATAATAATAATAAAGAAACAAACAGAGTAAATGTAAAAATAATAAAACACAAAAGACTGTTGACAGTAAGTTCATGAAGAGGATAAAAAGAACAATCTGCCAAAATACTAAATATTATTATTATTATTATTATTATTATTATTATTATTATTATTACAATGACTCCATCTGAGTTCCAGAACAACCAGGGCAACATAATAGAAAGGACACATCTCAAAACAAACAACCAACTATCTAACCAACCAAACAACATCCCAAAAAAAAAAAAAAGGCAAGGCACATCCTTTTTTGAATTGTACAAGGCATAAAAAATAATGCATTTTACTGTCTTGAATTTCCTATAAGATTTAACTGGGAACTTATAAAGCCAAAATCATTAACACCATATACACAGGTGGTACTAATTTATTATATTATCCTCTACGAGTAGTTTGGATGTGCTCTCTTTTATTAAGGTGGTATTGCAGATCACCACTCTACAAGCCAAACAACGGCCATCTTCATAAAGGCCAGGTATGTCTGCTGATAAAGAGTCACCACAACTGGTCTTGCTGATTGCTGATTCCTTTATGGAAGGGGGCGGGGCCTAGGCAGGGTATCTTGCCATTGCTCCCACCAATGCAACACGACTCTGCCCTAATTGCGTATGGCCTTGATGTTTTGGCTGTATTGTCTACTTTTTTATTGTGATTTTTTTTTCTAAATGACCAAGGCAATTTATAAAGGAATGCATTGAATTGGTATTAAGCCTCCAGAGGTTTAGAGTCAAGGGTGGCAGAGTAAAGGCATATTGGCGGGAATATCTGAGCTCTCACATCTGGACCAGCAAGCAAAAAGCACAGAGTTAAGTTTTGAAGTCCCAGAGTTGGTTCCTATTGATACATCTCCCCCAGTAAGGCCACAACCCCTAATTCCTCCCAAATAGTTTCACCAACTGAGGAACAAGTATTTTAAACATATGAGCACATGGGCACCATTTTCATTTAAACCATCACAATGATGGATATTCATGGTTTATTAGAGAAAATATTAACATATTAAAAATTAACTAAGGGGCTGGAGAAATGGTTGAACAGTTAGGAGCCCTTGCTAGGCAATCATAAGGACCGTAGTTCAGATTTCAGCACCTGTTTAACAAGCCAGATATCTTGAAAACACCTGTAACCCCAGCTCTGAGCAGGTCAGAAACAGGAAGATCATTCACTGGCTTGCTGGCTTCCAACCTTGCCAAGAAAACCAGAGCCCCAGGCTCAGGGAGAGAGACCCTGGCTTAAAGGGTTTGTGAAGCATGATAGAGTGGGTGTCCACATTACACACATGTATACACACTCACATAGAAACACACTAAATAAAAATCATATTTTAAAATTTAATTTGGAGCTGGACATGTTGGCACACACCTTTAATCCCAGCACTCAGGAGACAGAAGCAGGAGGATCTCTGTGAGTTGGAGGCCAGCCTGGTCTACAAAGCGAGTCCAGGATAGCCAAGGCTACACAGAGAAACCCTGTTTTGAAAACCCAAAGATTAACAAATAAAAATTAACGTGATTATGAATGTTGACAGCTATTCTAAAATTAGAGCTTTTGAAGCTAAACTAAATACTCATTTTAAGGGGGAAAAATATCAGCCTGCCATCACCATGGGTCTCACACGCCTCCTCGAAGGGCCTGCCCAGTTGATGCTGCCCTCAGCATCTCTACTTGTCAGAAGTTGATCTGTGCTGATGTGAAAGAACACATTACTTACAAACTGGCCCAAAAGGGCCCGTCTCCCTCCTAAATCATGAGCCTGAGGGACAAACATGATGTGGCACAAGTCCATTTTGTGACTGGTCATAAAATCTTGAGAATTCTGAAGTCCAAAGGATTGCCCTGATCTCCCTGAGGATCTCTACCATTTGATCAATGAAGCAGTCTCTGTCCACAGGCATCTTCAGAGGAACAGAAGGGATGAGGATGCTGAGTTCTGCCTGATGATGATAGAGAGCAGAATTAAAACAAGGCGGGCCCCAGGGGTCCCACTCAAACTATGGCACCAGCCAAGGACAATATAGGCAGTAAACTTCAAACCCCTACCCAGATCTAGCCAATGGACAGGACATTCTCCACACATGAGTGGAGAGTGGGGTATGACTTTCACACATACTCTGGTGCCTCATATTTGACCACGTCCCCTGGATGGGGAGACCTGGAGGCACTCAGAGGAAGGATAGCAGGCTACCAAGAAGAGACTTGATACCCTATGAGCATATACAGGGGGAGGAGGTCGCCCTCAGTCACAGTCATAGGGGAGGGGAGTAAGGGGAAAATGGGAGGGTACAAGGGATGGGATAACCATTGAGATATAATATGAATAAATTAATAAAATAAAATAAAAATAAATGAATAAAACAAGGCAGGTTTGTTATGATAAGGCTAAGCAGGTCCTCCCACCCAATTGCAGCTATGAACTATGTACACCTTCTGCTTTAGTGGCATAAATTTCTTTGTGTACTCAGGCAATTAAGTCACTTATACCAAGGCATGGTGGTCCACGCCTTTAATCCCAGCACTCCGGAAAAAGAGCCAGGCTGATCTCAGGGAGTTCCAGGCTGGCTGGTCTACAGATGGAGCTTCAGGACAGCCAAGAGTACAGATAGAGGTTCTGTCTCAATAAAATAAAATAACTTAAATAAAAAAAAACTAGCACTAGATGCTGAGCAGGTGGCACTTATAATCCCAGCATTTGAGAGACTGAGGAAGGTGATTGATGTGAGCTCAAGGCCAGCCTGGGCTACATAGTGAATTTTAGGCTAGTCTGGGCTACTCTGTCTCAAAAAACAAACAAAATAATAGACTAACAGATACATGAATAAACACACACTCTTGAAAAAAATCCACACTAAACAACTATCACTATTATAAACAATTATTGATATGGTCTTGTGGGCCAAAAAAGACATATAGAATCCTCAAAACTCATACTCAACAAAGGGTTTTGATGCTCTCAAGGCAAACATTTGATGGGCTGACTAATTCTCCAGAATATTAAATCATAATTAAATAAAAACATACATAATGGCAGAAACAATTATATCTTAAAATTATTGTTTGTTTGGTTGGTTGGTTTTGGTTTTTCAAGACATGGTTTTTCTGTGTAGCCTTGGCTGTCCTGGACTCACACTGTAGACCAGGCTGGCCTCAAACTCACAGGGATCCACCTGCCTCTGCCTCCTGAGTGCTGGGATTAAAGACATGCACCACCACCGCCCAGTTTAAAATTATTGTTATAAAAATATTATCCAAAAAACTGATAATAAAGCTACCACCCCAGACAAAATCAAAATGCCTAAAGCTGGCCAGGAAGATGGTTGGGCAGGGGCAAAGTGGCTCTAGGTAACGGTGCCTTCTGCCAAGCTGGAAAACCTACACATAATCCTTGCAACTGTCAACACAAAAACCTCACGTCTTTTCTTAAGAGAAATAAGAGAACGTGGTATTCTGGAGCCATTTCAAGTGACAATGGCTTGGGGACAACAGACTTAGATTACCCCAGGTTCCAATGCAGAAGCAGTTTCATAGTTTACAGAACAAAGAAAGTCATAAAATCAAGGTGAGCTTAAAATACATTGGTGGGTAGTTACCAAAATAATGGCAGAAATTTTTATATAGGCTCAATAGGCTATGTGATGACCACCTTAGCTTCTGGGTTGGAGGAAGCCAGTGAGTCTGTTAAGTCAATAAATTCCAAAGGTTTTTAATTTTTAGTCACAGAATGTTAGTCACCACACAGAAGGGGTCAAGGAATGGCTGTTCTACGGAGCTAAAGCTCGCCCGGATAAGGTAATCAGCCTCTGGACCTGGAACATTCCAATCTCTCCACAGTGCTGACTGAAACTTCTAATCAGACAATCAGTCTTTTCAGACACAGCCTTTCAGGAGTTTTCATTCACAGAAACCACATTTTGGAAAGACACTCCTTACAAGTTGTACTCAGACATCCATGTGTGTGCCTGCTCCCAGTGCTCACACACTGGGATAAAGATAAAGAAATGTAAGAAAAACCATTTGAAACCCTTAAGACTCCAATTTTCCACCTCAAGGACTATTTGGACATCTACTAATGGATTCCATTTAGTTATTCAGTTATTTGAAAAATCGAATGTGCTGGACAGTTTCCATGCCAGCTTGACCGAAGACATAGTATAGAGTCATCTGAGAGAAAGGAACCTCAGTGGAGAGGTTGCCTCCATAAGATCAGGCAGGACGCAAGCTTCTAGGGCATTGTCTTAAAGTGACCAATGGAGGAGTGGTGCCACTCCTGGGCTGCGGGTTCTGGGATATTTAAGAAAGCCTCTTGAGTGAGCCATAAGGAGCAAGCCGGTAAGCAGCATCCTTCCATGGCCTCTGCATCAGCTCCTGCCTCCAGGATCCTGTCCTGTTTGAGTTCCTGTCCCGACTTCCTTCAGTGATGGACTATGATGTGGAAGTGAAAGCTTAATAAACCCTTTCCTCCCCAAGGTGCTTTGATCATGGTGTCTCATCACAGCAATGGTAACTCTAATTAAGATTCTGAGCCTGGTTAATTATCTTCAGAAATAAAATTAACATAATTTTAATTGTATTAAAGTCTTCTCTTCCAGGATATTGCTCTTTGTTTTGAATCCTGAACAGCGTCTGACATGGGTCTAGAGGACGAACGAAAGATGCTCACCGGATCCGGTAGACCCCAAAGGGGAGGAAGAGGAGAAGGATTGGTGGACCCCTAACAACAGTGACAGGGCAGTGTGTGAGCAGTTGGAGGAGTGTGTAAGCACCCGGGAGAGGCCAGAGCTGTGTGACGAGCGCGTGTCTTCCCGATCAGAGACAGCAGAGGATTGTACAGAGGAGCTCTTTGACTTCTTACATGCGCGAGGCCACTGTGTGGACTGCAAACTCTTCGACAGCTTGAAGTAAATGTGCAGATTAATTCCCCTCAGCCTTGTCACTGGGAATCAGGAACCGCTCCTTGTTTGAACCATTTGCTTGTAATGTGTATAGAAAGTTCTTGAGAACCTCACTGATTTGGCAGGTGCTTCTCTTCTATGTAATTAGCAGTAATTCCATCTTAATAAACTGACCTGCAGAAAAAAGAAAAGTCTTCTCTTCCAAAAGATGGAGACTATTGTCAAATACAATTTTTTGTCACAATAACAGAAACCCCTTATTGCCTATGATGTCCAACTATGTAACCTTGGCTGTCCTGCAATCATTTTGTAGACTAGGCTGGCCTCAAACTCACAGAGATCTGCCTGCCTCTGCCTCCCAAGTGCTGGGATTAAAGGCGGGCGCCAACACGGAGCGGCTCAACCAAAGAACTTTCTGTTTATTGTAAACAGGTGGTTAAGGTGCGGTTCAGCCAGCCCTAGCCCACACCTTTAATCCAAGAGCTATCTATACACAGGATTTATTAAAGTTAACACTAGGTCTAGAGGCAGCGTAAGAAACCAGCTGACAGGGAATAAAGTGTTGAATTTATTTTACGCAACCGTGTTTGTTTCTCTTAGTTTATTTCTTAACCCGGCTATCACACAAATAATTGAGACTCTTTTATAATACAAGGCTTCCCAGCACAATCTGAGAAGTTTAAGTCTGTTCTTAACCCTCTGTGCTATTTTATCTTATTCCCAGTAAACATTCCTGGGATACTTGCACTTTTGTAGCTTTCCTCGGCTCCAGCTCCTTCCTAAGCTCAACTTCCTAAGCTCCCCTTCACTCCTTCTCTAACTCCTCCCCTGGCTGGCAAGAAGTCCAGCCCTGTTCTCTCCCTTGCTCATCGATTGGCTGTAAGCCTGGTCTACAAAGTGAGTCCAGGACAACCAAGGCTACACAGAGAAACCTTGTCTCAAAAAACAAAATAAAACAAAATAAAAACAAAAACAACAAAAAAAGCAAAACAGACAGGCGTTGTGGTGCACACCTTTAATCCCAGCACTTGGGAGGCAGAGGCATGTGGATTGCTGTGAGTTCGAGGCCAACCTGGTATACAAATGAGTCCAGGACAGCCAGAGCTGTTACACAGAGAAACCTTGTCCCAAAAAACAAAAACAAAAAAACGACCAAACCTAAACAAAAGCCCTATTTTTTTTTATTTATGCATGTATGTGCATGTGTGTGCACAAGTTGGGATGTCAGCCGGAAGCAGCCGGAAGCAGCCGGAAGCAACCGATCTCCCTGGATTTGGAGTTACAGGCAGTGTGAGCCAGCTTGGATCCTCTGAAAAAGCAATAAGTGCCTGTAAAGGTCTCTCAAGCCCTTAAGCCCTTTGTTTGGCCTTTCAGAGTTTCAACCCTCTGCAACTGATTTTTTTTTTTTTTTTAAATGGCTGCATATGAGGCTCTCAGGAATCTTTCAAGTTCCAATTTCCCCCAAAAGTGGATCTCGGTGGTTTGATGTCAGCTGGTATACATAGCAAATTCCAGGACAGCCTGGACCTGCCTTTAAAAGAGAGTGGGGGAGGGAGGGAGGGAGGGAGAGAGACAGACAGACAGACAGACAGAAAGAGAGGTGTGTTGGTTCAAGTCCAGAGTGGTCTACAGAGTGCATTCCAGGACAGCTAGGGCAACACAGAGAAACCCTGTCTTAAGAAACAAAGAAGAAAAGGAAAAAGGAGGAGGAAGAAAGAAAGAAAAGAAAGAAAGAGAATTTAAAAAAGAAAGAAAGAAAGAAAGAAAAAGAAAGGGAAACTAACAAGGTGGGGGTGTACACTACCATCCCAAGCTCGGCATGGAGTGCACATCCTCGCTTACTCTCCTACAACTACCTGCCGAAGCGTCTCTGGGCTGCCTTCCTTCCAGCCTTCCGGTGCCAGTGCAGGGCTCCTTCGGAATCTCTGTCCTGAGGGCAGCCGGGGACTGTAATGTTGGTGTCCCTCACCTTGACAGGTAGCCCAGGAGTAGCTCTTTGCCAGTGTTGCGCATGAAGTTTGCAAGTGTATAGTGACGTACTCCAAAATGTGAGACGGAAGCCGAAAGAGAGGGGAGGCTTTGAACAATCTGACCAAGTCCTACTCGCAAGCCGGTTAGACCCAGAGGCTTGATTAAACTTATTTAACACAACCAAGAACTTTTATCTGGATCCAAACCTAACTCTGTGTGTGTGTGTGTGTGTGTGTGTGTGTGTGTGTGTGTGTGTGTGTGTGTGTGTGTGTGTGTGTTTTAATTACTTCAGTGCATATGAAACACAAAAAAATGGAAGATGACACGCACCGGGTGGAGGACCAACGAAGAGACATTGCCATGGGAGGAGTGGGGAAATGAGAGCGGAAGTTTCTGATTTCCCACTGGGGATTGCTCGCTCTTTCCTCCTTTCCTCCAGTCTTTGCTGTTTCCTGCCCGCCCTCAGATTCCGTCCTCTCTGTTCTTCTGTATCTTCTGTATGGTTTTTGCCATGCTGTGCTTTGAATTCAAACACGTCGATATAAAATACAGGACCGAGCAGGCAGGTGTCTCCATTGCTCTCTGTTTCTGTACGTGCGGACTGGAATTGTTAGAAGATGCACCCAAGTTGAAAAAAAAATAAAAGTAAAAAATAACCTCTTCTACCTGAGTCTTGTCGTTAGGTAAGTGGAGGTGCCGGGGATTGAACCCGGGGCCTCGTGCATGCTAAGCACGCGCTCTACCACTGAGCTACACCCCCTGCTGGTGTACTTTCCTCAAAATACTCCTATAACTGAATCTCACCACTCCAACCTGAAGGTGCCCTGCGGTTTACAATGTGTATTGAACAACACCATGTCTGCGCTATCGTGTGCAGGAAGCTAGTCAGAGCAAAAGATAGTAAGAGAATCTGCAAAGTCTGGCTCCAGGCCCGGGGACCTCCTATGACCTGTCACCTGGGGCGAATAACAAGGTGTCTTGCCAGGCCGCTCGGGAGAAAGGGCTGGATGGTGATCTCTGCTGCGGAAGGCGACAGACAAGGCAGCGTGATGCTGGAAGGTGAAGAGAAAAAAGCAAACCAGCGAGAGAAGCGTACTCGGGCTGAGCTCCGAGCCCCTCAGCCCCAGCGAGGAACTGCACGGAGCGGCACCTCCTCATCCCCCTCCACCCGCCGCGTCGGTAGTCGCCATCAAGACGCCACCGAACTGGTTGTCTACACAACCTACCATGCACCGCAGCATCGGAGTCCTGGGCCACTCCACTCCGTGGTGCAAGCACAAGACCTCTCTGCCATTCGCTCAGCATAACAGTCAAAATGGAGCTGAGGCTATCACTAAATGAAATAAAATAAGATATTGGGAATAAATAATATGGGAGAAGAGAAAGAGCAGAAATAACGAGAGGAAACCTGGGACTGGGAGGAGAAGCGAGAATATACATTAGGCAGTATTCTCTGGCGGAAGAGAAACAATACGATGTATTTAATATAAAAGAGAATTTATTGGATTGGCATACACGACCCGGGCTCTGTAGCCTAACTAACCAGCTATCATCACGCCGGAGAAGCTGAAAAGTCAGCTGTTGCTCAGTCCGTGGAATTAGAAATCTCAATTTTCCCAATGCGGTGTTAAAGCGGGCAGTCCCCCAAGAGTCGCTGGTTTTGAGTTCGTTTTGGAAGTTGAAGTCTGGTGGCAGCAGAGGACAGCAGCGGGAGCGACAGTTACACTCCCTCCAGCGCAATCAGATGTGGCCAGTGCACACTGCTTTTTCCTTGGACATCTGTATCTTGTACTGCACTTTAGGAAGATGTGGTCCAGAGATGTGTCTCCTCTGTGACAAACCAGTCCTGTTGACAGTTAAGACCTACTTAATCTCAGTGTAGTAAGAAGAACGAACAGAGAGTGAGTCCTTAAAGCTCAGGACAGAAATGACATATCTCATCACATTCCCGTCTCCACTGTACCTGCGCTTAACACTGTAGCCCTTAGTCCTGAGGCAGCTGCTTTGCTAACTTGAAGGCCCACACAAGGCTACTAAAGTTTAAGTCAGGATTAATTATTTTAACAAGTTGATTTCCAAAGGATGCTAGTCGACACGGAGGGCCACAAAGCTGTTTGCTGTCAATCCATGCCATCCTTGAGCGAGACAAGGCTATGGTCTCCTTCCCAGTTTGCGGGTAGACTGCCAGAGCAAGACCACCACCGATGGGCACTGGACACACCTCCCCCCCCCCACCCACCCCCCCATCCCGCCTTCCTTTACTTCACGGCTTCTTTCCCAGCAAGAGCTTACACCTAGGAGCCAAAGGGAAATCAAACAAGATGCAGGTGACATCGCTTGGCCGGCACAGGTAAACTTGAGCCAAGATGGATGGGCTGGCTCCCTTTCACTGGGTGGAGCCCATCAAATATTTTTTTTCTGTTCTTTTCATTTTGTTGTTTTTGTTTCTCGCACATTTTTACATCAAACTACAGAACTCATAACCCGACCTCCAGGGTGCACTTTTGTTTTGTGGGGTGTACTTCCTGGTTGCTAGAAGAGACAGTTTTCCCGGCCATGTGCCTCCAAGACTAGTTTTCTGCCAATGGGAGCTACCAGGTGAAGACAGCTAGTAGCCTCGGAAGAAGCTCTTGTGAATTTGCAGTGACCCAGGGAAAACTTAGGAAGGACAGAGTATCAAGTGCTAGATGCCCGGCTGCCAGGATGCTGAAGGATGTAAAATTGGATTCTTTTCTTTTTTTTTTTTTTAAGTAAAGAAATGTAAAGTAAAAATGAAAATTGAGATGAGGCCAAGCATGATAGTGAACACCTTTTATCCCAGCAGCTAGGAGGCAGAGGCAGGCAGATCTCTATGGGTTTGAGGCCAACTTGATCTACAGAGTGAGTTTCAGGCCAGCCAGGACCATGATGAGACCCTGTCTATAAACAAACGAGCAAACAAACAAAGAAATAAATGCTAGGTGGTTTTCTATAATGGAAAAAAAAAACTGGAAAGCTTATGCAAGTTACAAAGCTCTAAGGAAGTTATATAAGGAACATATAATTATATAATTTCTGTATGTGAAACTTGTACTTAAGGCCACCATTGGGTGGTGGTGGTGCATACCACTAATCCCAGCACTCGGGAGGCAGAGACAGGCAGCTCTCTGAGTGAGGCCAGCCTACTCTATAGTGTTCCAGGGCAGCCAGGGGGTATACAGAGAAACCTTGTCTTGAAAGCAACAACAGAACAAAATTTTAAAAGAATTATCGCTCTGATCTTCATAATTACAAGGACCGGCTTAAAGAACAAAAGAGTATGTTTCATTAAAATTTATTTAAAAGTGCTTGGTTCTTGCTCCAGATTTATCTAAATGTTACACAGTAATTAAAGAGTACCAGAATGGTGTTAAGTGACTTTCTTGAGTGTTAAATAACCATACTTGGAGTATACCAATATGGTCAGAGAGATTACAAAAGGGAAAATATGTTACTCCTTGCCCTCCAAGGTCAACTAGGTCCCAAGGAACCATAGGCTGTCTTTAGAATGTCCTGTAACTGCAGGGAGTTGCCTGCTATCTTGTTCAGGGAGGTCACAGGACCCCACCCAGTGAATTGTAACCAGCACCCAGGCCACAAAGAGGAAGGCCAACACAGGAACATTTTCCTCAGTGCATCTAATCAAAACCATAGTCAAGGCAGGCCTGTGCTGTACCCTCACACAGATGGAGTAAATGGTATGAGAAAGGCTAAAAGAGCCCGAGGTTCCTGAAAAACAAGTTATCTTCAAGTGGCCTTGATGGTACAAGCAAGTGATTAATTTTGGTTACCTGTGTAGTGGATACATGGATGTTCTTGTTTGGATCTCAAGTGTGGGATGGGGAACAGACTTGTGAGAAAACAGATGAAGTTTATCCACTAGAAGACAAACCACCAACTCATGAGCGTCTTGGTTTTTGCCAGCTGAAACATATCTTAATACAGACTTTGAGAGGAGATATATATGTGCACAAAAACAGGAGATGGGGCCTTTTTGAATCTTGGTATTGTTTGGCTGTTCGTTGCTCCACTTCAAGATGCTCCTAAGAGAGAACCACCCCAGAGATTGCTTCAGAGCTCCAGGTTCCAGCTGCTGTTCCAGGTTCCAGCAGCAACTTTGGTGGAATTGCTCATCTGCTGAAATCCTGCCAACTAGGCCAGGGGAATCGCTCCCAGGAACTGAGGCCAAAAAGGTCTACTTCTCCTGTTCCCATTAACCTCTTTTCTCTCCTATCTAGGGTAGGTGGCTTGGAAGGGAGGTGTAAGCATTAAAGAACCTCAAATAAAGTAGGTTTGGAAAAAGTCAAAGCCTACACACCTGAATGGTCCCTAACACCCAACAGGGAAGTGTAGGCAGAGATGAAAATGATTGACATGTGTCCTTAGAAGTCCAAGCGATCAGTCAACTCCCCAGACCTTAGACTTAAAGCCACAGATTTATTCAGACAGCCATTTCTGATTAGTGACGTTCTTCTTGATAAGAAAAATGCCCAGATATAAGATTCCAGACCTTAAAAAAAAAAAAAAAGATTCCGGACCTTGACTCACTGCAGTAGGACCTGCCAGCACCCAAGAGAGAGAAAACCTAAGAATTAAATGATGACTAAATGTATTCTCTCCCTATCTAGACCATTTGGGAGGGGCATCACTCTGCTTCTAGCAGCTTTAACAGCTATCGGGTACCTAAAGATGGATGTGTAGTTCTTCAGTCTGGAGCCCAGTCTTGAAGGGCAAAGGGAAATGAGAGGCTGCTCTTGTGGCCCACACGGAGATTCTAATGAACTTTGATTAGGACATTTCTTTTGTTTTGGTTTTTGTTGTTGTTTTTGTTTTTCTGAGACAGGGTTTCTCTGTGTAGCCTTGACTGTCCTGGACTCACAACAATCTGCCTGCCTCTGCCTCCCAGGTGCTGGGATTAAAGGCGTGTGCCACCACCACTGCCAGTTGATTAGGATATTTTAAAGATATCCTCTGTCCTGGCTTCTCCTGGTTCCCTGCATAAGGCTGGGTAATAATAATAATAATAATAATAATTATTATTATTATTATTATTATTATTATTATTATACATAATATATGTATTGTTGTTATTATTATTACTATTATTATAGCCTTTACTTTTCCCTCACATCTCTTTCTAAACACTTGCTTTCCTTCCCAACTTGCCTGTTACTAATGGAACTACCTCTTTTATATAGCCCCCTTGGTGGGGTTCACTAACTGCCACACCCAACACCCTCTATGTCTGCTGGAGGAAGGCAGATCTATAATCCTCATCCCAATTTCATAGCTGCCTTTAGTGCCGAAGCAGGGATAATGTAACCAAGACAAACGTAGCACAGGCAGTCTAGGATACAAAAACCCCCAAAGAAACATAACTTGTTTCTCTCTTGGCTAAAAGCCAGCAGTGTAATGGGAGGATACAAGGGATGGGATAACCATTGAGATGTAATATTAATGAATTAATAAAAAAAAAAAAAGCCAGTGGTGTTCTTGGGCAGCCTTATCCTTGCCAGAGTCCAGAGATGCCAGACGTGTTTAATGAGTTCTGCTCTCTCGTCTGGTTCCTAGTGTTACCTTTCGGGAAGGAAGAACATAAAAGTATCAGAAAAGGCCTGTTAAGGGAAAAATGCCTGGCCTCAAGAATGGCATCTAAGGCCTCGGTGGGTCCAGTCAATCGCCTGCCTAATGGTTCACCCCTAGCAAGATGGACTCACCTCGAGCTAGACTAAAAAGACAAGTACAATGACTGATCTTTCTAGAGGCTTTGCTGGGGATTGCAGAGAGGGCTCAGGCCCTGAGTTCAATTCCCAGCACTCACATGGGGGCTCACAAATGACTGTCATAGCATCTGGTCCCCACTTCTGGTGTGCAGGCCTGCATGCAGACAAAGCACCCATATATGTAAAATACAAGAGCTGGGCGTGGTGGCACAGGCCTTTGATCCCAGCACTCAGGAGGCAGAGACAGGTGGATTGCTGTGAGTTCGAGGCCAGTCTGGTCTGGCCTACAAAGCGAGTCCAGGACAGCCAAGGCCCTAATCACTTATCAACAATTTACTGTTTAGAGACTTCAGAAAGTTAGCATATGCAGGCTGAATTTTGAGGGAAATTTTAAATGTATTAATAAAGAGGAAGGGAAGTATGAGGCACTTTTGTTTTTCTATCAAAGTTGACTAGTTGACAAAGGGCCAGTATTTCATAAACCTCCCTACCTTGAGAAACGCTGGCTAGCATCAGTCTGCCCAAACTTTGACCATTCCTAAGACCTGACTCTTCACGACACCCTGCTCCTTTGGGCGGATTGTGATTCCCCACCCGTGTCAGATTGTGAGGAAAGTGGAGCTGAGACACAGACACCAGCTGCGTCAGAATAAAAAGCAAGTGAACTTCCTTCCAATGTGTGCTTGCTTGCCTGGGTCGGGTCATAGCATACCCTATTTTCAAAATAAAAGTACTTTCACTTCACTCATGTATCTCTTTGAG
Organism: Acomys minous; assembly: GCF_964271855.1. NCBI lineage: Eukaryota > Metazoa > Chordata > Mammalia > Rodentia > Muridae > Acomys > Acomys minous. The sequence goes on from NC_140490.1 coordinate 70,545,756, forward strand.
TGGCACAAAGAATAGTATTTATCGCAGGGCGTGGTGTTTAATCCCAGCACTCAGGAGGCAGAGGCAGGCAGATCTCTGTGAGTTCAAGGCCAGCCTGGGCTCTTGTTACTGGTCTTGGGGGTGGGGACCAATAAACAAACAAACAAATGAATAAAATATATGAACACTACCAACGACCTAATCTTGCTACCTTGTAGTCATGTAAAACTCTTTTACATTTCCTCAACTTGTCACTTTAGGGAAAGAAACACTTTCTTGTCCCCCACCCACGCATGTATTCAGTAATTAAGACTATGAATTAGGTTTACAGTGTAATGATGCTCAGACTCATGACTACGTGGGGAAGATCACAGGTACGAGAAGTAAATATTCCAAACTGTGTGAAGTCTAGAAACTTCTCTACTTTCTTCCCAGCGGATTTGGGGGGCAGGGGGGCTGGGGGAGGATGGAGGCAAATGGGAGACAGGCAGCGTGGCCCTCCAGACTTCCACAGAGTGAGCTACTTCCCCAGGCTTGGTTCCTGGCAGCTGTTCACTATTTTAGTTTTGCAAGGTTAGGTTTTGGGTAGTTAAGGACATTTCAGAGAGAGGTCCTCCCGGCATTTGCTGTATCCTGGGAGCTCTTTGTCCATCCACCTCGCGTTCTTGAAGACATTAACTTGGAAAATCATTGAGAAAAAGAGAACAGGGGAGCTCGGGTAGAAGAGGAAAGTCTACCACCAAATAAAAGCTCCCTGTACAGAGACTGTAAGGGAAGTGTGTGGGGGCGGGGGACGTGGGAGAGCTGGAGGGAAGGGCGGTGTAGATGAAAAAACCAGGTGAAAGGTCAGGGGAGCTTCAGGGGACGTGCAGAGAAAGCACTGTTATTCTGCTCAGGTAGAACGTATGAAATATTTGATTTTTTCTATTCACCAAACTTCACGGCTTTTGCTTTATTCTGCAAGAGTGGCAGGAAGGAGATCTATGAGCGAGTAAGTCCAACTGCCTTAGGGTCACTCCAGCCATGATAGAACACCATGGCCCAAGCAATTTGGGGAGGAAAGGGGTTACTTGGCCAACAGGTCCACATTGCTGTCCATCACTAAAGGAAGTCAGGACAGGAACTCAGAAAGGGCAGGAACCTGGAGGTAGGGGCAGATGCAGAGGCCACCGGGAAGTGCTGCTTTAATGTGTGCTCTTCCTGGCTAGCTCAGCCCAGTGATGGTGCCGCCCACAACGGGCTGGGCCGTTCCCCCTTTCAGGCTTGCCTACAGCCCTGAATTTATGGAAGCATTTTCTTAACTGAGGTTCTCTCCTCTCAGATGACGCTAGCTTGTGTCAAGCTGACATAAAGCTATGCAGCGCGCCAACTGAACTCAAGATCTAACCACAGAATATTTAGTTGTGTGCTTACACATGCTATCAAATACCAGTTTTCTCCTAACAGAGTAAGTGAAGGTGACCACTCAAAAATAAACGTGATGTGATGATGAGGCTTGAACCCTAATTAGGAGGCAGAAGCCAGAGGGTTGAGGCCATAGCCTAGCATGGCTTCCATAGTGAGACTCTGTCTTTTATTTATTTATTTTTAAGTAAATTGATAAGCTAGTTGCAAAGTAATAAACTAAGAAGAGAGTCCACCAACACAGACATCCTTTGCCTGTTTACTCAGCACGTTTAGAATGCGTCCTTACAGACTCCAGTTTCTTTTTACCGGGGACTCTTAGTCTGTGGGTGATATCAGTGGAGCCCACCAACTGCTCATTAAAATTAAAATATGCCAGGAAGAAAAAGACAAAACAAAACAAACAAACAAACCCAGGAAACTCTTCAACTCAAAATATATCTATGACTGAGCTCTCTGTAGAATCCACACGACTCCTGACGAGCTGATGACTTGAGATTGTTTGAATCTGAAAGTAGGATGCACTTTGCTTTTACATTGCTTTTTGTTTGCTTATTTCTGTTTTGTTTTGTTTGGGGACAGAAGGGCCCTGAACTCTATTTGAGGATGGCGGTGAGCCCCGTTTGAGGATGGCGTTGAACATCTCTTGGCCCTCTCTCCCTCTTGCCTCCCAATGATTCCTTCCTCTCTCTCCTGCCTAATCTGACTTTGCAAATTTACCAACCATTTTTCCCGTCTTAAGCTAACTTCGTCCTTTCACACAAGCTTTCTTTAAAGCTTGCCGGCTGCGAATCCTTTCTGATTCCCATGCTCCTAACAAGAGGGCATGTCCCTTCCTCCTTTGCAGGACAAGGGCCCCCTGAGTTCTGCCAGCGTTCACACGGAGGACCATTGAGTTACCTGCCTGCTTTTAGCTACCAAAATCTACATTTCAGACGTTTTTGTAAATTTTGGTTTCAAAACAGGAACTTTTTTTGTTATGCTGAATCCCTGTTATCTATTGAGAAGCGCCCCCAGCCATAGCGGGTCACATTTCGGTTTGACTGTTACGTATTTACCCCTCCCTGCCGCTTGGCCGCGTGGCCTAATGGATAAGGCGTCTGATTCCGGATCAGAAGATTGAGGGTTCGAGTCCCTTCGTGGTCGATGTGTTTTTAAATCACCCCACCCCACCCCGGTTTCATTGCTCTATTCTCATATTCTGGGAGTTTGAAAGACATTTTCCCTCCTGTCGTTCCTGTATCATTTTGTATCTTGTCCTGGCTGCTGGCTCCTGCCTAGAGATGGAACTCTTGTTTAACTGTGTACCTAGGGTGTTTACTGTTTACAAGCACTTTACAAAGAAAAAGGCAAAATTAGCTCAGGGTTTTCTAAACAAGGACACAAATCGTTGTGCTAACATAGAAGGGAGTGATCTCACCTGGTCTCAGGTCCAGACAAAGAACTACAGCCAACTAAGGAAGGATGAGGGCAGGAGAAGTAGTCTTCCTCAGGGAAGAGCCCCCTGTTGCTTATCCAGTGTCAAGTGGTCAGCCCTGAAAAATGTGCGTGAAAGTAACATTATACGGGCTGAGCAACTTGTTTATTTATATATTTAGAAGTGTGTGTGTGTGTGTGTGTGTGTGTGTGTGTGTGTGTGTGTGTAACTACTAAAGAAAATGAGGCTATGAGTTTGCTCAGAGTAGGCGGATGAGGAAAGAGAAGACAAAATAGATATAATTATATTTTGACTTAAACTAGGCCAGCTTCTCAAGGAACTCCTTTCTCGTGACCACAGCAGTAAAACCAATCAAGACTGAGGTGTTAGTGAGGGAATGGCCGATTAAAATGTTTTCAGTCTTCTGTAAGAGGTCAGCAAAAGGCTGAGAAGGAGCTCAGGTGGTTCGGAGGGCCCAGGTTTGATTCTCAGATAGCTCAGACTGTCCTGGAACTCACTAAGTAGGACAAGCTGGCCTTGAACTCATAGAAGTCTGCCTGCCTCTGCCTCCCAAGGGCTGAGATTAAAGGCGTGTGCCAAACTCATACATACTTTTATTTTTGTAAACAAGGTCTCATTCTGTAGGCCAAATGGGCAATCCTGCCTCAGCCCCACCCCAAGTTCTGGGACTACATGCATGAGCGAACATGTCTGGTTTACATCGTGTAATGTTTAAATGAGTTTAAACATCCTATCTCTTCCATCATTGGTCATTTATGGTGAAAACATTCAAACTTCTTTATTCACCCTGTATAGCTGTCACAAACATGAGGACAAATCATAGAGGCTTTGCTTGACAAAGTTCCAAAGATCTGATCACTATGCCTGATCCAAGTGCCTGATCACTAATTCTCCTAAATATTATGTATTGTTCAGGTATAATTTTGTCTAGAAATCTCCCTTTCTCTACTAAAACTGTCTTTTTCTCTTTATTTCTGACCCCTAATGAAATTTTCAATGGAAAAAATTTTCCCACAGAGAATGTTGAAAGAAGGCATCTGGCCAAAGGCTTGAGACAATGATAATTTTGTTTTTTGTTTTTTGTTTTTTGCAGTGACTGTGAGCACCCAAGCAGAAACTACATGAAAGAACGTTAGGACCCTGACATAACAGTACCTGGCTAGTTACTGTTAGCAGTAGAAAAGTTTCTTTAGAATCTGCTTTGAGAGCAATAGAAGGTGGGCTTGGAACATCATAGTTTATAGGTATTTTATAATAGAAGACTCCTTGGCAGTTAGCCTAGGCTTGGCTAGCACACCTGTTGGCTTGGGACTGGGAGTAAGTCAAGTTTTTTTTTTTCTTTATTAGAGAACATTTAGCTCAAGCTATGTTACTATGACAATCATGTAAACACAATGGCTTTAGCCCAGGGAAATTTATGATTAAACTTTCCAGAGCATTGTTTAAGAAATAATAATCATGTTATGCTGACCATTGCTTGGAAATTGATTTGTGCTGTATGCTTTTTGTAGGGTAGTCAGACTGTTTGTGTTTCCTTTTTAGACTGTTGTCTTACTTTATTAATTTTTGAATGCTCTATTGATTGTCAAAGATGAGAAACATCATGAGGTAATCTGTAATGAAAAAAATTCAACTTCACTTTAGATAAAATACTGGGGGTGTCCCAAGGAGTGACAGACAGAGAGCAAGCAAGATGGCCACAGAGACCAACAGACAGTAAGCATGTGTGGGAGAGACGGAAAAATAATGTTCTTCTGGGCTTTAAGACCGTTTTGTACCACAGATACCTGGATCGCCAGTATTTTTTTTTCCCCTCCATTCCTCAACCTCTCCTCAACAGCTGGCTCCTACGCCAGTTGTTCCTCAAAGGTTGGTTTCTCTTCACCAGCTGCTCCCCACCTGCTCAGTTCTCCCTACCGCGGACCCACCAAGGCTTTCTCTTCTCTCTTCCTCACTGTGCCTGGAGCTGGTCTGTAGGAGGAGCAGCATATAACCATCCTATAGTCAACAGAATGCCAGAACACGTCACTCCTGTCTAACAGAATTTAGTGCTTATTGACCAGTGTCTTCCGATCCTTGTATCCTCTAGGTTTTCTCAGACTCAATAACCACCGTTCTGTTGCCAACTGCCATGAGTTCAGTGTTTTATATTCAACATATGAGTGGAAGCATGTGGTGTTTGTCTTTCTGTGTCTGCCTTATTTCACTTAATATAGTGGTATTGACTAAGGACACAGCTTGTATACTATATTGCAAGGTCTTGAGGTTTTGTGCCAGCGCTGTAAGAAGAGGAGAGGGGAGGGGGAGAGAACAAGTCTTATCCTAGCAGTGTCCTTGAAAATGACAAACACCAAAGCCTTTTTATGACTGAACAGTATTCCATGGCATCTACGTATCACTTTTTTTTCATCCATTCATCATGTGGTGCTTCCATTAATTAACTGTAGTCAAGTGCTGCAGTCTCTTGAACACGCTGACTTCGTTTCCTTTGGCCATATACCCAGTTAGAGGATTGCTACATCTAATTTTAGTTTAATGCAGTTTTTGAAATGGGTCTCGCTGTGTTGCCCAAGATGATCTCAAAGTCCAGAGTTCATGTGATTCTCCTGACCCAGCCCCGAGCAGCTGGACTACAGGTCATGGCACACACACACACACACACACTTTTTTATTTATTTATTTATTTAGAGGGAGCCTCCACACTCTTCTCCATAATGCTCATTTGCCTTCTTATCAACAGAATGGCTCTCCTCTCCCTGGGTCCTCACCAGCACTTGTCAGTTTGGCCATAGACATTATTACTGAGATGAGGTGATATTTTATTGTGAATTTTGTTCTTGATTTTTGAAACAGGGTTTGTTTTTTGTTTGTTTGTTTTTGTTTTTGTTTTTTTGAGACAAGGTTTCTCTGTGTAGCCTTGGCTGTCCTGGACTCACTTCATAGACCAGGCTGGCCTCAAATTCACAGCGATCCACCTGCCTCTGCCTCCCGGGTGCTGGGATTAAAGGTGTGCGCCACCACCGCCTGGCTCAGGGTTTGGTTTTGAACCTCTGGCTGGCCTGAACATCCTGACTCAGTCCCTTAGGTGCTGGGATTACACGCTGTATATGCCACCACACTCACTCTTCATTGCACTTTTCACTTGTATTTCCTTGATGGCTAGTAATGTTAAATATTTTTTCATTCATCTCTGGTTAAGTACAAATCTAAATAGGTTTAATAGCCATATGCGTAAAATTATACAACTCCAGTGGAGAAGATCTTTCCAGATTCATGAACAGTAACAGTGTTATTAAGCCTGGCATTGTGGTGCACGCCTGTAATCCCAGCGCTCAGCACCCAGCTTCCATGGCCCCAGAAGACGAGAACACTGCTGCAGACCTCCTGCTTCCCTGTAACCTGCATACCTGACGTCCCCACCAGGATAAGTTGGTAAATGCCTTAATTTCTTACTTCCTATGTTCTATAATTAGCAGTTTCACCATTTTTCATAACCTGAATCCATTGCTCCAGAACAAATGATCTCTTATTCTCTTTAAAGTGAGGGGCATTTTTTTTTCTCTTAAGACGGAGAATTAGAATTACTTTGTATACCCTGGCTAACAAACCAACTGAGACTGTGAATTGTTAGTAAATAAATTCTGACATAATGGAAAAACACAAATGGGTTTGTGTTGCTGATACAGTATGCTTGTAGCAAGGAGTGTTCTCTTAGGAAACTCATTTTTTCTTTCTTTCCTCTCTCTCTCCCTCTCTCTCTCTCTCTCTCTCTCTCTCTCTCTCTGTCCCTCCCTCCCTCCTTCCCTCCCTCCCTTCCTCCCTCTCCTGAGTAACACTGGGGAGTTGTAGCATTGGGGGAAAAAAAGCATTGTGAAAGCTTTTCAGAAGGTAATCAGGTCTTATTCTAGGAATATGAGTTTGCAAGAAATATAGAATAAATCCAGACATATAAGATAGGCATTAGTAAAGGAGCCGAGCACACTAGAGAACTTAAAAACCATTCTTTTATGTAATCTGTTCCATTTTCTAGAGTTTTGTGGAGACAAAGTATGCAGACAACACAGGGTGATTAGGGTTGGAAGGGAAAGGGGGAGGGGGAGGGCGAGGCAGGGAAAGACAGAATGAAGGAAGGAAGGAGCAAGCTTTTCTAGGGGAAATGGAATGAATTTTTTTAAATTAATTTATTCTTGTTATATCTCAATGGTTATCCCATCCCCTGCATCCTCCCATTCCTCCCTCCCTCCCATTTTCCCCTTATTCCCCTCCCCTATGACTCTGCCTGAGGGGGACTTCCTTCCCCTTTATATGCTCATAGGGTATCAAGTCTCTTCTTGGTAGCCTGAGTGTTTTATAGCAGCGACAAAATAGCCTGATAGATTTACACTATCTCTTTCGTGAGGAAAACGAAACAAAACGCATGCTCAACTTATGGTCCAAAAATATCGAGTGAACCTATATCAGAGAATAGTATGTACTGTGGGACTTCATGTGTGTTGAAAGCAAGCCAAAACAACAAGAAACCCCGCCAAGCAGCCGATTACACAGAGAACGCTGCAGCCCTGGGTGTGTTGGTCCCTGAGCGCGCAGTTTGGCCTAAGGCGATGAAACTGCCCGCAAGGAGGCGCTGTGGAGGCGGCAGTGCTGCGGCATCGGTGCGTGGCCCGCCGCGGCGCGTAGGCGACCTCCGGGGACCGGACCTCCAGGACCCGCCGCCGCTCAGTTTTCCTCTCGGTCCGCAGTCGCCTCCGCAGGCCGGGAACAGGACAGAGCGAATCACAGCCGTGCTTCCGCTTCTATCGTCAGTGTCGGCTGCCTCTATTAGAAAGTTAAACAACAACAAAACAAAGCAAAAACCACACACAAAAAAGCAAGGTTCGGTATTTCTTAATCATGTGCTCAAAATCAGTGCATAGATTTTGAAACTAAATGAAGTGGGAAGAAAAGAACTCTTTGTGTCAGAAGTGGGATTCGAACCCACGCCTCCATACGGAGACCAGAACCCCCAACCAGGGAAGCTGCGCTTGAGTCTGGCGCCTTAGACCACTCGGCCATCCTGACACACGCTAGTGAGCTGTGGAGTTCTTGCTGATATAGAGATCGCCATGGCTTCCTGGATGACGTAGCAATGTCGAGGTTTGTTGGTAACGACTAAAAAAGATGGCCACCTGTGGAATGAAAATTTTGCCGAGGAAAAAGAAGTGGGGAAAAATTCATGCATAAAACTGGGTGCAAATATTTTAAGGACAGAGCTTCTGTGTTCCCCGTCTGTCACGTTCGCCAAGATTTTTGAGGAAGGAAGAAAAACCGGGTCATCTCCGCCGCTTGTGTTGCTTCCGGCCCTCAGAAATGCACTCCTGAGGCCGCGGACGCCGGACTGAAGTGACATTTGATGGCCAAATGCCACTCCGAGCAGCGCAGCGAACGTTCAGTGTTTGAACTGCAGTGTATCTGGGGCTAAATTCAAGAGTAGGAATACAGGCTTGCACATTTTAATCAACTTTGTACCGATAGAATTTTATATTTGTTTTTATCAGCACAAAAAGACTTTTTTTCCCTCTTTCTGCAAAGATTAAGTCTTTTTATCAGCACGAAGATAATAATTTGAGGTTAGTATGCCTTATCTTAGACTCCCAGACTCTTATTTTCATAATCTATTTTTAATGATTAGAAAAAAAAAACCAAACAAACAAACACGGTATAGTGAGCAATGAGCCTTTCTCCAGCATACAAGATCTGTTGTATTTTCTTTCATAAGCCATTGCTCTTTGGGAAGGAAGTTATATAGGAAGTGATACCCAACAAGGCATCATTATAATTAATGGTTGTAATTAAGGCACCTCTTATAAATTGTTTTTTCCTAATTGCAAAGTCCATATGAATCGCAGAAAATAAACATGTCAAAACTGAAAATCGCCCACAGCCTCATCTCTCAGCCATAACTGCTACTGACATTTGCCATAATTACACTAATTTTTGCAAAAATAAACAAAACTCCTAAACGGTCATGTGTAGGGCGCACATTGTCCATTTGCTTTCCAAAGCAACACAATACACACACATTCTAAGTCAGTGGTTCTCAACTTGTGGGCCGTGATCCCTTTGGAAACCTTCTGTCTCCAAAAAATTTTTACATTATGGTTCATAACAGTATCAAAATTAGTTATGAAGCAACAATGAAATTAGTTTTATGCTTGGGGGTCACAACAGCATGAGGAACTGTGCTAAAGGGTCACAACATTTGCAAGGGTAAGAGTCACTACTCTAAGTAGTCAAATACTTTTGCACAAATTTTAGTAACTGAAGGCATGCCTTTGGTTGTCCCCTAAATGGCTCCTATAGGCTCATATGTTTGAACACTTGGTCCTCAGTTGTTTTTCCTGTTTAGGACCAATTAGGTGTGTGGCCTTATCGGAAGAGGTGTGTTACTGGGTTTCAAAAGTCTGTGCTATTCCTAGCCAGCGTGCTCTCTGCCTCCAAATTGCAGACAAAGATATAAACTCTTAGTGATTGCTGTAGTGCCTGCCTGCTGCCACTCTCTTGGCCAGTAGAAAATTGCCTTACATTTTTAGAAGGGAGGATCACAAGATCAGAGTTTATTGATTTGTTAATACTGAATAATTATTATTATTATTATTATTTAGTCTAAAGCAGAACAAGAAAGGATGCTAAGATTAAACAAAAAACTTAAACAGATTATTGTTTTCTAAACAAAGAAATAACACAACAAAAAGAAACCAAAACATTTTAAGAAATGAAACTGGATTTTTAAATAGATTTATAAGGTTTAACACTTACGTTGGATTTGTATACTTCCTCAGTAAATTGCTTTCTAAGCTTTCATTTTTAAAAATCTTATTGTGTGTACATGTTTTGCCTGCATGCACATGTTGCCACTGGAGGCCACAAAACTGGAAACCACGACGTGTAAGCAAAAGACCTGTAAGATAAAAAAAAAAAAGTGCAGACAAAGCGTGTCATCTCTCTTCTTGCTCTAAGCAGTCTGCCCAGGAAGCCTTGGCCAATCTGGAATTGTTGCTGGGTTCGGACTTGATTTCTCTGTATTCTTCAACCAAAGTCCATCATGACTTCAGCAATCGTGCCTTGCTATCTAATGATGGTAGGCAGCCAAGTCAACAGCAGTAGCCTGTGTTGCTTGGGGTGTAAAAAGTCTCCTTATGGGGGCGAAAGAGATGGCTCAGAGCACTGGCTGCTCTTCCAAAGGTCACGAGTTCAGTTCCCAGCAACCACAGGGTGGCTCACAACATATATAATGAGATCTGAGGCCCTCTTCTGGCATGCAGGCAGAATACTGTATACATAATAAATGAATCTTAAAACAAACAAACAAACAAACACAAACAAAAAAAACTCATAGGGGAATATCCCACACCTGGCACTGAGATTTTTCACTTAATAACCTATGTCTTTTGGAGGAAGCATTTTCTACTCATACAGTGTACCTTGTTCAAACTCCTTTTTAAAAACCATGTTTTAATTAGCTTACAAAGTAATAAGCCTCCATAAGGCTTTTTATAAATCCTTAGATTCTTTTAAACCCATCCCAACTTGCCACTTCCTGTCCCCATCCCCAGCAATCCTACATTAATTTTTTAAAAAGATTTATTTTCTGATTCTGTGTATATATCTCTGTTGAATGTATGCCGTGTGTGTATGGGTGCTCATGAAGGCCAGAAGAGGGCTAGAGTTACACATATCTGTGAACTGATATGGGTACTGGAAGCCAAACTCTGGCCCTTTAAGCCGGGCGTGGTGGTGTGCACCTTTAATCCCAGCCCTCCAGAAGCAGAGGCAGGTGGATTGCTGCCAGTTCCAGGCCAGCCTGGTCTACAAATCGAGTCCAGGACAGCCAAGGCTAACACAGAGAGACCCTGTCCCCCCCCAAAAAACAAAACAAAACAAAACAAAAAAACAAAAAAAAAAAACAATAAATAAATAAAAACCCCCAAAACCAAACCAACCAACCAAAACCAGCAACAACAAAACCCAAACTCTAACCCTTTGTAAGAGCAGCAAATGGTCTTAACCACTGAGCCATCTCTCCAGGCCCAATCCTACATGTTAACAAAAAGCATCTTCTACAAGAAGGGATCTGAAAAGTCTGACAGAAGTGGAAGAAGTGGTAGGAACTTTTTAAAAAACAAACTAACAGGTGACTAGGCAAGTTGAGAAAAGAAAAGAGCCAGCACACAGTTGTAATCCCTAAGGCAGGAGGATCAGGCATTCTGGACCACAGGCAGCTCAGTGCCAGCTTGTATAGATTAAAGCTCTGTCTCAGAAAACCAAACCAACCGAAACCAACAGAACCCCAAAGCCTTAGCTCTCCTCCTGTCACATAATGGACGATGGAGACTGAACCCGACTTTCCGCGCTAATAAGCAGGGAGGGACTAAGCACTGATCAGCCCCGAGGCCCACACAACCTTCACAAAGAAGCTGATTTCCTCATATCTTGTCCAGAATTTTTTCTTTTCTTTTCTTTCTTTCTTTCTTCTTTTTTTTTCTTATTTTTTATTTTATTTTTGGTTTTTCGAGACAGAGTTTCTCTGTGTAGCCTTGGCTGTCCTGGACTCACTTTGTAGACCAGGCTGGCAGAATTTATTTTTAGGTAATAAAAGAAGTCTGAAGTGAAGATTAAGTGAAACTCAAAAATAGAATTCAGCACAGATTAGTAATTGTTGAAGCTGGGAGATGGGGCAGGAGTTTACTTTTCCTTTGCGTTGCTTAAACACTTTTACCAAGAGGGTCCTGGCTTGGATTTAGAGTACCAGACAGACAGACAGACAGACAGACAGACAGCTTTCACTCCCCCCTATATTCTCTTCCTGTTTATTATGAGCCTTGAACTGGATTTAGAGACCACATCTCATAAACACTGTATATGCTGTGAAGGAAGAGACGTGAAAGCACCTAACATGGATGCCTACGAACACCCTACTACATTACAAACTTTGAATACAAAATTAACCCCACAGAAGGCAGATCTGAGCAAATTTATACAGAAAAGGAAATGTAACCAAGAGCATGCAATGCTTGGTATTTTTGGTTTTGTTTGTTTGTTTTTTTTGTTGTCATTTTTTTCAAGACAGGGTTTCTCTGGTTGCTCTGTGTGCGATGTTTGGTTTTGTTAAGTTAGTAAAATCTAGAATCACTCAGGAAGAAGGTTTCAGTAAGGAACTGTAATGGAGGTAAACATGTTTTTGTTTTGATCCCAAGTGTGGGATGGGGAACAGACTTGTGAGAGAACAGGTGATATTTATCCACTAGAAGACTTGTGGGGGGGGGCAGGGCTTGGTTTTTGCCGGCTGAAATGCATGCTGGGGCTTTTTGGGTCTTGGTTTTGTTTGGCTGTTCATCGTTCTACTTCGAGGCGCTCCAGGCTCCGGGTTCCAGCTGCTGTTCCAGGTTCCAGCAGCAACTTTGGTTGAATTGCTTGCTGGTTTGCCGAAATCTTGCCGACGGCGCCAGGGGACTCACTCCCAGGAACTGAATTCAACAAGGTCTACTTCTCCTGTTCCCATTAACCTCTTTTCCCTCCTGTCTAGGGTAGATGGGTTGGAAGGGAGGTATATGCATTAAAGAACCCAAAATAAAGTAGGTCTGGAAAAGGTGAGGCCTGCAAGGAATTGTTTGGATTTGGTTGGATGGGATTGGTGAAGGACTTCTCTTATACACTATGTGTATGGAGTTTCCCCTCTATGTGTGCCATGTGTGCCATGTGTGCCTGGTACCCAAGGGCACTGGATCCCCTTGAACTAAAGGTATGTGATTGTGGGCTGAAGTGAAGGTAGTGGGCCATCTCTCCCACTCTAGTAAGAAGTTTTGACTGGGTTGAGGTGGGGACATCCACGTCCCGCCACTCAGACCACTCTGCTCTGATGGACTGTAGCTGGGGATTGTGAATGAAACTAAATTCTTTCTCCTTCAAGCCTCGTTTGTCAGATGTGTGTGTGTGTGTGTGTGTGTGTGTGTGTGTTTCCTTCCACAGGAACCAAGTAAAACTAAAGCAGCACAACACTGTCAATGTGTTCACACACCTTGAAATCTGACGTAGTAGAGTCAATTCTTCAATACAAACAACAAAAACAGTTTGTATGTTTCTCATTATTTTTCAGAGACCTCACACAAGAGTAAATTTTGGGCTAAACAAGAGACAAGGATTTAGTAATTTAATTACATTATCATAACACAGTTTATTCCTGGACTATGGGTACCAGTCTCAAGGCCACAAGAAAGAGAGTAATAGTCTATATGCCTTAGCTCAGTGGTGAGGTCTTGCTTTGCGTGATTAAGGTTCTAGGTTTGATCCAGTGTGGGGTGGAAGGGTACAGGAAGGCCTAGCGTTTCTGTGCTGCTGTAATGCACACAAAGGGCACCTGCAGTCTTTCGTTTATCCTCAATTCTTTATTTGCACTCACTTCTTATCCCTGACCCTTAATTGGCTTTTTTCAAGGACAGAAATGATGTTATCCTCAAAACTGGCTAATTATGTATCTGAGTCAAAGAGTCATTGTCTTTCATTGAAGAAGAGGAAACACCATCCTTGGCACACTAGGGCCATTTAAGGTTTTTTTTTTTTAAAGATTTTATTTATTGTGTATACAGTGCTCGAAGGCCAGAAGAGGGCATCAGATCGTATTACAGATGGTTGCGAGCCACCATGTGGTTGCTGGGAATCGAACTCAGGACCTTTGGAAGACCAGCAGAATAGTCAGTGCTCTTAACCTTTGAACCATCTCTCCAGCCCCCCATTTAAGGTTTTTATTGGAGGGGAGCAGAGAGGGAGGTAATTCTGTTATACATATCTTATCCTTTGGTCTGGATTTGAGACTAATGGTAGTAACAAATAACTTTCATTAGTCATTTGACAGCTATTTGTCCTTATTTCCATACTGCCTTGAAATGGTTGGAAATTGTAATTCATATCCTCTGTTCTAAATATATTTAATACAGGGTAGGGGCCATGTGTTTTCCTTTATCCTCTGAGGGTCTCTTCTTACAGGCCTGCGTTACTCTGGGAGGTGAAGTATGGGGTGGGGGTAGGGAGGAACCTAAGAGTTACTAGACTCTGATATACTTAACTATATGCTCCAAGGACTAGAAATGTAAAGAATCTTCCTGCTCCTTGAGTCTGCCTTACAGCTCACACTCTGAATCAGTGGATGAAAAGATGGCTTCTGGCTGGGTTGCGGTGGCGCACGCCTTTAATCCCAGCAATTGGGAAGCAGAGGCAGGTGGATCTCTGTGAGTGTGAGGCCAGCCTGGTCTACAGAGTGAGTTCCAGAACAGCTAGGGCTGAAAAGAAAAGGTTGCTTACCTTTCTGCAGATGAATGAATTTAGAATCAGCTTCAGGTTCACTTAGACTTAAAAAAAAAAAAAGTGAAGATTGTGCGTGCATGTATGTATGTGCCCACATCTGTGCCTGGCTCCTGTGCAGGTCAGAAAATGGCATCAGATCCAAACCAGGGTCCTCTGCAAGAGCTCTGTCAGCCACTGTACCATCTCTCCAGGCCAATCTGAAAGTTATTTATCCCATTCAAAATAGCGGGACTTTTCAAGTTAAAATCTTAAATATTCATGAATTTAATACCAAAAGAAAGAAAACAAAAAACAAAACACAACGACTAACAATATCACCCTTTGGCTGGTCCCTCTGGCCCATCTTCCTACACACTCAAGTGATGTTGATCCTTTTGTTCATAAACTTAAGATAACATATTTTTCACTCAACATTAAATTTCACCTTTAACATAAAAAAAAAATCCCCTTTTATAAAACATCTATTTGTGCACATGTGCACCCCTCCCCTGTCTCTCACATACCATGGTGCATGTGTTGAGGTCAGTTTGTCAAGCTTGGCGGCGGGCACATTTATTTACCTACCGCGTCACCTTGCCAGCCTTAAACTTTATATTCAGTATTCCTGAGGCTGCATGTGCATGGGCGTGTGTGCCAGTGGTGCATGGAGGTCAGAGGACAACTTTGTAGAATCAATTCTCTCCTCTTTAATTGGCTTCCAAACTCTGTGGAGTCTCTAACTTTGAGTTTCAGGGATCGCATTCAGGTTGCTGGGCTTGCTCAGCCAGTGCCTTTCCCCTGAGCCATCCTGCAAGGCCCAAGTTCACTTCTACATTTTTACACAAATCAGGAATTTTATTACATGCAAGACTGCTTCTCTGCTCCAGTTCTGCTTCCAGTAAAAATATAGCAAGAAGCTGCAACTACTGTAGGGGGATCTAGTAGGCCCGGAGTAGACCCTGAGACCCTGTCTGCCTGGACACTGCCCATTGCTGTGTGTGCTGGGATACCTTCCTGGATAGGTATGGAGTGTCCTCTTTGTGACTGAGATTCTGTCCCGTTTTCCAAATGCAGATCTTTTATAGTGGACAGCTCTAAGGCAGGTAGACTGACCCAGCAACTGGTGCTTCAAAGTGCCCATCCTGTCCCACAGCTCACATGGAGAGTGCGGTATGTACATATATTTATTATGTGGCAGAAGTTGATGCATGTGGCCGTGTTAAATCTCACTTGAATCCTGGCTCTGCTGCTTCTTTAGATGAATCATTATTTGCAACATAAGGGCAACTGCATATACTCCATGAAGTTGGTATGGGCACTAAGCAACTGTGTAGAAAACGCCAGAGTCAAGCACTGTTGTGTATTATTGTGAACTTAATACATTTGTACACTCTAGCCCAGCTTTGTGGAAGCCACCTGGGTCCCTGGTTGGCTGCTCTTTTTTTCCCCCCCTCAACACAGGGTTTCTCTGTGTAGCCTTGGCGGTCCTAGACTCACTTTGTAGACCAGGCTAGCCTTGAATTCTCAGTGATCTGCCTGCCTCTGCCTCCCTAGTGCTGGGATTAAAGGTGTGCACCACCACACCAGGCATTCAACTGTTTCTTAAAACCTAAGAAATGAAGAGTTGGGACATTATTCATTCATTAGGACACATCTACCATCAGCTATGGAAACACAATGCTAGACCAGGAACAAGTAGTATGAATGTGTATGTAGCTAACAAATCCAGTATTCTGAGGCCAAGTGCAGAAGCAGCTACAACCAGAAAACTCTAGGCTTAATTTTCTGCCTCGTTGTAGTAGGAAACCCAGTAGAACCATTATATCTAGGGTAAACATGAGAATGAAATCATTGTCTCCTAAAGTACTCTGACCTTGAAGAAATAATCGTAGAAAACAGTGATTGTTTTTATTATCTGTAGAGTTGTTTTTCTGGAGAAGCTTTCCAGCCTTTGCATGACTTTGGTCACAATACCGTCCTGGCACCCCTGGAATGTCTTGCTTTATTAGGTACTGCTAACAGTGCACAGTAAGGACTAAGGATGCAGGGGCCTGGTGTTTTCCTTCAGGAAACAGAGATTAGATTAGGGGCTTCTATGAGGAAAACTCTTGTGCCCCCCCAAACTTTTATAATCAATCAATAAATCCACTTTTGTACAGCTGTTGGAACAGTCAGTCCACAGACTAGATCTCCCCCACAGCCGGCAAGGCCTTAATCCATCCTTGAGGGAACCTTTTGCTCATTGTCCCTGGCAGCCGAGGGACACTGATAATTCGGTTTCTGCAGCACATGGTGGCATCATCCACAAGCTTGGACTCGTTGTTTTGTGTTGGTGAGCATGTTTGGAGCCCTCCAATCTACTCCACTCAAAGCTGCACTATTTCGTAGACAACTTAAAAACAAGCACTCAGCTAGGCATGTGGCTTCTGCCTGTAATCCCAACATCCAAAGGGCCAAGGCGGGAAGATCACACCAAGTGTGAGACCAGTTTGGGTTCCAAAAGATCCTTCCTCAAAAACAAAAACTCGTAATAGTAATAAGCAGAGACATTCACACAGGCTTGGAAATCCTATTCCAGTGACATCAGAGGACCACCCAACACAGGGCTACAGGCCATGGATGCACCACGTTAGCTTCTGGGCATCGAGAAGCCAGTTACACTTGTAAGGAGGGAATTACAGACCTATATCGGAAAAATCAATAGCCCCCACCTTCACTTTTCACCCAAAACCAAAATAAATAAATAAATAAAATAAAAACATAGATATTCACTTTATTTTTAAACAGTATCAATTGGGACATGGTTCAGGAATGGAGTGGTGTGAGGGAAATTCTGAATGCTTGTTGTGACACCTCAGTTTCTTTAAAAACACAAACTTGTTTCTTGGGAAGTGTTTCTGTACGGGATAGGAGTGAGTTTACTTGAGATTATTCATTACAACTGGTTGTTTATATGCCTTTAAGGAAAAAATGTTTTTTGTCCATGTGGCGTACCCTTGTCATATTCCTTTACTCAGGTGATTCGTATTAACCCTCAGATTATAAACTGAATAAAGTTGCTACTGTGTGAGACATTAGTTCACCTCCATTCTCCCAGCTCTAAGTACCAACTAGAGTAGTAAACACAGCAAGGCATGGACCTAAAAGAAAGCAGGGCTTGTTCAAAATGATCCTAGCAAGGCTGTGGGATGGAACTGCCCCTAAGGGCACATGTAAGGAAACACATTGCATCTCCACCCTACAGGGAAGCAATCAAGCCCCGCAGTACTGCCTCAATGCTTCCAGAAAATTGAGTATGAAGGCCACCAGCTCACCAACACTCCAGGGCATTCTTAGATGACACGGACCCAGCACCAGGATAGACCTTCCGACAGAAGGAAGGGAGCATTGGACAGTCACTGAGGAGGAGAAACACTGGTTAAAAGTCCTGTCACTACAGAGGTAGGGCCATTTCTAACCATTAGCGTAAAATACTGTAACCCAAACTAGGCCGCATTAATGGGGTTAGTAAAACAACTCAAAATCAGGGTAGAGGTACTGTTCCATGAAAGAAGCAAGGAGTCACTCCAACAGTCTGAGGTTCCCGCATGTAGTCTCAGAAGTCAGAAATAAGTGTCTTAGTTTGTTCTCTGTTGCTATGATAAAACACTGACCACCAGCACCTCGGGAGGAAAGAGTTTATTTCATCACTGAGTCAGGGCAGGGCAGGAGCTAAGGGAATGAAGAACCACTGTTTATTGGACTGCAGTTTTCAGCGGCCCACACCACCTGCCCTTGGGTGCAGGCGTCAGTGAGTTGGCCCTTTCCCCACACCCAACACTAAGCAAGGAAACGCCCTCATCAGATTTGCCTGAAGGCCAGTCTGATGGAGGCAGCTCCTCAGTTGAGGTGCCTTCTTTCCTGATGATTTTAGCTTGTGTCGAGATGGCAAAAAATTAGCCAGCCGCCCAACTGCCCCTCTTGTCAATAGAACACACAAACATATCATTATCAAACCATTATATTTCCTTTTTTGTTTGTCCACAGATCTGATGATATCATAATACAAAACACAGTATGAAAGTCCCACAACTTGGCTGGTGATGTGCCAGGGGTTAAGAGCATACACAATTCTTCAGTGTTTTTCATATCAGGCAGTTCACAACCACCTGCAACTTTTAACAGCAGGTTAACCCCTGGCTTCTGATGGCACCTGCACTCATGCATACAAACACATACATGCACACACACTTAAAAATAACAATAAACATTTTTAAAAAGTTTTATAGTCTTAAAAAAATGCAAACTCTTTAAAACTTCAAAATTTCTTTAAAATGCCCAAAATTCATTAAGTGGATTCCTGTAAGACAAAAAGAACCAAGTTACACACTTTTTTTACTCCAACAGAGTAGAATCAGGGAACAATCACAAACAGATCAAAGGAAAACCAAACTCAGATAGTGTAAATAACTGAACGCTCAACATCTGGGATTCATGATCTCCTGGGCTTCAAAGGGCTTGCATTGCCCCACCTCTCCAGATGACAAACGTGTCTGCTTAGGCCAGCTTCACTCCACATCTGTGCTGTACTTGGTGGTTCTCCTACAGTCCTGCTGTCTCCAGTGTGCCAGGGTCCCCACTGCACATTCACCAAGCATCTCTTGCGCTCTCTTCAGGAACTATGGCCGTACCACAGGATGCCACACCTCAGCTTCTCTCCATGATCCCTTTAATCTTGTTCATGCAGCCACCACATAGGAGATGCTTACACATTACCAAGCTTTGTCACCAGCTTGAGATGCAGTCTTGGCTCACTCTGGTCCACTGCTTTTGGTGTGTGACCCTGAAGAAGTATATGGCAGGAGATTTCGCCTTTTCTGGCCTTTTGCTAATGAGCTGATTCTTCAGCTCCAGGTAGCCAGTATAGACTGTCCCAGTAAAGCAAAGGTTTCACTTCATCGGTGCTGGTCTCTCATTATTCATAGCCAACTCTTCAGACCCAGCCGTGCAGAACCACACATTCTTAATTCTTATTACACAAGTGACCCCAAGTCTTTGCTTTCCTCTGAACTTCACAAGTCAGCTCTCTATCATCTACATTTTCCCCAACATTCTTATTTTCCAAGCTCCCTTTAAAAGTTTAATATTCAATGGTTTTTCCAAACCAAAGTTTCAAATACTTCCCAAAACAAGGCCAGGTCTATTGTTGCAATGGCTCACAAATCTAGTACCAATTTCTTACTTAGCATGTCTGTTGCTATGATAAACACTGACCAAAAGCACCTTGGGAAGAAAAGGGTTTACTTGGCTTACACTTCCATATTGTGTGTGATCCACATTGAGAAGCCAGAGCAGGAACCTGGAAAGTAGTTCTCCAAATCCAAGTCCTATCCATAGTCTTCATCTACTTCAGTCATGTATAAAACCAAAAAACAAACATAAACAACAACAACAAAAGTGTGAAACATAGGAAGAGGAATCTGGTTTTTATTTCTGGGAAATAGCAACACTTCTCGTTACATCTCACAATGTGCAAGGGAAGGGAAAGTGTAGTAGAGACCACGGACATCTTGTCTCTCAGTGTTAAGGGCATGGAACGTGGTGAGGACACCCAGCTTTGATGGACAGGGACGGACAAGACAGCACGATCTCTTGTGCCTGGGGGAGGACTACAGCACTTGTGGTCTAAGTTCACTTCCTCAAGGAGAGGTCTCCATCGAGTGACCTTGATTCCCAACATGGCCAGAAAAACCATCAATCCCACTCATAGGGCAGATGACCAAAGGCGCTGCACTCTTCCCTCCCGAGTAGCTTAGGCTGAAGTAGGGCCGAACTGGCCCACAGAAGGTAGCATGAGAGAAAGTAAAGGTGTGACATCTTTCTGTCACATTGTAGAAGGAGACCTCACCAGCATCATAGTCCAAGAAAATCCCTACCCGCTGGAGAGGGGTCCGCAGAGGGAGCGCAGTCATGGGGGAGGTAAGAGCCCAATATTCTTTGCCATACCACAGTGACACTGCCCAGAATCCATTCTGGGGCGCTGAGGTCACCCCACCTTTTCTGCACACCGAGTCTTCACAGACACCTATGGTCCACTTGGCTTTATCTCCCACCTCTACCTCCCAGTAATGTCTCCCAGCGATGAAGCACGGAGAGCCCAGGACACAGGGAAACAGATTGAAGCGCTCAGGGTTGTCTGGCAGGTCCTGCTGCAGGTAACTGTACCGTACTTGCCGAAGATTATCAGAAAGAATCAGACTGGGGTAGGCTGTGTCTGGGTCCAGGGTCACATCAACTGCAGAAAAAGAGGGGAGGGTCAGATGAAAGCCAGAAGAGCCCACTCAAGACCCCCTGGCATTTCACCCACTTCCCTAGAACACAGTAAGAGATGCCTGCAGTAAGAGAGGCTGCACTCATTTTATGATCAAACATAATAAGTACATATTTTAAAAACTACATTGGAACTAGGCATGGTGGTGCATTCAGGAGACTGAGACAGGAGGCAGGAGTATCTTCAGTAGTTTAAGATCAGCGTAGGCCACATGGCCAGTTATACATGAAGACCCTGTCGTGAAACCTAAAAATTTAATCTCCATCATAGACTACATTTAAGATTTCTTTCCTTTTTCCCATGACAGGGTTTCTCTGTGTATCCCTGCCTGTCCTGCATCTTGCTCTGTAGAACAAGCTGGCCTCGAACTCAGCAATCTGCCTCTGCCTCATGAGTGCTGGGGCTAAATCTGCGCCACCACCGCCCAGCTAAGGTTAATTGCTGAATTTGAAAAATTTGGTGGTAAATAGCTTCAGATAAAGTTTAATATTACCAATATAGACGGCAAGGTCTGTCACTGCAGCGTACAATCAACATAGACTAATGCTGGAAACATGAACAGTCATATCACAACACAGAGAGGCTCAGTCACATAAATTCAGAAGCTGCTATTTTAATAAATTTACTAAAAAACAACCAAAATCTTTTTGGCTTACAGATATTCTGGAGACTGAGAACCTGTTCAACTTGCCACCTTTCAAACCCTTTTACTTCTATGATTTAGTCTTGCATACCCACACCCCATTCATGTGTCCCCTGCTCTTTTTTGAGACTGAATCTATGCAGACTGACTAAAAATGGCCTTAAGCTCCTGATTCCCTCCCTTGGCTTCCCAATTGCTAGGTACAGGTGTACACCATCACATCTGGCCTAGTTTCTCTTTTCTCCCCATAGCCTTTCTCTGAGACAATGTCTCTCTCAACATAGCCCCAAATGTCCTGACTCACTCTGGATCAGGCTGACCTCAAATTCACAGAGTTTCTGCCACTTAACTGCTGGGATTAAGTGTGTGCACCACCTCGCTCAGCTGCCTAGCTTTCCTTACGTTGCTCATCCCATTACTCTTTGGCCTTTGATCTAACACCCTGGACAATTCTTGTCCTGTGCTTTGGTTTGCAGTCACACACTGCCGCTCCAGCCTTGATGCACCTGTGTCTCCTCTCACCCTGCTCAAGCACCAGCTCTCAGAGGAAAAGCAAACCCAGTCAGGTCAAGGCTCGCATCATGACAGGGCAGGAGAGGCGCACGCTACCACAGCCCAGTTTAAGATTATGTTTTTCTGGGAAGACTGGGCTTGCATCTGGATTTTAGGCTGGAAAATCCTTTGAGTCCTCACAGCTCAGTGGGCTGTTGTGTGTAAGTTTGGAAGGCAAGAGTGTTGACAGAAATGCAGACGATGGAGGCCTGGCTTGTGAAGTTGCAGGAGGAAGCAAAAACTCTGTGTGATATTTTTGTGTTAAGAATCAGTGGTGTCACTGGGCAGTGGTGGGGCACGCCTTTAATCCCAACACTTGAGAGGCAGAGGCAGGTGGATCTTTGTGAGTTCAAGGCCAGCCTGGTCTACAAAGAGAATCCAGGACAGTCAAGGCTACACAGAGAAAAACCTTAAAAAAAAAAAAAAAAAGAAAAGAAAAAGAAAGAAATCAGTGGCGGCATGAGGAGTGGTGCCATACAGCTTTAATCCCAGTGCTTGGGAGGCAGAGGCAGGCTGATTTCTATGAATGAAACACTGTCTCAAAAAACCAACCCAAAAACCACAAAACAAAAAACAAAAGGAAAGAAAACAAACAAACAAACAAACTAGTGGCCAGCTGGAGCTGAAGACTAGAGCTGTGATTAACTAGAGACCAGTACCACTGGAATAAAACCTTTCCTTTGCGCCAGGCATGATGGCGCACACCTTTAATCCCAGGGTTTGGGAGGCAGAGGCAGGTGGATGGCTGTGAGCTTGAGGCCAGCTTGGTCTACAAAGTGAGCCCAGGACAGCCAAGGCTATACAGAGAAAGCCTGTCTACCAACCAAACTTTCCCTTTGCTAGGACAGACATCGCTTTTCTCCATACCAATTCAGTACAGCACTTAAAAGTCTCGGCTAGAGGACTAGGACAACTACAGAAGAATAAGGGGTACAAACAGGAAAGGAAGAGTTCATCATGCCCGTATTTGAAATGACATATACAGAAGAGCCCGAAGACCACCAGGAAATGTCCACAGCTCATAAACACATTCAGCAACAGAGAAGAATATAACATTAACACAAAACAAGCGGTTTTTGTTTGGTTGGTTTTTTTGTTTTGTTTTTTCAAGGCAGGGTTTCTCTGCATAGCCTTGGCTGTCCTGGACTCACTCTATAGACCAGGCTGGCCTCGAACTCACAGTGATCTGCCTGCCTCTGCCTCCCAAGTGCTGGGATTAAAAGCACCTGGCCCCAACAGCGTTTTTATATAGAAATAACAAACACATTTATTTATTTATTTATTTATTTATTTATTTATTTATTTATTTATGGTTTTTGGAGACAGGGTTTCTCTGTGTAGCCATGGCTGTCTGGACTCTCTTTGTAGACCAGGATAACCTTGAACTCACAAAGATCCACCTGCCTCTGCCTCCCAAGTGCTGGGATTAAAGGCGTGTGCCAGTACGCCTGGTCACAAACACATTTATAAATAGCATCTTAAAAACAAAAATAAAAACAACAAAAAAAGAGGCAGGCAGATCTCTAGAGTGAGAGCACCAGGGCAGCCATGGCTACACAGAGAAATGCTGTTTCGAACCCACAGCACCTTCCAAAAAAAAAAAAAAAAAAAGGATAAAGGGGAAATTACAATAGGGGATTCAATGGTGTAGGTGATGAAAGGGGCGGCTACAAGGGCTACACCGCCCCTCCCCCACGTTACAGCCACTGTCAGCACTGCCGTTTATTCTTCACAACCTGATGTTAAAATTAAGTCCCTGTTGCTGAAGACACCATATACTTACGTCACAGAACATGGAAAAACTGAGTTGTGCTCAAGTGGACATTCCTTCCCTGACCCTCCCACCTTCCCCACCCCGGTTTACAGTGTGGAACGGTGCTATACAGGCTACCTGAGGAGAGAAAGAGTTAAAAATAATTATCCATCACACCCAACTCCGAACCCTGGAACTGTAATAATGACCTGCCCACACGTGCAATGTGGCACAAATATAACCAACCACTGTTTGACATATTTCAGGCTTTCACTGAATTTAAGATGGAACCCGCAGTTGATACTGTTGGTGAGGCACCGATGTGGACTCTGGTGCTCGGATTTGATCCCCTCTCCTTGTAGGCCCCGAGGAAGGGCAGGACAGAAGACGAGGGAGGGAGGGAGGGAGGGAGGGAGGGAGGGAGGGAGGGAACGAACGGGAAGATAGGAGCGAGGGGTAACAATCTGGATGCAATGTGAATTATTAAAAAAAGAAAGAAAGAAAGTAAAGCTAGATAGGTCATAGGCCCTAGGGGACAATTATTCCACTAAATGCACAGTGCAACAAAGTGACTGCTAATGACAGACTGCTGTTTCTCTGTGTAGCCCTGGCTATCCTGGATTTGCTTTGTAGACCAGGCTGTCCTCAAACTCATAGAGATCCCCCTGCCTCTGCCTCCCGAGTGCTGGGGTTACAGGCGTGCACCTCAGTGCCCTGCTTAGGTCAGTGCATCATGTAACACTTATCAGAAAATTTTCTTTTTGTTGGATGGTAGGCCTAAATGGGACGTCTGTATGACACCTCTCCTCCTCAAGGCTCAGGGATCCACGCAGAAGTGGGGGTGGAAATATTCAAGAGCCAGAAATGGAAGACAACTCCAAGGAAGCTGCTTTCCAGACACAAAAGGGCAGTCGCACACATAAACTCACAGACAATGTGACAGCACGAACACACACAAGCTCGAGCTGGACAGAATCCCAGCACAAAGGGAGGGAAGGGGGAATGAAGCACCACAGCAAAGAAGCCATCCACAACCCACAGCTTCTTGGAGAGGGAAAACCAGTTTCCTTCAACTAAGTGACCCTGGGCACATCCAAAACTACATTGCAGGGACCGCTCCGTGCTTAGGAGCCGTCAGCCAGCACACACTGGACTCATGGCTTTGTTGTTTTGTTTTGTCTCTTTAAGAGAGAAAGAACATGAAGCAGGATGGGTATTACGGGAAGATGTGGGAAGAGATGGAGCAGGGCAAAGACTATGATCAGAACACACGGTATGAAACTCTCAACAAACAAAAACATTAAAAAATATTCATGACAGGCAGGTGAGGTGAGCCTTGGTTCAATAACCTCCATAACACCACCTTTACCCACACACGAGGTACACACCCCGGCAGTGGGCCATCTGCAGCTCCATGTGTCTTTCCTTGCATCGTGGGCATGCTTCTCATGTCCAGCCAGACTCTAAGTCACTCTCTAAAGCATGCGCATGCTAGCCTGTGCTAATGTGAAGTGCTCAGCTATCACTTAAAGAAACAAATATCAGGGCCGCTGGAGAGATAGCTCAGGTTAAGAGCACTGACTGCTCTTCCCGAAGTCCTGAGTTCAACTCCTGGCAACCACGTGGTGGCTCACAACCATCTATAATGAGATCTGATGCCCTCTCTGGCATGCAAGTGTACACACAGGCAGAACATTGTATACATAATAAATAAATCCCAGAAAAAAAGAAGAAACAAATATCAGAGACAGGAGAGACTGCTCAGCAGTTGAGAGCAGCTGTTGCCTTTGTAAAAGACCCAGGTTTTATTCCCAGCACCTACATGGTGGCTCACAACCACCTGGGACTCCAGTTCAAGGGAATCTGACACCTTTTGGTTTCTGTGGGCACCAAGGATGCATGTGGTACATATACATATACATATACATATACATACACACACACACACACACACACACACGTATTTCAAATATTTAAAATGAATAATAAAAAAACCCATGGAGATCTAGAGGTTGTCAGATTTTGCCAGAACATATTGTTGAAGAGCTAAGACTCCCAGACTCACCAGAACTCAAAATAAGAGCTGGCTCAATCATTTCTGTGTGTGGCAAACATAGGATGGGAAGATGTGCACTACAGTGGGATTTTTCTATTTCTGAAGAACCATGTTTCTGGAAGTCTACAATTCTTTATAAAAATAATGGCAAGGATGCTGTGAGCACATGGAAACAGCTAGAGGCTTCTGGCTGTATGCTGTGTGTACTCATGCAGCTACAGGATCCAAACGCAGGCAGCCTCAGGCCACTCATAATAGTGGGCAGGTTCACAGGGCCTTTGTTCCACCTACCTGAGTATAACTGAGCCTCTCTCAATTCTGAAAGAAGAAGAGAGAAAAGAATTTACTGAGCCTGTGTGTCTTTCTAAGAAACAATGTTAAGTAAATGCAATTTGGTTAAAAAGTCACAAAGCAGTGGAATCCACCCACATTCCAGAACCCAAGTCAACTGAGCATTGCTTTCTTCATTCACTGTTATGACTCCACATCTGCTTATCTGCCCAGGAATTATTTTCTTTTTTAAAGACTGTCTTATTATGTAACCCAGGCTGGCCGAGGCTAGGCATGCGCTAAGCTATGGGGCTTGGGAATCCTTGCTACACAGGTAACAGTGTGAACTTGGTAGGACATGGTACCAGACTGAGCCAAGTCAAGGATTCCACCCTCCAGACAGCAGAGGCAAAAAGTTCAAATGCATGACACATACACACAACTCTTAACTGTACAAACCATCTCTGCTGTAGAGGTTGGGTGGCTCAAGTGACACCCATGGCCATCATTAATTTGTGTGGAATTTCTAGTTGGCCAGGGACTTCAACAAGAGTCTTTGAAGTGGCCAAAAAACAAACAAACAACCCCGCCCCCCCCCCCACACACACACCAAAAAACCTCAAGAGTGAGAGAGAGAAGCAACAATCAGCTCAGGGAAGCCATTTCTGGCTGCTGGCCACTGAACGGAGTGCAGCGGTAGAGTGCACACATGGATGGCACCACACCCATAATCCCAGAGACCAACGGTCTGAGGCAGGACATGGTGCCTAACAGGCCAGACTGGGTGACACATTCAGACTGTCTCAACAAAAACTGAACTAAAGCAACATCAAAGACGTGAAGTGGGGCAGTGGCCATTCTCTCCTCAGACCTTCACGTAGGTTGCGAGTATCCAAGTCAGGATGACAGGTTTGCACGGTGACTTACTTCACTTACTGAGTCCCCTTGCTGACCCTCCTGGACTCTCAATAAACTCAGTTTCCTCCCAAGAAACTCAAAACATCAAGAGCCCAGGAAAGAGGAACACACTTACCTTGGATCTTCTCCATGTCTGACTGCATTTTTTCTAAGAACAAAAAAGAAGAGATCCAGTTTGTATGTGGTTGAAGATGCACCCTCAGATCGTAACGATACACAGGTATTCAGAATATAACCCCTGCCTTCCTCATATTACCTGTGAACTGCTTCAGACTTTCGGTCAAAAATAGACATTTTTGCGCAAAAATATGGATTTTCTCTTGTAGATCTGGAGGTGTGATCCAGGGCTCAGGGATTCTGATTCTTTCAGCCCTAAAATAAAACAACAGACCATGTGAGAGCCCTCTCCCTCAGTTCTCCAGCACTGCTACTGGGCAGTCTGCAGGAGCAGAGCTACGACAAACTCTACCCTAAATCACAGTGAGAGATAACCTCTCCCAAAGCCCTGGGCTCATGGCTTTGCAAACAGTTAGGTCTTTAGTGGGTGTGTGGGCTCCTCCCTGCAATATTAGCGCTGGGCAGGCAGGAACATGAAGACCACTGCTTCCTCCTGGCCATCTAGGGCCATTTGGTGAGAGCTTGCCTTAAAACCTCCAAGACAAAGAAGACAGACAGAAAAGCAAGTCTTCAAAATTAAAATGAATTATGAGGCTGACCTTGCCAAGAAGCAAAGTTTCTGTGACAAAAGCCGTTGGTATTTATAGTGGGCAGTTATCTATGCTGGACAGAGGGGCACTGTGTGAGGAATGAGACACACTTTCCTAACCACTGGCAAATACACACCATACTCCTGAGCTACACTCATTTTCCATTTGATGGCACAGTAGGCAAATGACTACAGCCAGAATCAATGTGACCCATCAATAATTAAATAACTATAAGCTGGTCACATCTTCCTCAGGCTTTATTGGGGAAAGTGTCTGGATTTTTCAGGAAGCAAGAGCCATAATCTGCTTTTGTACTCTTGTCAAGTAATGGAGGTGTCCTCACACTTAAACCATAGCACTCTCACAAGTGAACTCTCTCACTCCAACAAATTGTCAAAAAGTTCCAAAGTGGTTTTTTTTTTTTTTGAGCCAGGGTTTAGGGTTTCTCTGTGTAGGCCTGGCTGTACTGGAACTCGTATATAGATCAGGCTGGCCCCAAACTGGTCTACATAGACTCTGCCTGCCTCTGCCTCCTAAGCACTGGGACTAAAGGTATGCTCCACTGGCTCAGCCACCCTCTGAAGTTCCTTCAGTTCTCTGAACAATGGACTCCCTTCAGTGACAGAGTCAGTAAGTCTCCGTTGGGATTTACAGAAGTGAGCCTCGACAGTCTTGGTTCACTCCACAAGGACAGAAAACTGTACCTGGTCAGTGTGTCTCCAATGTCCTGCAAGAGAAAAGAGACGGGAAACCATGAGACAGGATGTGTAACTTGAGTTTTCTTCCAGATGTGCACTGAAAACACAGCTGTGGGCCTGGGCCCACCCTCTCAGGAACACTAAAGACAAGATTAATTAGGACACAACTCAACCTAAGGGACCTAGAAATCAGGCAGAGGAAGCAAGGATCTACTAGCCCAGGCATCCTACTCTTGGGCCTTAGCTGTTTGCACGTGTAGTGTACTTAAAAACAAAAAAGTCAAATAACACGTAACAATGAACCCCTATTTTCCCCCATGCTTACTATCCTTTAATTCCTTATCTAATTTACAATTTGCTTTCTCTCTTAGTCATAACACATATAAATGATACATTGTCTTCAGGGCCATTTACAGAGTTGTTTACCATCTGTATTTTCAGAATTGTGTGTTTTCTTATCTAATTTCAGCTACTATAAGGTTTGGGAAATTGAACATTAATCTCAACCACAGTTCATATTTTAATGAAATCAACGGTCTGTTAACACTCAGCCTCACCCTAGGTAACACAGAATATGCGTTAGCCATTATGGCTCGTATCCTTAAGTGGAGCAGCTGATGATACAGATTGTGACCACTACTTACTATTTTCCCATTTGTAATTAGTAAGTAATATATTTATGAAACTTTCAATTCTTATCAAACATTCCCCTTAAGGTTTGGCATCTACTGACAGATTTGGTTTAAAAAAAGAAAGAAAAAGGAAAACACAATGCTGGAGCTTAAACTCAAGGCTTTGTATAAAGAACCACAGCTCCAGCCCCAACTATTCCTGTCTACACTGTTTTACCTTATAGTTGCAAAAAGTATTTCACTAACTTTAAAATCTCTTCCCTATGATTTAAAACACAGTGCTGGAAGAATCCTTTCCTTCTTAGTTAAGGATTTTTTTCTTACTTTTCTTTTTAGCTCATAGGTTTGTTGTGAGACAGTGGTTTTTTGTTTGTTTGTTTGTTTCTTTTTCTTTTTTTGCCCCCTCCCTTTTTGGTTTTTCAAAACAGGGTTTCTCTGTGTAACAGCCCTGGCTGTCCTGGACTTACTTTGTAGACCAGGCTGTCCTTGAACTCACAGAGATTTGCCTACCTCTGCCTCCAGATTGCTGGGATTAAAGGCATGCACCCTCATGCCCAGTTTTTCTTATTTTTCAAAAGTTTTTTTTCCATTATTTTTTGGGTATGACAGTTTTGCTTACATGTATGTCTGTGCCCCACATGTGTGCCTGATGCCTGCAGAGGCCAGATAAGGACACGTGATCTTAGAACTAGATTTATAGCTGGCTGTAAGCTGCCATGTGGGCGCTAGGAATCAAACCTGAGTCCTCGGGAGAAGCAGCCAGTGCTCTTACCTGCTGAGGCAGCTCTTCAGCCCGCCTGCCACCCTTTTAGACAGCAGCTCACTGGAGAGCCTTGGCTGGCCTCAATCCTGGAGACTCACCTGCCTCTGCCTCCCAAGAACAGACATTATATTATTTAACTCCATGGGTTGTAACCCACTGCATTTTAACTTATTTTGGTTAAAAAAAACCAAAAAACAAAAACAAAAAAAAAAACCCTCTAATAATCGATTCCAGAGTCCCTGTCATTCCTTCTGACCCCTCCTGTATCATTTGCTCCTTGCCCCAGGATTTTCTTTCCTTTGCAGAACCAGCTTGTGTAGAGGAATTTTAATTCAGAACATGGCTGTTCTGGCAAGAGATCACAGCCAAAAGACATTCTAGGTCTGTGTGATCTGGCTGGAATATAAACAGGCCTATAAAACGAGACAGAGGCAAACTGATCTGAGTTCAAGGCCAGCCTGGCATAAAGCAAGTATTAGGTAAAGAAAAGCTTAGGTCCAGGAGTGATGGTACATGTCTTTAATCCCAAACAACGAAGGGATTTTGTAGAAGGAAGCACCCATGTTTGAAAGTGATGTTTAATTGAGTGGCAGAAAAAGTGACAAATCAAGATAAAGATTTGACAGAATAGGATACACCCAACTCTCACAGGACAGAGAGGAAAAGGAAGCTACTTTAAGGAGCAACAGAGAGGAGAGGAGAGGAGGTAGTTTTACCAGTTTTACAGAGAGAGCGTGAAAGAGAGAACAGGCCAGACATGAGCTTGTAAAGACGGAATGAGCCAGAAGATTAAAGCAGATTGCTGTAGTTAGAGGCCAACCAGAGCAATTCTGGGCCGAGAGAGAAGCCAGATTGAATAAGTCAGCTGGGAGAGGAGTTTGAGGCAGAACAGCTGAGTTGAAGCAGCCAGCCCAGAGCTCAGAAAGAACAAGAAAGGGTGAGTTTATTAAGCAGTAAGTCTCAGAGGCTGAAAACATTATAGGCCTAGGTTAGATTGTACAGAGGCTAGAAGCTTCCAGGACTAGGCCTCAGTTAGCAGAGGCAGTAAGCCTCCCAGACAACAATGAAACAGGTGAATAAAAAGTTCCCTTTACAAGCACATACATGTGCTCTCCAATCTCTCTTTCTAATCCACAAAGCATCATATTCTACCATCATTTTAAGATTTTATTTTTATTTTTATTTGTGTGTGCATTGTCTGCACAAAGAACCCATAAGAACTCACTGGATCCCCTGGAGCTGAAGGCACGGGCAGCTGTGAACTACCTGATGTGAGGGTTAGGAACTGACCTCAGGGTTCCTAGAAGAGCAGGGGACGCTTAACCACTGAGCTATCGCCTCAGCCTTATACTTAACTACATCTTGATTTATTCCACTTAGCTATGTATGCTTAAAATCATCTCTATCAGTTTACAGGTCCTCCTGAGACAGAACATTACTATGTAGCTAGCCCTGGCTGGCTTGAAATGGGCTAGGCAGAGCAGGCTGGCCTCAATGGTGCATTGATTCTCCTACTCTGCCCATAACACACTTGGTACTATAGGTATGCAGCACTACATCAGGCCTCTAGCAGTTACCTTTCCTCCTTTTAAAAAGCTGCACAGTATTTTGCGGGGCACGTGTTTAGCTGACTAAATCAGCAGTTATACTATTTCCATGATCACAGACTTATATAACAATGTTGAAGCAAATCCTCTCTCACACTCGAGTCTGACAACTTTCATTCCCACCAGCGGATCTAGTAACATCAAAAAACATTTTGCTAGGTTTTGTTGTTGTTTGAGACAGGGTTTCTCTGTGTAGCCTGTAGCCTTGGCTGTCCTAGACTCTCTTTGTAGATCAGGCTAGCCTCGAACTCACAAAGACCCACCTCCCCCTGCCTCCCGAGTGCTGGGAGTAAAGGCGTGTGCCACCACGCCCGGAACATTTTGCTGTTCTCTGTGACATGGGACACCTTAGTGTAGTTTTAGTTGGCAGGACTCCCTCTGTAAGTGCTGGTATGTTTCTGCAGCTTGTCTCTGTGACTTCTGCCCATTTATCTAGAATATTCTTTCAACGCTTTTTCTTCCTCAGACAAGGACTCATGTGGCCCAAACTCCTGATCTCCTACCTCTACTTCTCAAGTGGCAGGGCTTCTCTGTGGCCTAGCCCGGCCTTGAACTCACAGCCACTCTGACTCAGCTTCCTAAGTGTTGGGAAGTGTAGGCATAAGGTTACTGTGTAATTCAAGTGTTGGCTTCTGTACCCCCATATCTGGCTGTAATCCTTGTTCTGAGAATCTCCTGTCTCAATGTGGTGTAAACACCACTCCCCAATTGTCTCCTAATATGCTAATAAGGTTTGAGGCCAGTTTAAGCAATATAGCAAACCTTTGTAGCTGTGTAATAATTCTCCAAAGGGGGGAAAAAATTCTCCAAAGCATGGTGGATGTGGTGGTGCACAACTTTAACTTCAGATCTCTGTGAGTTCAAGGCTCGGCAGGGATACACTGTGAAACATTGTCTAAAATGGAGTAGTACAATCTCACAATAGAGTATCATTAAGCTATTAAAAAGAAATCAAGGTATTAATTCATTCTGTAATTTAGACAAATATTGAAAAAAATTATAGTGATTAAAAGAAGCCAGAATTAAAAAGCTCACATATTGGTATGATTTTACTGAATAACTGTAAAAAACCCAGAGACAGGTACTAGACGCAGGAAACATCGAAAGGGACTGCTTAATGGGATGGGGTTTCTCTGGGGGAGGGGGTCGTGATAAAAGTGTTCTAAATCTAAATGGTAGCTGATAATTGAACTCACTATTTAAAAATGCCATTTTTGTGCTACAGAAATGACATTTAAAAATAGTGAAATTCATGTTTTCCAAGAAAACAAACAAACAGCAACAACAACAAACCGCCAAAAAGCCAACGCAAATAGGCCCAATTCTATTCCTCAGTGCTTACATAAGAGCAGTGAAGACCCAAGAAAACAAATCAGCCACTCACAAAGGGCAGAAGAGTCCAATAAAGTGCTTAAGAGCACCCACCTTGCTAGCCTGATGACCTGAGGTCAAGCCCCAAACCCACATAAAGGTGGAAAGAGAGAATGATTCTATATAGCTGTCCCTTGCCACCTGCATCACGGCACATACAAGCCCCAACCATCACATATCCCCTGCCACCTGCATCACGGCACACACAAGCCCCAACCATCACATATCCCCTGCCACCTGCATCACGACACACACAAGCCCCAACCATCACATATCCCCTGCCACCTGCATCACAGCACATACAAGCCCCAACCATCACATATCCCCTGCCACCTGCATCACAGCACATACAAGCCCCAACCATCACATATCCCCTGCCACCTGCATCACGGCACACACAAGCCCCAACCATCACATATCCCCTGCCACCTGCATCACGGCACATACAAGCCCCAACCATCACATATCCCCTGCCACCTGCATCACAGCACATACAAGCCCCAACCATCACATGTCCCCTGCCACCTGCATCACGGCACACACAAGCCCCAACCATCGCATATCCACACCCATCTTTCATCAGTCATCATCAGTCTGTTACTGACCGGACAATCCGACCTGCCCCAGAGCAGAGGCTCTCCCACACACTAACAGTTCCTTCCCACACAGCAGAAGACCTTCTGCAAGCAAACGTGCTATTCCATCCCCATCTTCTTGGTGGCATGCTTCTGAAGTTCCACTATTTCTGACAGTACCCACGTGTTCTCTCCCCACCTTTATCACAGTCCCCCTCCCCACACTTTCCAAATACTTAGTTCCTTCAAGCACTCCCTCCAGGGGAAGGCAGGAGGTCTCCTCATCTCTAAGACTCATCTCCATCACCGTCCTCCAAAAGGTTCTCCACTCTGGTGGCTTCTATTCACCCCCTGCTGGTCACCTCTCAACTCTGACATGGCTCTTGATCTTTTGAGGAGGATTACTGTGACAGTTATACGTGAAGTTCTCAACGATGACCACATTTTAAAACTGAACGGTTACTGGCTCTGACACTGTTTGGCATCAACCACGTCCAGACTGCCATCTCCTCCCATCATCCTGGTCAGCGGCCACTCCTTCACACTCTCACCTCCCTCTCTAGCAACAGGACAGTGACATTTATCAAGGCTCCCGTACTGTGCTACACAGGCTAATCATCTTTTCTCACAAAGTTAGATGGTCAACCGTTTAGCTTTCAAAATCTACACAAACACTCAGTCCTGCTGATGTAACGGAAAGGCAGTGACGGAAGCTAAGCACACGAAGGAGAATGCCTATGTCTAATAAAAACGTATAGACATCTAATCTCAACTTCATAATTTCACCTTGATGAAAAACATTCTTCTTACCGTTTCCAAACACCTCAAAATATAGAATCCTACTCACCCACCAGCCCCTTTGAGCGGCATGTACTAACTTTTGTGATAACCACTTATTTACTGTCTTGAACTTCCAACTACACATAATTAAGGAAAGCTTATTCACCTATCGCATACTTCCAGAGCCCAGCATAGCGCTTATAGCAACAGCCGATACAGCAGGGAGGCAGGCAGCGGTCTTGCCCTGTGAGAGCAATGGCTTCTTTCAGCTGTATTAGCACAGGTGAACAACAGCCAGGCTAACTGTTCTCTACCTGATGCCTCCAGGCTGTGGTAACACACATGTACATATTAAAATTACAGGATAATGAAAAGGCCTTTGAATGGTAAGTGGCCCAAATGTTTTATTGTATACAAGCTATCCTGAGCACATGCGATCAACAAGGCCCTAACTGCCAACGGCCTGGCTGTGAGCAGACCACTCAGTGCAGGGCAGGCCTGAAGACTAGGCTTCTCTTTTGCCTTTCCATGACACGAGCAACCAAAGAATTGAGTTTGCCAGTCACAACTTCTAATGTACAGGTTTTCCTTCCAGAATGCGTGACACTTCAGGAGTTAGACAGGCACAGGGAACCACCAACACTGCGCTGCCTGCTGAGCCCGCCGAGCCCGCCCTGAGTCCTGCAGGGCTCTCCTGGTTACCTGTAAAAGCTCCCGCGTGGGCTGCTGCTGCTTCTCTTCCAGCTGGGCAATGAGGCCACTGAGGTGGGAGATATTGCAGGAGAACTGGGTGATGGCACCGTTGATGCTGTTGTAGATGGCCAGGTCCAGCTCCTCCAGGCGAGCCAGCAGGCGATATTCATGTTCCTTCAAGGAGTGGTACAGCTGCTCAAACTCCCATACGATTTTTTCCCTCTCCATCTGGGTCAGGCTCTGTAAGCAAAGGTAGCGAATAGGAAAGGCTCATTGTTAAAATCTTCAAAAATCTTCCTGTACTAGATGTAAACGTTTTAGCTTTGATCTCAAGTGTGGGATGTGAAAACAGCCTGTGAGAGGCCTATGCTGCTTGTCTGCAAGTGGTTTTCGTCAGCTGAAAAATATCCTGTATGGACTCTGGAGGGCATAACACAGCCCCCAGAGCCAGGCGAAGTGGTGCGTGTCTGTAATCCCAGCACTCAGGAGGCAGAGGCAGGTGGATCACTGTGAGTTCGAGGCCAGCCTGGTCTATAAAACTAATCTCCAGGACAGACAAGGCTACATAGAGAAACCCTGTCTAGAAAAAACAAAACAAAACAAACAACAAAACCAGTTGTAAACAAAGAGATTGTTTTGCATTGCTTCGAGACACTCCTAGAAACACTCCAGAGAACACTTGGAGGTTGCTGCTACGGGTGCTGCTGTGTTTGCTGGTTTGTGGTTTAGCTTGACTGCCGGAATCCTGAGGACAGAGTGGAATCACCTCACGGTACTGAGTCTTAAAAAGGTCTACTTCCTCTCTCCCCTACTAGCCTTTTCCCTCTCCTATGCAGGGCTAGTCAGCTGAAAGGGAGGCGGAGGCATTAAGGAACCCCACATAAAGTAGGTTTAAAAAGATCAAAGTCTACACAATGCCATTGACTTAACCCCAAGATCTCCTCATTTCATCTTATACTAAAACAGATACTATACCCACTCATCCATTTCCAGTCTTTAGACACTGGACATAAAACAGCCATCAACTGAATTACTTCAATGTTAATTAAGAAACAGTTCCTGACCTTGTGGGACTCGGTCAAATGAGAGTCAGGACCATGTGACAACTGACAATGGATGTGTAAAGACAGTGGGAAAAGCAGAATAGTTTCCCCCATCCACGTCCACACAGGGTCTTGTAGAACGAATGCCATGTAAGGACGAACTCGATAGGCTTTCTACGCTCAGCAAACGGCACAGTGGGGAGGGAAGGCACCTGGTTCTACCTGACTGGAGTGCATGAACACTGGCGGACCAGACTGGGTCACACTTGCCTGGCAGTCATGAAACGCAGCCGTACAGAAGTGGCAGCGTTACGTGTGTACCTGTGGATATGATCCAGAATGATCAAGCATGCCTTCACAGACTTGTTTACTTCGTCCCTTTATGTGATCCATACCCTGTGATTTTTTTTGGGGGGGGGGTTTATGGGTTTGGGTTTGAAGAAGGTGTTTCCCTCTTGGTTCCTCTCCACTCCGTGTGTCTATTATAGTTTGTCTATCTGTCCTTCTCTACCCAATTCCTGCACTGGCAGGAGGATGTGGAAGCAGCTGTGCTAGTGCGTGCCTGTATTCCTCGCACTCGGAAGGCAGAGACGGGAAGGCTGGGACTTCAAAATCACCCCGCTGGGAGTATGGTCTGGTGGTTTGTATTTGTTAATTGCTTCCCACCTGGGATTCTCACTACAGACTGTCACATCTATTTAACCTTGCCTCCCTGTTTGACTAATAACAAAAGCTAATATCAGGCAGGGCCGGAGGAAGGTAGGCATGGCAAAGGTTCGAGGGCTTTTGGGGACAGAGAGGATCTTGGGAAAGAGAAGCAGATGGGACCTAAGGAGGAAGAATCACCATAGGCCCAGAGGAGGAACGCTGAAGTTCTGGGGTGGGGGAACAAAGAAGAATCTTAGCAAGGATTTTAGGATTATGGATGGGAGATAGCCCACACAGAAACTGTCAGAACAGATGGAAGGTAGTTTAGGGGCTAACATCTGTCTTGCCTCATGTAAAAATAGATTATGATAGTAGGTGAGATAGTACTACCGTAATAATTATAAGCCCAATAATAAACATTTATTAGGTCATACCATTAAACTAACAATATCATCCTTAGATTTGGGCTATGTAAACTTCCCATTTCAACAAACAAAACAAAACAAAAAAAAACAACAGTTCCAACTAAAGAATTACAAATTAAGTATGGCACTGCACAGTCCCAGCACTTGGAGAAACTAAGGCAGGAATATTCAGAGTTCAAGACCATCCTGGGCTACATAATAAAACTATTTCTAAAACAAATGATCAGTAAAATGTCTTAAAGCGGTTAAGAAACATTTTACTTGAATTCAGCCACGCCCACTAAATTATCTATTAGACATAGCTGCTTTTGAAATACAATAACCGAGGTACTGTTCGGTTGTGATTCAGCTTGTGTAAACTCATGAGGCTAAAAATACCTCCTACTCGTCCCTTTCAGAAAATTTCCAAGCCTGGTCTGAACTTAACAGCTCCAAGAGCACCAGCCCCATCATCCCTCTAACCAATCTTCTCAGGCCCTTACCAGGCATCTTTGTAGCATGCAGCATACACACAGTTTGATGTATAGACCCCTTTCCCTAAACTCACATTTCTTCTAAGCTGGATAAATCTTTCAGAGGCATAAAACATACAATATAATCTAAGATGTACAAAGCTAAAGCTAAAAGTTAAAGATACTCCTTTCTCCATCTAAACTGGCTAGTGTCTGAGCGAAGAAGCAAACCGGGCAGGGGAAAAGGAGATAGGTGGGGCTAGGAGAGAGAGAGGAATTCTGGGAAGAAAGACCACCACGAGGAAAAGGAGACCTGAAGGGAAGAGAGGAAGGCCCCCATGGGTCAGCTGGAGGAGAAGCACATGGCCCATGGCGTGGATGGAGAATCCGCCCCAGCCCAGATGAAGAACATGAGCAAGTATTTGGGATTATGGATGGGAGATAGCTTGATAGAAGTTATTAGAAGCAGATGGCATGGGATTGAGACAGGGAACTCATGTCTGCCCCACTATGGGAGGTAGTTTAGAGGACAGATATCTGCCCTGCCTCTAGTTAACTAAGGCTATTTTAAAATATAACAAGTGTCCTCTGTGTCTTGATTGCTTGCTAGCTGGGCCTACTGGTAATACAGATAATTTTTAAAAACAATAGACACTGTTGTATGTGTAAGTCCAGTTTACTCAGGATCACTGGGAAGTTTCTTCGTCCTATTGTCAAGCAAGAGGTGGCGGGCTCTCACTCACTCGGCAATGTGTGTGTGGCAGAGCTAAGGTGAGAATGACAGACACCAAGCGAGGGCTCACGCTCCATTCAGAAGTCCTTCCCTCTAGCCAAGCCTGCGGTTTCTCAAGGCTTATCAGAGACAGTGGGTCAGAAATTTGCTATCCGGCCGCCGTGCCTTTGCAGGGCGGCCATCTGGACGCTCACCAAGAGCTCGGCGCGCGCCTGCTCCCCCTGTGCCCGCCGGCGCTTCTTCAAGTCTTTCACTCTTCTTAGGTGGTCCAGCCGATTCTGGATTTGTTCCTGATGAGAGTAAGCAGTTGGTCAGGTCAAGCTTATGCAGGTCTCAGCATCAGACACTACCAATGCCAAGGCCCAGCGGACTGTCTTCAGACCACAGTGCCACTCCTGCGAGGAGCCCACAGCACAGGGGCCAGCACAGCTTTGCTTTAGAAATTTCTTCTTTAAACTCTGAGCCACCTACCAGTTCCAGGAAAAGATTCTGCACAGGTTATGAGGCTCCTGATCAAGGAGGCTCATAGGCTAAGTAAGCTCTTCCTCAGAGGAATACAGAGAAAATGATTTATTTTCCTCAAACACATAGAATCTTAAACTTTCCCAAACTACTCACTTATCACCAGTTTGTGAAATGACACTTTGTAAACATTTGGATGAACTCACATCCAAACAAATACACACACACACACATCTCCGAAGTCCTCAAAATAGACTCGTCGTCACTTTAGAGCTAGTTTATATGTAATATTTTCGAGTTCCCGGGTAGCCATGTCAGTGTTTACTCAACACTCCACAAAGGCCTCTTCAGGTCTTGTGAGTTCACTCACTCTTCATAGTAACTGTTATTTCCCGAGTCTCAAGAGTGGCTACAGGATTTACTCAAGCAGTGAAGAGCCGTTTATTCCCATTAGCTCCTGAAACAGGTTACAGTAAGTGCTGATAGGCACTGCTTGATGTGAATTCAGTCCAACAGCGACTGCCTGGTTTGATAACCCGAGCCAGAGCTAGTTCGTGGTCTCCAAGGCCTATCGAAGTGGACGTGACCGGGAGACGCACATCTCCTTTGTCAAGGGAGGAGGGTCCGCTCCCGCCATCCCTAACCCCGCACGCCTTGAGGCAGTTAACAGGGGGCGCTCGGGGAAGGGGTGGGGGGTGGGGATGTTTCTGGCCTCCTCAGCTACAGGTTCTCCTTCCGAGTCTGAGTGCGGAGGATCCGCAGCAGACAGGGAGGAAATGACGGCGGTGGGCCCCACGTCCGGCTCGCCATTTTCTCGGGCGGCAGACCCGGCAGCCTCCGGCTCGCCCCTTTGTCCGCCGGCCCGGCCTTACCTTGAAACCCTCCACCGCCTCCTCGAGAGGCAGCACGCTGTGGCCGCGGTGCTCGCGGGAGCGGTCGCACACCACGCAGATGGGCATCTGGTCCTGCTCGCAGTACAGCTTCAGGGGCTCGCGGTGCTTCTCGCACACGCCCATCTCGCCATCCGGCCCCGACGGCCGCTCGGTGCGCAACTGCTTCACCAGCTGGGTCACGTTGGCCAGATGCCTGTTGGGCCGCATGTGGCGCTGCGGGAAGGTCTCCCGGCACTGCGGGCACGACACGTTAGTCTCCGCGGCACCCCAGCAGCGGGCCAGGCACGCGCAACAGATGTTGTGGCCACAGTCGAGCATCATGGGCTCCGCGAAGTATTGGAGACACACGGGGCAGGTGGTCTCCTGCTGCAGGCACTCGGCCACGCTCCCGGAGGCCATGGCGCGGGTCCACCGGGCCGCAGGGCATGAGCCCAGAGCCGAGCTCTGGCGGAGCCCGGCGCGCTCGCACCGTTTCTCAGCCCCGGAGCTGGGCGGGGCCGGGATCCCAGACGCACGCGGAGCGCTCCCGCAGCCAGACCCGTCCTCTGCGCAGCTGCACCCCGCGGACAGCGCGGGAAGGCCTAGGGGCCCCCCGAGCCCGGCTAGGGGTCGAGCAGAGGGGGAGTCGGGACCCGGGCGCCGAGGACTGGCTCACTGGGCAACGTGGCCGCGTCGGAACGGATCCCGCGGCCGCGCAGACTCCGGAGAGCCGAGCGGAAGAGGTGGACCGGGGGCGGGGCCTGGCTTCGCGCGCGCGCTGCCTTCTTCCGCCGGCGCGAAGGCGGCTTTCGTCGGCGCAGTCCTGGAGACCCCAGCGCTGGAGCCCCGGTCCCCAGCCTAGGAGTCGGGGGTGGCCGCCCGGTGCAGTGGGCGCACGGTGCCCGTGAGGTCCGGACGCTCCAAGCTTCTGGGGACTCGTAGTCTTTTGTTGGCTTTCCTCTTAGTGCCTAGGCCTCGGCTCCTTTAAAACTAAGATGGCTTTGTATTAAATGCTGGAAAGCCGGGCGGAGAGACCAGCTAAGCCCCTCCCCATGCGTGAAGCACCCTGAAACGCACCTAATCCCAGGCGCTAACAATTGCTAGAAAAAGGGTGAATTATCAGCAACTTCTCTACGTGGCGGAAACGGAGAAGGCCAGTTCTACTTTCCATCCTAAAATAAGTTGGTTTCCCGTTCCGAGCCACGTTTTCTTCTCTCGTAAAATGGGGACTGTTAGAATCCAGAGCGCTCATCAGACCCTGAAACCGTCTGAAG
Source organism: Acomys minous (assembly GCF_964271855.1). NCBI lineage: Eukaryota > Metazoa > Chordata > Mammalia > Rodentia > Muridae > Acomys > Acomys minous. The sequence goes on from NC_140490.1 coordinate 70,586,130, forward strand.
TCGGTTTCACCCTAGCCTTAGGGTCACTGGGAAGCCATCCCACTGCGAGCCCGCCCGGTGTGTCCCTAAACCGCCTCCCTGGGTGCCCAAATTGCTCACTTCCCCAAGTGAAGTAGCCAGACCAGGCGTGTCAGAGGGCTGCTTGGCGACACCCCTACTTCCCGAACACAACTGCTGAGGAACCAGCCTAACGGCAGGTTCCTATGAGACCCGCTAAGAAAGGACCCGGATTCTGCCAGGTGGACCTCATTCTCAGAACACTCCCCTCCCCCCCCCCCAACCCCACCCCGCTCCCTGTGGCGCCGAGGCCTGAAATTCTGCCTGTCTACCATGCTGTTGTCCGTCCACACGTGGCATTAATAACTCTTCTAAAAGTTCTTACCTCCATCCATCTGCTTCTTGAGCCCCACACCCTGTATCTTTCAGGGATAAGCCCAAGCAAGGAGTTATACTGTGTGTGTGTGCGCGCGCCATAAAGATGTTAACCCATTAGTTTAAATAAAATACCCAGTGCACTGGATGACATTAAGTAGACCTAAAACTTGCTTGTTTCGGCTCTGTCAAGAATCCTGTGAGGACCTAAGGTCTCGCGGTCCCATAACGTCTAGTTTCTTATTACGGAATAGATGTGCAGTTCTGTGCCCTGTCACTTCTTGCGTGGCATTCACTAATCTCCTTTGGGATTGTCTCAGTGTTTGAGGAACAGGGGTCTTCTGCATCCAGAACGTCGCTTCCTTGGATTCTGCCAGGGTCTTCCCCATGGGACAAGAAATCCGAGCTAGGAACAGTTCTTTCTCACTCAGAAGCCTCCATCTGCCCCCTGCCCTTTGATGCTCTAGGCCCAGATAGTTGTCAGTACACTTCCATAAAAGGTAGAATCCTTGGCCTAGGCAGCCCCATAGTCTAGACTGGTTCAAAACTGAAGTTCTACGGAATTAAAAATTCTACTCCTTTACTCCAGAAGGAAAAAAATACATTTTGAAAGCCAGCATGTAAATAGATGCAGGCAGCAGATGTGTGTCCTTAGGTCATCAGTGCAGGTCTGGAGTTTAGCCTTGTCATTCAGGGCTGATGTGGCCTCTGCCTTCCTAACCTCTGGAAGCAAATGGCTTGGAGGAAAAGCTGACAAACCGGTGAGGTGGGAGTGGGTAAAGGAAGGCTTCTCCTTCTGGGATTCCTACAGGCCCCCCTCCTTTCTCAAAAGATGACGGTTTTCTCTTTATCCACGAAATCTAGTGGGCTTGTCATTTGTTTTATTGCTTTTATTACTTTTTTTTTTCCAAGTGTTGGAGATCAAAGTCAGGGCCTTAAAGTAGGCAAATGCTCCTGTACAGTTCCATCCACTCCATTTTAAGTTTTGTTCCTCCACCTTGCCCTAAATTGTTGCAATGCTGTATCTGTCTGCAAATGATTTTACAATGAATTAGTGGTTAGATGAACGAAACCCCTGCCGTGAATTTTGTTTGCAACCTTTGTTTCCCCTAACCATTTTCATACCTCTTCCAGGAAGTTTGCCCTTAAAAATTCTCTGTTTCTTTAATTTTGTCAATTAAAAAAATATATTTATAGCTGAGCGTGGTGGCACATGCCTGTAGTCCCAGCACTTAGGGACGCAGAGGCAGGCGGATCGCTGTGAGTTCCAGGCCAGCCTGGTTTACAAAGTGAGTCCAGGACAGTCAAGGCTATCCAGAGAAACCCTGTCTCAAAAAACCTTGTGTGTGTGTGTGTGTGTGTGTGTGTGTACATATATATGTATACATATTATATCATGTGTGCATAAGAATATATTTATTATTTGTGCATGTATGCTTGCATGCCAGGAGAGGGCATCAGATCCTCTTATAGACAGTTGTGAGCCACCATGTTATTGCTGAGAATTGAACTAAGGACCTCTGGAAGAGATGATCTTAGCCACTGAGCCATTTCTCCAGCCTCCCATTTTGTCCTTTTGTTTTGGTTTGGTTTTTTTTGTTTTTTTCAATACAGGAAAAAAGCCTCGGCTGTCCTGGACTCACTTTGTAGACCAGGCTGGCCTCTAACTCTCAGAGATCCATCTGCCTCTGCCTCCCGAGTGCTGGGATTAAAGTCATGTGACACCACCATTTTGTCCATTTGTTTTGTTTTGTTTTGTTTTGTTTGTTTTTTGAGACAGCCTTGACTATCCTGGACCCGCTTTGTAGAACAGGCTGGCCTTGAACTCACAGCAATCCACCTGCCTCCGACTTCCAAGTGCTTGGATTAAAGGCATGCACCACCACTGCCCAGCCTTGAGTTAACTTTTTTGACCTTCCTTGTTCACTCTGGCTTTTCATAATATACGGCCTTGTTCTTTGCTCATGTTATTCTTTGCCTACAAAGGAAAATGTTGTATGACTTAAAACAATTTTTTTTTTGGTTTTGTTTTGTTTTGTTGGTTTTTTGAGACAGGGTTTTTTGTGTAGCCCTGGCTGTCCTGGACTCGCTTTGTAGACCAGGCTGGCCGCGAACTCAACAGCGATCCGCCTGCCTCTGCCTCCTGAGTGCTAGGATTAAAGCCTGAGCCACCATGCCCAGCTCAAAACAATTTTTTTAATTAGTCAGTTATTTTGGTTTGATTTGGTTTGGTTTTTTTGAGATGGGATTTCTCAACACAAAGACAGACTAGCTTCTGTCTGAGGCTTAGGGCCACTTTGGGAATTTCATGAAGCAGGCAGTCTTCAGGACCTTTTGTAAAGGACCATTACATCTCTAGGAGCAATGCCTGGCTCAGTCCCTCACCTCGCGTTCATGAGACTCTGTGGTGGCGTGGGAAACATGTATTCTCTCTCCCTTTCCCCTCTCCTTGTGGTGGAAGTTTTGGTTATGTTTTGTTATGTAAACATGTTTTTGTTTTGATCCCAAGTGTGGGGTGTGAAACTGCCTCTTGAGAGGGCACGTGATCTTTATCAGCTGGGGACTGCCTCGTGCAGGCGTTTGTCTTTTGTCAGCTGGAAAACATCCTTGTGTGGTCTCTGGGAAGGTATAAATAGGAGCCCCGAATTAGAGACACTTCGAGAGACACTCCTAGAGAGAAACGCTCCAGAGAAAACTGAAGAGACTGCCGTTCGTTCTTGCTGCTGTGTTTGCTGTTTAGCTGGGCTGCTGGGATCCTGAGGACGAAGAATGGAATCGCCCCAGGGAACTGAGTCTCAAAAGGTCTACACCTCCTGTTCCTACTAACTTTCTTTCTCTCCTACCGAGGGTTGATGGGTTGGAAGGGAAGTAGAGGCATTAAGTAAGTTAAAAAAAAAATCAAAGCCTACATCTCTCCCTTTTTCTCTCTCTCTCTGCCTCTTGTCTCCTTTCTTCCTCCTCCTTTCCCCTTCCTGATTTTGTGAAATTTTTGAGACAGGATCTGTGTAGCCCAGGCTGCCCTGGAAAACATATAAATCTGTCTGCTTCTGCCTCCTGAGTGCTGGGAGTCAACACTCTATTCTCTCATTCTGTCTGTTCTTAGAAATCTTCAGAGTTTCCTTTTGTCTCCAAGGCATTGCCCAAACCCTTTAAAATACAGGACTTGGATAATAAAATACTATTTACTTATTACGTATTTGCTTTTTTGAGAGTCTCCCATGCAGTCCTACTGGACTGGTACTTGCTATGTAGCCCAAGATGTCCTCTAATTTAATGACAGTCTTTCTTCCTCAGTATCCTGGACGCTACGATTATAGGTGTGTACTAACACATATAACTTACAATATTTATTAATAAAATGTTTTGTTTTGTAATAAAATCCTATTTGTTGTCTTTATTCTACCCACTCTAAGGAGACCTATGACTTCTACTAGAATCTTCCAGGCTTTAACATCTCAGAGGCATTGGCACTGGTGACTCCGCTCTCATCAGATCATTCATGCAGACTGAGTGGTACCCAAGAGACACAAAGTGGTTCTGCTTTCTCTCCTTTTCTTTTCTTTTTTTTTGTTTGTTTTATTTTTTGTTTTTCGTTTTTTGTTTTTTATTTTTTGAGACAGGGTTTCTCTGTGTAGCCTTGCCTGTCCTGGACTCACTTTGTAGACCAGGCTGGCCTCGAACTCACAGCGATCCACCTGCCTCTGCCTCCCGAGTGCTGGGATTATAGGCGTGCGCCACCACGCTCGGCTTTCTCTCCTTTTCTTATCAGCGCTTTATCCAGAAATACTTTCTATGCTGGTCAGTAGTGGTGCATGCTTTTAATCCCAGCAATTGGGAGGCAGGGGCAAGCAGATCCTCTGAGTTTTAGCCCATCCTGGTCTACAGAATGAGTTCCAGGAGATCCAAGACTATGAAGAGAAAGCCTCTGCCCTCCAAAACCAAATCAAACCAAACCAAAACAAAAGACCCCCCCCCAAAACTTTGCAGTGTTAGTGTGTGTCTTAGGGTTTTCATTGCTGTGAAGAGGCACAGCAACTCTTATCAGGGAAAACATTTATTTGGTGATGGCTGACCGTTCAGAGGTTTAGTCCGTTATCATCTTGGTGGGAAACACAGCAGCATCCAGGCAGACTTGGTGCTGGAGAGGCAGCCAGGAGTTCTATCTACACCTAGGTCAGCAGGCAGCAGGAAGAGGGGGCGCGCAGGAGGAAGGAGGGAGAGAGGGAGAGAGAGGTGGGGTGCTGCTAGTCTGTTAGTGTACAGGCAATTCTCTCAGGGACTAGCAACCACTTATCACTTTTTACTTGTCACTGCCAGGGCCTCCAGGTGTGTCTGGAGGATAAAAGGGCCCCCAGCCATTCCAGATCTCTCTGCCCCGCCCGCTTTTCGCCCCTTCTGCGCCCCTCCCCCATGGCCCTCTTTCTCTGCTTCCTGTCTGTCTGTCTGTCTACATATCCACTTATGTCCAGGTCCCCACATCTCAACCTCTTTTACACCAGATCTGTTGCCTGACGTTAATTTCTCAGGGATACACTTTGCTCGGGTGGCCAAGGATACCTCTTCTCTGCATTCCTTTTTTGTTTGTTTGTTTTGTTTTGTTTTGTTTGTTTGTTTTTAGACCGGGTTTCTCTGTGTAGCACTTGCCACACTATATTTCATAACAGATACCCTGGAGCTGGAGGTGCCAGCAGTTTTGAGCCACTCAGAGTGGGTGCTGGGAACTGAATCTGTGGCCTCTGGAAGAGCCGCAAGTGTCTTAACTGTTGAACCAACTTTCTAACAAGAATTAAAAAAAAAAGAGGCCATGAATTTGAGAGAGCAAGGGGGAAAGGGGCACATGGGAGGAAAAGAAAGGGTGGCCCAATTATAATCACAAAAAATAAAAATTATTAAAAAATACACGCACGTATATTAGCATTTATTTGCTCATGTGCATGTGTGCATGCATATGTGTGTATGCACGCATGTGCACGCGTGTGCGCGTGTGTGTACGGTTCAGAGAACAAACTGCAGGAGTCATTTCCTTCTTTCCTGTGGGTCTTGGACCATCAGGCTCTGCCACAGTGCTTTTAACTGCTGAGTTATCCTAAAGGCCTTGGCCTTACCCATGGGTATTGAACACATGAGAAACTTGTCCCTGTGACTATAGAAATAGCAGAAGTGTGAACTCTCAGGCAACATTTCTAACTGGAAAGTGGAGCTGAATTATTTTTGGGTATGTTTGCTGCACCCCCTTTTGCTTCTTAATATCTGTTAAGGGTTTCTACCCAACTGTCTAGTTGCCAAGTAAGTGACACAAGAGACACTGTTGTTTATTTACAAGCTGCTGGCACTATGCTAGGCAGATTCTGAGCTATTCGAATCTCACCCGTCTAGGCTGTTAATACCTAGATAAATGCCACCTTTACTTGCCCGACTGTTTTGTCTGGGCTGTTTCTGTTCTTGCTGTTTTGTCCTCAGGGTGGAATTCTTTGGCCACATGCTCGCGGTCCAACCTGCCCCATGGTGACCTCCCTCTTCCTCGCTCTTCTCTCCACCTCGTGGTCCCTACCTGAGACCCCTCCATGGACAGGAAGTCCAGCCCTCCTATCTCCCTGCCCAGTCGTCATGCTGTCCAGCCCTTTGTTAACCAATTAGATTTTGGGGAACATCCTTTACACAACATTGGTAGATACAATGCTCCCATCAGACCTACAACCTGATCTTGGGGCACAAAACTCATCATCTGAATACACAGCACACAAGACCAACCCCAACAGAAAAGAAAAGGGGTCACAGAATAGGGTCAGTGCAGCTTCGAAGAAATTCACTTTTCTTACTGACCTGGGAAAGTGCAGGCATTGAGTTGTTGCAGGGGTAAGGTTTATTAGTCATGAGAACGGCTTTCTTATTTTTTTTTTTTTTTTCTCCCTGAACCTGAGATATTTCTTACTTACAATTTGGGGAGGCACTTGGGAGGCAGAGGCAGGCGGATCGCTGTGAGTTCGAGGCCAGCCTGGTCTACAAAGTGAGTCCAGGACAGCCAAGGCTACACAGAGAAACCCTGTCTGGAAAAAAGAAAAGATGCACATTTGGGGCTGGAGAGGTGGCTCAGCCGTTAAAGGATAGGCTTACAACCAACAATATAAGATGCACATTTGTGGCCAGTTTGTTCTTAGAGACATCTGGAGATTGCTCTGCATGTGGAGCGTTCTTGGCTTTTGGTGGGACAAGAGGATAGATAGGGCCAGGTGCTGAGGAAGAGGAACTCTGGGTGACAGGTCTGGGGAGTAAAGGGGTGAGAGGCTGTGTGTCCTTTTGTGTTACTCTTTCTGTGTGGTAGACTGGCTTCTGTGTAGCCTGGCAACTCAGCAAGCCTTGGAACATCTTCTTTTACTTTCACTGTTAGGGGATTTCACATGCTTTTATTAATTTATATCTGCTTTGGCTAGAATAATTCTCTTGAAAGGTCCTCAGAAAGAGCACATGGGGTATATAATTTTCCGAGTCATGAAAATGTCTGTTACCCAGGTGTGGTGTGCACACCTTTAATCCCAGCACTTGGGAGGCAGAGGCAGAGGCAGAGGCAGAGGCAGATCGCTGTGAGTTCAAAGCCAGCTTGGTCTAAAAAGTGAGTCTAGGACAGCCACAGCTACACAGAGAAACCCTGTCTCGAAAAAAACCCAAAAACCAGAAAAGAAAAAAGAAAGAAAGAAAGAAAATGTCTGTTGAGGGCCGCTAAGGTGTCTCTGTGGGTAAAGGTGCTTGCCCATGCCTGCCTTTGATTTGTGTGACCCACGCGGTAGGTAGGGAGTACTGACTCTGCAAGCTGTCCTTTGACCTCCACATGCTCAGCGTGGCATCTGCCCCTCTGTTAATAAATAAATGTATTGAAAACATCTGTTTACATCTCATCGATAGTTTGGCTGGGTGTAGACAGATGTGATCATGTGTCAGCATCCTGACTACCAGGGAGGATGTGGCACAAGGCTCCAACTTCCAGGATTGACTGAGCCTGTGCTACTTAGTGAGCAGAGCCAGGAGAGAAGAGGGGACACGGGAAGTGCTGCCTGGTGGGTGGGTCCTCAGGCCCAGGCTCCACCCCCAGGCCCGGGCTCCACCCCCAGGCCTCCATCAGGCGACCTGCCTTTCACTTCTGCCTCCACCTTTCAGTGTTGCTTTATTAATAAAAGGACAGCACTCTGATAGTCATGATAGCTTGCCTTGTGGGGCATGTGATGGGCCCTCACATCTGGAGGTCTGAAGTCTTCGGCCTCTCATTTCCCCCTTATCTTTCCCAGGAAGCCACAGGGTTTCTAAGGTACTTTATTTTATTTACTTATTTTTTTGAGACAGGGTTTCTCTGTGTAGCCTTGGCTGTCTTGGACTCGACCCGCCTGCCTCTGCCTCCCTAGTGCTGGGATTAAAGGCGTGCGCCACCATGCCCAACCATACTTTAAAAAGGGATTTATTTATCATTCCATTCCACCCATTTTTCTAGGAGATTTCTTCAACTTTGTTTTGCAACTTCAAAAAATTTTTTTTCTGCCACTAAACTATTAAAAAAATCTCTTCCTCTTCTTTTACCCCCTGGAGGAATTTACTATAAAAACAAACAAACAAACAAACAAACAAACAAACACCCCCAAACTTCCAAGTTCTCATGTTGTATTTGTTTTTCCCCCCTTGGGTCCTCTCCTCCCCCATATTGCATTTACCTCTTTCTTTATTGTAAAACTGTTTTCAAAAATACCTGCTTTCCCTTGCTTGTTGCTCATATTTAAGGTTAGAAAATAAATCGCTGGTTCTGGATGCTGTATAAACCAGAGATTCTTCGGGGTCACAATGACACTCAGCCATTTCTTTTGCCTCGAACTCACAGTGATCCGCCTGCCTCTGCCTCCCGAGTGCTGGGATTAGAGGTATGCGCCACCACGCCCGGCTTGAATACTCCAAATACCCATGTCTGTTGTTATATTTTCCAAAGATGGGCAGTTCCGCCTTTGCCTGAAGATGGTCTGGTCTGCCAGTCTGCAGGAGCAGAGGACTTGAGACTTGGGCCCTTCGTCTCGCTCTGCCAGTTCCCTTCCATGTTTCTAGTCTTTAGCGGTCTTCCCACTTTTTCTTATCTGCAGTCACTTTTCAGAGCCCAGGCCCCTGCCACTCTCGGGACTACAGTCCCTTTCTACCCTGGTCACCGCTTCACTCGTCTGCTGACACCAGCACGCCTCAGAGCTGGAGCTGCGCGGTCCGTCGTGGCGAGGATGAATGGTTCTGAGCCAGACCCGAACTTGCAGGATCCTCAGGATTTCCGAATTCCTCTGCATTATGGAAAGGTCGGGAACCGAACGCCCATTAAACACCGACTTTCAGTTGGGATTAGGAACAAAAAAAAAAAAAAAAAAAAAAAAATCGAGAGTTTTTTTTGTACAAATGTTTGATTAGACAGAGAAGAGTTTGGTTTATTTTACAGGGGATCGTATTTCCACACTATAAATGAAACCTAAAATAGGATTGCATACACTTCATGACAGTTGAAAGAATCATTAATTGTTTGCTCACCAACGCGTCCACTAGCGTGTCAGGATGGCCGAGTGGTCTAAGGCGCCAGACTCAAGCGTGGCTTCCTCGAGTTGAGGGTTCTGGTCTCCCCTGGAGGCGTGGGTTCGAATCCCACTTCTGACATGTGGCTTCTTTTCTTATTTTCAATTACTTTCACAAACACGTCTGTCCTTTTCATTTCTGTCCTATCCCACTCCAGACCTCCATAAAGCTTATCCCAAACACGAAGCGCGTTGAGCCCTGTGCTGCAGCCATAAAGTACCTTTGCCACTAGCCATAAGTGCACAAAACCGGAGGCATCTGTGAGAAAACGGCCTGGCGGCAGCAGTATATTACATAAGCTGTTTGAATCTTGCGCGGTGTAGGAAACGTGAGCAAACTCTATAGTGATGCAGTTGACAATTGAGGAATACTCAATTGTCAGTGTCAGATACCACATGTCCTTTCGCACGGCAAGGGCCACCAAGAGCCAAATGCTGGAACGCAAAATGTATGGAATAAACGTGGGAATTAATTGGAATTCTGTTCACTGAGTAAACGGAGCAGAGAGAAAACAGTAGGTTCCACCGAGATTTGAACTCGGATCGCTGGATTCAGAGTCCAGAGTGCTAACCATTACACCATGGAACCAACCTGATTGGTTGCCTCCCAACATGATCTATCTGTAAACACTGATTAAAATTATAATAATAAATTTAGAAATCGCACTGTAAGACACGTGAAACAATATCACCCAGGTGTTATTTGAAAGTGTTAAAAATTTAGTTTGTTTCCGAGTAACTTATCGTTACTTTCTCATGAATGGCTCAGCTGTATCCTTGGTCCTTTTTTTCTTTCCTGTTGGGTTTTTTATTTGTTTGGTTTTTTTGTTGTTCTTTTTTTGGCCAATTAATTTTCTTGGACATACAAAATTTTCTTAGCATACAAATAAATGTGTCTAATTCAGACATTTTCTCACAAAAAGCTATTAAACTTTGTTCTGATCCCTCATTTCCTTTCCCTACCTCCCTTCTCCTCTGGCTGTTGCCCTCACTCCAGTCCTGTTACACACAAGCTGCCCCCCGCCCCGCGCCCCCTCCTCCAGTGTTCGTAACTGAAGGCTGAAGTCACGTCCTCGAGCTCTCCGATCGCACGTTTGGTTTACAAATGAAGGGAACCACAACTTAACAAAAACAAAAACAAAGCGCTTTTCCCTCAGCACGAGGCAGCAGGTGCGGGGTCTTGCCCTTCTGCAGCCCTGGCCTCCGAGTCTCTGTAGAGGTTCTCTCGGTGTGTGCAGCGTGAACGCGGGACGCCAGCCGGGTGGCCGAGAAATGAAGGTTCAGTGCTGTCAGCGCTGTGGACCAGCTTTACAGCCTGTGGGGGTGCGTGTGTGAGCGTGCCTGTGTCCTCGGGAGGTGAGGGTATGTGTGTCCCCAGGGGGTGAGTGTGCGAGAGTGTGTGTGTCCCCAGGTAGTGAGTGTCCCCGGGGGTGAACGTGCGTGTGTGTCGGGGGTGGGGGAAGTAAGCGTATGTGTGTGTCTCCAGGGGGTGAGTGTGCATGTGTGTCCCGGGGGGGGGAGGTGAGTGTCCGTGTGTCCCCGGGGTGTGTGAGTGTGCGTGTGTGTGTGTGTCCATGGAGGGTGAGTGTGCTCGTGTGTCCCCGGGGTGTGAATGTGTGTGTGTGTTCCCGCCCCCGGCTCCCCTCTTCCTGACCGGCTGGCACCCTCTCTTTTCTGCCGCTTTTCCTGGAGTGCAGTTGTAATCGCCGAGTTGGAAGCCTTCAAGGGAGGGTGGTGCCTGCGCTGAGGCCCCGCTGAGGAGGAGCTGTGACGGCGGCGTCAGGGCCTGGGGGGACTCACGGGGCAGCACTACAACACCCAGGAGGCCCTGGGCAGGGCTGGGGAGAGGCAAGACCACTATTTCATTATTTCATTATTTATTTATTTAGAAGATCCACGCCCCCCCCCCTTTTTTGCAAAGTATTTCTTAGACTCACACAGCTCAGCTCAGATAAACACGATTCCGGTTTAAAATGAAATGAGAAGGCCATGGTGACGCGGAGGACAGGGTTTTCCGTCTCCCGGATGTGAAAGAATCCACTTCTTCAGAGGCGTAGGCCGGATTTGTCTCTGGTGGCGAAAGTTCCACATTCATTCTTCACTCAGTGACCCACGTAACGACAGTCGGTGCAGAATATTTCTTATCGTGAATGAAATAAAGAAAAACTTGTTACCTGTGGGCGGATCCTTTTGACTGATGAAGATGCAGTGATTTTGGGGAGTATTACGCACATTATGTGCTTATTAACTGTTAATTAAAGAAATAGCTGAAGACGTATCCTCTTTTGGGACTGCTGTGCGTATGGAACACATGACTGTTATGGCTAACTTGGGAAAGCAGATGGCGGGAGGGGAGAATCCTGACTGATCTAGGGGACCGAAAACCGTCTACTAGAACCATGGGGAAAACCCACTGGGTCTGAATGGGAGCACAAACAAAACAAAACAAAAACCCATTGGCAGCGGTGGGATTCGAACCCACGCCCCCGAAGAGACTGGAGCCTTAATCCAGCGCCTTAGACCGCTCGGCCACGCTACCGCATACAGGAGTTCTTGAACCATAAGAAAAAAACCACTTAGTCTTAATAAGAAGTGCAAAGCAGAAAACAAGACAACAAAAAAAAAGTCACTGGCAGCGGTGGGATTCGAACCCACGCCCCCGGAGAGACTGGAGCCTTAATCCAGCGCCTTAGACCGCTCGGCCACGCTACCGGGATTAGGACTGAAATACGGGAAAAGACCACTCGGCCTTAACAAAAAGTGCAAAACGAAAAATTTACTGGCAGCGGTGGGATTCGAACCCACGCCCCCGAAGAGACTGGAGCCTTAATCCAGCGCCTTAGACCGCTCGGCCACGCTACCTCTCTTTGATACACATTTACATCTCCTCTCCCTGGAGTAATGGAGTAACCCAGTCCGTTGTGTGCCGCCCTCCCGCGGGCTCTGGTTCCGCAGTCTCTATGGCTCCCCAGTGCAGACGCGCAGGCTGGGTTCCGGCTTTGTACTGTGAAGCTCCGCGACAGGAGCTGTTTTAGGTGCTACCATAACCGAAAAACCACAAATCTGAGACTTTAAGGCAGTTTCTCCAGTAACAAGTGGAATACATAATTTGGAAAAGAGCCCCTCCAGGCGCCTCCTTAGCGCAGTAGGCAGCGCGTCAGTCTCATAATCTGAAGGTCCTGAGTTCGAACCTCAGAGGGGGCAGCCGTAGTATATTTTCCTAACTTTAGTCCCGAGGAAAAAACTCTTATGTGCTGAATAGGCAAATCTCCCCCCTCAGACCCTTCCTCTCCCCCCCCCCCCTTCTCTTTCTCCATTTTAAATACACGACAAGCGGTTGAACTCTCAGGAGCTCCAGGTCCCAGTATTAAAAACTATTAAGCATTTCTAATTTTTCATCATAATCAATCATCATCATCCATACCAGTTGGAGCCAGGAGAACCTTTCAGATATGCTTGGCAATTGTTTATGCTAATATACCAGGTCCAGGAAACTCTCCCTGCCCTGAAAGTAAGAGAGGGAGCCAGAGGGCGATTGTGTAATTAATGGTTTAGGAGTAAGACGTGTGTAATTGATGGGTTAAGGAGTGAGATGTGTGTAATTGATGGTTTAGGAGTAAGGTGTGTAATTGATGGTTTAAGGAGCGAGATTCTTTTGGTTTGGTTCTTTTTAACCATTCTCCGGGGATTGCTTACTATTGGGTAACTCCATCCCACTCATGATACTCCATGTCAGAAAGGAGACAAAACTAAAATATAAAAAAATTAAAAATAAATCACAAGCCTTTTTGCCTATTCTCACCACGTTAGGCTTTTGGTCTCGACAGATTTCTAAATCATCCAAACTGCAAGACTCAGAGAAAAGTCTAAAAGAGAAATAAGTAAGGCGAGGAAGACAAATATTCAAGAATTAAGATTGTATTTTATATCCAGCTTTCAGTATTTCTGCGAGCCATAAGGGTTCAACAGGTGTTTTTTGTTTGTTTGTTTCCCCCTACGCTCATTACGAGCCGGGTACTATCTAAAGCTGTGCTCCAGCCCATCTGTCCCCCGGATCCGTGTCACATACTCGGTTCTATGGTGGGACCTGGTGTCCCCAAGTTACATCTCGAAACTCCGTCGCCACAGGCTTTCCCTTAAAGTCTGACACAAGAAGAGCCCAGAGAGAGAGCATGGCAGGCAGGAGAAAAGAGACCTACTTCGCGTCTGAGTTTTTCTTCTCCTGCCGTGTTGTCCTGACCTCCCCTTCTCTTTGTGTTCCTAGAACGTCTCTTTATAGATGTCACTAGCGGATGATGCAGCGTCCTCGTTTCTCTCCCCATCCGGACCAGTGCTTCTTTAAATCCGCGGTGCCCGTCCTCAGAAACCATGACCTCTACTCTGTTAGTCCCCAAACTAGCAAGGCTGTAGCTATTTCCTGCAGTTACTTTCACTGCTTCAGCCCCTTTGAGGCTAGTGTTTCCTAACTCTGCCCTTGCTGTTCCATAAGGGCTGAAGATTTAACACTGAGCACGGCAGGAAGTGCTCTCCCGGAGTTTGCATTTTAGTGACGAACGACTGATAGTGTATTTTTAAGTGAACTGGCCAAATGTGGGCTCGAAAATAGGAAAGGAAATAGACAAATTAAATACTAACGCTTTTTCCAGTATCTTTCTTTATTCATTCTAGAAGCTGCTCCCGCAAGAGCCCGGATAGCTCAGTCGGTAGAGCATCAGACTTTTAATCTGAGGGTCCAGGGTTCAAGTCCCTGTTCGGGCGTTAGTGTTTTTCTTCTTTCCTGGGTCAGCATCTCCCTACTAACTTCCAAGTGGTTGGGGATACAAGCCACTCACTGCTTTAAGTACGATTATGTGTCACAAGCCACCCATTGCATTAAGTCAAGATTATGTGTCACAGGCCCTTCCCAACGACCAAACATGTTTCAGGCACTTCATTTTGCGGAACTTTAATTAACCTCATGAAAAACCTAGATCACATCATATATCGAGGGCACAGTGGTAAGGAAGTTTCGTGTGTATTAAGACAAAAAAAGAGAGAGGACTTTGAGGTAAAATCCAGCATCGGTTGTTCATCTATGCGTTTTTTTTTTTCTCAATAAATTACGTTGCTGGATAGAATGATGTCTGTCTGAAGAAGGAAATGCTGGAAAGCCGCACAGGTTCTGGAATGTAGGAAGCAATTAGGAGACAATTTGAAGTTTTTGTTGCTGTTGTTGTTCTGTTTTGTTTTTTGGTTGTTTATTTATTTTGAGACAGGGCAGTTTCGAGATTTTTAAACACCGAGTATACAGTAGCCACCAGGACAAAAACGTAAAAAGTAGCTGCCCCCTCTGAGGTTCGAACTCAGGACCTTCAGATTATGAGACTGACGCGCTGCCTACTGCGCTAAGGAGGCTACTGGCTGCACGTTTCACACATTTATATTAGTAACAAAGAATGCTTCGCTTTAGCCCAGACGGTATTTTTAAAATTCTTAAGTGATTTTTTCCCCCTTCTCTTCTAGAAATGTCTGAAAGACTCAACAGCTCCCCAGACCTGAAACAGATCCTTCGGCTCCTGTCAGGACATATGCAAGCCAATGATCTCTTCTTCTCTCACCCTTCTTTGCAAGGTCCTTCCCAAGTCCCGCAGACTTCAACACCCTGCCTGCGGTAGTCTCCTTACTACTCCTCGGTCCGCAGGAGTCCAAACAAGAGATCCCAAAGCTTAACGAATAAACTGTTCTTCAGACAAACTCTAGGGTTTCTGTTAGTGTGAGAACAGGAGAAGGGAAAAATTCGATTTACCGAGATCTGCCCGCGGTTGATATGGTTCCACACTAGAACTCGCTGTTCTTAGTGTCCCCCCCTGGGGCTTGTTAACCATTGAGTATTTGCCGCGGAAGTTGAAGAAAATGCGAAAAACCTTTTACACTCCTACCCCGCACCCCCCGCCCCTCCTCCCCGCCCTGAACTCAATGTGGTTTTGTTGTGCGTGCCAACTGCTGCTGAGGACCCTGACTTTCCACTCACAGTAGGACACCAGTGTTACAGGTGACGCCACCCAGTCATTAACCTTCAGTGTGCAATGTTAGTGTATGCTTGCTATGCCTGTATAGGTCTTTCTTCACCCAGGTCAAGAAGATTAGCTGCTGAGACTGTGCTTGTATCAAGAGTCTGATAGTTAATTTTTGAACTCTATGACTATCATGACCATATTTTTCAAGAGTTCAGATAATGAAAATGACAAAAATTATCATGTCAATGACAGCACCTTCTAGACATCCATCGCTGGATGGATGATCCCTATGACAACAACAGCCTGAAGGACACACAACTGGATGGGGGGGGGGGAAACAGAGTAAACTGAACTGCACAGAGAGACGGATTTGGATGTAGAAGTGTGTGGGGAGTGTGTTAGGGTTCTCTAGAGGGACAGAGCTGACAGACCTATTAGAGTGGCTTACAGCTAGTCCAAAGATGGCTGCCTACCAGTGTACAATCCAAGAATCCGGTAGTTTCTCAGTCCCCGAGGCCGGATGTCGCAGACGGTCCTGAAGAAGTAGGCTCTAATGGCAGCCAAGGCATGCGTTTGCAAGCTAGAGCCAGCAAAGGGAGGGCAAGCGTCCTTCTCCCACGTCCACTATAGAGGCTGCCAGCAGAAGGTGCGGCCCAGATCAAAGGTGGGTCTCCCCACCTCAGAAGATCTGGGTTAAAGGTGGATCGTTCCATCTCAAAAGATCTGGATTGGAAGTGCGTCTTCTGATTTCAAATGATTAAATCAAGATGAAAACCTCACAAGTGTGCCCAGATGCTTGGGTTTTAGTTAAGTCCAGATTTAGTCAAGTTGACAAGCAAGAATAGCCATCACGGGGAGACTAAAACTCACAAGTCTGAAATGAGTCAGACAGTAAAAACCAGACAATAAAAAGAATTCCAAACAGCAGCAGTGCTCAGTTGAAAGTAGCATTTGGGCATTATAGACGAACCAAATGTCGTTTTATGCCTTGTCTTAGTTTGCTTTCAGTTGTTACAATAAAAAAAAACCCATAAAAGCAACGCGGGCAGGAAAGGGCTTGTTTCGCCCTGCAACTTAGTCCAGCGTCCAGGGAGGCCAGGCAAGAGCTCGAGGCAGGAGTTGAAGTAGAGGCCGTGGAGGAGGCTGCCTGCTGGCTTGTTCCCTACGGCCTGCTCAGCAGCTTTCTTATACACCCAGGACCGCCTGCTCAGGCGTGGTACCACCCAAAATGGGTTGAGCCCTCTTCTGTCTGTCATTCATCAAAACAAAGGCCCACAGGCTTGTCGGTAAGGTAAGCTGATGGAAGCACTCTTCCCAGAAAACTCCCGCCTATGTGAAACTGACCGGAGCAAACAAACAAACAAACAAACAAACAGATGCACACAAAACAACCCAGACATAGTTCCCTGGATTACTACTTGATTGAGAAATTATAACCCATGAGGGAGAAAGTTTCAGTAAATCTTAATGCCCTGTGTAAGACCTAGTGCTGATCTTAACTCTGTTATCTTCTCTTTCAAGTCATGAATCTAATCAGAGCCACAGGAAAATGCAATGTTTCCCCTAGCTCTTACATTCTGTCCTGTAGAATATGGCCTTAAAAATCATCTTGGTTAATACAAACCCTAACGAACCCTCGTGTGCTGGTTAATTTCTTTTGTCAGCTTGATGGGGCTTCAAATCCCCTCTGGTACGCCTGCGAGTTTCCAGAGATATTTAACCAAGGAAGCTACTCTGATCTGGGCAGCTAGAATAAAAAAGGGAAAACCCAGAATCATCATTTTTCTGCTCGCTGTGGACTAAACCAGACCAGGGGCTTCACACTCCCACGGCTGTGCCTCCCTGCACAATGGGCGGCACACACACAGACTGTGAGACAACAATACACACAAGTGGCTTGTGTCAGCTCGTTGGTCCCAGTGTTACTTAAGTACCATTCAGTACAGGAGACAGGTCACATGGCCTGTATTCATTATTCTGCAATTCATCAGATAGTAAAAATATACATTTTGGCAAATTCCATTCAGACTCTAAACTTACTACGAAAAATGCCTTAGTTTTTAACAGCAGAGCCATCTCTTCAGCTCTACTATTTTAAAGGACATGTGAGTCATCTCTACTTCTTTAAGCAGTTTTCTTGTGTTTGCATTTGTATTCTTACTGTATCGCATCCCAGTCTTCTGTGTCCTGTGAAAGGGCAACAGCAGGGAACTCTTCATGGTGCTGCCACAGGAGATACCTTACTTTCGACAATGTCAGTATCAGGACTGCGACTTGGACTATTCTCTTGACAAGTGTTGTTACAGGAAGCAGCTATTATTATTACTTAAAAAGTATGCAACATTACTTAAAAGCAAAGAGATTCATTACAAAATCAAACCACGGGCTCTGAGAAGCAATTATTTCTAAAACATTATAGTACGTGAAGTGATGAGGTACAATCACCGTACAATACAGAAAGAGAAAAAGGCTGGAGAGTTGAGTCCCAAGTTTGGGCTGCTCAGTGAACAGTTGTCAGTTGGTTTACATCCCACGAAAATTAAAGGTAGGGCAAGAAAAGAGCCAGAACATCTGGAACCTGGCAAGTTTGTGGTCAAGACCGGTTGGTCTGAATGACAGCCCGTAGCTGTCTGGCGAGATCGGTCATCGAAAGACAGGACAACCCGGGCTCCATCCAGCGGTGTAAAAGTAGAGATGTACATTTTCTAGTCTGAAGAGGTCAGGGAGGAAGAGAATTCCCTATTATTCTGTATTCTCCACCTATTTGGACCATAGGTCCCTTTGACTTAGTAGCTGGCAGAGAATATGAATAGGAGCCTTGTAAAGTATCCACTAAACGTCCTTTATGGAATGGTGACTTTCATTTAAGCTGTTGGGATAACTTTATGGGAATAAAGAACAGACGGGTTCTGAAAGACAGATGCAGAACAGCTCAAACCATTAAGGAAGACATTAAATACAGAAGTAATTTCATTAAAGAAAGCAAAACAAACAAAAGCTCAGAAGAGAAAAAAAAAACCTAGCGCACTATTGCCGAAACCCGGGATCGAACCAGGGACCTTTAGATCTTCAGTCTAACGCTCTCCCAACTGAGCTATTTCGGCCACGCCCAACATGTCCTTGCGCTGAACTCTAATGGCTTGATCACTAAGGTCCTGTCGGAAGTGACGAAGAACTGGCAAGAGACGCTAAGATGAACTAAGAATTTTGATGTTCGAACATCATACTGTATTATAAAGAGAAAAGCAAAGAGATCATTTAAGTTATTCTAAAACTTGCCTTAGTCCATGCAGTGGTGGTTCACGCCTTTAATTCTAGCATTTGTGAGGCAGAGGTAGGAGGATCTCTTTTAGTTCAGGGCTAGCCTTATTTTCGTAGAGTTACAGATCAGTGTCTGGAACAGACAGTGTCTCCAAAAAATGCCTCGATGATTTTGTTAATATTTAACCCAGCAAAATGTAAATATTTATTTGCTATAATGTATTCCGGGTAAACCCATATAAATAAGCAAGGGGATACTGGCCTGATCGTACTCTTTAGTGACTTCTGAATTTGGTTGCCTGGGATTTGTGGTTGGTTAATTGGATAAAATGCACAATCAGCACATTAGATAGTTGCTTGGTCAATCTAGGCCATAGGATTTTCAAGGAGCTCCCTTCACAACTTCCCTGGTGGTCTAGTGGTTAGGATTCGGCGCTCTCACCGCCGCGGCCCGGGTTCGATTCCCGGTCAGGGAACACTGCTTTTTGTCCTTCTTGATTTCATCCAAAAATAGGTTGTCAGTAAAATTTGTGGTTTTTTTGTGTGAGTTTCTGCTTTGTATCCGATTCACTCGCACCATTCCAAGCAGTTTCACGATTTTCAAAAATTTACTAATAATTATTTGATCAATCATTGTGAAGACGGAGATTATGAGAAGGCTCTAGTGTTCTCTTCGGAGGATTTTAGGGTTGCCAGAATCCTCAGGGCACTCCACAGTGGCCGGTTACTCCATGTCCAGGGGATCCAACTCTCTCCTCTTTCCTCATGGGCACCAGACACACGAGGCACACTGACATACATGCAGGCAAAACACTCGTATATTAAAATATTAACAAATAAATCTTACTACATTTATTTGTAGTTTTTGTGCCTGAGTGTACGTATATAAGCACCGTGTGCCTACTGAGGCTGGAATTAGTGACGGCCGCGAACCGCCTAGTGGGAGCTGCGCCCGGAAGTGCTGTTGAGTGTTCTTAACTGTCGGGCAATCAACCCTGCCTTTTTCCTTTCTTTTCCTTCCTCTTCCCCACATCTCTCTGGGCTTTACCATTTAAAAACTCAAGCTATAGGGTGATTTAGCTAGAGGGAAATTTCGCAGACTATTTACTTGAAAAGCGGCGCTGATAGTTCAGTGCGTTGTAAAAGGCAAGGGGACAAGCGGGAACTCGCGGTGCTTCCCACGGGCTGGGAAGTTCCCGGGTGGTCGGAGCAGGAATTCCTTAAGTGTGGCGACTGGTGAAGGGCGGATGGGCTCACAATTTCTCGGGTCCTCTGGCACAAGACAGCTGTTTAAAATACTTTAAATCAGTTTGTCTAAAGAGAGGGCACAATGAATTCTCAGTGAGCCGTGTTAGCTTAGGATTCTAAGACATCTTATGGCAAAGGGCCGGAATTAAGCGCAAGCACAAAGCAGCTGGCGGAGATCACCCCGTCACGACATCCACCCCTAAAGGAGAGACCTATCCTTGATTGTGAGGCCACACTGCGGAGCCGACTGAGCATTTCACGGGGATCAGATCGCTCTCCTCAAGTGACCGCATAGATAGTGTCTACAGTGTCCTCGCAGAGGGAGAACAAGAGAACAGTGTGAACATTGATCTGAGCTGTTCGGGCATCTATACATACCCAAACATGTATGGTACATAATATATAATACGTTTCCAAAGTCCCTGTTTGCCCTTTGATGATAGCCGTGGGGTCGTTGAAGCCGCTTATCCGTTTTTCAGGGTGGCCGCCTAGATTAAATGTCCTCTCTCTGGCCCTCACAAATCCTCTCTGGCACGTGAGATAGGAGGTTGTTACTGGGGACTCTCGGAGCCAGGGCTTAGTTATAAAACTCCAGTAGCTCATTTGTAAGCGCATAACCAATATTTGTCATTCCCGTTCAATTGAGGCACTTAGGGGCTCCTGGCTGGGCTAGGACCAGGAAAAAGGCAGTCCAGGTGGTGGCGTTGCTTCTCCCAAAGCGACCAGGCAAATACTTGACTGCTGAGCTAATGGATCCTTGATGCTCACTTGTTCATATGATCATATTCTCTGAAGTTCTATCTTCACTCTTTTCTATTTGTAGTCTACTTTACTGGGAAAGGAGGGGGGAAAAAAGCAAACGTTATAGAGAAAATCAGTTCCTGGATTCTGGATTGTTGTTAAGAGACAAGGGGGCTGCTGATACAACATTAAACAACAACAACCACATCAAAAAAACAAAACAAAAAACAAACAAAAAAACCACCACCACCACCACCAACCACCAGAAGGCGGCGCCCGCGCCCTTAGAAGCTTGTGGAGCGATGCCTTTGATAGGAAAGAAATAGGACAGAGAGAAGAGAGCTCTTCAGTTAGGTAAAGAGCTCAGAGTCCTAAAACACTCGGAAGCACAGGGCTTCAGAATAACAGGAGGGCAGGCAAAAGTAGTGGGTGATCGTGATGCTTTGCTTTCTTAGGAATCCCTTGCCCCTTTCCCCCTTAGCCATTATTTTAATTTCCCCAGGAAATAACATCTAGTGCAGGGTGATATGATGCTATTGAGTTAGCCAGTCCACTCCTATAGAAGGTAACATGAAGACAAAACGGGAACACCTGTGGAAGCTGAACTTGAGGGAACTTACCGAATTCTTTTTTTTACCCCCCTCCTGTTAGAGTTCACCTTTACATTTTAGATATTCCTTGAGAGACTTAGGCTCCTTTAACTGAGTCAAACCTTTCTGGCTCAGGAGCAAACATTCACTGCCTCGCGCATTTCATCCTCCCCCGCCCCCTCCCCTCCAGTACCGGGGGAGGGGGGGAGTTGGGGAGGGCAGAATTTTACCACTACAGATTATGTCATAACAGCAACTGTTCTACTAAAGCGTTCGAATCCTGGCATTTCCGAGTGAGCGGCCCTTGGCTGGAGACAATTTGGTGGGAAATCTTCCGTGTGAGTTGGGCCTCGGACTCTGCAGCTGGGTGGGCTGGACTGGGACGTAGGGACTTTTATCTTGCAGATCCAGAGCAACAGGTTAGTGGGGTGTCTGTGTGCGTCCCTCCCCTTCCTGGGTGACTGGGGAAATGGAGGCCACTGTTGTTCTCCAGCACTGGTCAAATGCGAGGGAAGAGGGGTTGGGGAGGGGACAGGTGGGGGAGGGCAGGGGCTTGGCTAGGGCACAGGACCCAAGGGGACTTCAAGGGCCCACTGTTGCACTTAGGGGAAAACACAAGAGGAAGCTCTCACGTGCAGCAGTGTGTTCCAGCCATTTAAGGCGCTGGATTTGGGAGGAATCTCTGCCACGGTTTTTCCTCACTAACAATGCGCCTTCCGTTCCCTAGATTCTGGTCCCTGTTACACAACCGCTGGGATGCGTTTCCAGTACCACTGCCTGCCTTAGTTGCTTTTCTATTGCTGTGATAAGACACTATGAGAAAGACAGCTTATAAAAGAAAGCATTTAATTCGGGGGTCATGGTTCCAGAGGGTAAGAGCCCACAACTATCATGGTAGCAAGCATAGCACCAGAGCCGTGGCTGAGAGTTCATACCTTTCTTTATCCACAAGCACAGAGGATGGGGGGGGGAGTGGGAGTGGGTTTGGAGGGAGGAAGGGAGGGAGGGATGGAGGCAGGGAGAGAGAGAAAGAGAGAGAGGGAGGGAGGGAGGGAGGGGGAGAGAGAGAGAGAGAGAGAGAGAGAGAGAGAGAGAGAGAGAGAGAGAGAGAGAAGAGCATCCAAGTGACACACCTCCTCTAACAAGGCCTATGTCCTAACTCTTCCCAAATAGGGGCAAAATAATCAAGCATAAGAGCCTAGCAGGCCACCCTCCTTTAGACCACTGCTCTTCCTAATCGGGAACTAGTGAATGAAGTAGTTCATTTCAACGGTAATTGGAGGAACCATTTGGGAATCAACTTTCCATCTAGGACACAACCCATATTATTATTAACAATTAAATTAGTTCTAGCATCTTTGCACTAAGTAGAGTATATCTAGAACATTATTCAGATCCTACACAGAGAGGTCTTTTTAATTATAGACTATAAATTCATCTTGTAAACCCTCAGACAACTTGACCAAACTGTAATTGCTGTGCTCTGCTGTATGGCTCCTTTTATCGTCTCTTCAGTGTAACTTTGGGACTGGGAGAAGGACGACTGGGCAGGGAAGGGGAGGTGCCTCTCAGAAGGAGCCAACCGCCAAAGCCTGGGGAGTGAGCAGTCCATTGCAGAGGCCACCCTGAAGGCACGGGACACGAGATCCAGAGTGCTGAAGACTGGGTGCTGGGGGCATGTGGGATGTCAGGCGCCACACAGGTACTCTTCCTGAGGTCACCTTTCTGATTCCCAACAGGACGGTAGTGAGTTAAAGGTTCCAGGATGAATTCATCCATTAAAAATATATGATAATGGGGCTCGAGAGATGGTTCAGAGGTTAAGAGCACTTTCTGCTTTTCCAGAGGTCCTGAGTTCAATTCCCAGCAAACACAAGGGGTGGTTTACAACCACCTATAATGAGATCTGGTGCCCTCTTCTGGCGAGCAGCTGTACATGCAGGCAGAACATTGTATACATAATAAATAAAATCTTAAAAAAAATATAAGTATACCAAATAGACATAGTAGTAAACATATATAAAATAATGTATTTATATAGTTTTGAAACATGGTCTCGTTATTTAGTCCTGACTGTCCTGGAACTCACCTTATAAACTAGGCTGGCATCAAACTCACAGAATTCTATTTGCCTTATAAGCACTGGGATAGGAGGTCTGTGTTACCACATCTTGCCATTGGAAGTGTTTTAACCATGCATTAGGGTCAAGAATCCATTGGGCGTTATTAGTGAGGAAAATCCTTAGTACTGGCGGGCTTCAAGCTCATATCCTTGAAGAAGTGGAAACCTTAATCCAGCTCCACAGACTGCTTGGCCACACTGCCACACCTGAGTGTTTTCCCTCTGTGTGCAAACGGGAGCCACTTCAGGCATCCCTCCCTCATTTCTTCCATGCCCACCAGTGACCCTCTTTGGCCAGTGCAGGAGAACACCCGCAGCCAGGCAGAAGGGGTGTCATGGTCAGTTTCTGCGTGCACTATGTGCAGTTTTTACTCACTGACAACAGGTTGTTTTGATTCACCATGTGTAGCAACTGGATGGTCAAACTCAGCTCTCAACAGTAGGTGTGGATCCTGACCTCAGAGATCTACAGGCAGGAGGTGGGGTGGGGGACTCAAGACTGCCCTCTACTGCAGAAACTAGAGATCAACGGGAGGGAGAAGCCTCAAGACTGTCCCCTACAGCAGAAGCCAGAGATCAAAACGGGGTGGGAGGGGGGAAGCCTCAAGACTGCCCCCTACCGCAGAAACCAGAGATCAAAACGGGGTGGGGGAGGAGCCTCAAGACTGCCCCCTACCGCAGAAGCCAGCGATTGACCCCCCAGCTCTTCTGCATTGCTAGCTGACGGGACGCTGATGAGACAGATGTAAATCGATGCATCTTGCTACCCCTCCTCAGCTTGGATTGCTTGCTGAAGTGACCTACAGAGCTCAGGAACTCATTTGTACATATTATACAGACAATATAAAGGATACAACAACGCGGGAGCAGCAACCGCAAGAGGCAGGCACAAACACAGTTTCCGTGTGCTCTTTGGACGAGCCTCCCTCTCAGCACTTAGGTTCCTTGTCCAGAATGGAGATCCCAGATAATTCAATTAGAGAGCATTATAAAGGTTCAATCCCTTCAGACACAATAGCTTTATTGACTCAAACTCTAACACTCTCTACTTCCCTATAGCTGAGGGGTAGGGCCAAAAGAACCGGCCTTCTATCCAAGGGCTGGACTCTCGGGTAGCAAGTGCCATTTCTAAGTATTGCTGCGTTAGAATATGAGGCTTCAGCCACCCAGAGAACTCCAAGGTAAGAGGCTCACATCAGACACTGGGGACAAAAGCCACATACACATTTCTTGATGGGTCAGAGACACAGATTTCCTTTCCATGTATTGTGTTTTGGCAATTGGACTGCATTCTCACACTATGGCCAGGATTGACCTAGAATTCACTGGTTAGCCTAGACTAGTCTAGAACTTGCAGCAATCCTTCTGCCTCCGTCTCTGAGTGCTAGGATTACAGTTGTGCACAACCACACCTGGCTGGCCCGTGTCCATTTTCTTTTCTTGGTTTTCCTGTTTTCTTGGGCTGAATGACAAAATGTACCAGTGCATACTAGTGGAGTAGTTTTTATTTCAGGCAAAGCTGTTTATATTGGTCCACCTCATCCCCTTGGGTCTATAGGTGCTGATGAAGAGTCCCCCAGTTCCTCTTGTCATCCCTCTCAGCCTTTCTGTGTCATCAATCTCCATTGCTTTGCGACTCTTCACTGGCTGGCAGAACCTCTCTCTACCAGGGACATGGAGCTAGAAAACTTGGTGGAGAGTCAGGGAATCCACACTTGGCTAAGACCCAAAGTGGCAAACATCATAACTAAAGAACGGGCAAACGGAGACCAGATATCTACACTGGAAACATTGCAAATGTGGTAACACTAGATGCCCAGATCCCAGAGAAAACCACAAACACGAGCAACCAAGACAGCGTGTCTTCTCTAGAAGCCAGCAGGCACAAGACAGGCGATTCCCATGAAGCACAAGACAAGGACGTCAAAACAGCTATTATATGTACAAAGACATGAAAAAAGATAGCAACAAATGCCTTAAGACCTGAACACACAAACAAGCAGTTGAACAAAACAGTGAAAATAATTCAAGACATGAAAGTAGAATTTAACAAGAAAAGAGAAATACTAAAAAGCCGAGTCAAAATAAAACTAGAAATGAAAAACTCAGGAAGACGAAAAAAAAAACCCAAAATCAAGCAACAACAACAACAACAAAACAAAAACAAACAAAAAACAACCCCCAAAACAAACAAACAAACAAACAAACAAACAAAACCCCACAATAACAAATTGAGAGATGCGAAAGAGACAATTTAGGTGTTGAAGATAAGATAGAAGACATGGGTAACTCACTAATAGAAAATGTGAAAAAAAATTCAGGCACAAAATATGCAGAAAATCTGGGATACAATGAAAAGATCAAACCTACAAATAATAGGCATAAAGGGGATGAGAAGAAAGCCAGGTCAAAAGTGCAGGAGATATTTTTTTTTTAGCAAAATCACAGAAGAAAATTTTCTTAAAGGAAGATATGCCTATCAAGGCATACAGAATATCAAGTAGACAGACAAGAAAAGAAATTTCCTTTAAGACATAATAGTCAAACACCGTAAGATAGGATATTAAAAGTTTCAAGGGAAAAAGACCATGAAACAGATAAAGTTGGATCTATTAGAAGAATACCTGACTTTTCAGTGATGACTCTAAAAGCCAGAAGGGCCTGGACAGATGTTCTGTAAACTCTGAGAAACCACAGATGCCAGCCCTGATTAGTATAGCTAGCAAAACTATCAATCATAATAGATGGAGAAAAAAATTTCATGATAAAAAAATTTAAACCAATTCTGCTTACTAGTCTAGATCTACAGAAGGCACTGGAAGGAAATCTTTCATATAAGAAGGTTAGCTATGCGCAAGAGGACACAAGGAATACATAATCCCATAACAGTTAATAAGAAGAGGAAAGGAAATCCCACACCACCACCACAAAGAACCAAGAATTATACTTTTCATTAATAACACTCAATATTAAAGGTCTCAAGTCTCCAATAAAAAGAGATAGAGAAAAAGAGATAGAAAACAGGATCCGGGCTGGAGAGGTGGCTCAGTGGTTAAGAGCACTGACTGCTCTTCCAGAGGTCCTGAGTTCAATTCCCAGCAACCACATGGTGGCTCACAACCCTCTATAATGAGAACTGGCGCCCTCTTCTGGCATGCAGATGTACATGCAGGCAGAATACTGTATACATAATAATAAAAGAAAAAAAAAAAGAAAAAGAAAAGAAAACAGGATCCGTCATTTTGCCACATCCAAGAAACAAATCTCACCATTGAGGATACACATCACCTTAGGGTAAAGGGATGGGGAAAAAGTATTCTAAGTAAATAGATGCCCAAAACAAGCAGGAGGAGCTATTTGAATAACTGACGAAATAGACTTCAAGCCAAAACCAACCAGAAAAGATAGACAAGGACACTACATACTCATATTAAATAAAAAAAAAATCCAAGAGGATACTGTAATTCTAAACATTTACTCAGTAATGAGCTGCCTAATCTCTATAAATTTGTGTACTTGCTAGAGATTAATTGACTGTAAATTTTGTTTTATTGTGATACAGGCTCCCCAGACTCATTTCAAGCTTTCTGAATTGTTAACATTTGTGTTGTGTACCAGAAAGTGATCTATTTTAGAGATGGTTTTGTGTTGTTTGGGTGAAATATTTTGTAGATGTCTATTAGTCCATTTGGTGTATGATGCCTTTTAATTCTGCTGCTTTTCAGCTTATTTTTAAAATATTTATTTTACTTTATGTGTAGGAGTGTTTTGCTTGTATGTATGTCTGTATACCATGTGCCTGCCAGGTGCCCTTGGAGGTCAGAAGATGGTGCTGTATTTCCTGGAATTAAAGTTATAGATGTTTGTGGGTTCTGGGAAGTAATCCCTGGTGACTGAACAAGTACTAACTGATAAGTCATCTCTCTAGCTCCTCTCTGTTTATTTTTGTCCAAATGATCTGATTAGTGTAGAAAATGGGGGTATTGAAACCACTTACTATTAATGGGTTAATATTAATCTGTGTCTTTAACTCTCATAGCATACTTTTTTAAAAAATGTAATTCATTGAACCAGAGTTGGTGCATATAATCTTAGGACTGTAATGTCTTCTAGGTTAGAGTGAAGTGCATTTATTTGTTTCTTTTTGTTATTTTTTGTTTGAAGTTTATTTTTTTTCAGATATTAGAATACCAATGCCTATTTGCTTCCTAGTCTCATTTGTTTGGAGAAATTTTGTCCATCCTTTCAGTCTAATAGAAGATGCTTATCTTTAAAGCTAAGACATGTTTCTTTTTATTTTTTTACTTTTTAAAATATTTTATTAATTTATTCACATTACATCTCAGTTGCTAGCCCATCC
Organism: Acomys minous; assembly: GCF_964271855.1. Classification (NCBI taxonomy): domain Eukaryota; kingdom Metazoa; phylum Chordata; class Mammalia; order Rodentia; family Muridae; genus Acomys; species Acomys minous. The sequence continues at coordinate 70,613,402 of NC_140490.1, forward strand.
CTTGTATCCTTCCATTCCTCCCTCCTTCCCGCTTCCCCCCAACTCCCCTCCCCTATGTCTGTGACAGAGGGGGACCTCCTCCTCCTGTATATGCTCATAGGGTATCGAGTCTCTTCTTGGTGACCTGTTATCCTTCCTCTGAGTGCCACCAGGCCTCCCCATTAAGGGGACGTGGTAAAAAATGAGGCACCAGAGTTCGCATGAAAGTCAGACTCCACTCTCCACTCAATGGTGGAGAATGTCCTGTCCATCGGCTAGATCTGTGTAGGGGTTCAAAATTTACTGCCTATATTGTCCTTGGCTGGTGCCATAGTTTGAGGAGGACCCCAGGACCCAGATCTGCCCATCATAATGTTCTTCTTGTAGGTTTCCAGGACCCTCTGGATCCTTCTATTTCCCCATTCTCCCACGCTTCTCTCACCTAAAGTCCCAATAGGATGTCCTCTCTTGTGACCCACTTTCCTGGTAAGTAAAGCCTTTCATGGGACATACCTCTTGGTCTAGTGTCTCAATATAAGTGAGTGTATACCATTTGTCTCTTTTTGCTTCTGGGTGAACTCACTCATTATGATAATTTCTAGTTCAATCCATTTGTCCACAAATTTTGGGAATTCCTTGTTTTTAATAGCTGAATAGTATTCCATAGTGTAAATGTACCACAGTTTCTTTATCCATTCTTCTACTGAGGGGCACTTAAGACTGTTTTCATGTTCTGGCTATTATGAATAAGGCAGCTATGAACATGGTTGAGCATATGTCCCTATTGTGTGGTAGAGCATTTTCTGGGTATATTCCAAGGGCTAAGACATGTTTCCTGTTGACAATAGGATGGATGTTGTCTTTAATTTAGCCACGTCTGACTGAAGAGTTGGGACTGACTAAGGAGTTGAAGAGTTGGGACTGTTATTTTTAAGAGCTGAACGTTGAATGCAGTCATACCTGCATTTTTATTGTTGTCATGTGATTTAAAAAAATTCCAGTATCTATTGCCTTATTTTTGTGAGTGGGATTATATTTCAGTATATTCAGATTATGTTCCCTGAAAAAAATGACCACCAGGAAATACACTCTCGCGCTGGAGAGATGCCTCAATGGTTAAGAGCTCCGCCTGCTCTTCCAAAGGTCCTGAGTTCAATTCCCAGCAACCACATGGTGGCTCACAACCATCTGTAATATGATCTGATTCCCTCTTCTGGCCTGCAGGTATACACGCAGGCAGAACAATGTAAACATAATAAAAATAAATAAAGCTTTAACAACAACAACAAAAAAGAAATATACTCTCACTGTAGATTTATTTTCCCGTCCCTTGAATCGAGGGCTGTCCTGTGATATGCTTTGGCATAAGAAGGTGCTAGAAGAGGCTTGGAAACTTCTCCTTCTCTTAGAGTCCCCCAAACCCACGGAAAGATGGCATCTCTAGGTAGACAGAACTGTTGGTGTACTTTTAAAAACTTTTTTATTTTGGGTTCCTTATATCTCTTTCCCTCCTTTTCACCCCAATCCCTTCTGAAACCTCAACACCAGATAGGGCAGGAAGGAGGTTAGCGGGGAGACGGGGCGTAGTTTTCCTTAGCTACTTCCTGCTGGTTAGAGGACCATTGGGTTCCTTGGGACAAGTCCGATCCTTGTTTCAGATATCTCTGGCTTCTTGTCACACTGCATCGGCAGCAACCAGAAGCAGTGGGGGGTGGGGTGGGTGCGGGGGGGGGAGGTGTGGGTGCGGGGGAGGTGTGGGTGCGGGGGAGGTGTGGGTGCGGGGGAGGTGTGGGTGCGGGGGAGGTGTGGGTGCGGGGGGGGGGGGGAGAATGGGACACACACCAGCAGCCCGGCCTCCCCCCCACTCCCCGGCTTTTATCCCCACAGACAAAAGACCATATCCCCGCATGAGGCAGTCCACAGTGGACAAAGATCACATACCCTCCCAGGAGGCACTTATCAGCTGTGGGCAAACTGGAGCAGCCCCCACATCCCACACCTGGGATTAAAACAAAAGCAAAGAGTTCTCAAATGGAGGAATAAAATGGCTAAGAAATCTCTCTCTTAGCAATTAGGGGGAATGCATCTCATCTCATCCCTGCTAGAGTGGCTAATATCAAAATAACATAAGTGCTGGTGAGGATGCAGGAAAGGAAAATCCTTGCTCACTGTTGGTTGGATTGCAAATCGGTACAGCCACTCTTGAACTCCGTGTGGCGCTTCTCAAAAAGCTAACAATATATCTAGCATGCGACACAGTTATAGCACCGCTGGGCATCTTCCCAGAGGACTTGACATTCTACCCCACAGGTGCTCCCTTAACCATGTTCATTCTTCTTATTCACAGTAGCTAAGCAATGGAAACAGCCTAAAGGTGCTTTAGCTGATGACTGGGAAATCGTACTCAATTGTAAAGAGAAATAAAATTATGAAACGTGCAGGTCAATCTGAGGAGATCAGGACCAAGTTCTCAGCACAAGGGAGAGACAAAGAACTGGGAATAAGAGATAAAGACAGGAGAGAGATGATGAGGAGAAGGCCACGAGACCAAGGGAGAGGGAGTGGATGTTTCTCCTGAAGTACGACAAAGGACGGCCCCTGCATAGAGCGGAGACAGACGTGGCCCACAGGCGAATGGCAGTTTATAAAAGTAAAAGAGGAAATCCCATGTTAGGATGAGGTGTTTCATTTTAATTGGGCATGTTAATTAGGTGAGTCAGAGGGGGCTTTTGATTGCTGGGCTTTGATACTTTGATAGCTGGACCTTGGTAGTCAGCCTTAGCAAGAGGAAGTGGTCAAATAAGGGAACAGACCTTGGTAGCTATAGCTTTAGGGATGTGATCCGAGTGTTTTTAGCAAAGCAGAGCAATGGGGAGAAGGCCAAGACCTGCCAGAGCCGTGCTGCCACACTTCAGCTGGCCGCGTCCCTTCAAAACCAGCGAAACTGCAACATATTATATTGGCTTAGGTAACCCAGACCCAGGAAAACAACTGTTGCATGTTCTCTATCAATTATGGTTCTTATTTCCAAAGCTAGAGATGTGTAAAACCATACTAACCACAGGAACAAGGAAATAAAAAGGGGCTGGGAGTGTGAAGGAGTTCTAGAGTGAGGAATGGAAAGAAAGGGTGCTATGAAGGGAAAAATGGAAAAAAAAATGGGCAGTTAATTGGGAAGGGAGCATGGAGAAATATACAAAATAAGAGGGTGGAAGGAGGGATAAATAACACCGAGTGAAAACTAAGTAGGGAATTATTTTACATATAATATTCATATACATACAATTTAAAGAAATCATACCATTTGGGTCAATAATCAAGAGCCATAGACCAAAACCAAAACCAAAACCAAAACAACAACAACAAAAAGCCAAAAACCCCAACCCCCCCCAAAAAAAAACAAAAAACAAAAAACAAAAAAACCCAACCCAACCAAACCAAACCAAACCAAATACAAAGACAAACAAAACAAACTCAGAGCCAGGTATGAGAAGCCTTATCTCAAATTGTCAGGGGAGTCTAAGGGATCCCCTGTCCTAGTTGATGGTTTCCTGCTGTAATAAAGACCACAACCATAAGCAGCATGGGAGGACGGAGCTTACTTGGCTTACAGTTTTTAAGTAATTTATTAATTTATTTAAACATATTCACTTTGCATCCCAATTGTAGCGCCCTCCTTCATCTCCTCCTGGTCCCATTGTTGACCCCCAACTTCCCCCTATTCACCTCCCTTAGTCCTCAGAAAGGGAGATTCCCTCCTCCCCTACCATTTGACCCCAGCCTATCAAGTCTCATCAGGACTGTCTGCCTCCTCTTCCTCTGTGGCCTGGGAAGGCGCCCTACCAGCGGGAAGTGTATGTGAAAGGCAGCTCCTGCTCCCCACATTAGAGGACCCACATGGAGAATGAGCTGCCTATCAGCTACATCTGAGCAGTGCACTCAGGTCCTCTCCATGCATGGTCCTTGGTTGATGCATTAGTCTCTGAGGGCCCTCTGAGTACAGATTTGCTGGCTCTGTCGGTCTCCATGTGGAGCTCCTGTATGCTCCAAGTCCTTCTATCCCCCAAGTCTTCCATATGACTCCCTGCACTCTGCCCAGAGTTTGGCTGTGAGTCTCAGCGTCTTTCAGAGGGCCTCTACAGTAGGCTCCCATCCCATTCCCTCTCTTAAACTACTTCTATCCTATTTGCCCTTCTGAATGAAAATTAAGCATCCTCCCAAGGGTCCTCCTTGTTACTTAGCTTCTTTAGGTCTGTGGATTGTAGTATGCCTATACTGTATTATGTGGCTAATATTTGCTTATAAGTGAGTATATACCATGCACGTCTTTCAGGGTCTGGGTTACCTCACTCAGGATATTTTCTAGTTCTAATAATTTGTCTGCAACTTTCATGATTTTCTTGTTTTTAATAGCAGAGTAGTATTCTGTTGTGTAAGTATATCACAATTTCTTTATCCATTCTTTGGTTGAGGGACAGCTAGGTTGTTTCCAGATTCTGGCTATTATGAATAGAGCATCTATGAACATAGTTGATCAACTGTCCTTGTTGTATGGTGGAACATCTTTTGGGTATATGCTCAGGAGTGATATAGCTGGGTTTTGAGGCAGAGCTATTCCCAGTTTTCTGAAAAAGTGCCAGATTGCTTTCCAAAGTGGTTGTACGAGTTTGCACTCCCACCAGCAATGGAAGAGTGTTCCTCTTTCTCCATATCCTCACCAGCATGTGCCGTCACTTGAGTTTTTGATTTTAGCTAGTCTGATGGGTGTAAGATGGAATCTTAGAGTTGTTTTGATTTGCATTTCCCTGATAACTAAGGACACTGAGCAATTTTAAAAGTATTTCTTGGCCATTTGATATACCTTTGTTGAGAATTCTTTTAGTTCTGTACTCCATTTTTAAACTGGATTATTTGGTTCGTTGGTGTTTAATTTCTTGTGTTAGTTTTATAATTTAGATATTAGCCCTCTGTCGGATGTAGGATTAATGAAGACCTTTTCCCAGTCTGTAGGTTGTCATTTTGTTCTGATGATGATGTCCTTTTCTTTACAGAGCTTTTCAGTTTCATGTGGTCTCATTTATTAACTGTTGATGTTAGAGCGTGAGCTGTTGGTGTTCTGTTCAGGAAGTTGTCTCCTGTGCCAATGAGTTCAAAGTTCTTTTTTTTAAAAAAAAAGATTTATTTATTTTATTTATTGCATATGAGTGCTTTATCTGCAGAAGAGGGTATCAGATTACATTATAGATGGTTGTGAGCCACCATGTGGTTGCTGGGAATTGAATTCAGGACCTTTGGAAGAGCAGGCGGTGCTCTTAACCACTGAGCCATCTCTCCAGCCCCAGAGTTCAAAGTTCTTCTCCATTTTTTCTTCTAACAGATTTAGTGTGTCTGGTTTTATGTTGAGGTATTTAATCTACTTGGACTTGGTTTTATGCAAGGTGATCAATAGATGTATTTGCATTTTTTCCTAACTGTTGACATCCAGTTAGGCCAGCACCATTGGTTGAAAATGCTATCTTTTTTTCCATTGTATGGTTTTGGCTCCTTTGTCAAAAATCAAGTGTCCATAGGTGTGTAGGTTTAATTCTGGGTCTTTGATTGGATTCCATTGATCTACCAGTCTGTTTCTATGCCAGTGCCATGCAGTTGTTATTACTGTTGCTCTACAGTACAGCTTGAGATCAGGGACTGAGATACCTCCAGAAGACCTTTCATTGTACAGGATTGTTTTAATTATTCTGGGTTTTTTGTTTTTCCATATGAAGTTGAGAAAAGATCTTTTAAGGATTTTAAAAATTGTGTAGGTATTTTGATAGGGATTATATTGAATCTGTAAATTGCTTTTGGTAAGATGGTCATTTTTACTATGTTGATTCTCCCGATCCATGAGCATGGGACATCTTTCCATCTTCTGATATTTTCTTCAGTCTCTTTCTTCAGAGACTTGAAGTTTTTTTCATACAAGTCTTTCACTTGCTTGGTTAGAGTTACACCAAGCTATTTATATTATTTGTGGCTATTGTGAAGGGTGTTGTTTCCCTAATTTCTTTCTCAGCTCATTTGCTATTTGTATAACAGGAGGACTACTGAGGTTTTTTGTTTGTTTGTTTTTGTTTTCTTTTTAGTTAATTTTGTATCCAGCCACTTTGCTAAAGGTGTTTATCAGCTGTAGGAGTGCCTTGGTAGAATTTTTTAGGGTACTTATGTATACTATCATATCATCCACGAAGTGTTACTTTGACTTCTTCCTTCCAATTTTTTATCCCCTTCATCTCCTTTAGTTCTCTGATTGCTGTAGCTCAGACTTCAGGGACTATATTGAAGAGATGTGGATAGAGTGGGCAGCCTTGTCTTGTTCTGATTTCAGTGGAATTGATTTACATTTCTCTCCCTTTAGTTTGATGCTGGCTATAGGCTTGGTATACATTGCGTTTACTAGCTTTAGGTATGTGTCTTGCATGCCTGATTTCTTCAAGACTTTTTAACATGAATAGGTGTTGGGTTTTGTCAAATGACTTTTTGGCATCTATGGAGATGATCATGTGTTTTTTCTTTCAGTTTGTTTATATGGTGGATTACATTGATAGATTTCCATATACTGAACCATCCCTGCATGCCTGGGATGAAACCCACTTGGTTATGGTGGATGATAGTTTTAATGTATTCTTTGATTTGGTATGTGAGTATTTTATTGAGCACTTTTGCATCAATGTTCATAAAGGAAAGTAGTCTGAAATTCTCTTTCTTTGTTGGGCCTTTGCATGGTTTAAGTATCAAGGTGACCATAGCCTCATAGAATGACTTTGGCAATGTTTCTTCTGTTTCTATTTTGTGGAACAGTTTGAAGAATATTAATATTAGCTCTTCTTTGAAAATCTGGCAGAATTCTGTGCTGAAATCATCTAGCCCTGGATTTTTTGTTTTTGTTTTGGACAGGAGACTTTTAATGACTGCTTTTTATTTCCGTAGGGGTTATATGACTATTTGGCTTGTTTACCTGATCTTTATTTAACTTTGGTAAGTGGAATCTATGGAGAAAATCGTCCATTTCATTTAGGTTTTCAATTTTTTTAGTATATAGATTTTAAAAATAAGACCTAATGATTCTTTGGATCTCCTCTGTGTCTGTTGTTATGTCCCCCTTTTCATTTCTGATTTTGTTAGTGTCTTTCTACCATTTAGTTAAGTGTGGCTAATGGTTTGTCTATCTTAATGATTTTATCAAAGAACCAGCTCTTGGTTTCATTGATTCTTTGAATTGTTCTCTTTGTTTCTAATCTAATGATTTCAGTCCTGAGTTTGATTTTTTTCCAGCCTTCTGCTCCTCTTGGGTATGACTACTTTTTTCCCTAGGGCTTTCAGGTGTGCCATTAAGTTGCTTGTATCTGATGTCTCCAATTTCTTTATGATGGTCCTTAGTGCTATGAACTTTCCTCTTAGCATTGCTTTCATTGTGTCCCATAGGTTTTGGTATGTTTGCCTTCATTTTTATTGAATTCTAAGAATTATTTTATTTCTTTATTTCTTCCCTGACCCAGTTGTCCTTGAGTAGAGAGCTGTTTAGTTTCCATTAATGTGTAGAATTTTTCTTATTTCTCTTGTTGTTGAGGTCCAGTTTTATTCCATTGTGGTCTGATAAGATACAAGGGATTATTTCAATTTTCTTATATCTTTTGAGGCTTGCTTTGTGACTGAGTATATAGTCAATTTTGGAGAAGGTTCTGTGAGGGGCTGAGAAGAAGGTATAATGTTTTGTGTTTGGGCGAAAAGTTCTGTAGATGTCAGTTAGGTCCATTTGATTCATAACATCTGTTAGTGTCATTATTTCTCTGTTTAGTTTCTGTTTTGTTGATCTGTTTTTTGGTGAAAGTGGGGTGTTGAAATCAACCACTATTAATGTGTGGGAATCAATTTGTGGTCTAAGCTTTATTAATATCTCTTTTTCAAATATGAGTGCCCTTGTATTTGGGGTATAGATATTCAGAATTTAGATGTTCTTTTAGTGGAGTTTTCCTTTGATGCATATGAAGTGTCCTCATCTCTTTTGATTTTTGTTGAAAGTCTATTTTATTAGATATTAGGATGGCTATTCCAGTTTGCATCTTAGGTCTGGGAAAAATCCCTTTCCATCCTTTACTCTCAGGTAATATATATCTTTGTGGCTAAGGTGTGTTTCTTGTATGCAGCAGAATGATGGGTCCTGTTTATGAATCCATTGTGTTAGTCTGTGTCTTTTTATTGGAGAGTTGAGTCCATTGATATTGATATGTATTTTTTTTTCTTTTTTTTTGATATTGATATGTATTAATGACCAGAGACTGTTAGAAACTTCTATTTTGATGTTGGTTGTGGAAGTATATTGGTGTGCTTGTTTACTTTTGGGTTTGCTATAGTGAAGTTATTTATATCCTGTGTTTTTTGGGGGGTATAGTTAACCTCCTTGGGTAGGAGTTTTCTTTCTAGTATCTTCTGTAGTGCTGGGTTTGTCCATATATATTGTTTAAATTTGGTTTTGTCATGGAATATCTTGTTTTCTCCATCAATGGTAATCAAAAGTTTTTCTGGATATAGTAGTCTGGACTAGCATTTGTGGCCTCTTTGGGTCTGCATGACATCTGCCCAGGCCCTACTGGCATTTATGGTCTCTCATGAGAAGGTAGGTATGATTCTGATAGGTTTGCCCTTATATGTTACTTGGCCTTTTTCCTTTGTAACTTTTAATATTTTTCCTTTGTTTTGTACATTTAGTATATTGTTACTATGTGGTGGGAGGATTTTCTTTTTTGGTTTAATTTATTTGGTGTTATGTAGGCCTCTGGTATGCGTATAAGCATCTTTTTCTTAAGACTGGGGGGATTTTTCTTCAGTGATTTTGTTCAAAATATCTTCTGTGCCTTGGAAGAGGGAATCATCTTTTCTTGTATTCCTATTATTCTTAGGTGTCATCTGTTCCTGGTGTTCTTAATTTCTTAAATGTTTTGTGTCAGGAATTTTTCAGATCTATCATTTTCTTTGATGAATGCATTGGTTTATTCTATTGTGTCTTCTACACCTGAGATTCTTTCCTCCATCTCTTATATTCTGTTCATGATGCCTACTTCTACAGTTCCAGTTTTTGTTCCTAAATTCTCCCTCTTCAAGATTTCCTCAGTTTGTGCTTCCTTTATTGTTTCTATTTCCACATTTATATATTTATCAGTTTTGTTTATTTATTTCACCTGTTTAATTGCATTTTCCTGCATTTCCTTAAATGGTTTGCTCACTTCCTTCACCAGTTTGTATTTTCCTGTAATTCTTTGGGTGATTTATTCATTTCCTCTCTAATGGCCTCAAACTGTTTGCTTGTACCTTCTTGTATTTCTTTAAGGGTTTTATTTATTTCCTCCATTGTCATTTTCATAAGCATAGATTTAATATCATTTTCTTGAGTTTCAGTTGTGTCAAGGGATCCAGGCCTGCTTGCCGTAGGATAACATGGTTCCCAAGATGCCATATTGCCCTGGCTTTTTAAAATTGTGTTTTTACACTGGCCTTTAGCTATCTTGTTGCCTATGGCTTGGCTGGTATGTCCTGTTGTGTGCTGCAGTTCTTGGGGGTACAGGGAGAGTCCTGGGCAGGAAGATGGATGTTTCTGCAGGTGCCCTCCTCAGATTGGTAGCAATTGTCTTGGACTGGTGGGTAATTCTCAGGGACTTGTTCACAGGTCTCCTCAGATGTATTATCCTGGGAACCAGATAGACTCCTGAGGAGCCCAGGGACCCTCCTCTGCCTAAAGGAAGTCCCAGAGTCCGTTGTCCCACTATTACTGGCTTTCTTGCTCCATGGTTAATGAGATCCCACTACCCAGACCATGTGCTCAGATACTGTGCTCACTGGATGCAGGCATTTTGAAGTATCTGTGAGCTCAGAGGATGAGTTGAGCTTTGGAGTGGTGGCTGGGGTTGTTTCTGTGGGTCCCCAGGGTCAGGAGACCTGAGGTTGAAGCTGCTCACCCTGGGTGATGGGAGTGGGTCCCTGGCGAGCTACTTGCCCCCAGTGCCAGAAGGTATTGACTCCATGGGTTGGTTAGAGGTTAGAACCACATGCTGCTGGTATCTGCGAGGTTATCCTCTTGATGGTGAGAGTGGAAACCTGAGTTTGGAGCCATGCGTCCCTATTGCACCAGAAGGTATCCACTCTACAGGACAATTTTGAGGTTACTACAGGCTGCTCATATGCAGAAGGCATCCATGTGTTCATGAGAGTAGGCACCCAAGGTTGGAGCCATGCACCGCTGGTACCTGGAAGTTATCTAGAGAAGGTGGGAGCAGGTGTGTGGCCTGAGGTTGAGGCCATGCCAGTGGGAGCCCAGGATAAATTCCCAGGTTTAGCCAGGCGACCTAAAGTTAGAACAGAGTGTTTCTCTCACCATGGATCTGATCTCACCTGGGAAACACATTGGGGTTCTGGGGTCCAAAGCATGACCTGTCTGTCGCTCTTCTCTCACTGCTGTCCTGCTGTTCAGATACCTTGTGCACTTGGTGCTGCCCTCTTCAGAATCTTGGCTTACACTTTCATGTAAAGGGAAGTCAGGGAAAGAATTCGAGGCAGGAACCTGGAGGCAGGAACTGATACAGAAGCCACTGGGGGAGTGCTGCTTATCTGATTGCTACATATGGTTTGTTTAACCTGTTTATAGTACCTAGGAGCTACAGACCAGAGTGGCATCAGCTAAGTGTGTGGGAGCTTCTTGATCTGGATCAGCAAGTTCTTCAGTGACATCATCCTGAGGGTGTGTGTGTGTGTGTGTGTGTGTGTGTGTGTGTGTGTGTGTGTAGGATATCAGAAGATAAAAAAGGATAGAAGATAGAGAAGATAAGAAAGTTTCGGATTAAGATGTGCACAAACTGCCTTATGCCAAGCAAAGTTACTAAGAAGTATGGCATTTTATATTCTATTTCCAGGGGAGGAATGTGTCAAAATCAGCAGAAGCTATACAGTTCCCTTGGGACTGATAACCATAGTGGAAAGAGTTGTGTTCTAAGGGTTGGAAGCAGATGTTCCCCAAGGCGTTGGCCTCTGGCCACTACTGGCTCTTCCAAACATGTTCTTAATTTTGAGAAGGAGCGATGTTCCTTCTCTATACACCAGGGCCTCAGAGAAACTCTCGGTCAATCAGTCCACCTCTCAATACCCTTCCACATTAATCATCAGTCAAGAAAATGTACCACAAGTTTCCCACTGGCCAATCTGGTGGGGGCATTTTTCTCAGTGTGTTTCCCTTTTGTCAAATGATTCTAGATTATGTCATGTTGACACAAAACTAGCCATCGCAATTGGTCACTTGTCAACTTGACACAAAAATACATCATTGTTAAAGTACAACCTTTCCTTCTTCATCCCCAAGATCTCATATTACCATTACTGTCACAATGTAAAACACTTTACATTTCCCATAGTCTTTAAAAATCAAGTACTTCATTTTTATTTTAGTTTTTTTTGGTTTTTCAAGACAGGGTTTCTCTGTTTAGGCTTGACTGTCCTGGACTCGTTTTGTAGACCAGGCTGGCCTCGAACTCACAGCGATCCACCTGCCTCTGCCTCCTGAGTGCTGGGATTCAAGGCGTGCGCCACGACGCCCGGCAAAAATCAAGTACTTTAAAAATTCAGTCTCTTTAAATATTCAATGTCTCTCTAAAACACCCCAAAATTTCTATAACATTCTAAAGTCTGTTAGTTGTAGGCTTTTGTAAATTAAAAACTAAGTTAAATACCTTCTGACTCCAAGAAGGGAGAACCAGGACACAGTCACAATTTGAACAAACCAAAACAAACTACAACTGAGAATAATTAACTCAGGGTCTAATGGCTGGGGCATTCTCTAGCACACACAGATAGTCTCATAGGATCAGGACAGGTCTACCACAGCTGCTGTTGTCCTTAGTGGTTAACCCACGATACTGGCATCTCCAAAACGCAAGGGTAGGCACCGCAACTGGACCATACCTTTTCCAATCTCTCATGGGGCTGTCTCCAGGAACTGCCACATGGTTCCAAATGTAAATTTACTCAATGGCTTAAATCCTGGGGCTTCTACTGTAACTGAGGCTGCAACTTTACCAACGGCCTCTCCAAGTGTCTCTTCAGGGACTTGAGCCCTGCCACACAGTGCCAAACCTCAGTTGCTCTTTGTGACCCTTTCATGCCTTCAGAACCAAGATCACCCAGGTGACTAAACTAACAAATTCAGCCACCAGCATGAGATGCAGCCTCAGGTTTATCTGGACCACAGTTTCTGTGTGATGACCCTGAGGAAACACATCCTACAAAACTTTGCCTCAACGATACTCTGGTCTCTGCTTAACCACAGTTGACTCTTTTCTTCCTTCCTTCCTTCCTTCCTTCCTTCCTTCCTTCCTTTCTTTCTTTCCTTCCTTCCTTCCTTCCTTCCTTTTATTTATTTATTATTTTTGAGACAGGGTTTCTTTGTGTAGCCTTGGCTATTCTGGAGCTGCTTTGCAGACCAGGCTGGCTTTGAATTCATAGAGATCCACCTGCTTCTGCCTCTCTGAGTGCTGGGATTACAGGCGTGTACCACTGTGCCCAGCTCACAGCTGATTTTTTTTTTCTTTTTAAAGATTTATTTATTTATTTATAAAGCAGTGTTCTGCTTGCATGTACACCTGCATTCCAGAAGAGGGCACCAGATCTCCTTATAGATGATTGTAAGCCACCATGAGGTTGCTGGAAATTGAACTCAGGACCTTTGGAAGAGCTGGTAGTACTCTTAACCTCTGAGCCATCTCTCCAGCCCCCACAGCTGATTTCTTAGCTCCAGCTAACCATCATCAATTGCTAATCACAGTTATCTCACCAGAAACACAGATTCTTCATTTAAAATATCAAATGGTCCTGATACAGTCTTTAATGAACTCTCAACAATTCCTCTGAAACATAAGTCATGTTGCCATCATGACTTCTGCATTTCTCCCAACATTCTTATCGTGTCAGCTTGATAAGCTCTGAACACTCAATGGATTTCCCAGCTCAGAGTCCCAAACTCCGTTCATGATCCTCCTCAAAACATGGCGGATATTTCACAGTACTGTTCCATGAACCTGGTACCAATGTCTGTTTTAGTGTCCCATGGCTATGATGAAGACCACAGCCGTATGCAACGTGGGGAAGGAAGGGTTTAGTTTGTTTATACTCCATTTCAGTCTCTCTTCAAAGGAAGTCAGGGCATAAACTCAAGGCAAGAACCTGAAGGGAGGCAAAGATGCAGAGGCCATGGAGGAGTGCTACTTACCGGCTTGCTTTCCATGGCTTTCTCAGCTTGCTTTCTTATAGGGGCCAGACCTCCAGCTCAGGGATGGCACCAGCTACGGTGTGGTAGGCCTTCCCAGGCAATCATCAATCAATAAAATGCACCACAAGGTTGACCACAAGCCAGTCTGGTAGGTGCATTTTCTCAGTTGAGGTTCTCTCTTCCAAATTGACCCTGGACTGTGTCCAGTTGACAAATATCTAGCAGCACCCTTCTCAAAATAATATAGACCATTACTTACCTTTGGTTGCCTGGCAGAATTTGAAGGTGAGTCTATATTGCTAAAAGTATGATCTACTTTGAACACAGGACTTGAGGTAATTGAGCCAGAACTGTTCCAGAGGCCTCGTCCCTGAGGACTGGTTCTCAGTATCAGAAGTATCCGCTTTGCAAGCTGCCAAAGGAAAGGAGCCTTAAGTCATCCTAGCCAGCTATAAAGGGTCTGGGCTAGTAGCCTTTTCCAAATGTTGAGATAGTGATATTTTTATCTTGGGGGTTACCGTAGGTTTGGAATTATATTTAAGAGCAGCTTTGCAAGAGGGAAGTCATCCTGTAAATCAGGATGGCTACCTGTGGCTGGAGAGGTTGTAAGCCTGAGAAGAATCTACTACTACTACTAGTTTTTAAACTAGTATAATTCCAAACTGCACTCCAGAATCTTATCTTTATACCCATGGATAAATGTAGATCTTACTTTATTATTATTATTATTATTATTATTATTATTATTATTATTATTATTTATTTTTTGGTTTTTCAAGACAGGATTTCTCTGTGTAGCCTTGAATGTCCTGGACTCACTTTGTAGACCAGGCTGGCCTTGAACTCACGTTGATCTGCCTCCCAAGTGCTGGGATTAAAGGTGTGCGCCACCACTGCCCGGCATCTTACTCCTCATTAAAGAGGCTTCTTTTGGGAAAAAAAAGGAAGCTTCTTTTTGCTGCAGAACAAGACCATATGGAAAGCCACAACTAGTTCAAATGCAGAGACTATTTGATATCAAGCCCCAATTGATGCAACATAATTGCTGCATTAAAGGCTCAGGGAACATCACTGAAGAGAGGGCAGACAGATCGTAAGAGCCAGAGGACCAGGAAGTCCGCTGTGAGATTGTGCCTTCTTGTGGGGGAGCCAAGACCATAGCCGGCAAGCATCTCGGACCTTGGCATAATACATTGAGTGGACCTGGGGCAGGCTGCCTTGTGACCTATTTCCCTCCTTGCCTCAGGGTACATTCCAGAAGGCTGCCTTGTGACCTCTTCCCCTCCCTCAAGGTACTCTCCAGCTGTTCTCAGTATTCCCGGAATTACAGAGGCCTTCAGAGGATGAGCGAAACAAAATCTATAGATAACATCTTGTGGTTCCAGATGCCTAACAATTCCACCCAGCCCCAGAACCACAGAGGCCCTTGCCCTACCAAACTTCCTGACTTCCCGATATCTTGCGGAAACCACCCACCCGGATCACCCCACTCAGCCTCCTGCTTCAATGGTTTATAATTGCCTGTGAGAAAATAAAATTTTGTCAGCTTGATCAGATTCCTTGACTTGCTGTCCGTTCCTCGCGTCTCTTGTCCCCCATTCTCTCCCTAGGGGTCCGAGGGTCCCAGTTGATTGTCCGGCGGGTCCGGATACCTTCTTGCTATGACAGGGAAGCTACACCATGAAATCTTGACAACATGGCTGCTTAAAGAGGACTGAAAATCCCGACAACAGCTGATATATCAGTGTAGATGGCGGAAGGGGCTCACCCCTAGATGAAGAGCTACAAGCAGTTATTAATTTCGGGAGTGGTAGAATTAATCTTCCCCAGGAATGAGCTCTCGGCATCAATACCAAGTAGCCAGGCCTAGGGAGATATACATGCAGGCAACACTGAACAGACTCAGCAGCTTGTGTTTATATGTTTACTCATTCATATGTGTATGTAACAACAACGCTTAAAAGTGAATTTTGGAGGGAGTTGGTGTGGGACAGATGGAAGCAGTGAGAGAAAGTAGAGGAAAGTGGAAATATTTGTTTTGTTTTGTTTGAGACAAGCTTTCTCTGTGCAGCAGCCCTGACTGTCTTGGAACTCTCTTTGTAGGCCAGGCTGGAACTCACAGAGATCCTCCTGTCTCTGCCTCTCAAGTGTTGGGATCAAAGGTATGCCCCAACATGCCTGGCAGAAAGTCGAACTCTTAAAAATTCGAGAGATTGAAGAGATGGCTCAGTGGTTAAGAGCACTGCCTGCTCTTCCAAAGGTCCTGAGTTCAATTCTTAACAACCACATGGTGGCTCACAACCATCTATAATGAGATTGGGTGCCCTCTTCTGGTGTGCAGGTGCACATGCAGGCAGAGCACTGTATACTTAAATAAATAAATCTTTAAACAATTACATTTTAATTAAGTTTTGAAAAAAAAAGACTTTCTAAAGGTAAAATTTTATTATAAAAATATGAAGTATTTTTCTATCAAAGGGTTGAATAAGACTAAACCTCTTATATTCTTTTTTTTCCTTTGTGTATAATGAAATTGCTTGGCAGAAAGTCAAGTTCCCGCAGGGCCAGCGTTTCTTGTAATCCAAATATGTGCTCGAGGTTGTTACTCTGTTCTAAGAAGTTCGTGCTCAGCTTTTCAGCAATACCGTTTCACATTGGCCAGCTGTGTAAGAGTGTGAGCCGGAGCTCTGACACTGCGAATGAAGCACAGGACCCCTTTATAAGGAAAACCCCAGGGGACTCCTGCTGGATGTGCATGCTTGCTGGCTGTGTTTTCACTCCCATCACAGCAAAGGTGGCCAAGGCGATCCCCTGGAGAGTGAGTTCCTGACCCAGCCACGCCATAAAATGACCATCTCGAGAGGCTGAACTGTGACTCCAGACTTGCCCCAGCTACTGCAGAGGCTGTCCAGATTACAGCCAGTATTTTCTTGAGATTCAACCACCAAAAAACCCCAAATAAACTGTCCTTGATTCTTTTCCTTATGAACTACCACCCCTGAACTTCAGATGTTATAATTGCCACTGCCTTTGCCATAGGTCTGATTGCCATGTCCTCGTTGAATAAAAACATGGTAAAAACCTTCTTTTAGCACTTTGAAAATCTTTGGGGGCGGGGAGTGTGTGTTATGTTAGTGCTATTTATTGTTACTAATCTGTCTCCCCATTTGTCAAGCACTGTAGTCTCAGACCTTCCCTTTTGTGGCCACAGGACCACATGACAAGCCACGGAACCACATGGACCTGACTTTACCATATCCACTTTGAGTGCTACGGGCGTTTCAAGGGGCCATGTATGCACAATGGAACTATTCTATTTGTAAAACAGAAGGTTCATTATGCATGATTCAGTCCCAAATATCCATACTGGTGAATGGATAGAGGGACACACCACACCCACACACCCACACACCCACACACACACACACACACACACACACACATACACACACATGAGACACTGCCTTCCAAGGGATCCAGCCCTTTAACACTTCGAGACTCTTCCAAGAATGTTATAGCTCTTGTATTGGAGGCTCTGGACACGTATGTCTAAGGAGTTTTATCTCTCAAGGCACTTGGATACCACTTAAGACATTAACATAGCCAGGCGGTGGTGGCGCATGCCTTTAATCCCAGCGCTTGGGAGGCAGAGGCAGGCAGATCACTGTGTGTTTGAGGCCAGCTTGGTCTACAAAGCAAGTCCAGGACAGCCAAGGCTACACAGGGAAACCCTGTCTCAAAAAACAAAAACAAACAAACAAAAAGGAAAGAAACAAACAAATCCTAAAAAGACATTAACATATTAAAAGTATGTTCAACCATATTAGATTGAGTCCCCAAAGTGGGACATCAACAGATTGTATATTGAAAACCTGCTCTCTTGCTCATGTCCCCATACAGACTTGGTTAGAACCCAGATAGCTGATTTGGAGAACAGTTTTTAACTTTTGGTGTCTTAAAAGCCTCCATAAATATCCTAGTGTTAGCACTGGGGGCCCATTTGATCCCCTCCTACATAGTCTCATTGGTTATTGAGGCCCTGATTGAAAAAAAAAAACCCAGCCACCCATTAGATGATGCTCTAGAAATATAAGCCAGGATGATGCTCTTTGGCCCTGAAGGGATTCAAGCATCAAAGAGGTGTAAGGAGCCCTAAGATCCAGGGAGAAGAAAAACAGCCAAGCAGCAGTCTTGAATATACACTAAACTGGATCACACATCTGCAACTCTGCTGTACTTAGTAAGCCTTTCCAAAGACCTTTAAGAAAGGACAGAGAGCCTGCCATGTGGTTTGCTCTCTGCCAAACTGCTTACATGAGCCCTTGCTACATGCCCCAAGTGGTCCTTCCTTCCTCTATATTCAGGACATCTTGAGAACCTCACCTTACGGTTTTAAACTAACCAATGAATCACCATATAGAGAGACAAAGGAGCAAACAAATTGTATAAAAAGTGCCCCTCTCTGTTTGTTCTTTTTTTTTTTTTGTATTTGTCATTTGGGCTCTTTATGAACAAGAAGTAGTCTGAGTATTCATGTCAAAACCTTTTCCCTGAAGAAACCTTGGGGTCCTGACTGATCAGAATCCCACAACACAACAAAGCCACAGTTGATAAATGTTTACACCATTTCAACTGGCAATCGTGCCAACCTCTATAATTCCATGTGCTTCAGAATATACAGATCTATAGAATAATCTAATATAATAAGTGTAGAACAAACTGATAAAATTCATTTGCAAGTGATGAATTGTAAAGTTTACTCCTGATGTATTAGACAAACCAGTGATTCCTATACTAGGCACACACACCCAGGCTTTCTTGGCTGTATGCTTAGTGAGACCTATATAAGATCATTCACCACGGAACCACTCACATAAGCTGGGAACTAATCTGTGTGGATATCTATCAACAAGGGAATCTTTAGTAACACATGCTCATAATGGACAGTAAGTCATGGCTGGGCACAATGTATTGAATAAAGCATACAAAAATATTAAGTGAAAAAGAAAACCCTTCACAGGCATAAACTATGCTTTGAGTTTTGTTTTTGTTTTTTTTTTTGTTTGTTTGTTTTTGCTTAAATTCAAAGCAAGTAAGCGTAAGAAATATATTTAAGCACTCGCATATGAATGTGGGGTAAGATATATCTTATTTTTTAAGTGAGTATGTAAGGAACATGATTCATCACTATGAGTCCCTGTGATTCCCCCACGAGGGAAGGATGACAGGGCAGGAGGCCTTCAGCTATTGTCAAACTTCCAGTCCTAGAATTGTCTCAAGAATTTCCATCTGTTATTTTAACGTAATTGACAATGGAGCAAGAGTGACGTAATCCATGTACTGACAATTATGGTTACTTCATGAATGTGTTTAGAGATCAGCTTTTCTCTGTCCTGTAGCTGTGACACTTAGGTATCAAGCTCTTCAATTTGCTACCCATTGGCGAAGCCATTTCAAATTATTTGTTAACTTTTATAGATAGACTTATGTCACACTTCTACTTTTCAATGTAAGCTTAACATAATACTAAGTATTTAAGTCTATCCATGAAATTAGCTTCTTTTGAAATCTAAAACAAAAGGAAGAGGTGATGCCATCGTCTTAAGGGAACCCATCATAAAATTGCTATTTGGATAGGATTCTGACTACAGTCACATATTTCCTTAATCACCTCTGTGGACACCAATCCCCTTGGGCTTAAACCATGCCAAAAAAGTAGCCCTTAAAGTTGAGCACAAGTACTTTTTCACTACAGTTAAGTAGCCTTGGAATACAAAGCAAGCAGCACAGTTCCCTCATGCAAAACAGTAGGTGTAATTATGAATAAGAGTATGCCATAAACAATTTCAAATACTGAACCAAAATATAGTTAGTGTTCACTGATTTTTTTCCATTGTTTTCAGATCTAATTCTAATCCAACATTTAAATTAAATAGACACTATTGCTATGGAATCTTTGTTCAACTGTTGCTTTTATGTATGAATGGGTTTGTGGGATTGTTATAAAAAGGGTGGTAGTTAATTTAACTTTATTTCCAGCACTTTCACACCCTTCTGCACAAGAACTTTCTCTGCATTATCAATGAAAGGCGAGATCATCCTCGTGGGAACACAGGCACATTTGGACTAGAGAAAAGCATGGCACCTTCCAACTCTCCCAACCTGGAAACATATTCTAATCATCGTGTCTTGTGGTGAGTCTTGTCTGCTGCGTCCAACAGAAAAGGACACGATTTAGAACCAGATCATAGACAGCATAGGCCTCCATGGAACAGAAAGGCAAAGTTCTGAAAGGTGTAAAATGATTATTGTAATATGGTTACATCATAGACCTCTTAGGAAAGAGGACTAAATTCAAAATTGCTAGCTGGTGTATTTTGAAGTTTCCGAGTGGTCCTCGGGCATCAAGCACTGTGCTAAGTATTCCAGGTTTACTCATCTTTAAGCTCTTTCAAACATTGAACAAAGCAGGCTCTGTTCGAATAACCACAAGTGAAGAAACCAATACATATAAAAGCCGATTACCCTGGTAAAGTCCATACAGTAAAGAGGAGTCAGAGACTGGCGGCAGGAGACATCCAGGTGATCTGAACCCAGGATTTTAAAGGAACTCTTGTGACCTTATTTTTTTCCTGTTTGGACTTCTTCTGATGACAGCAACATACCTCTTGGCTTATCACTAATACATGATTCCCTTAACTTGTTTTTAAATATTAAGAGTTTCAAAATTTTGTTTCTATTTTCTCATCCGATCATTATACATATCAAACTGTGCCCAGATATCCTTAGTTCATTTATCTTAAAAATTATTGAACTTAGTAAGTGAAACAATGTATTATATTATTGGAAACTGAAATATACTATTGACGAAACAGTTTTGTTTTAAATGTAGCACATTACTTTTAACCACAAATACCTTGAGGCACAGTGTTCTAAGCCTCATTTATAATATGATACATCCATATTAAAGTTAAACAACACTCAAAATTTGAGGACAAAGGCTTACATTGATAAATAGAGTAGTTAAAACACAAACAAAGCTTTATTAAGTCACAATATGAAATTACAAAGAGCATTTCTGCTGTGGCATTTCTAAAAAGAATGCCCCGGGTCTAAAATGATTCAGAATTTATGAAGAGCCAGTGAACATTTCATCTAAAAATACTGATGTATGTTTTGGCAAGGTGTTGGCAGCATAGATGTTCCCAGTTCTCTTCCACAGTGTTGCTATTTTATGGTATTGCTCTCACCTTTGACTTCATGAATTTGAGGGGTGGATGAATTATGATGGCCGCTGGAAAACAATAACAGCAGCAGCAGCAGCAGCAGCAGCAACAACAACAACAACAACAACGACAACACCCCATGAAAATTCAAGGTCACATGGCACAAGAAACATCTGGTAAAGTGCTCTGTCTGTGCAGAGAAATTTAAGATTTTATTTCATAATAGCTTCTAAAGTTAAAAGAAACAAGATACAGTCAATGCTCTTATTTATTGTTATTCGTGTGTGTGTGTTACATGTATGGGTCAAGGAACAACTTACTGGGAGTTACTTCTCTCCTTCCACCATTATGTGGGCTCTGACAACGGAACCCAGGTCTTCAGGCTTGCACCAGAAGGGCCTTTCAACTGCTGAGCAATCTTGCTGGACCTCCAAGTTTTGATAAGACAAATGACCTAATATACACTTAGATTTACATTCTTAACCTAATACAGTGAAAGGGAGGGTTCAGCCAGAGGCATCTTGGTAGTGGCTGGTCCAGGAGGAGTTGTGAAGAGTTGAGGTGCAGAGAGGGCTTCTGGGTGGTTGTCCTACTTTCCTGGCTGGGTCCTAGTTACCCGGCTGTTTTTCTACTCAGCACCTTCCTTATTTCATGATTGCATCTCTTTTACTTTTCAATGAAAACCATTTTAGATGTGAAGTTATGGTGAATAGATTACTATAGTGATAATTTAGGAAGCAAAAGAAAGAGCCAGTGGCTAGATTTCACCAAAAAAAGGAGATTTTTGTGCTTAGTGTAAGAGGCACCACTTAGAAGGAAAGCTGATTTCCCTGTGGAGCTCATCCAGTAGGGGTTGTTGATTGCTCTTTGGAAAGAATGTCTGTGTTGCTGGAGGCTGGAGCCAGAGCTTCTGAGACCTGTTTCCACTTCAGAAATCATGGCTCTTAAATTCTGAACATTCTCCGCTTTAAGAAATCCAACGAACCCTAGGTCATTTGTAACCATAGCATTTTGTATGCTGAAGTCATCTCCTACCCTTGCTTTCTTTGTACAGTATAACTGTTGTGCATTTTAGAAGCCAGGTTTAAAAAAATCGAGATATTGGAGTTTAGCTCTAAACCATAATGTAAAATCAGTCTTGCAAAACTGAGGGGGGTCATGGAGAATGGTGCTTGTTAGAAATGTGGGTAGTCTGTCTTTGGGAAATTAAATAGAAACGCAGATTCTAGACCTTCCCGTGAGTGTCAGTGCTCAGAACCTCCCAGTGAAGACGGGCATATAATTATATTCACTTCACATATAGAAACTTAGTATTCCAGTGGGTTAAATTACTGCCCAAGAGTCCAGCTTATGTACAGTGTACACATGGGATTTGATACCATGAACATTGTTTGGAGTTTATCAGGGGTGGTAGCACATGCCTGCAACCCCAGCACTTGTGGCACTTGGAAGTGGCAGAGAGATCATGAATAAATTCAGTGCCATCCCCTGATACACAAGGTTCATGGCCAGCCTGGGTTATAAGAGACTTTGCCTCAAAAGGGGTTGCACCAAGATAAAAAGAACAAGGAAAAGGAAAAGAAGTTCATCTAAGCACTTTGCTTGACTTAGTGGACATCCTACTAATATTAAAAACTTGATACTCAGTTAAACCTACACCTTCATGCTAGAAAAAACTACATTTTCACTCCATATAATTTGTGAATAAATATTCCATTTTATAATGAAAATATCTGCATGCTCTAAGGTTTATACAACAATGATTTATGTGAGATAATTTATCATTACCTTACTTTAATGAAAATGAGGCTTTATTTTCACGCCCCTAAGAACACTATAAATATAAGGAACTCTAGGTCTAAAGTTCATGGTCGGAACGTACTGACAAGCAAGACACTGAATGACTAAACACTGCATGTCTGCAAGGATGTCACATGACTCAGAAAGAGCAAGATTGATGAAAGTTTTCTTCCTTATCTTTTCTCTTTTAAAGGTAACTGGGTGATAATTTTTCCTTAATAGGATGCACAGTAACAAGAAAATCCACTCGTGATTGGCGAATTTGATAAGGACAGCCACCTTACTGCTTATCCTATGAACTGTCTCTTGCTGAGTCATCTGCCCGGCTACTTCTGTGGAGTGGCCAGGGACTAGAAGCTGACAGTGGCTGTTGCTATGTGTATGTGGTGGCCAAAGGATTCTAGAAGTAGTTCAGTGTTCAACCATGAAATAAATCCATGAAGCTAAGCAGAAGGTATAGTATGACACATTAAAGGTAATACAAATGGCATATATAAAAAAGGTTAATAATTAGAAAAGCTATTATTTCTTGGCAAGCAAAGACATATCAACAACACCCACAAGAATATGTAGTTGTGAACACCAGAATGCACACTAGAAAGCACAGTGCGCACTATGCTGAATAGAGAAAAATTCAGAAGAAGAGGAAAAAGAGGTGGTGGTGCAATTATGATTGTTATGGTGATCGGGACTTAGGCGTTTGTAAATGAACACAAGAAAAAGTGATTCTGTTATCAAGTGGTGGAGCATCTGAAAAGGTAAAAGCCTTTTGCTTGAAGCTCAGCTCCTTTGATAAAGGAAAGATTTTTCATAATCAAGTGATAAATACTATAGTCCCATGAGAAAATTTCAAGATCTTTTCCATGCGGTAGGGTGTGGTGGTTCAAGGCCAGCACAGCTAACACACACACACACACACACACACACACACACACACACACGTGCGTGCATACCCCACCCCTCCCCCTACAAATTCATGTACACACACATAGTATATAATCTCACTTTTATAATTATTATGCTTTAACACAAAATCAAAACACACACAGAACCATGGGTGAGCTGGAACTACATATTCATGGTTTTCAATGGTTTCTAATGCACAGAGATAGAGCTCAGCATATTGTAATATCACACAGATACAAGTAAATATGGAGAAGCTCCGGTCATTGACAAATACTTTAACATATTGTCCAATAAGAAGACCCATGCAGATGGATGAATTTTGAACGCTCATGACAGAAGTCAGAGACTTTCCCTTCCACCCAAGACTGAAATTAATTTTGGCTGTTATAATATTGTCCCTTAGCCTTTCCTGAGGAGCAATGGAAACCAACAACAGAAGCTCTGAGGCAGACTTCATCCTTCTGGGATTCTCCAGTCAACCCCAGTTGGAGCACATCATCTCTGCGGTCGTCTTTGTCTTCTATGTTGTGACGTTGGTGGGAAACACAACCATCATTCTAGTGTCCTTTCTGGACCCTCAGCTCCATACGCCGATGTATTTCTTCTTATCTAACTTGTCTTTTGTGGACCTCTGCTATACAACTAGCATCGTCCCACAGATGCTGGTAAACCTCTGGAGCTCAAATAAGTCTATCACATACGGAGGGTGTGTGCTCCAGTTCTTCTTTGCCCTGGACCTGGGAGCCACAGAGTGTCTCCTCTTGGCTGTGATGGCCTATGACCGCTATGCTGCTGTCTGTCAACCTCTTCACTACACAGTAATAATGCACCCTGTTCTTTGCCAGAAGATGGTGCTGTCAGCCTGGTTGGGTGGTCTTGGCAGTGCCTTGATTGTTTGTTCCTTGACTTTGAAGTTGCCAAGGTGTGGGCACCGGGAAGTGGATAATTTTTTCTGTGAGATGCCAGCACTGATAAAGATGGCTTGTGTTTATTCCAGGGTTATTGAGATTGTTGTGTTCACTCTTGGAGTTATATTTCTTCTGGTTCCTCTATCACTAATACTCATCTCGTACGGAGTTATCACTCAAGCTGTGATGAAGATCAAGTCTGCATCAAGGTGGAGGAAGGTTCTTAACACGTGTGGTTCCCACCTCACGGTAGTGACCCTGTTTTATGGAACACTCATTTATATGTACATGAAGCCACAAAATACCATATCCCATGAGGAAGGGCAGTTTTTTACCCTTTTTTACACAATTGTCACTCCCAGCCTTAACCCTTTGATCTACACCTTAAGAAACAAAGATGTAAAGAGTGCAGTGAAGAGAGTTCTAAGAATCAGCAAACATTCTGCCAAAATGTGAGGTCAAGGGAAAAATATTCAATCAGAGTGTGGAGCTAAAGATATAACGGCCCTTGTCATGGGAAATTTAATCAGTCCACTCAAAAATGTTTTTCTGGCATTCATTTCGTGCCTAGAGTTTTCTTAGGCACAATGTTAACTTTCACTATGTTTGACTTCACAAATGTGGATGCAATGTGATCAGCTGCTTCACCACCCCACAGTGATGGAGTGAAGGAGTGTATGTGCTGACACTGGAAGCCAAAATAAACCCTTCCTTCTGTAAGCTGCTTTTGTCAGGTATTGTATCAGATCGACAAGAAAAGCAATTCTGGAGAAGGAGGAGGTGGGAGGAGAGAGGGAGGGAGAGACAGAGACGGAGACAGAGACACAGAGAGAGAGACAGAGACACAGAGAGAGACAGAGACACAGAGAGAAGCAGAGACACAGAGAGAGACAGAGACACACAGAGAGAGACAGAGACACAGAGAGAGGCAGAAACAGAGACAGACAGAGACAGAGACAGAGAGACACACACAGAGGCAGAGAGACAGAGACAGAGAAACAAGGAGTAGCAGGAGTAGGTAGTTAATGAATATTAAAGCTTTTAATCCATTTATCTGAGTTTAAGTGCATACAGTGGCCACACAAGAACGATGAATCATGTTTTATGTTCTTGTGTTAACTGAGCTACCTAAAGATAGCACAAATATGTCCATTTTTATTGTCGTTGCTAATCCATTGCTTGAAGTACCAATAGAACATCTAGGGTCTGTATTTTAGGCCCCTCTTCTTAAAATTTCTCCAAAATTTAAATTCTAAAAGTGTGTTCAGGTTGGTGCGTACATATAAGACACAACCCATTGTTGACACTTGTTCTCACAGGAACATGGTGGCACTAGGGCTACAGCCCAGGGCTTCAGCACCAATAGTGTATTCCATGAGAACCAGTGGCATCAGGTCACTGCTTGGTCCATAGCTGTCCCTGTAAGGAGGCTGTCACCTTTTGTCCCTATTCTTGGCTTTTGAGTCTCCAAGGTGTGGTTGGTCTGAGTGGCTGCTCTTAGGGTTGTTAGGATAAGAACCTGGACGCAGGCAGCCCTAACAGGAAGGCTTGGACTGAGGGCAGGGATAGGTCAATTAAAGAAACAGGAGTGCAAAACCAGGCAAAAGAGATGGATTCAATGTGGCTACGTTAGGAAATGGAACAAAGATCACCAAGTGACAAGCACCCAGAAGGAGACATCTCTACAGGCCATACATATGCAGAGACTGGGAGGAAGCTATGGTGGACATTTTCTGCACATTATCAACATCCATGCATGAGCCCCTGGGGAAATGTTTTCTATCACCTCAGAAGGAAGGCTTTATTATTTTCCTATGGGTATGAAGCTTTGGAGTTCTTTTCTTTCTTTCTTTCTTTCTTTCTTTCTTTCTTCCTTCCTTCCTTCCTTCCTTCCTTCTTTTCTTTTTCTTTTTGAGACAGGTCTTCTCTGTGTAGCTCTGGATGTCCTGCACTCACTTTGTAGACCAGGCTGGCCTCAAACTCACAGAGATCCTCCGTCTGCCTCTGCCTCCTCAAGAGCTGGGATTACAGGCATACTTTCGAGCTCTTGACGCAGTTGAGCTCATGACGACAACACACCTACTCAGCACTACAAACCCTCAGAGCTTTCTTGGCTTACTATGGTATAGTACCAGGACACATGCTGGCATGGAAGGGGGCATTCTCCTGGGGCCCCACCCCTAGACAAAGAACCACACACAGACAAGAATATTGAGAGGAGGTGTGTGTGTGTGTAACAATAACAACCAAAGAAAAAAAGGCCATAGTTTCCAGAAGAATCAAGGGGAAGGGGTTAGAAGAAAGGTAAAAGGGAAAATTATGTAACTATATACTAATTTAAAAAATAAAAGGAGCAGGAGGAGGAAGAAGAGGGAGGAGGAGGAAGAGCACCTAACTCCAGATGGACCAAAGACCTCAATGTGAGACCTGGACATGGAAACTGCTGGGGGAAAGCCCTGCATTCGCACCAGCCTACATGCTACAGGTGTAGGAAGGGTCTTTCTGAATAGGACTACGTTTACCTAAGAATTAAGGATACCAAGTGAGAAATGGAACCTCGTAAAAACTAAAAGATTTCTGTATAGCTAAAGATACAGTGAAGTGAGACAAAAGCTCCAAAGTGGGAAATAATGTTTGTCAGCTATACATCTGATAGAGGATTAATATCCAGAATATACAAAGAGTTAAAAAAAACCCAAAGGGTCAAACAAAAATAAACGTCTCATTCAAAAAATGGGCTATGGCATTGAATAGAGAGTTCTAGAAAGTGGTGTCTAAGAAAAAAAGTCAAGTGTTTATCATCTTTAGCAATTAGGAAAACAAAAATCAAGGCGACCTTGAGCCAGGCATGGCACTGGACGCCATAAACACCAGCCACGGGAGGCAGAGGCAGTTGTATTTCTGTGAACTTGGGGCTTATCTGGGCTTACATAGTGAGTGAGTTCTAGGACAGCCTGTGTGCCACAGGGAGAGCCTGTTTCAAAACCAAAACAAGCCAATGCCCCCCAAAACAACTTTGAGATTTCATTTTACTGCAGTCATACGGGTGAAGATCTACAGAACAACTGACAAAAAATGCTGGAAAGGATGTAAGCCAGGAGGGAACTTTCGTTCACTGTTGGTGAGATTGCAACCAACCACATGACACAGCTGTACCACTTCTTGGCATAGCTGTAAAGGACTCAGCATCCTACTCCACAGATCTTGTTCAGCCTCATTCACTACTGACCTATTCACAAATAGCTAGGAAATGGGAAAAAAGCCTGAATGTCCTAAAACTGACAAAGATACAATAAAAACAATGTAGGTATACATAGTAGAATCCTGTGAAATTATATACAAACAAAATTATGACATATTTAGGATAGAGGTAGGGACAGAATACAGGTTATGAGGAGGGAACAGAGTGATTAATATAGAAGGAAAGAAAGGTAGAAGGGAAAAATAACACTAAAGATGTCTGAAAAAGCCATAAGGAATTATTATTATTTTTTTTATAGCTTTAGCTGTGACCCTAGATTTTAAAAGCTGAGCCATTTTTACAGCCAGAATACTTATTTTTTATTCACTCCAAATTACATATAACACATATAAGTCCATGTGTATACGTATATGGTTTAAGTAAAGTTTTACCGTTTAGACCGACAAAGTTATCCCCAAGAGCCACAGACTAACTAAAGCCCCAGAACAAAGTATGAGAAACCCCCTTTCAAACAATATAAAAACGTTATTGCTGTTGCCCTTAGTTGCCTCCAAGAAGCTGAAGGTGAATCGTTGTTGCTGGAGAACCACAGTATTGAGAATATTGGGGCTGGCTAGGACCTGAGGTCTCCCTCCTTGAGGAAGATCTGGGAGTTGCTATGAAAGCCTCCGAGGGAAGGAAGCAGCCACTCATCTCTTCCAGCTGTGATGTCTGTGATCCACAGTAATGACCAGCATGGTACGATATTCCTAGGAGTGGAATAGTCGCTCTCACGTCTTGATGCTAACCCAACAGCTGTCCATTTAGACTCAGCTCAACAGGAAGAAGTCACACCCGTTACTGTAAACTTCCTGAGGGCGAGGGAGGTCATGGATCTTTGGGGAGAACATGCTGCCACTTCTTTACTAAATCAGCAAAATTTCTAATTGCATTTGAATTACTTGTCACTATACCCACAGATAAGTGTCCTTATCAAATAAACTGCTTTTTGCAGCAGACAGAGAGCATTATAAAAAAAAAAAAAACCACAACTGGTCAAAATGCAAATAACAAGTGATCACGAGTTCCCAGCCATAAGTGACCCATTACAACACAACTCCTGTACCCAAGTCTCAGGGACCATCACAGAAGAGGGCATGGAAAGATTGCTAGTGCCAGAGGAGCAAGGTGTCTGCTATGGGATTGTGTCTTCTAGAATTGTCAGGGAAGCTTACCCCATGAAATGAATAGGACCTGCCTAACAACAACGATAGCCACAGACAATACCAACACAGAAGGGAGCACTCTCACCGAGCTCCACCTCCACACTAAGGACCACAGTCAACCAAGGACTGCTGAGAGCTTGAGGATCGGTCTTTATGATGGATGAGGCTCCCTAACTAGTCATCCAATGCCAACTGTTCACCTCTTAAATCGTACACATTCAAGTAACACTAAGTGGACTGATCAAGTTGCATTTATCCATTGAAATGTATTTATGTAACAATAACAAAGAAAAAGGGACTGTAAATTCGAGAGGTAATAAGAGGAGATGGAGCATGTAAGGGTTTAGGTGGCGGAAAGAGACAGGGGAAATGAAATGATATGATCGTATTTTAGTGAAAAGAAAAGCTGGCCCCTTGATTTACATGCGCGTGTCTCCATTTTTCAGTTAACTTAGTTTTGTTCCATTTGTTGTTTGCTGATTTTAGGAATCTTGGAAGCAGTTGTGACACTGACACCCATCAGTGTCTCATTTTGGGAAGCCTGTCTCCATACTTCTGGGTAGGCAGGGTACCACTCTCTTGGAGGTCTACAACTGTTGTATGTTTTATGCACTTAGTTATTGAATCTAGGAAGTGATTACTACATAATTAAACTTAATTGGTAACAAACTTACAAAGATTAGAGAAAATTGATAAAATAGAATAAGGAGTAGGACAGCATTCATCCCACAGAAGCTGCGGTCTCTGTTGTAGAATGGCAAACGGTTTCTTGAAGCTTTGAGAGAGATATGAAGAGGAAGACAAAGAAATTCACACTATCCTATACTGTATTAACTGTATTTTATGTGAGCTATTATTGTGTCATGTGCCTGGTCAAGTAATAAAGGGAGAAATATCATGACATTTTTAGATCTCACCCAACTATTTTGCTAAATCCATCTTGATTTATTGAAATGATCTATTTATATATATTTGAAACAGAATTTCGCTGTGTAACCTTGGCTGTCCTGGAACTCTCTCTGTAGACCAAGCTGGCCTCCATCCTTCTGCCTCTTGGGTTCTGGGGTTAAAGGTGTGCACCACCACTACCTGGGTGATATATTGAAATTATAAAGATGATATCTTTTGGAGAAAGATACAAAATAATGGAAAATATCAACATTTTAATGAAATAATATTTTTCATAAGAGTTAAATGTCATATGGAAATAAAAATCTCATTTACATCGTGAAATTTCATCCATACAAACATTACAATATCTCTTAACAGTCACACAAATTCCATAAATATGTCAAAAGTCTTACAGTCATCAAACTCATATTATCTTTTCATTAAACTTGAGAAAACCACAACCCAACTTTTAACAATCTTATTTCAAGGCCATATTTTGCCAAAGCATGACAATCTGTGCTCAGGCTGGTAGTTCTTGCAGGCACTAGCCAGAAAGAAAGATCTCCAAGCTAACCTGGTTGGCTTGTGGGGTTGATGAGGGAAAATAATTATAAAAGATAACTCTGTTTATCAATGATGACTAAACATATGACCAAGAGGAAGTTAAAATATGTGTCCAGGGACAAAAACGGTACAATCTATATTTTGAACTATATGCATCTACTCCTGCGTACTGAATTCTGTATGAATAAAGAAGCACCATGAATGCCAGTCAGTCAGGATGCAAGATTCTTTTGCCCCTGTGCTGGACTCACTCCTTGTTTTCTGACTCCATGTATCCTCTGTGGGACCTGACCATAGCCGGGGCTGGCCTCAATAACAGGGGATTGGTAGAGTGCTTAGCTAGCATGTATGAAGCCTTGTGTGTTCATCCCCCAATACCACACAGACTGGGTATTGTGGAAAATGCCTGTAACACAGACTTTGTGTGGTGGCATACACTTGTAATCCCAGCACTTGGGAGGTTGAGGCAGGAGGATCATCCTCAGCTACATAGAGCATCTGAGATAATCTCGGTTTCTTGAAAATCTGCCTCAAAAACATACATACATAGATACATACATAGATACATACATACATACATACATACCAACAGACAGATAAATAAACACTTTAATTTTTTGTACATTGGTGCAAAATACAATGCACATAAAATCATTCAGATAACTAGTTTGGAATATGTGAGCATTGCCGTTGCAAATATACATATATACAAAGCAGATTCTGTCAAATAAATTACAGTGCATTCAAGTTTACATGAAGAGTCACCTTTTGTTGCATTTTAAGAAATTCTTAGTGGCATGTGTTCTGTGAGAGCATGCCAATGGTTAGAAACCTGCTGCTTGATGGTCCTCAAGTTGTTTGCATCCATAAATATCTGCATGTAAGAATTGTCTCAGCCATTGTCTCTATGATCCAAGGATTACTTTCCTTATTGAAATCTAAATTAGAGAAGTTATTTTGTTCTTCCCCAATGCTTTTCTATGACTTCTAGTTTCTCCTTATCTCTGCAAATCTGTGGTAAAACCTCATGAGTTTTTTCAGCGCGTCTTTCATGTCTCTGTTCCTTAGGGTGTAAATGAGGGGGTTGAGACTTG
Organism: Acomys minous; assembly: GCF_964271855.1. Lineage (NCBI taxonomy): Eukaryota > Metazoa > Chordata > Mammalia > Rodentia > Muridae > Acomys > Acomys minous. Next base: position 70,644,465 of record NC_140490.1, read on the forward strand.
GAGTGATGATGGTGTAAAAGAGGGTGAGGAACTTGCCCTGGTCCTTAGAGGCCTTGTTACCAGGCTGTAGGTACATGTAGATAATAGTTCCATAGAATATGGAGACGACAGTGAGATGAGACCCGCAGGTGTTCACTGCCTTTTGCTGCCCCGCCTTTGACTTCATGTTGAGCACCGTTTTGGCTATGTAGCCGTAGGAAATAAGAATGAGCATGAGGGGGGTAAGGACAATGACAATGCCAAGAGCAAAAACAGACATTTCAACCGCTGTGGTGTCTACACAAGCTATCCTGACCATGGCTGGCAACTCACACAAGAAATGGTCCAGAAGGTTGTGTCCACATCGAGGCAGGTTGACAGTGAGTGTGCACAACACCACTGAGTTGGCCAAACTAATGCTCCAGACCACGACAATCATCTTGACACACAGGTGTGGATTCATGATTACAAAATAGTGCAAGGGCTTACAAATGGCCGTGAACCGGTCATAGGACATGACAGCCAGGAGAAGACACTCAATGGAGCCCATCCACATGTATACATAAAGCTGAACCACACAACCCACAAAGCTGATGGTCTTTTCAGGTCCCCACAAGTTAACCAGCATCTGAGGGACGATGCTTGTGGTGAAACACAAGTCCAGGAATGATAAATTCCTGAGGAAAAAGTACATTGGTGTGTGGAGATTAGGATCCAGGAGGGAGGCAAGGATGATGGCAGTGTTACCCACCAAGGTAATGATGTAAAAGAAGGTGACAACTCCAGAGAGGACCATTTCCAGGTGAGGGTGGTCAGAGAAGCCAAGCAGGATAAAAACATGCAGCGCACTCTGATTGCTTGTGTCCATAGTCTTTCCGTGTTTATATTCTACAGTAAGAAGAGAAGGAGAGGGAAGCAGAGGGGAAGTAGGGGGCAGGGTGACAGGGAAGATAAGAAATAAATTGTTAATGTAGACTATGAAAGTAACTGGTAACATACAGAACTAGCTTCAGGGAAAGAAATTAGTTAACAATTGAAAGAATTAATGAATGAAAGGTGCCTATTATAGCCAAGTTGTCTTGTACCTGTTGAGGGGCCTTTGCTGGCAAGGGAGTTTAATATTAGACATTTATTTTTATCTAGATGACCTCATCTCAGAGTCTGGAATTCTTCACGTGAATTTTTTAATGTTTGGAAGTGGTAGGGCTGTAACATAACATGACTCTTTGGTTTTTTATGAAGGTAGAGCATAGTGAAGATGCTCTCTTACTTGGTCAGTGAAGTCATGTATAAAATTTGGCTGGTTTTTTTTTTTTGGCTGTTTTGTTAATGTTGGATTAAGAATAGAAGTATTCCATAGAGGACCTTTGGTGCTCCCATTTATTATGTAAGTGACATAGAAATTTCCCCAGGTCTCTCTCTCTTCCCATGTGTTCAGCCTTTCTTCTTATGAAATCTGATGAATTTGAATACAAAATATACTTTATATAGCTCACTTTTAAAAATTCTACCCTCTATCATCCCAATAGAAGCTAGTATGATACCTTGTCTTGGTTCTAGGCTAATGCTCTCACGCTGTCACCCAGGGCTTCTCACTCATGTGCTTAACATGAATCAGCTGATTTATAAGTACTCTTATTTTGAAAGATTACCTTGGTAAGCCTGCATGCTTTGGTACCTGTGTAAGGCTCACTATTTTTATATTATATTTGAATTCTCACATTCCCTATTGGTCTTCTCTTTCTTCAAACATTTCAATATTATTCCTATCTAAGGCCCTGTATCTTCCTTCCTGGGGAAAAATTGATTGTTTTATTTATTTATTATCTGTTAATGCTTGCCATGGTTAAAAGGCACATATTAGAACTCAGACAGACATTCTTTCTCTTTCATTGATTATGCATTCAGAACTCTTGCAAGGACCCAAGATGAGAAGGAGTTAAAGAACTTGTATTCAGGAGTTTGAATTCCAGAAAAAAAAAAAGACATTGACTGTGTGACACATGCAAATTGTACAAAATCCTACCTTCAGGACAAGGTCGAGCAAGGTGAGCTTTTGGTGCCTGCTCTTTTAATAAATATTTTCTCTGCTTGTTGGGTTGTGTTACATGGTATTGTGAATGTTGTAGAGCTGAAACTTCAGTTTCTGTGGCTGAGCATGGATTTCCTGCTCTGGTTCATGTATATGTCATGGCCTGGCTGTCAGTGGCTTCTCTGGTCCTCTTCGCAGTGTGAGTTTGTACTATGATGCCTAAACCTCTAAGTAGAAGATGGAAACTACTTGTTCTTTGAATGTCTAGCTCTAAGCATCCATTTCTGTGTCCTTAGTCTGGTATGTTGAATCTACTTTCTTCTTATATATTTAAATATCCCCTTGATTCTATAGGTTTTGTGGCATTCCCTGCTATGGTGGAAGAGAAACTACCTCCTGAAGAACTGTACTATCCTCACAATCTTTTATAAATGTTCCCACTGGCTTGATTGTATACAGGACTTGTAGTACAAATTTATCGTTGTGCTGTAAAACTATAGGGGGCTGTGCACTTCTATGGGAGATTTCATAGACACTCAAGAGTAGATTGCTCAAATGGGACATTGTGCAAGCCTGTAATCCCAGCACTTGGGAGGCAGAGGCTTGAGTTTGAGGTTACCAAAGAGTCTAAGGGAGCCAAGACAATACAGAGAAATGCTTTCTTGAAAAACCAAAAACCAACCAACCAACCAACCAACCAACCAACCAATCAACCAACCAACCAAAAAGGAGTAGAATGCTCTTTTGGTAACTGTTTCCTTTCTCCTAAGCATGATAAGTTTCACACTTAAAAATAAATCTTCCGGGCTGGAGAGATGGCTCAGTGGTTAAGAGCACTGCCTGCTCTTCCAAAGGTCCTGAGTTCAATTCTCAGCACCCACATGGCAGCTCACAACTGTCTGTAACTCCAAGATCTGGTACTCTCATACTAAGGCACATAAAAACTAAAATTAAATAAAATATTAAATAAATCTTCCTTTTTTCTCTTTTAATTTTAATTTTTTATGTATTCATTTATATTATTATACATATATACAATAAACTACCTACAGCAAGAAGAATCATGAAACAATCAGGAATTAAGTAAATGCTACATTCAAAGTATTTTGGATATTTGTATTTGGCAGCTTTGAAGAAACCATCTTTCCTATCTTGGTGCATCCAAAATTCTGAATGTAAATCAATATCTATCATATCTCATCACTATCAAATTAAAACAACTATCTAGACCTAAAAACACCTTAACCCCTAAACAACTAAGCTTAATTGTAAAACTAAAGTATATGATCTTCAACCCCATCAGAGACTTGAGAAGGAACAAAATTAATTACCTGAGTAGGCAGAGAGTGCAGGTTAGCAGCTCACAAAACGAGAAGATGATGGAGACAGAATTATACCTGACTTCTCAACAGAGACTATGAAACCAGAAGGGCCTGGGCAGATGTCACGCAAACATTAAGAGACCACAGATGCCAACCCAGACTACTATACCCAGCAAAAGTTTCAATCACCATAGATTGAGAAAACAATATATTCGATGACAAAACCAAGTGTAATCAGTACCTAGCCACAAATCAAACCCTACAGAAGGTACTAGAAGGAAAAACTCCAACTCAAAGAGGCTAACTACACCAGGAAAAAACAGGAAATAAATAACTCCACATTCTGAAATCAAAAAGAAAGGAAAACCCCACACACTTTTCCACCACCAACATCAAAATAAAAGGAACAAGAAAAAGAAATCGTTCACTTTATGTCTCATCTCTTCCAATCTGTGTGATACCAGAAAAATGTAAGAAAATTCCTGAGTTCAGTTTTCCATAAGAAAATTATTGGGGACAGTAGAAACTGCTATTGTAGGGGCTAAAAATCAAATGAACAAAAAATGTGAGTGGCTTATAATAAATCAGGGGCAAAAGAATTTCTACAAAAGTAATTTATAATCATCATACAAAACGTGGGTTAAGATTGTCTAGCATTTTCCCAAACACTGGAAAAACTTCAGGAAAACAGACATGATCTCTTAGATTCTTATCTCTAGCCATTTGATCTAATACAACTTCCAATATATTTATCTGTTTTTATTTGTTGTTTTTTTTTGAGACAGGCTTTCTCTGTGTATCCTTGGCTGTCCTGGATTCGCTTTGTAGACCAGGCTAGCCTCAAACTCACATCAATCTGCCTGCTTCTGACTCCCAAGTGCAGGGATTAATGGCGTGTGCCACCACGCCTGGCTTTTATCTGCTATTTTAACAAATAAAAACATCCTTTGTGGAGTGCAATAAGGGGAAGTTGTAGTTACATTGTGTTATATTATATAAGAGAAGAATCTATTGTCAATTAAAAACACACTCTTAATAACAGCAGAAAATTATAAGCAGTTACTATACTTTTCCATTAAAATTTAGTCTTATACTTTGTGACATTACTTAAGTGGGGTGATAATAAGTATTACATGAATGAGAAGATAATTTTGTCTATTTGACACTTATTTGGCTTGTTCAAAATAATTTGTAATATTAATGTGTACTTAATAGACTAATGAACTCGGCACAATTGAATAGCATTTTGAGATAGATTCCTATGAACTGCCAACATGCATGACAAGTGAGCTACTGAACAACATGTATTGTCTGATGTTATAGAGATAAGCTGCTATCTAAAGAAAAAAATAACAATGGCTACACCATGTTGTACTGAATTAACACAGTTGTGATAGGGCATATCACACATCCAACAGTGATGCACAGAGATGGCACAAAGCAGCTTCTAAAGATGATGGATAAGGTTGCAACAAAGGTTGTAGTCATGCCTTCATTGGCATATGCTTGCTGTTCAACATAAGGTGTATGAAATACTCTGCTAAAATAATTCCAGCTAAATATAGGACTGGTGTCTCCATGTGTGTCCTTGTGTTCCTCTCTGCATACATATAACATATAACACAGAAGTTCTGTGTTTTCTTAGCTATGACTATTGACGTATTTTTCATGATGATTACGAGGGAATTAAATGGTGGTCCTGATTCAAAAGTCGGCACAATAACTGAGCTTAGAGGTTATAGTTCTTGAAATAGTTAGTTTTAGAGAGTCATTTCACAATTTATTGAGCACTATCTTTTTACAGTTAACTGAGCCTGAGTTTTGCTATTGATCAACCTGGACAGAGAGAAAAATGATTACTGAGCTTTGTTACAACCCCAAATGCCCCAGCAGAGGAATGGATAGTCCGTGCACATCGATTATGACAGGCACACTTGTCACAAATAATGGAAACTCTTTTAAATTTGAAGTCCATCACGTGCTATCAATTCTTTAATAAAATTCCACTATAACTCAGAGATTAATTTAGGAGGAATAAAAATACTACTGCCAAATAAAAAATACACAAAGCCCTCAAATAACTTAGTTTATGTCACATCACAAGAATTATAAATGGATAAAAAGTTTGAATCATGTCTAACTACAATTTTTGAAGCACAAAATATATGAATTCATTTTATTTAAATCACATTTTTATTTACATTTCTTCTGTGTCAAAACATATCAAGCAAAAATTAAGATGTTGCTTTGTGTTCTCCTCTTGTAATGATGAATAAATTAAATTTTCTTCTATAATGTAGACAAAGAAATGATATCTCTGTAGAGATTTATAATATTTATCCTCAGGCTTCTGCACAGAGGCCTGAATATTCCCGAGTCAATTTAAGGTCTTTTACTTTACTTCTCACATATTTTTGGCAACCAAGAATTACCATTTTCCGGGATTGATATTGAAATTAACATCACTGTGTTGGTGATGGCCGCAGTGACCTACCTCTGCATTGCTGGGGTCCAGGATGTTGCAAGCAGGGCCATTTTAGTGTTCCCTCCCCAGAGCTGCCACTGTCTCACTATCCCAGGGACTCTGTGAGGAAGCTCTTCTAGATGGGGTTGCCTCAGACACTCTCCACAGGTGATGCCAGCCCAGGCCTTCAGCTGTCATGGGCTCCCCCTGGTCATTTTACCTTTAGGTGAAGATGGAAATGTGATTCCATTGTAGAGAAATGTGTAAACCAGCCAGACAATCCAGAACAAACACTGAGCCAAATCTTCCAGTATTGTCTGAAAGCCCAGAAAACCAACTTTCCACTGACTTCCCTGAGGCGCTGTGGGAAGATTAGCCAATGGAACACCAGCACAATCACCTTTGTAGTTCACCAAGACAGTTTTACTGTGGAAAACTTACACAGCATGCAAGAGAGCTGAAGGACAGAGGACTAAAGGATGTATTTTCAGAATCATTTTCTTTAGGCTATTAATGCATAACAAAATATGTTCTTTTCATCTATATTTTGAAAAAGAAGATAAAATAACTGTATAAAATGATCTTACCATGACAGGACATGTTGATGATTGGAATAAGTTTGCTTTGAACAGATTAAGTTTAGTTAGATGCTGCCCTTTTATTTTAACCTGCATTTCCCTCTTCCATGTCTAGTAGTTGCCTCAGATATCCAAGTTGAGAACAGACGTGTGAGAAGATGTGTGCTCCAAAGCCCCAGGTAGCAGGTTCAGGGTCATTATATTTGCATTCTGGTTCAGTTGTCCTGGTGATCATGAGGTTTGGTTAAATACGTCAGTGCCCATTACTGTTAGTTTTGTTGTCCCATAGGACACTTATTTAGACACAAGGTCCAGACAAATAAATGCTCTAAAGGCTTTTTTATGAGTTAGTTTGTAATCATCAGCCATATTATCTTCCTTGAAGTATATATAGTTCTAGGTCAGCAAGAATCACTTCAATAAAATAAAACAAATTAAGTGCCAATGGTAACGTGTGAATGGCTTCTTGACACTGAGTAAGAAGACAATTTGAGCTATTTTCTTCTGCGTGGAACCGGCCATTTTTCTGTGTATTGCTCGATGGCTCAGTTGTGGGATAGAGTTTTGAACTTGAAGTCTTTGTGGCTCCCATAATCAGTTGTATAAACTTGAGACAGTTGCTTACCTCCCTGTCTCAATATCTGCATTGTATAAGGACACATGTTAAGATTTTAGTATAAAGATTATGTTTGAGAGATACAATAACACACTGACGGCACAGAGTAACCAGGCAAACAATATTTATATTTTCTGATTTCAACCCACTGAAGCACCCTTCTGCTGTACTAATGTTGACTTTTTATCAGTGTAGAGAAAGCTGATACCAATATTTGATAAAACACCTGACACAATCTATTTCCACTTCAGCTCTTGCCTTTATGTGCATATTTGTTCATTCTTTTTTCTCATTTGTTAAGTTCTTTGCTTTTTATTTATTTTTAAATTATTTTAAAAAATTTTAAATGTAAATATGTTTTGATTATATTCTTTCTTTCCCAAAAGTTCCTCAAAGCCCTCTCCTCCTCTCCCCCTACTCAAATTTAAATTCTTTCTCAAAACAGAAAAACAAAACAAAAACAAAAAAACCACCTCCCCCTAAAAAATCAAGCTGAAAACCAAACCAAAATCCCAAAACAACAAGAAAACTCCTGCAACCTAGAAAACAAATTACATCATCACCCCAAAACAGAACAAGCCAACAACCAACCAACCTGAAGATCAAAAGGCAACAAATAGTAATCAAATAATCACACACATATAAACACTGTGGATTTCATTTTTTTTTTTTTGTTGGTCAACTACGTCTGAATACGAGATGTGCCCTGGAGTGGTTGATATACCCAGTTCCATTTCATTGGATAAAAGTCTCCTAGCAGGTGTGGCAGTACCATTGTTAACCATTGTCCTAGTGACTAGCTTTACATTCTTCATTTGTTTGAATGACAATGTTCTCGGCCTTACAGAAGCTTTTCAGTTTCATGAGGTCCCATTTATTAATTATTGATGTTAGTGCCTGTGATACTGGTGTTATATTCAGAAAGTCTTTTCCTGTGCCAGTGAACTCAAGGCTATTTCCACTTGAAGTTGAGTCTTGTGCAGGGTGATAAGTACGGATCTACTTGTCTTTGCGCGTAGCCTTCCAGTTTGACAAGAACCATTCACTGAGATGCCTTTTTTCCAGGGTGTATGTCTGTCCCCTGTATAAAAAAAAAATCAGCTGTCAATGGATATGTAGGTTTCTGTCTGGGTCTTCAATTCTATTCCCTTGATCAATGTGTCTCATTTTGTTACTATAGCTTTGTGTATAAGGTGAAATTGGAGAGGGAGATACCTTCTGCAGTTCTTTTATTATTCAAGATTGTTTTAACTATCACTTTCTCCCCATACGATGGGGGAAAACTGTCCTTTCAAGATCTGTGAAGGATTGTGTTATAATTTTGATGGGAATTGCATTGACTCTATAGATGACTTGTGTAGGATGGCCATTTTTACAATGTTATTTCTACCCCTCTAGGATCATAGGAGATCTCTCTGTCTTTTGCCAGCTTCTCCTCCTCCTCTTCCTCCTCCTCTCCTCCTTGTTCCTTTTCCCCCTCCTTTTTCTTCCTCTTCCTCCTTCTTCTTCTTTTCCCTCCTCTTCCACCTCTCCTCCTCCTCCGTGACTGTCCTAGAACTTTCTCTGCAGACCAGGCTGGCCTTCAACTCAGAGATCTGCCTCTCTTTACCTTCCAAGTGCTGCAACTAAAAGTGTGTCACCTCTACTCAGCATCTTCTTCATTAAAAAAAATTCAATAGAGTCTTTTACTTACTTGGTCAGGGATACTCTAAGATATTTAATATTATTTGACATTGTTTTGAAACTGTTGTTCCCCTGATTCCTTTCTTAGACCTTTTGTAATCTGTACATAACAGAACTACTGATTCTTCTAAGTTAAATTTGTATCTAGCCACTTTGCTGAATGTGTTTATCAGGTATAGGAGTGTCTGCAAATAATGATACTTTTACTTCTTTCTTTCAAATTTGCATTCCCTTAATCTCCTCTGGTTGTCTTATTGCTCTAGCTAAGAAGTCCACTACTGTATTGGATAGGTATGGGTAGGCTGGACATCCTTATCTTGTTCCTGATTTTAGTAGAATTGCTTTGACTTTACCTCCATTTAAGTTGATGTCGGCTATAGGCTTGATGCAACCTTCCTTTATAATGTTGACCTATGCCCCTTTCATATCTAGTCTCCCCGGTACTTTCAAAAAGCATTCTTCTTTCATGTGTTACATCTCCACCAAAGTTTCCCTTCTCTCCTTTACTCCTAGTCCCTCCCCACATCTCCCCTCTCCCATCTTCCATTCCTTCCTCCATTTCTCTTCAGAAAAGGCCTCCCAGGATCATGACTGAGCACCTCCCCTCAAATTAAGGATAGATGAGGCAACCCAGTGGGAGGAAAAGGGTCCAGAAAACAGGCAAGAGAATCAGAGACAGCCCCTGCTCCCACTGTTAGGAATCCCACAGCGCACCAAGCTCCACAACCATAATGTATATGCAGAGGCCCTATGTCAGACCCCTGCAGGTGCCCTTGCTGTCAGTTCAGTCTTTGTGAGCCCCTGGGAGCCTAGTTTAGTTGGTTTTCTTGTGGGTTTTCTTGTGGTGTCCTTGAGCCCCTGGCCCTTGTAGTCCTTTCTCCCTGCTTTCTGCAGTTTTCTGTTAGTGCCACCTTGTTTGGTTGTGGGCCTCTGTATCTGTTTCCATCAGTTCCTGGATGAAGCCTCTCTGATGACAATTATGATAGGGTCTGGTCTATGAGGCTAGCAGAGCATCCTTAGGAATCATTTTATCTACTTTGGTGTTTTTGCTTGTTTGTTTTGTTTTGCCTGTCATGTTTGGTTCTACCCTAGGTCTCTGGGCTATCCAGCTTCTGGGTTGAAGGGGAGATAAACATGTTGTTTGCTTGCATATCCCTGATGACTAGGAATGATAAGCTTTTCTTTAAGTGTTTCTCAACATTTTGAGATTCTTTTATTGAGAATTATCTGTTTGGATCTGTGCCCCATTTTAAAATTTGAATTATTTGCTTTGTTGAAGTCTAGTTTTTTGAGTTCATAATACGTTTTGGAAATTAGCTCCTTGTCAAATGTGGAGTTGGTGAAAATCTTTTCCCGTTCTGTAGGCTGCTATTTTGTTCTATTTGCAGTGTCCTGTGGGGAGCTGCCCTTAGCGGCTCATGGCTTAAAACACTGGGCAATTTCACCTTGTCTGTAGATTCCATTTTCTATACCTCTGCCTAGCACGTAGCAGGCTGAGTTCAGCCCAGGCCACTCCACCCGGACCCTGGGAGCTGCTGCCTGACACGTAGCGGGCTCCGGGCTCCTCCGGATCCTGGGAGGCTGCTTGCTTATCTTGCTTCTGTAGCTGCGTTCCCTCAGAGCTCAATCCCTAATCTTGGAGTTCTTCCTGCCAAGGACGCATGGCTGGATATCTACCGTTAGGTTCCCACAGCAACCCTGCCCTTGCCCTAGATATTGCCTATAAAAATCCTGTAAGAATTTTCAATAAACAGGGCTTGATCAGTGTTCAGATTTGCCCTCATTTCTTTGTGTCTCCTGTCCTTTCACTTCGACACCCCCTCCCAGGTTCCGTTTGAAGACCACCGGGCTGGGGCAAAAATTGGCGCCTAATGTGGGGCTCAAGGCATGGGGGATCACACAAAAAACACCGTCTTAAGACTACAGTCACATCATACATTGAGGTCGCCGCGAAAATAGTCCACCCAGTGAGTAAAGACCCACACAAAGGTCACTGTGAAAAAATGCCCACTCCGTGAGGGAAGACCCACACAGAGATTACCACAGAAAAACGCCCACTCTGTGAGAAAAGATCCAAGGTAAACAGATGGTGATATTATGGGACAGGGAATTAATGTACATAAAACGTTCATAGGTGGACTTACAGATTCTCTCAAGACACGAGGAACTAGGGTTAAAAAAATTTAGTTCATTTTTTCCTCTTTCTCAAGGACATTTGTCCCTGGTTCCCATAGGAAAAAACCATAGATTAAAAGAAGATAAAAAAGAGTGAGTGATACTTTAAATGATTAAGTTTAATTAATGATATCTTTTGTGTTAGATACTTTCATGAGGATATTAAAAATGTATTAGATAAAGGTAAAATTTTTCTTTAAAAAAACTTTAAAAAAGTCTAAAAAAATGTAAAAGCTGGCCTACCCAGTCCCCCCTTCAGGATCCCCATTAAGGCCAAAGTCTGTAAATCTCCTCTGCCTAAAGAGTCCCCTCTAAGACCCGGACTGTAGTCAAAAAACCTAGGTAAGGTGGCCGGCCACTCTTCTTTATCTGTCTTTCTGTCCCCCCACATTTGTTAGTTTCACTTTAGAGCTCCTCAAACATTTGGACTAGCCACAGTGTCAAGGTTGCTCTTTGCCCGTGCCAGGAGATAGTGTACCTCCTAACAAAAAGGCTGAAAAGATGATCCTGACCATCAGGAGGGGGAGTCAATCCCCCTCCATTTGGAGAGCGCTCCCGCCCTGCCTGATCACCGGGTCCAACACTCACTTGGTTCTGGTTTTGGTGTAGTCCAGACTATTGTGGCTTTCGGTGCCGTTTTCTGTTTTTGTTTATTTGTGTCTATTTGTGTAGACTTTCTCGCTATAAGGAAAAAAAAAAATCAGGGACTGACTGGAGGGACTGATCAGGACATAAAACTTGTCCTTCATAGTAAAAAAAGACAAACTTGTCACTTTCTCCTCTTGTCTTTGCCTGGTGTTTAAATGTTGTTTTATATATTATATTCTGCTGGAAAAACAAAACAAAACAAAACAAAATTTCATCTGCTGGCTGTTAGCTCTAACTCATTTCAATGATTCTCAAAAAAAAAAAAAAACTTAACAAAAACTGATAAACTAGCTCTGTCCTTAGAGCCAGACTGCCTAGATCAAATTGACAAAAAGCCCAGGGCTGCCTGAACTCCTAATGATGTGCTCTAAACTCCAGCCAGCCCAAATCCCTCAAACATGGTAAGTACAAGGTCACTACCCACAACAGAAAAAAGTTAGGTGACTTAAAAAAATGAAAGCTAATATGATGGGTCTTTCCAAAAACTGGATAATAAACAATGACCAGATAAAGCCACTGGTAAGGTCTTTTTCAGTCCTTCTTACTCCTTAGACTCCTTAGTGATGGGCTCTAAATACCTTTCAATATAGAGGCTGTACATTTTCAACAGGGGCTTGTGTACAAAAACATCCTGGGTAGGATGCCAACTCAGATACTCCTAGTTTCTCTATTATCTTTCACAGGTTCTGCCTTTACACATTAAACATTTAGGTGTAAGATCCTTTTAAATTATGCTATAAAATTAAAAAAAACATTTAGTCAGTTTTACTACATGTTTGTTTCTTATTAACTCTAAAGGTATTAATACTGCATCTCCAACATATATCTGTAAACTTTTATCTAAAGATTAATGATTTACTTATTAAATATAATGCTTAAAATTTAAGTTCACACTCTTGTTTAAAATATATAAGTACATGTACATTTGTAACACAAATATGTGATTGAATCCTAGTTTAAAACACTGTAAAAATCTGGTTTTAAGTTCTAAAAATTATGGTTATACTCTATGACTTCATTCTTAAACAAATGTAACAAGACTCATTTGTATTAACTGCATTATAATCACTATAAAGTAGTAATAACTTTAAATTTTTCTATAAATTATAAATTAAATATATTAGGATCACTGATAAATTTTCTTTAAAAACTGTTGTATTCTATAATGATATGCCATATGGAAACCAAAAAGATTTCCAACCCCTATAGATCTTGATGCTAAATTAAAAAAAAACTCTTATTTAATGATTATCACTTTACTATTAACTGTTACGTAACTTCTCAAGGTCTTATTGTACATCAAAATTATAGTGTGTAAAACAAAAGATACAAATTAATACAGGAGATAAAATTACTCAGCCGTTACTGTTTCCCTACATTAAGGAAAAGCCATTTCAGTAAAAAAAAAAATATGGGTACATTTAAGAGTACAAAAAATATGCGTTCTAACAAACAATGGTATATATTTACGTATAAGTAAATATTAGTCCAACATAAATGCTCTCTGAGAGACTCCACCCAGTGGAGGGTTGAGACAAATACTAGAAATCATTGCCAAACTCTGGGCAAAAAGCTCTGAGTTATATAATAGAGTGGCCCAGATAAAAAACATTAACAAGTATTTAAGATTATGGATACAAAGTAACTTAATAAAAATCCTTAAAAACAGATGACATGAGATTGGGGCTGGATCCCTATACCTATTTAGGCTTTAAATTAAGAGGTGTCCAAGTTAACACTCAGATGGCTCAATTAAGGACTGATCATTTAACTTCATTAAATGATTTTCAAAAATTATTAAAAGATACCAACTAGATAAGACCATACTTAAAACTTACTACTAGAGAGCTCAAACCATTGTTTGACATTCTCAAAAGAGACTCTGATCCAAAATCTGCCAGGTCTCTAACTCCTGAGACACAGGCTACATTAATAAAAGTAAAAACAGCTATAAGTCAACAATTTATAACTTTTATAGATTATGAAAAACCCCTTCTTTTTGTCATTTGTGCTACACCTTAAACACCCACTGGAGTGTTTTGACAATCCAGCCCATCCTTCCTTCCTCCCCCAAAAAGATTGTCATCCCTTATTACATTCCAGTAACAGAGCTAATTATTCAAGGTAAAAAACAAAAAAAAAACCCTTATTTTAACAAAAAAACAAATATTATTATATAGCTGTACTCCAAAGCTCACATCAATTGGCTTTTTCAAACCACAAAAGACTGGCCAATTGCCAGTTGATTGCCAATTGATTGGTCAAATAAACAACCACTACCTGGCTAATAAGTTACTTCAGTTTATTAAATCCCATACATTTGTTTTTCCCCGGAATACCTCCCTAGAACCTCTACCAGAGGCTCTGACCATTTTTACAGATGGTTCCTCCACTGGAAAGGCTGCCTTTATGGCTGAAGGTCAGACCACTGTTGTGACTGCTCCCTATACGTCAGCTCAGCTTGTAGAATTGTATGTTGTGGTTGTTGTCTTTAAGACATTTCCTGATATTCCTTTTAATTTATATACAGACAGTGCTTATATTACTCATTATGTTCCCCTATTGGAGACTGTGGCCTTCATTAAACCCTATACTAAGGCTATATCACTACTCTTGTTACAAATCTAAGCTGTCATTAGGTCTAGATCTCATCCCTTTTTTATAAGCCACCTCCAGGCCCACACTGGACTCCTGAGCCCTCTTTAAAAAAAAAAAACACTTACAAACCTTACAATCTGTACTGTTTGTCCTGTTGTTGACTCAGCCCTACAAGAAGCCCAACAGACACACTCCTTACATCATTTCAATGCTCACACTTTGAGGCTCATGTTCAAAATAACTAAAAACCAGACTCGTCAAAGTGTCCTTTGACTTACAGAAGCTTTTCAGGTTCCTGAGGTCCCATTTATTAATTGTTGATCTTAGTGCCTGTGCTGTTGGTGTTCTGTTCAGGAAATTGTCTCATGTACCAATGTGTTTAAGGCTCTTCCCACGTTCTCTTCTATTATGTTCAGTGTATCTGATTTTATGTTGAGGTCTTTGATCCACTTGGACTTGAGTTTTGTGCTGGGTGATAAGTACAGATCTATTTGCATTCTTTTACATGTTGATATTTATTCAGACCAGCACCATTTGTTAAAGATGCTTTTCCCTCATTGTATAATTCTGGCTTCTTTATCAAAACCAAGGTATCCATAGGTGTCTGGATTTGTATCTTGACTTCATTGTCTGTTTCTATGTTAATACCACGAAGTTTTTTTTTTATTACTATTACTTGTAATCAGGAGGATGGTACCTCCAGAGATATTTTTTATTGTGAAGATTATTTTAGCTATCCTAGATTTTTTGTTTTTCCAAATGAAATTGAGAATTGTTCTTTCAAGATATACAAAGAATTGTGTTTCAATTTTGCTGGGAATTGTGTTAAAACTGTAGATTGTGTTTGGTAAGATGGCCATTTTTACTATGTTAGTCCTACTAATAATCCATGAGCATGGGAGATCTCTTCTTCAGAGATCAAGTCTGAGACTTGTCTTTGTTGTCGTACAGGTCTTTTATATGCTTAGCTAGAGTCTCACCAAGATATTTTACATTATCTGTTGCTATTGTGAAGGGTGTTGTTTTTCTGATTCTTTTCTCAGCCAGCTTGTTGTTTGCGGTTTTTTGAGGTAACCTTGTATCCAGGCACTTTGTTGAAGGTGTTATTAGCTGTAGAAGTCCTCTTGTAGAATTTTTGGCATTGTTTATGCATACTGTAATATTATCTTTAAATAAAGATTCTTTGGCTTCTTTTCCAATTTGTATCTCTCTGATCCCCTTTAGTTTTCTTGTTGTTTTATCTAGAACTTCAACTACTACATTGAATAGATCGAGAGAAACTGGAAAACTTCGCTTTGTTCTTAATTTTAGTGGAATTGCTTTGAGCTTTTCTCCATTTAATTTTATGTTGGCTATAGGCTTGAGGTAAATTGCCTTTATTTTGTTTAAGTATGTTTCTTGTAATGGAGACATTACTTTTATTATGAAGTGGTGACAGATTTTTGTCAAAGTTTTTTTTTTCCCTTTTTTTCTTAGCATCTAGCATTTAATGAGATGACCATGTGGGTTGGTTTTGTTTTGGTTTTCAGTTTGTTTATATGGTGGATTGCATTGACTGATTTTTATATGCTGAAGCATGCCTGCATCTCTTGGGGGAAGCCTATTTATTATGGTGGATAATCTTTTTGATCTGTTCTTGGATTCAGTTTGTGTGTATTTTATTGATTATTTTTGCATCTATGTGCATAAGGGAAATTGGTCTGAAAAATTCTTTCTTTGTTGAGTCTTTGTGTGGTTTGAGTATCAAGGTAACTGAGGCCTCATAAAATAAATTTGGCAATGTTCTGTATGTTTCTATTTTGTGGAATAATCTTGTGTTGATATGAACTCTTCTTTGAACGTCTGATAGAAACAGTACTACAACTGTCTGGCCCTGTCCTTTTAAAAAAATGACTGCTTCTATGTCCTTATGTGTCATAGGTCTATTTAAGGAGTTTTTCTTAACTTTGTCAAGTGTCAATCAAGAAAACTTTCCATTTTAAAATATTTTCCAATTTCATGGAGTACATAAAGTAAGACCTAGTGATTCTTTGGATTTCTTGGCATTTGAATGTCCTCCTTTTCATTTGTGATTTTGATATTTTGGATAGTCTCTCTCTGCCTTATAGGTAGTTTGGCTAAAGCTTTGTCTATCTTGTTGTCTTTTTCAAGGAACCAGCTCTTTGTTTCATTGATTCTTTGAATCATTCTCTTTGTTTCTGTTTTGATTTCAGCCCTGAGATCGATTATTTCCATCTACTCTTCTTGGGTATGTTTGTTTCTAGAACAAGCTTTCAGGTGTGCTGTTAAGTAGCTAGTATGAGATCTCACCAATTTCTTTATGAAGGCATTTACTGATATGAACTTTTCTCTTAGCACTGCTTTCTTTGTGTCTCATAAGTTTGTGTTTGTTGTCCGTTCATTGTCATTGAATTCCAGGAGGTCTTTAATTTCTTTATATCTTCCTTGACCCAGTAGTCATTCAGTATAGATTTGTTCAGTTTCCATGAGTTTGTAGGCTTTCTGTTGTTGTTGAAATCCAGCTTTAATCCACAGTGGTCTGAGGGACACAGGGAGTTATTTCAATTTACTTGTATAGGGTGAGACTTACTGTGTGACCAGGACTTTTTGTTTTGTTTTTTTGAGACAGGATTTTTCCGTGTAGCCCTGACTATCCTGGAACTCACACTATAGAGTGGACTGGCCTCAGATAAACAGAGAGCCACCTGTCTCTGATTCCCTAGTGCTGGGATTAAAGGCAGGCTCTACCACACCTGGCTCTTCAGGACTTTTTTTTTTTTTATCATGAATGGGTGTTGAATTTTGCCGAAGGCCTTTTCTGTATCTGATGAGATGATCATGTGGTTTTAGTCTTTCAGTTTGCTTATATGGTGAATTGCATTAATCGAGTTACATATGTTGAATCATCTCTGCATCTCTGGGATGAAGTCTACTTGATTGTGGTGGATGATGTTTTGGATGTGTTCTTGGATTTTGTTTGGAAATATTTTATTGAGTATTTCTGCATCTATCTTCATGGTTTTAGTCAATGTTCTATAGCTGGGAGGAGACACCATGACCATAGCAACTCTTATAAAGAAAAATATTTAATTGGGGCTTGCTTACAGTTTCAGAGGTTTAGTCCATTACCAGCAAGGCCACACCTCCTAATCCCTGTCAATTAGTGCCAAGCATTCAAATATGTGAATTTATGGAAACCATTCTTATTTAAACCACCCCGTTCTACTCCCTGGCCTTCGTAGGCTTTTAGCCATATCATAATGTGAAAATACATTTGCTCAAGCTTCAAAAGTCCTCATAGTCTACAACAGTCTCAATGCTGTTTAAAATTCAAAGACTCTTCTGAGACTCATGGTAATCTCTTAATTGTAATCCTATGGAAAAAAAAACAGATCACATACCCCCCTCCCCACATACAATGGCACAGAATGTACTTTGAAAAAGAGGGGGAATAGTGAGGACATATTGGACCAATACAAGACTAAGAAATGAGCTGGTTAATGTCCAAATTCTGCATCTCCATGTCTGATGTCAAAGTGCTCTTCAGATCACCAGCTCCTTTCAGCTTTATTTTTCTTTTGACTATAAAACAGAAGATCTCTTTCGTGGCTGGTTCCGCACATGGTCTATAGCTCTTTTTGGCAGGTATTCCATGACTGGCATATCCAACATCCTGTGGTCTCCAAGGTAATCCTGGCTTCACCTTCACAGCTTCACATAACGCCTTCTCTGGGCCTCCATGCAGGAACATATCCAACACATATCTGGCCTCAGTGGCTTTCCTTAGTCATGGAGACAGCTTAAATAACCTGTTTCTTGTATCCTTAACTCTAATGCCAGAACCATGTTGTCATGACCCCTCCAGTGGTGTCTGTGTGACAAATGCTGTTGCACAACCCGAGGCGATGACCCCTGGCCAGGGAGAGCCTCTTGGAAGGGTCTGATGTTCCTATCAGGAGTACTTGATTGCAGCCTTCTTTTTTTCTCATCGTGTTGGCATATTCTGTCTTACTCTTTCTCTTAACCTTGCTTCCATACCAGGACCGTCCCAACATGATGACGTTTCAATGAAATGCTCTAACCTGGGACTGCTGCCAGGGACTGTTCAAGCCTGGAGTTCACCGCCAAGGTCTGCTGGTCCTCTCCACTTATTAAAAGAAACATGGCTAAGATATTCATTATTTAATAATTTATATTATGGCTTACAAAGAAATAAACTGTTTCAGAAAGCTCCAAATAGTGGCGCACTCAGATATTAGAAAGGAGAAGTAAGAAAAAGCAGTCTTGGTTCCCACACTCCCAGCACATAGGTGTTGGGCAAAAGTTAAATGAGAGAACATTGACCCTTGGCAAAGAGAGCACATGCGTACTGATACCAAGCCAATAACTTAAGAGTGATGAAGTCTTCACTTTGTATTCTGTACTCTGTATTCTTTTATTCAAGTTGGTAATTCAAAAATGACAATACTATTACTTTGTACTTTGTACTGTGTATGCTTGATTGCTTCACTGACTCCCTTGAATCCACTCCATGGGAAATATAGCCACAAAAACACTCCCTGGTTCAAAAAAAAAAAAACCATGACCACAGCAACTCTCATAAAAGAAATCTTTTTATTGGGGTTTGTTTATATTTTCAGAGGCTTAGTCTGTTAGTGTGGTGGGAAGTATAGCAGCATGTGGGTAGATATATACTACAGCAGTAGCTGAGAGTTTTACATCTGTATCCATCCATAGTCAGCAGGAAGGAGAGACACAGTGGGGCTGGTTTAAGCATTTAACACTCTAAATCCCACCCTCAGTAACACACTTCCTCCACGAGGCCACGCCTACTCCAACAAGACCACATCTCCTAATTTCTGTTCAGCAGTGCCACTCCTATTTCCCAAGCATTCAAACATATGAGTTATGGGGCCATTCCTTTTCCCATTATCACACCCATTAGGGGAATTGGTCTGCACTTCTCCTTTGTTGGGTCTTTATGTGGTTTGGGTATCAGTATAACTGTGGCCTTGTGATGTGAATTGAGCAATGGTCCTTCCATTTCTTTTTGGGGAATACTTTGAGGAGCACGGACATTAACTCTTCTTTGAAAATGTGGTAGAATTCTGTGCCAAATCTGTCTGATCCTGGGCTTTCTTTGGTAGGGAGACTTTTCATGACTGCTTCTATTTCACTAGGGGTTACAGGTCTGTTTATATTGCTGATCTGGTCTTGACATAACTTTGGTAAGTGGTACTTATTGAGAAAATTACCTATTTCTTTTATATTATCCAATTTGGTGGAGTATAAATTTTTAAAATATGTCCGTATGATTGTCTGTATACTCTTGGGAGACTTGTGTTCAAATGTCATCTTGATGGATTTTTCCCTTTGATGAGTATGTAGTGTACTTTCCTATCTCTTTTGTTTAGTTTTGGTTTGAAGTATATTTTGCTAGGTATTAAAATGGTCATTTCCCCCTGGAGCTTTTAATAGTTTTTTTTTTTTGTTTTTCTTACATTTAGTGTTTGATTAGTATTATGCCAAGGGAGCTTCCTATTCTGATCCAGTCTATTTTGTGCTCTTGTGCTTTGATAGGCATCTCCTGCTTTAGGGAAGATCTGCGATAGAGCTGGAGAGTAGGAGGGGGGTAGGACTTAGGGGAATGGAGGAGAGGTGAGCAGTTAGCCACCTGCTTCTCTGAAAGGACTGGCCTGTGGCTTATCAGAAATTGCCCACAGGAATTAGAAAATTTTCTCCTATGATTTTGTTGAAAACATTTTTTTTTTGCATTTGACCTGTATTTATTTTTTCCCCTTTCTCTATTCCTATTTTTTTTAGATTTTTGTCTTTTTATAGTGCTAGAGATTTTCTGAATGTTTGCTCCAGAAGTTTTTAAGATTTAATATTTTCTAGACCAATGAATCTATTTATTGTTTTGTGTCTTCAGTGTCTCAGATTCTCTCATGCATCTCTTGTAATCTGTTGGTGAAGTTTGCCTTCAACAACTATGAAGAAACCAACTGTAGTTTCTGTTGGAGTTCCTAAAGTTTTCATTTCTAGATTTCCCTCCCTTTGGGTTTTCTTTATTGATTCCATTTTCTCCTTCATGTTCTTGTTAGTTTTATTCATTGCCATTGAATCTTTCTGTTTTCATAGGTTTCTTTAAGGGTTTTATTTGTTTCTTCATTAAAGACCTCTATCATTTTATAAAATATTTTAATGTATTTTTGTGTTTCAAATATGCTGGCATATTTACAACATACTATGGTAGGGTTTCTGTTTATTAGTGGGGACATATTGTCCTGGCTGTTACTAATGGTGGCATCTACACATTTTGCATTGGGAAGACTGCAAGTCTAGGTGCTGATTTTTGGTCTTGTCTTGGTTCTGTGGGTGTTTCTGCTCCCTGGTTTCTGTTTCCTCTCTGGTTGTTAGGAGAATGTGGTTGGCTGAGTGTTGCTGTAGGAAGACCTTCTGGGGTCTTGGTAGGTTTAGCCATTGGGGATTTTAGGTAAAATGTGTTTCTAGGAATTAAGACCTAAGATGAACAGAAATGGGCTGAGGCCAGTAATGGGCCTTTGTCAGGGGAGGAAAGCTGAGTATTCCACCAAAGTCTGCTTTTTACCCTCTGGGAATAAAGCCACACAGAGAGAAGGAACAGCAGAAGGTGTCCTAGAGAGCTGGGGTGAGACTTGGGGTTGGACTTGGCGGAATGGAGGGAGGAGGGAGGATCTGCACTCAGGCTACCTGCTTCCTTGCTAGGAGCTGCTGATAAGTTCTTAGGGTCTCCCTGCTGGAGGTGAGGGCTGGGGTTAAGGAACAAGTAGGCGGAGGGAGGTTAGAAGTGAAGATCTGTGTGTTCCACTGGAGATGAGGTGGGGGTTGAGGCAGCAACAGAAGTGGAAGGAGACTGAGTGATTGGACTTGGAGGAAGGGAAGGAGGAATGAGGATGTGCAGGTAGCCTACATGCCTCCCTGAGAGGTGTTGTCCATGGGCTCTCAGGGAGTGCCTGATGGAGTTGGGGAAGGGGATACGGCAAAGTCTGAGGGCAGGATGTGGAGGATAAGAAGAAGTGATGTGCAGGATCCACTAGAGGTGATGTGTGGAGAAGATGTGAGGAAGAGACTGGGGGACTGGACTTGTAGGAATGGAGGGAGAGTTAAATATCTGAGGGTAGCCTCTCTACTTTCTCCTTTAACCAGTGTATATGCTCTGAAAAGTGTAGATTATTGTGTGAAGCTTTTGCCCATGCAGCAAATCTCATGGATATTGACTTGAATCTGTGTTCAAAAAAGCTATTTATTAAATTGAAAATTCAATTTATTATTATTACACATTGTTATTTATATCTCCAGCTATAGGTTACTCATGTGAGATCAGGTTGATTAATTCTCACTGGTGTGGATTAGTTCCTAGAAATTCAACATTTAATAATTCAAAAGGTATACTTCATGCAATGATTTTAGTTTATATATAGATTCAGATAAACAAAACTATTTGAATATCAATTTTCTTTTTCTTCTCCATCTCACATCTCTTTTCTTTTTTTAATTTTAATTTTATTAATTTATTCAGATTACAACTCAATTGTTATCCCATCACTTGTATGCTCCCATTCCTCCCTCCCTCCCACCTTCACCTTATTCCTCTCCCCTAGGTCTATGACCGAGGGGGACCTCCTCTCCCACTATATAGTCATAGGCTATCAAGTCTCATCTTGGTAGCCTGCTTATTTTTTCTATGAATGCCACCAGGCCTCCCCACCAAGGGGAGGTGCTCAAATATGGAGCACCAGAGTTCATGTCAAAGTCAGCCTAAATGCAAAAAATATGTGCCGAAGGGCAATGAAAGTTAGACACACACACACACACACACACACACACACACACACACACACACACACTTCGAAGTAGGCAATGTAACACTGTCCTGGAGGTCTATAACTATTGTATGTTTTTTAAAAGATTTATTTATTTATATATTATATATACAGTGTTCTGCCTGCATGTACACCTGCAGGCCAGAAGAGGGCACCAGATCTCACTATAGATAGTTGGGAGGCACCATTTTGGAAGAGCAGGAGGTGCTCTTAACCACCGAGCCAACTCTCCATCTCTAACTATTGCATGTTTTATATACTTAGTTCATTGAAGCTAGGGAATGACAACTATATGATTAAAGCTAATTAGGAACAAACCTTACAAAGAGTAGAGAAAATGCATAAAGTAGAATAGTGAGTAGAGCAGCATTCATCCCACAGGTCTTGCCATCTCTTTTGTGGGATGGTAAACTGAGAGGGAAAAAAAATCACGACACTTAGGTTTTCCCTCTATTGCTTCATAATTCTTTAAATGTGAAGAAGGAAGAGTCGTTGGGTGGTTATTTATTTAGCCAGTCAGATGACACTACAGCATCTCACATAAACTACTTTTAATTAACAGTGTGAATTTCTTTGTCTTCTTCTTCATCTCTTTCAAAGTTGCTCTCAGTTTACCATCCTAGCCATATTCTGTAAGTCTCTGAGGTTTCTGAAGACCTTACTTAACTATTTTGTTTTATCTGTCTATACCATCTTATCTATCTGTTGAACCTTGGATGTATATTCTTCTAATATAAATAGACTAGTAATTGACATGACCATGATTTGACCAACTAACAATTAATTTGTATAACTTACTTGCCCTAAACAGCCCAAAATATTACTTTCAAAATGTTGGAGGTAAAAAATTTGAATTCTATACCAATGTGTCAAAATTAAACTTATTTTGCATCAATGCACAAAATTCTTTACCGGTGAATAAAAATAACCTTGTGAGCAACAATTAAGGCATTAAGTAGAGGAGTAGATTCAATAATCTACTTTTGGTCCTATCATCCCTATATATTTCTATATTTCTCCTTCTTTCTTTTCAACCCCTGTCTCCAAACCTAAAAATGAAAGATAAAGGAAAAGAGAGACATCCCTGAGTGCAACCTTGTTTTCTTTATGAATAGTATTAATAGTAATTTATAACCAACTTCCAATGAAAATAAACATCTATAAGCCAAGAAAACAGTTAAAAACCTACCCAACACCCCCTTAAGGGAAATGGGGTATTGTTACCTTAAGGTTTCTTCTGGCTGACTTGGGACAGATGACACCTTTTTAGGAGTCTAAACACAATTGGAGAAAATAGTTAAACTAGCCAGGAGTAGCACTTGTGGTCCATTTTCTAAATGTTGAAAAATTCCAGGCTTAATACAAGTCTTGTGTGTGACAGTCTGAAATGCTGGACAATTGGGCTCAGAAGCTTTCTCTGAAGCTGTCCTTTTCTGATGAGCAACAGTAACTGAAGTTCGTGGTGCTGGAACATCAAGGATACAGGATGTCAGCATCCAGCATGTTGGGAGAAATGAATCCTGTCAAGTCTGATCCAGTGTCAGTGTCTGGTTCTTTTGTTCTGAAAACATAATTTCTTACAAGCATTATACAGCCCTAAAATTATAAACACATGAGGTGTGTGGGGTACACAGAACAATTAAGGCCACTTCTCTGACTTTTGTATACGCAGAAGCAAGACATCTGTAAATCTTCATTCATGGCACACGAAGAATGACACCTAATAATAAGTCACAGGGATTCTGTAACTAACAAGAAGCCCTGTCTATGCCCAGACATTCATGTCTTAGAGAGTCTCAGAGCTATTCCTGTGTAGTGGGATTAGCAGTGTAAGTTACCTGCTTGTTCTGCAGTTTGAATTCTTTACATTCCAATTGTAGCCCCCTTGCTTCTTGCCTCCCACTCCTACCTTTGCCCCATCATCCCCTTTCCCTCTCTCTCCCAGCCCTCAGCAGGGGAGCCTTCCTCCCCTAATATCTGACCTCAGCCTATGAAGTCTCATCTGTACAACCTGTATCCTCTTCCTCTGTGGCCTGGCAAGGCCACCCTGTCAGGGGCAAGTGATCAACGCTGGGAGGCCAGAGTCCATGTCAGAAGTAGTCCCTACTCACCCTATTGTTGGACCCACCAGGATACTGCACACTTCATATATTACATCTGAGCAGAGAGTTTAGGTCCTCACCCTGCCTAGTCCTTGGTTAGGGCATCAGTTTCTGCAGTACCGCCCTCCTCCACCCAGAGTTTTAAAAATGTATATTTTATTGATTATAATTTATGCACATCACATCTTGATATCTCTCCCTCTAATCTTCCCATTCCCTCTCACCCTCCCTCTTCTGCTTATTCCCCTCCCCTAGACCTTTGGTAACAACCTATTAGGTTTCATCAGGATAGGCCGCATCCTCTTCCTCTATGTGCCTGTGTTGTCACTTTTCTTTTTTTCTTTTTTTATTAATTTATTCATATTACATCTCAGTTGTTAGCCCATCCTTTGTATCCTCCCATTCCTCCCTTCCTCCCACTTCCCCCCTACTCCCCTCCCCTATGTCTGTGTCTGAGGGGGACCTCCTCCCCCTGTATATGCTCATAGGGTATCGAGTCTCTCCTTGGTGACCTATTATTCTTCCTCTGAGTGCCACCAGGCATCTCCATCCAAGGGACATGTTCAAATATGGGGCACCAGAGTTTGTGTGAAAGTCAGATCTCCTTCTCCACTCAACAGTGGAGAATGTCCTGTCCATCGGCTAGTCTGGGTAGGGGTTCGAGGTTTACTGCCTATATTTTCCTTGGCAGTTGCCATAGTTTGCGGAGGACCCCAGGGCCCAGACTTGCCTGTAGTTTTCCAGGACCTGCTGGATCCTTCTATTTCCTCATTCTCCCAGGCTTCTCACACCTAAAGTCTCAATAGGATGTCCTCCCCTCTTACCCACTTTCCTGATAGGTACAGTTTTTCATGGGGACGTACACCTTGGACTAGTGCCTCGATATAAGTGAGTACCATTTAGCTCTTTTTGCTTCTGTGTGAACTTACTCATTATGACAATTTCTAGTTCAATCCATTTGTCCACAAATTTTGGAAATTCCTTGTTTTTAATAGCTGAGTAGTACTCCATAGTGTAGATGTACCACAGTTTCTTTATCCATTCTTCTCCTGAGGGACACGTAGGTTGTTTCCAAGTTCTGGCTATTATGAATAAGGCAGCTATGAACATGGTTGCGCATATGTCTCTGTTGTGTGGTAGTGCATCTTCTGGGTATATTCCAAGGAGTGGAATAGCTGGGTCTTGAGGAAGCCTTATTCCCATTTTTCTGAGAAAGCACCAGATAGCTTTCCAAAGTGGTTGTGCTAGTTTGCATTCCCACCAGCAATGAAGGAGTGTTCCTCTTTCTCCACACCCTCGCAAGCATGTGGTGTCAGTTGAGTTACTGATTTTAGCCATTCTGATGGGTGTAAGATGGAATCTCAGTGTCATTTTGATTTGCATTTCTCTGATGACTAAGGAGGTTGAGCATTTCTTTAAGTGTTTCTCAGCCATTTGATATTCCTCTGTTGAGAATTCTCTGTTTAGTTCTTTGCCCCATTTCTCTATTGGGTTATTTGGTTTGGTGGTGTTTAGTTTCTTGAGTTCTTTATATATTTTGGATATTAGACCTTTGTCAGATGAAGGGTTGGTGAAGATCTTTTCCCAGTCTGTAGGCTGTCGCTTTGTTCTGCTGACAGTGTCACCTGCCTTACAGAAGCTTCTTAGCTCATGAGGTCCCATTTATTAATTGTTGATGTTAAGGCCTGGGCTGTTGGTGTTCTGTTCAGGAAGTTGTCTCCTGTGCCTATGAGTCCCAGACTCTTCCCCACTTTTTCCTCTTACTGGGTTAATGTCTGTGGTTTTAGGTTGAGATCTTAATCCACTTGGACTTGAGTTTTGTGCATGGTGACAAATATGGGTCTAATTGCATTTTTCTACACGTAGACATCCAGTTAGACCAGCACCATTTGTTGAAGATGCTGTCGTTTTTCCATTGAATGGATTTGGCTTCTTTGTCGAAAATCAAGTGAGCAAATGTGTGTGGATTCATCTCTGGGTCTTCAGTTCGATTCCATTGATCCACTAACCTATTGCTGTGCCAGTACCATGCTGTTTTAATTACTATTGCTCTATAGTACAACTTGAGATCAGGTATGGAGATTCCTCTGGAGGATCTTTTATTGTATAGGATTGTTTTTGCTATTCTGGGCTTTTTGTTTCTCCATATGAAGTTGAGAATTGTTCTTTCAATATCTTCAAAATATTTTGTAGGTAATCTGATAGGGATTACATTGAATCTGTAAATTGCTTTTGGTAAGATGGCCATTTTTACTATGTTGATTCTTCCGATCCATGAACAAGGTAGATCCCGCCATCTTCTGATGTCATCTTCAATCTATTTCTTCAGAGGTTTAAAGTTTTTTTCAAATAAATCCTTCACTTGCTTGGGTAGGGTTATTCCTAGATATTTGATATTGCTTGTGGCTATCGTGAAGGGAGTAATTTTCCTAATTTCTTCCTCTGTCTGTTTGTTATTTGTATATAGGAAAGCTACTGACTTTTTTGAGTTAATTTTGTATCCTGCCAATTTGCTGAAGGTGTTTATCAGCTGTAGGAGTTCTCTGGTGGAATTTTGGGGGTCACTTATATACACTATCATATCATCTGCAAATAGGGATAATTTTACTTCTTCCTTTCCCATTTGGATCCCCTTGATCTCCTTTTGATGTCTTATTGCTCTGGCTAGAACTTCAAGAACTATATTGAAGA
Source organism: Acomys minous (assembly GCF_964271855.1). Classification (NCBI taxonomy): domain Eukaryota; kingdom Metazoa; phylum Chordata; class Mammalia; order Rodentia; family Muridae; genus Acomys; species Acomys minous. The sequence goes on from NC_140490.1 coordinate 70,671,218, forward strand.
GATATGGGGAAAGTGGGCAGCCTTGTCTGGTCCCTGATTTTAGAGGGATTTCCTTGAGTATCTCTCCATTTAGTTTAATGTTGGCTATTGGTGCTGTATATAGCCTTTATTATGTTTAGAAAAATGCCTTGTATTCCCAATTTCTCCAGAACTTTAAACATAAATGGATGTTGGATTTTGTCAAATGCTTTTTCTGCATCTAAAGAGATGATCATGTGGTTTTTCTCTTTCAGTTTATTTATATGGTGGATTACATTAATGGATTTCCATATGTTAAACCATCCCTGCATTCCAGGAATGAAGCCTACCTGGTCATGGTGAATGATGTCTTTGATATGCTGTTGTATTCGCTTTTTGTTGAGTATTTTTGCATTAATGTTCATAAGAGAAATTGGTCTGAAATTCTCTTTTTTTGTTGGGTCTTTGTGGGGTTTAGGTATCAATGTGACTGTGGCCTCATAGAAGGAATTTGGTAATATTCCGTCCATTTCTATCTTTCGGAATAGCTTGAATAGTATCGGTATTAGCTCCTCTTTGAAGGACTGGTAAAATTCTGCACTGAAACCATCTGACCCTGGGCTTTTTTTGGTTGGAAGACTATCAATGGTTGCTTCTATTTCTTTAGGCAAAATGGGGCTATTTAATTTGTTTATCTCATCTTGGTTCAATTTTGGTAAATGGAATCGGTTGAGAAATTTGTCCATTTCCCTTAAATTTTCAAATTTTGTGGCATAAATGTCTTTGAAGTAGGTTCTTACGATTCTTTGTATTTCTTCGGTGTCTGTTGTTATGTCTCCCTCATAGTTTCTTGTATGACTCAGATTACCAAAAATAGCTAAAGCTTAACAAAGTTATCAAAGATAAGGAGGCTAGACATATTTTTTTTTGTTTTCAGGTTTATTGAAAATATGACAGAAGAGATTTAAACGGCTCCATGTGGTGTCTTGAAATTCATCCCAACCGTAGGCAGGTTGGAGAGACTGCAGAAGTCCAGAAGCTTCAGCATTTTTCTTGGTGTCAGGATCTACCTCATTGATCTCCTGGCCTAGGGCTGAGACCTCAGGAATGTAATTGTCTCTTCTCTCTCTCTTCTTCCTGCAACTTGATAGACGTACCTCTCACAGGACCTCTCTGAATCCGCTTCATCAAATGTGTGTCAGAGCTGCTATCTTGGTGCATAGTTTCTTGCTTGTGGTAATAGCGATCTCCTCGCGCATGCGCTTGTTGGTGTAAATGTCATTACCTAGACATGTGTAGTACTTTTTGATGATGACCTGGGCTGCCTTCTTCATAGTTTTGGTGTGAATCTGGCCCATGTTGGTGGGTCTCAGTAAAAAAGAGCTAGATATGTATTCTTTTATTTTTTTTTAATTTTTTTAAACTTTTATTTAATGGCTATGATTTGCACGTCATGTACCAAAATTCCTATCCTTCCTCCAGTAAAATAAAACAAACAAAAAAATCTTTTCACAGAAGCTATAGTGTATCACACAGTATAGCCTTTTGTCCACATATGTTTACTTTCTTATATATATGTTTATATATTATTAATTTATTCATATTACATCTAAATTGTTATTCCGTCCCTTGTATCCTCCCATTCTTCCTTCCTTCCCATTTTCCCCTTACTCCCCTCCTCTATGACTGTGGCTGAGGGGGACCTCCTCCCCCTGTATATGCTCATAGGGTATCAAGTCTCTTCTTGGTAGCCTGCTATCCTTCCTCTGAGTGCCACTGGGCCTCCCGATCCAGGGGACGTGGTCAAATATGGGGCACCAGAGTTTGTGTGAAGATCAGTCCCCACTCTCCACTCAACTGTGGAGAAATGTTCATTGCTATGAGTCATGGTTCTGTTTGGAAGCCCACACTATTGTTACTGGATCCTCACTGGAACTGCTGTCGGATATCCAGTTGTTGCTGTGTGTCAAGGAGATTCTTAATCTTTGAATCTGCAGGTCTGGCCCCTTCATGTGTCTCAGTGGGTCATACAAGGGGTAGATGTTGGGGTGAGGTTCACTCAAAGCCCTGGATCAGGGCCCACTCCTTGTCCTCAGGGCAGGGCCCACTCTCCTGCTCCCATGTCATCAGGGCAGGGCTGGCTCTTCTGCTCCCATGTCCTCAGGGCAGGGCCTGCTCTCTCACTCCCATGTCATCATGGAAGGGCCAGCTGTTATCATAGCAGGGCCGCTCTCCTGCTCCCATGTCCCCAGGGCATGGCCAGCTCTCAAGCTCCTGTGTCCTCAAGGCAGGGCCAGCTCTCAGACTCCCTTGTTCCCAGGGCTGGCTAACCTGCTCCTGCATCCTAAGGGTCAGCTCTCCTGTTCTTGTGTCCTCAGGCTCAGCTCTCCTGCTTCCATCTCTTCAGGGCCAACTCTCCTGCTCCTGTTCAGTTTGCCAGATTGCTGCTGTCCGTGAAGGTTGGATGGCCTCCTACTCCTGTGGGTGCTGCATCTTGTGGGCCATCAAGCAGGTGGCAAGTGGAGGCTCCTCAAAGTCTTCCCTGAGTTGCTTGCAGAAACCATTGATATTGGCCTAGCTCAGTTTCTTGTCCAAGGGAACTTGTGGCTTTGCTGATTCGTGCCTCCTGAGTCTCTGGTTCCATTGTGTGCTCCATCCACATAGGCCCCCGCCTCGGTGCTGCCCCTAGTGTCTACCTCTGCATGATCCAGTTCTCAGCACTGAGCATAGCCCCGGACCATGGGCCTGTGAGAGGAGGTCTGTGAAACCTGTGGTGTGGGTGGTCAAGTCCTCACTCAGGCTCAACTGCAACAGCACCCCACCCCCTTGAATGCCATTTCCTTGGCTTGCACTGCACCAGGCCACAACCTGAAAAGTGGAGGTGGTGGCAATGGTGGTGGCCGGGGGCCCCTGGATGCTCACCTGAGCACGGTCACATAGTTCTGTGGTAGGAGGGCATGGACGATCCACATGACAGGATTCCTTCTTTCTGGGAAACACCAGCACTGCATTTTAGAGCTCTCAGTATGGTCCTTTGGTGGCTGTACAGTCACTGCTGTTCTGAGGATCAGACACAGTGTGCAATCAACACCATCTTGGATGATCTTGGCTTGGGTATTTCTAATACACTAAGTGTTTCCTCCCAATCAGGCAGCTCTCAGGGGTGAACATTTTTGTGTAGCACTGGAACACAATCATCCTCTTCAGAATGCATTGAGGACCTCATTTTTCAAACCCCACAGACCCACACCTGCCACAAGGACCCATGCCTGCAGCACCTAGAAATATATATATATATATATATATATATATATATATATATATATATATATATATATATATTTTTTTTTTTTCCGAGATGAGGTTTCTCTGTGTAGCCTTGGCTGTCCTGGACTTGCTTTGTAGACCAGGCTGGCCTCGAACTCACAGCCATCTGCCTGCCTCAGCCTCCAGAGTGCTGGGGTTAAAGGTGTGTGTCACCACACCCGGCTTAGACATATATTCTTAAGCCAGCTTGTCTGAATAGACCTTAGGGAGGAGAGACATTTTATAGGCTCTTTGCCAGACTAGTTAGGCCATTGTCTTGTGCATCACAAGATAAGAATATCCCAGTTTCTGGTGTTTGGTGTGTGGTGCTTATGTAACTTTTTAATTAATTTATTCATATTACATCTTAATTGTGAGCTCATCCCTTGTATCTGCCCTCCCACTTCCCCCCTACTTCCCTCCCCTATATCTGTGACTGAGGGGGACCTCCTCCCCCTGTATATGCTCATAGGGTATCAAGTCTCTTCTTGGTGACCTGTTATCCTTCCTCTGAGTGCCAGCAGGCCTCCCTATCAAGGGGACGTGGTCAGAAATGGGGCACCCAAGTTTGTATGAAAGTCAGACCTCACTCTCCACTCAACGGTGGAGAATGTCCTGTCCATCGACTAGGGCTGGGTAGGGGTTCGAAGTTTACTGCCTATATTTTCCTTGGCTGGTGCCATAGTTTGAGCAGGAAGGACCCCAGGACCCAGATCTGCCCTTCATAATGTTCTTCTTGCAGGTTTCCAGGACCCTCTAGATCCTTCTATTTCCCCATTCTCCCACGCTTCTCTCACTTTAAGTCCCAATAGGATGTCCTCTCCTGTGACCCACTTTCCTGGTAAGTAAAGTTTTTCATGAGACATACCCCTTGGGCTAATGTCTCGATATAAGTGAGTATATACCATTTGTCTCTTTTTGCTTCTGGGTGAACTCACTCATTATGATAATTTCTAGTTCAATCCATTTGTCCACAAATTTCGGGAATTCCTTGTTTTTAATAGCTGAATAGTATTCCATAGTGTAAATGTACCACAGTTTCCTTATCCATTCTTCTACTGTTTCCATGTTCTGGCTATTATGAATAAGGCAGCTATGAACATGGTTGAGCATATGTCCCTGTGTGTGGTAGAGCATTTTCTGGGTATATTCCCAGGAGTGGAATAGCTGGGTCTTGAGGAAGCCCTATTCCCATTTTTCTGAGAAAGTGCCAGATAGCTTTCCAAAGTGGTTGTACTAGTTTGCATTCCCACCAGCAATGAAGGAGTGTTCCTCTCTCTCCACATCCTCACCAACATGTGGTGTCACTTGAGTTATTGATCTTAGCCATTCTGATGGGTGGAAGATGGAATCTCAGAGTAGTTTTGATTTGCATTTCTCTGATGACTAAGGAGGTCGAGCATTTCTTTAAGTGTTTCTCAGCCATTTGATATTCCTCTGTTGAGAATTCTCTGTTTACTTCTGAGCCCCATTTCTCAATTGGGTTATTTGGTTTGGCGGTGTTTAGTTTCTTGAGTTCTTTATATATTTTGGATATTAGACCTTTGTCAGATGTAGGGTTGGTGAAGATCTTTTCCCAGTCTGTAGGCTGTCGCTTTGTTCTGCTGACAGTGTCTCCTGCCTTACAGAAGCTTCTCAGCCTCAAGAGGTCCCATATATTAATTGTTGATGTTAAGGCCTGGGCTGTTGGTGTTCTGTTCAGGAAGTTGTCTCCTGTGCCAATGTGTTCCAGGCTCTTCCTCACTTTTTCCTATAACCGATTTAATGTCTTTGGTTTTATGTTGAGGTCTTTAATCCACTTGGACTTGAGCTTTGTGCATGATGACAAATAGGGGTCTAGTTGCATTTTTCTACATGTAGATATCCAGTTATACCAGCACCATTTGCTGAAGATGCTACCGTTTTTCCATTGAATATATTTGGCTTCTTTGTCAAAAATCAAGTGAGCAAATGTGTGTGGATTCATCTCTGGGTCTTCAATTCGATTCCATTGATCCACCAGCCTACTGCTGTGCCAGTACCATGCTGTTTTAATTACTGTTGCTCTATAGTACAGCTTGAGATCGGGTATGGAGATTCCTCTGGAGGATCTTTTATTGTATAGGATTGTTTCTGCTATTTTGGGCTTTTGTTTCTCCATATGAAGTTGAGAATTGATCTTTCAATATCTTCAAAATATTTTGTAAGAATTCTGATAGAGATTGCATTGAATCTGTAGATTGCTTTTGGTAAGATGGCCATTTTTACTATATTTATTCTCCTGATCCACGAACAAGGTAGATCCATCCATCTTCTGATGTCATCTTCAATCTCTTTCTTCAGACATTTAAAGTTTTTTTTCAAATAAGTCCTTTACTTGCTTGGTTAGAGTTACGCCTATACATTTTATGTTGCTTGTGGCTATTGAAGAAAGTAGTTTTCCTAATTTCTTCCTCTGCAAGCTTGTCATTTGTGTATAGGAAGGCTACTGACTTTTTTGAGTTAATTTTGTATCCTGCCAATTTGCTGAAGGTGTTCATCAGCTGTAAGAATTCGCTGGTGGAATTTTGGGGGTCACTTATATACACTATCATATCATCTGCAAATAGGGATAATTTCACTTCTTCCTTTCCCATTTGGATCCCCTTGATCTCCTTTTGATGTCTTATTGCTCTGGCTAGAACTTCAAGAACTATATTGAAGAGATATGGAGAAAGTGAGCAGCCTTGTCTAATCCCTGATTTTAGAGGGATTTCCTTGAGTATCTCTCCATTTAATTTGATGGTGGCTATTGGCTTGCTGTATATAGCCTTTATTATGTTTAGGTATGTGCCTTGTATTCCCAATCTCTCCAGGACTTTAAACATGAGTGGGTGTTGGATTTTGTCAAATGCTTTTTCTGCATCCAAAGAGATGATCATGTGGTTCTTCTCTTTCAGTTTGTTTATATGCTGGATTACATTTATGGATTTCTGTACATTAAATCATCCATGCATGCCTGGAATGAAGCCTACCTGGTCATGGTGAATGATATCTTTGATATGTTGTTGTATTCGTTTTGCGAGTATTTTATTGAGTATTTTTGCATCAATGTTCATAAGAGAAATTGGTCTGAAATTCCTTTTTTTGAGACTTTGTGGGGTTTAGGTATCAACATGACTATAGCCTCATAGAAAGAATTTGGTAATGTTCCACCCATTTCTATCTTTTGGAATAGCTTGTAGAGTATTGGTATTAGCTCCTCTTTGAAGGCCTGGTAGAAGCTTATGTAATTCTTTAGCCTTTTATTTATTTATATTTATTTTTGAAGATTACATATTAATGAGGACATCATACTATAAAACATTTTATAAACTTAAAATGTCCTGTAGACTTATAAAATTAAACATTATAAAAGTTGTTTTTTTAAAAATTCAGTTTTAAAAAAATTAATTTATTTATTTATTCACTTTACATTCTAGTCATAGCCCCCTCCCTCCTCTCCTCCCAGCCTCACCCCCTCTTCCCCTCTCCCTTATCACTCAGTAAAGGAGATCCTCTCTACCTGCCCCCCACCCCCAGGTCATCAAGTCACATCAGGATTGAACTCATCCTCTTTCCCTGTGTCCTGACAAGGCAGTCCCATCAGGGTGAAGTGATCAAAAATCCGGCAACAGAATCCATGCCAGAGACAGCCCCCTGCTCCCCTTAATGGAGAACCCACATGAAGCCTGAGCTTTCCATCGGCTACATCTATGTAGAAGTCCTAGGTCCAGTCCATGAATAGACCTTGATTGGTGCTTCAGACTCCACAGAACCCTCTGGGCCCTGATTAGATGGCTCTCTTGGTGTCTTCTTGTGAAGCTCTTGTCACCTCTAGGTCCTTTTATCCTTGCCCCAAATTTTCACTAGACACCTATGCTTTGCCCAATGTTTGGCTGTGAGTCTCAGTATCTGTTTCTAATTGCTACTGGGTGGGGCCTCTCAGGGGACAACTCTGATAGGCTCCTGTTTGCAAGTGAGCATAGTATTGTTAGTAGTGTCAGGGGTCAGGGGTTGGCTCTCTACCATGAGGTGGGTCTTGGGTTGAACCAGACATTGGTTGGACATTGCTTCAATCTCTGCTCTGTCTGCTCTCTCTTTATCCCTGAATGTGTTGTAGGTAGGGTACATTTTGGATCAAAGTTTTTATGGTTATATAGGGATGATAAGATGAAAAGTAGGTTATTGAATCTACTCTTAATCTTAAGGCCTTAATTGTTACTCACAAGGCAATTTTTAATTCACTGGTATAGAATTTTGTATATTGATGCAACATATGTTTAATTTTGAACACATTGGTATAGAATTAAAATTTAAGATTATTCTTCACACACATTATATATATATTTCTACTCATTGTACCCATACAACTTAACTATAACACAAGGTTTACTTCCAATACTTTGAAAGTGCTTTTGCAGTCTGCTGAGGATAATTAAGTAATACAAGTTAATTGTTAGTTGATCAAGTCATGGTTATGTCAATTACTAGTATATTTTTATGACAAGAATATACATCCTAGGTTTAACAGATAGATATGATTCAATAGATAGATGAGGTAAAATAGTTAGATAAGGTTTTCAGAAACCTCAGAGACCTACAGAATATGGCATTTAAAGATACTTTTATTATTTTAAAGATTTTTTGACAATAATACAAGTTAACTCCTATCTCAAAGAAGATGATGAGCATCAAAGAACCTCTTTATGGAGATGGGTCCAAATGTGACAAACAAACCACTGGGCAAAATGTCCTTATTTCTGCCACAGACAGAGTTCTGCCTAAAAATGGGCAAGCTTGAATGCTGGCAGAATTGATGACCAAATTCTGCCAAGACAGGATAAGCAAGTCCTCAATAGTTCCTGCCTCACAAATATGTCTGTCAGATATATTGGGCCAGGAAGCTGAAGATGATGCTCTAACATTATAGAGTGTTTTGGATGACTGGGTTAGAGATATCCCAAGTTATTTTATTTTACTGAGGGTGTTGTTAAAGTTTTGTTTCTCTGAATTATTTCTCAGTACATTTATCATTTGTATATAGGAAGAATACTGTTTTCTCTGTGTTAGCTTTCTAGCCTGATACTTTGGTGAGAATGTTTATTATCTGTGAAAGATTCTTGGTGGAGTCCTTAGGGTGTTTTATGTATAAATTAATCTCATTGGCAATTAAGTATGTTTTGGCTTCTTTCTTTCCTGTTTGTAATAACATTATCCTCTTCATCTGTCTTTTTGCTCTAGCAGAGACTTCAAGCACTGTACTGTACAGGTCTAATAGCATGGTGTCCTTATCTTGTAATTGATTTTTACTGGCAATGTTTTGTTTCTCTTCATTTAGGATGTTGTTGGATGTGGGCTTGCTGTAAATCACCTTCATTATATTGACATATGTCCTTTGTATCCTGGTCTTTCCAGGACTTTTATTATGAAGGGAAGTTGCATTTTGCCAAAGACTCTTTCTTTATTTCATGAGATGTTGATGTGGTTGCTGTCTTTTAATCTGTTCATGTGCTAAATTATGCTTATTGGTTTATGTTTGTTTAACCATCCTTACATCTCTGAGACAACTTCCTCATGGTAGATAATCTTTTGGATACGTTCTGGAATGTGGTTTGCAAGTTTTTTTTATTGAGAATTTTTACGTCTACATTTATAGGGGTATTGGTATATAGTTATATTTTTTGTTGATTCTTAGTGTGGTTCCGGTATCAGGTAGCAGCTCACAGAATCAACTAAGCAGGGCTCTTATGGGCTCACAGAGACTGAAGCTACAAACATGGAACCTGCCTGAGCCTATGCTAGGACCTCAGCACACATGCTGTGATTGTTTAACTTGGGGTTTCTGTGGGACTCCAACAATGGGAGTGGGGTGTCTCTGATTCTTTTGCTTGGTCTTGGGAGTCTTTTCCTTTTACTGTGTTGCCTCATCCAGCCTTGATATGAGGGCTTGTGCTTAATCTTGCTATATCATATTCGTTAATATCCTTGGTTTCAGTGGGTTTTGGGAAGAGGGGATGTTGGAGGGACTGGAAAGAGAGAGGGAAGGCTGTGGTTAGGATGCATTGCATAAAAGAAGAATAGTTAGAAAAGGGAAAAAGAACTTGGAAATGGTCTTTCAATTTTTATTTTTTAGAATAACCTGAGGAGTATTGGCATTAGCTATTTGTTTCATCTTGATTTAACTCTGATAGGATATGTATATCTACACACACACACACACACACACACACACACACACACACACACACAGACACACAACTTTTAAATTTTCCAGTTTGGTAAAATCAAGGTTTTTACAGTATGTCATAATAATTCTCTGATCACCCTGAGTGAGGCAACCCAGACCCCAAAAGATACACATGGTATGTACTCACTTATAAGCATATTTTAACTATATAGTACAGGATAAACATACCACAATTCATAGACTCAAAGAAGATAAGTAACAAGGAATACTCAAGGGACGATGCTTAAATCTCACTCAGAAGTGGAAGTAGAATAGACAGGAATAGCGGTTAAAGAGAAGGAATACGGTAGGAGAGAGAGCACAGAGAGAAATAATTGTGGAGATCAGACATTGAGTGAGTGGGGGGGGGCAGGAGGACAGAAGCTCTGCAGAGAAAACAGAAACTTGGGTGGGGGCATCTCTGTGACAAGCTGCAGACCTAAGTCAGAATCTGCCTCTGAGAGGATATGAAGGGGGTCTCTAGCTGAGACTCCTAGTAGCATGGGCCATGGAGACTGAAGAAGACACCCTCTAACTGCACGAGAGTCCCAGTGGAGGGAAGAGAACACTAACCTACCCACAAAAACTTTGATCCAAAACTTGACCTGCTTACAAGACATGCAGGGGTAAAAACAGAACAGATAGAGCAGAGATTGATGGAGTATCCAACCAATGCCTGACCCAACCCAAGACTCACCCCATGGAAGAGATCCAACTCTGATACTATTATGCTATGCTTATAGACATGAGCCTATCTATCAGCATTGTCCTCTGGGGGAATCCATCTAGCAGAAGTTTGAAATTGATGCTGAGACTCACAGTTAAACATTGGGTGAACCCCAGGGAGTCTAGTGGAAAAGGGGGGAAGGACAAATGGCAGTAGAGGAGACAAGAGCTCCGCAACAAGACCAAAAAAACCAACTAGCCATGGCCCAGAGAGCCTGTGGAGTCTGAAGCATCAACCAAGACTGGACCTAGGCCTCCTACACAGATGTAGCCAATGGGCAGCTCAGGCTTCCTGTGGGTCTACTAGTAAGGAGAATGAGGACTGTCTCTGACATGGACTCTGTTGTCTGCCTTTTGACCACTTTCCCTGGATGGGACAGCCTTGCCAGGCTACAGGGGAAGAAGATATGCTCACTTATGATGTGACTTGGTGAACTGGGGTGGATGGGAATGGGATGGGGAAGAGGGAGGGAGGGTTGGACTGGGAGGAGACGAGGGATGGGCTATGACCAGGATGTAGAGTGAATAAACAAACAAACAAAGAAATAAATAAATAAAATTAATTTAAAAATGAAAAAGCATGTAAACTATGGTCCAGGATGTGTTTATATATTCTTTAATTTTAATGTCAATTTTTATTAATATTTATAATTAAGATAATGTCAGTAGAATCAATGATAACTTTGGATGCCAAAGTACCTTTTGATACTACAATTTAAAAGAAGTTTAGAAAATAAATTGTAGGAAAGGTGTTAGTAAATGATGAAAAATAAGCTACAAAATAAGCTGCAGAAAGAATAGCTATTCATCAAAATGAATTGATTTGAGAAAGTTAAATATAGAAGAATGGTAACATATTTAAGACCTAAAGAAATGAACTAAGTTAATGTAATACCTCTTAGGATAAATGATTTATAAATACAGTGATTTGATACGTTATTCTATATACCTTTTTTTGTTTATTTTGTTTTTCGAGACAGAGTTTCTCTGTGTAGCCTTGGCTGTCCTGGACTACTCTGTAGACCAGGCTGGCCTTGAACTCACAGAGATCCGTCTGCCTCTGCCTCCGGAGTGCTGGGATTAAAGGCGTGCGCCACTACGCCCGGCTATTTATATACATTTTAACAGGAATTAATTCTATGAATAAGGTATAAATTGGGTTATAGAGAATTCTAAGCTGTCGGTTTATAAATTTTCCTCTATCGGAATATTTTTTTTCCGGTGAAATAAAAGAACTGTGAATATCCTTTTAAGTTGCAGGTGTAAGATTTATTTATATATTAATAGGGACATAAGGAAGGTCTTAGAACCAAGGAAAATTAAGGCACTGAGATGTTTTGGCAAAGAAAGTAGTGCAATATTTGCTTCTAAAAGTCTCTTTTGCCCTAGTGCTAGTAGCTTCCTGTTGAACATGTAGCATTAGCCACCCTGGGGATTTCATCTTCTACTCTTAGTGGATTAATTATTTCTTGCAAATTCTTAATGGAAGCCATTTTCCTCTGGAAACTCTTCGAAGGAGACTGCAATTTAATGGCTTAATTTGAGTTTACTAAGTGGTCCCTAGGAGAAAAGGCAGAAGAGCTGTTGTAGTACACATCACCATAGTAGTTTTAACTGCGTGCATACATGTATCAGTAGCTCTGTTAGGACATAGCCTTAAAAGTAAATGACTATTTTATTGCTAATTATTTTTTGATAATATATTGCATGTATACAAGCATGGTCCTTAATATTAACTGTTTATTATAATAAGATTTTTTTAATTATTTTGCCTTTTAGGCTATAATACATTTATGTAATTTCTCCTTTCCTCTTTCTCCATTAAATTCCTCCCATATACCCCTTCATGCTCACTTTGAAGTCTGTGGCTTCTTTTTGTATTAATTGTAGTTTCATACATATATGTGTATATCTATTCCTAAGCACATAAATACAACCTTCTCAGTTTGTATAATGTTGCTTGGATGTATGTTTTCATGGCTGACCATTTGGTGTTGGAAGACACATTGGTATGATCCTCCCTGAGGAAGAGCATTTCTGGCATTCGCCCCACCCCTCTAAGCTCAGAAAACATTGAAGGAGAGGATGTGGAGACAGTGTAAGAGCAGGTGATGGGGTGGACTGCTGTGAAAGGTATTTTTTTTCTGGCCATGGTTCTTTCCCACACGTCTGTTAATCACTGACTCATTTCAGCACAGGAGGCATCTGAGAGGAGCATTCGCCATTCCTGCAGGCAGCACTGACTGCACCCAGTGGCTTGCCAGAGCAAAGAGGACATAAAGGTGATGGACGGATATGGAATGATCTGTGGGAGTAAGATTTAAGGGGAGATCTAGAAAAATGGAATTGGGATGGGTATGACCAAGGTATGTTGTATATATGTATACCTTGTCAAAGATACTGTTAAAAAATAAGTAAAAATAGTGCTAAGAATAAGAATATAGCTCATTGGTAGGACCCTTGCTTAGTACTTGTGAGGTCCTAAGTTCAATCCTTAGTATGGGGTGGCGGGAAGAGGAAGAGTTGCTTCTGTTATACTAACGGACATTCTCTCTCCCTCTCCCTCCCTCCCTCCCTCTCTCTCTCTCTCTCTCTCTCTCTCTCTCTCTCTCTCTCTCTCTCTCAGTCTCTCTGTCTCTGTCTGTCTTTGTCTCTCTCTTTCTCTGTCCCTTTCTGTCTCTGTCTGTCTGTCTGTCTCTCAATTTCTTTATTTTTGAGACAGCATCTATCTACATAGCTCTGGCTGTTCTGGAACTTACTATGTAGACCAGGATGGCCTTGAACATACAGAAATCCATCTGTCTCTGCCCTCTGACTGCTGGAATAATGGTGTTCATCACTACACCCAGAACCATCTTTTCTTTTTAAAGATACTTTTTATATTTATTTATTTTATTTTATGTATATAAAGCTTTGCCTACATGTATGTATATGCACTATGTGTGTGCCTGGGTGTCCTTTGAGGTCAGAAGAGCATGTTGGATCCCCCGAAATTGAGTTACAGATAATTGTGAACTGGTCTGTAAGTTCTGAAAGCTGAATCTGGATCTTCTGCACAAGCAATCAATGCTCTTAACTGATGAGCCCCACCCTCATATTTTCTTTATACAAATAGGTGTGTCCATCTCTTGGTCTTGTTAGTAGTGCTATAATAAATATAGGTTTCAGGTGCTTCTTTCACGTCATGATTTTTTTTTTTTTTGAGATAGGATCTCATCATGTAGTCCTCTTGGCCTGGAATTCACTTTGTAGACCAGATTGGCCTTGAACTCACAGAGATCTGCCTGCCTCTTTCGCCTGAGTGGGCATGTGCCACCACCCCAGGCCTGATATGTTGATTTTTTTTACCTTTTTTCTGTTTTCTGTCATTGGTGGAGCTAGCTGACCTTTAAACTCATTGGCTATCATAAATCAGGTGAGACCTCAGTGTTTATTTGAACTCAGGACTTTCCACCTTGGTAGGAGGCCTGAAGCCATTGAGATAGGGTGGTAGTTTGTGGCTTTTTGTTTTTTGTTTTTTAAAATTGTTTTTACCATCTTAGTTCCTGGTAGGGAGGGGCAGGTGGGGCAGCCTGTGGCAGTGGAATTTTACAGACTTTGGCCTACCTAGTTTTAATGGAGGGTCTTAGGCCTCGTCTGCTTTCTTTAGTATATTCCTTTTTCTTTTTTCTTTTTTTTTTTTGAGACAGGGTCTCTCTGTGTTAGCCTTGGCTGTCCTGGACTCACTTTGTAGACCAGGCTGGCCTTGAACTCACAGCGATCTGCTTGCCTCTGCCTCCCGAGTGCTGGGTTTACAGGCGTGTGCCACCATGCCTGGCTATATTCCTTTTTCCTAATAATGGATTATATGTCCTTACTGATCTAAAGGGTGGATACACATCAATCTTAGGATTATGTAAGGTAAAATGATATCCCTGCTCCATAAAAAGCCAGCCAATTTCCTTAAAAGTGGAACACCCACAGGAAAACTGGTGCCAAAGGGTAACTGACATAAACGAAATGTTCTGTTAGGCAATGTAATGACCAAGGTTGGATGGGGAGTCAGACATGCAAGTTGCCTGCCTCCCATGACAAAAAGCCTTTGTATGCTGAGTTGAGGTGACACTGCTCTGGAAGCCAGCTTATCCCTCTAAACATGAGGGATAGTCATGGGGGACAGGTGGTGGTCACACCAAATGCAAAAAGACACAGAGTACTTACAGGTGACAAAGTACACGTCAGCCTAGTTAGGTCCCAGACACTTAAAGGTTACAATTCATATACTTAAAAGGGTAAGTTTAATGCCTTTTCTTTTGCTCAGGGAAACTGGATTGTCTCTAAAATGAGATACATTTTCTCAGGAAACAGGTAGCAGCCTAGCCTATGCACCAGGGGCCATAGAGCCTAGAGAAGGGCATTTAGAACTAAAATGTAAAAGTATCCATCCTCTATGGAGAGAAGGAATGAGACAAAAACACCCGCAACAAATACAAAAACCCAGGTTCAAGATGCCTAGGGTATAAAGCTTATTTAAAACTTAATGCCTTGTCTTTTGCTCAGGGCAACTAGCTTGTCTCTAAAATGAGATACATTCTTTCAGGAAACAGGTAGCGGCCTGGCCTATACATCAGGCGCCATAGAGCCTAGAGAAGGACATTTAGAACTGTACAATCTTGTTTTGATTTCAATATGGTAATAATTGTATGTTCATTGCTAATGGTGATGTTTCGTTTCCTTTTTGAAAGAGGTCAAAATAAAACAGACCTAGATAAAAGACAGACTGCTAACTTAAGCCAGTCTATGTTTACATGAATTCAAACTACAGAACAAGCAGTTAACTTACATTGCTAATCACACCACATGGAAATAGCTCTGAGATTGGCTGAGACATGAATGTCTATGCATAGACAATGCTTCTTGTTGGTTACAGAATCCCCATGATTTATTATTAGATGCCATTCTTCATATGGCGTGGATGAAGATTTACAGATGTCTTTCTTCTGCTCATACAAAGAGCAGAGAACCAGCCTTAACTGTTCTGTACATCCTGCACACATAATATATTCATAGTTTTAGGAATGTATGATGTTTGTGAGAAATTATATGTTTTCACAATAAAAGAACCAGACACTGATGCTGGATCAGACCCAGCAGGATTCATTCCTCCATCATGCTGAGATGCTGACATTCTGCACCCTTCATGTTCCTGCTCCAAGTGCTTTGGTTGCTGTTCCTCATCAGAAAAGGACAGCTTCAAAGATGGCTCCTGATCCCAATTGACCCAACATTTCAGACTGCCCCACACAGGACTTTATATTAAGCCTGGAATTTCTCAACATTTAAAGACTAGACCACAAATACTATTCCTAGCTTGTTTGACCATTTCCCCCAATTTTATTTGGGCCCCTACATAGGTATTATTCACCCCTAAATAGCCTGAAGAAACCTTAAGAGAAAGTCACCTCATTTACCTTAAGGGGGGTTCGGTAGGTTTTTGGTTGCTTTCTTGGGCTATAAATGATTGTTGTCATTCGGAGTTGGTTATAAGTTATTATTTGTCTTATTCAAAGAAAAAACAAGGTTAACTCAGAGATTTCTCTATTTTCCTTTATCTTTCTTTCTTAGGTATGGAGATAGGGGTTAAAAAGAAAAAAAAGTAAAATATAGGAATATATAAGGATGATAAGACAAAAAGTAGATTATTGAATCTACTCTTTGGTAGCCAAGTTCTGCCAAGACAGAGTAAGAAAATCCTCAGTAGTTCCTGCCTCACAAATATGTCTGTCAGATAAATTGGACCAGAAGGCTGAGAATGATGCTCCAACGTTATAGAGAGTTGTGGGTGACTGTTCAAACAGCAAACTGTCTCTGTCATTTTTTTTTCATTTTGGATGCACTTCCTATTTACTCTGGTAATTAATTTTATTCCTTCTCAAGTCTCTGATGGGGTTGAAGACCAGATAGTTAGTTTTAAAGTTAACTTAATTGTTTAGGAGTTTAGATACTATTAGGTCTGAATAAATATTTTAGGTTGATAGATATAAGCTTTGATAGATATTGATTTAGAATAAAAACTTTTGACTCACCAAGATAGAATAGATAACATTTTCTTCAAGGTTGCCAAATACCTTTTGACTAGACATTATGTATGTAAGTCTTACTTACTGGTTTTTATAATTTTTCATAATTGTTCTTACTGTATATTTAAAAATGGCCTTTTTATTTAGACAAAAAAGAGAAATCATTGGAGCTTGATCTGATGTATTTTGATGCTAACTACTGCTTGCTGTCTCTGTGACCCACCTTGCCTAAGAGCCTAACCTTTTTGAGAAATAAAAGTCCATCACACCTGGACAGGGCAAATGGGATTGGTGTGGCTAAGGTTTCCAGGCTTGGGGAGACAGAATCTTGGGAAGAAGAGAGACTCGGGGAGAGAAAAAAGGAGAAGAAGGTTGCGCCATCATGGGTTAGGTGGAGGAAAAGCACATGGTTGGCATGGATGGAGACCTGGCCCAGTTGAAGATCATTAACAAGTATATGGTATTATGGTGGGGAGATAGCTTGACAGAAATTATTAGAAGCAGATGGCGTGGGATTGTGACAGGTATTCCATAGTTTAGGGGATTAATATCTGTCCTGCCCCAGGTTAAAATAAGGCTATTTTAAAATATAACAAGTGTCTGTGTCTTGATTGATTAATAGTGGGTTAGAAAATACTGCCATAATAATAATTATAGCCCTAATAATAAACATTATTAGGTCATACTGGTAAATTAACCACAAGAGTTGTCATTTTTTTAGTTTTGTTAATTGCCACCAAAGCTTGAGTGATATAATATTATATTGTATTTCTTTAATAACTAGCAATATTTAACATTATATATATGTGTATACTTTTATAGTAATGTTTATCTAACTTGATAGGCTATCTTTAATTATTTTTTGTTATGCCATTAGATTTTGGGGATTACCTATATTTTATGGATATTTTCCACACTGAACATAGTTTTACCATTTTCTCCAATTCTTTCTGTTGTCTCTTCACTGAGATGATTATTTTCTTTGCTTTTCAGGTGCTTTTAGTATGATATGACCCACTTGTCTATCTATACATTTTCTTGTGGCGTTGTTAAAAATATTAAACCCTGCTCATTTGAATGTCTTAAAATATTATCTCTATGTTTGTTTAATAGTTTCATTGTTTAGGGTTTTATATTTGACATAACTGAAAATAAAGAGAACAAATTTGCAAGGTATAAAATAAATGTGTAGCACACTCCTAAATTCATAAATACTACCTTCTCAGTTTGTGCAATGCTACCTTTATCTATGTTTATGTAACAATAATTAATGAAAAGAGTCCATGAATTTCAAAGAGAGCAAAGAGAAGTGTATAGGAGGTTTGGAGGGAGGAAAAGGAGAGGGGAGGGAATGACACAAATTATGCTATAATTTCAAAATTAAAGGAAATAATTTTAGAAAATCAATGCATTTTGATAGTCTAAAAGAGAGTTATTTGAAATAACAGAAAGATCTCATGATCATAACTATAAAAATCACAAAATGCTAATTTTAAACAAACAGAAGCAATCTCTATAATGAGGAACTAGAGGACACTGATGCAAGAAATTAAAGAAGACATAGGGAAAATGAAAAGAATCATTTTCCTAAGACGAAGGCTCAATGCTGTTAACATAGCCGTACTATCTAAAGCAGTCTGCAGATTCAGTTTATTCCATACTGTAATGCAGATGAAATTCTTTCCAGAAATAGAAAAACAACCTCAGCCTTTTTTTTTTATTATATCATTAGATCTTGAAGAGTGAAGACAATTTTTAACAAATACAATTTTAGAGGCTCCACACCACTAGCTTTCAGAATCTTCTTCAAATCAACAGTAACCAAAACAACAGATACTAGTATAAAAACAGTAAAAAAATAAAATAGATTGAAAAAATGCTTCTCTGACATGATAAGACAAAGGCTGCACTTAAACCCAAGAACAAATGGTGACATCACAGGGAAGGCACATAGAGAAGCTTGTGACATGTGTGGATAATGAAGCTTTTGGATCTGCCTCCAAGCATCCAGGAAGGAAAATAAAAGATAGACAAATGGGATTATATTAAGCTAAAAAAAGCCATTACACACATAAAAAGGCAATTGAGAAGTGGAAGAGGAGATACACAGAATTGGAGAATATATTTGAGGATCTGGTGAGACACTGTGCAGGAGAAGACATAAACATGGCCAACAGATATATATATATATATATATATATATATATATATATATATATGTGCTCATATATATCATATATGTGTGCTGAAGCATAGTAACAGTCAGGACAATGGAAGTGAAAATAGTAATTGATTAGTGTCTTCTGAAATGAATGTTATAAAAAGAAGATAAGAAAAAGAAGAAAACAGATTGTAGATAAAAGGGAACCCATATATTCTATTACTGTGAATGTAAATTAGTTCAAGCACTATAAAAATGACATGAAGGTTACATAAAAAATAAAAAAATAGAACTATTAGTCATACACACAGGAAAACAATAAGTATATTAGACATCCTTACATTACTGTGTTTCCTACAGCATAAAGAGTCCAGGAATGAAATCAATGTAAGTATTTATCAGCGAATGAACAGCCAAAGAAAATGTGGTCCATAGAGACAGTGCAGCACAATTCAGCCATATTAAATATAAAGTCTTGTTATTTTCAACTACTTTAATGAATCCTATAGATTCTGAATTAACTGAAACAAATAAGACACTATTTAATAGGTAACAAGTTTATATTTGAAGCATCTCTATAGGGAGAGATTTCCCAAGGCGTTTGCTCTGCTGACTCTGGAGGAAGGATTAATAAGTTACATATATGAAAACAATGCCCAAGAGGCTCCAGCAGCAATATACAAAACACTCTCAGAAAGCATTCTGCTATTGTTTTCCAAAGCCAAGTTTTTTTTCCTTTTGTCACTGGCACCAAGAGAAAAGCAAAGAGTTTTTAAACTAATCAAATTCTTATTTGTACAGCAGAAGGCCCACCCTCTCTCAGCCTCAGGAATTCTGAGTTCTTTCATAATGTTTCTTTATTGAATATTACTGAAGAAAATAGTGTAAGTAAAAAATATATTTGATTTTAAAAATCATAGATGAAATTTTTATAAGTTGCTATTTTTATATCCAAGTTTTCATTAGCAGAGATTAATCACACATATTGGTAGGATCTAGTGAGATAGTTCCATAAGCATGTACAGTGTGCAGCTATTTTTTTACTGCTCCTTTCAACCCTTTGTCACCTCCAGGAGGAGTGGTAAAGGAGGGCATGACGTCGCGTTATTAACAGGGGAGCGAGCAACTGGCACCTGATAGCTGCTGGGATTGGGAGAGTTAGGATTTTTGTTTGTTTTGTTTTGTTTTTTCAAATTACGTGATCGCTGGTGACTGACTACACACCATGGCATGGCAGGTCCCACTCCTAAGACTAGCTGGGTAAAACAAACTGGACTTGGTGTGGAAAGAAGGAAACATTAGAACCCTTGGAGTTAGAGTAAAGGGAGCTTGTGAATTACTTGAGGTGCGTACTGTGATTCGAACATCAGTCCTCCTGATTGAGCAACAAATATTCTTTACATGTGAGTCTTCTCTCCAGCCCCCATCCAGTTGCTCTTATGCTGAGAATTATATACATATTTCTTTGGAAGTACTGATTTTCCATAGTGACTGACATTTATAAAATGAGTAATTATAGCAGGCTACCAAGAAGAGACTTGATACCCTATGAACATATACAGGGGGAGGTAATCCCCCTCAGTCACAGTCATAGGAGAGGGGAGTAAGGGGAAAATGGGAGGGAGGGAGGAATGAGAGGATACAAAGGATGGGATAACCATTGAGATGTAATATGAATAAATTAATAAAATATATTAAAAAATAAAAAATAAAAAACCCTCAACAGTTTATGTACTCATCTTAGCTCCATTCACCTGTATATTGACTCTGACTTAGAGTCCTAGATCTGTCAGCCATTAAAACCAGCATTATGCAAGTATTTGCTAAGCAAATCCCTTGTGTGTGTGTGTGTGTGTGTGTGTGTGTGTGTGTGTGTATGTGTGTGTGTGTGCGTGCGCACACACACACATGCATGCAATCTGCGGTATTGCCCCTCCCCCAATGAAAAAAGATTCTTATACAATATGTCTTGATTTCAGTGTCCCCTCCCTCTATTCCTTACAGCACTTCTCCACCCTCAGGATCCATTCCCTTTCTGTCTCTCATTAGGAAAGAAGAGGCTTCTAAGAGATAACAAAACACAAGAAAACAAAATATCGAGGACAAACTTCTAAAAACCAGCCTGACTCCAGGACAGGCTTCACTTCTCCACCGTGCCTGACTAGGCTCCTGTTTCTCTTTCTCAGAATCCAGGAAAAGAATTCCTGGGAACACAGGTAGCCAATCAGCTTACACATCAGGTTGACTAGAACCTATGTGTCTATTACTTGATGGCCTTGCTCATCCCAGAGAAGAACACAGCTGGCCCTAACCAATAAAATTAAAGGTAAACTCCTGAGTAGAAGCCAAACCCCAATGACTCAACAAAATCCCCAGTAATTAGGAAGAGTCCCCAAACAAGTAGCCAATCCTGAATCCCCTCTTATACTCTTACTTCTAATCAATTAGTTTAAAAGTCATCACAAGACCCTTTGACTGTCTATAAATTGGGCCTGTGTTTTCACTTTGGGGTCGCCATTTTGAAAAAGGTGGGGATCCCTGAATGCTGGAATCTCTGCTTTTGCATACTGTCTGAGCCTGGGGTCTTTCTTCAGCAGCTCACCTGGACCCTAACAATATAGTAAGGTAAAACAAAACCCATCACATTTAAGTTGGATAAGGCAAGCCAACAGAGGGGAAGGAGCCCAAAAGAAGGCAAAAAAGCTCGAACCACGCATTCACACATTCAGGAATTCCATTAAAACACTAAAATGAAAAACATAACACACACACACACACACACACACACACACACACACACACACACACACACAGGTCCCATACAGCTTCTGTGCTTGCTGCTTCCCAATCTGTGAGTTCATATGATCTTAGTTGATTAGAGAGCCTTGTTCTGGTGTCCTCCATCCCTTCTAGCTCTTTCACTTTTTGCCTCCTCTTCCACGGGGTTCTCTGAGCTCTAAGGGGAGGGATTTGATGGAGACATCCAATTAAGACCTGGGTGTTCCAAGGTTTATCTCTCTCTCTGAATGTGTGTATGTGGCTCTTTGTACTTTTCCCCATCTGAGGCAGGAGGAAGCTTAATGATGGTGGCCATGCAAGGCACTTTCCTATAAGTAGTGTAGAATATCATTGTCATTTTAGCACTCTTTTTTTTAAAGACCAGCAGTATTTGGTTTCACCCTAGGTCTCTGGGCTATCTAGTCTCTTGTTATTCATCACTCAAGTGCTGTTGTGTATGGGTTCCATCTGGTGGAGTGGACTTATGTTGAACCAGACATTGCTTGGTTACTCCTACAAGTTTTGTGCCACTGTTGCCCTAGCATATTTATTAGTGGGCAGGACAGTATTGTAGGTCAGAGGTTTTGTGGCTGCGTTGGTTTGTTCACTTCCCTTTCGGTAGCCTGCAGAGTATCTTTCTGTACCAAAGACACTGGAACACAGGGTTGAAAGTTTCATGTAGGCACCAGATCGACCTCACCATGTTCAATGAGTTATGTAGATATTTTCTTCAGCAACGGGGCATTTCTGTGAGTTCTTGAAGAGAAACTTATTATCCTGACAACATGCTGGGTTGTTTGAGGATTTCCACCATGGGACCCCTTTAACCAATAACTCAATTGGATGTCACCCCGTCCAGGTACTGGAAGCTTTGTTTGGTGACAAGAGATGGCCAGCTGGGACTCTGTCTCTCTCATTGTTTAAAGACTTCACTAGGATAGCGCTCGTATATTAGGAATTTTCCATAGCCAAGTTTTCATACCATTCTTCAAATACACCTCAATTCTAGCTGTATCTCCCACATTCCCCCCTCCCCACCTGATCTTCCTGTTCTCCCAACACCTAGTCTACCCATAAAAATCTATTCTGTTTCCTCCTCCCAAGAAGATTAATGTATCATTCCTAGCCCCTTCCTCTCTCTAACCTCCCTATGGATTGTAGCTGGGTTATCATTTACTTAATGGAAATATGGATATTTCCACATATAAGTAAATGCATACCACATTTATCTTTCCAAGTCTGGGTTACCACACTCAGGATGATTTTTTTTTCTAGTTCCATCCATTTCATGATGTCATTTTTAAAAACAGCTGAGCAGTACTCCTTTGTGTAAATATATCACATTTTCTTTTTTTCCATTAATTTATTTAATCACTTTGCAGCCTGATTGCTGCCCCCTCACTCCTCTCCTCCAAGTCCCACCCTCAAGCCCAGTGACTCCATTTCCCCCTTCCCATGGATACCAACGTACCCTGGTATGTCAAGTCTCAGGAAGACTGAGCGCATCCTCTCCCACTGATGCCAGATAAGACATCCAAGCTAGGGGAAAGAGACCCAAAGGCAGGTAACAGAGTCAGAAACAGCTCCTACTTCCATTGTTAGGGGACACACATGATGACCTAGCTGCACATCTGCTACATATGTGTAGGCTGTCTAGGTTCAGTCCATGCATCCTCTTTGGTTGGTGGTTCAGTCTCTGGGAGCCCCATGGGCCCAGGTGAGTCGACTCTGTAGGTCTTCTTGTGGTGTCTTCTCCCTTTATCATTGCTTCCACTCTTGCACAGGATACCCCCAACTCTGCCTGTTGTTTGGCTGTGGGTTTCTGCATCTGTTTCCATCAGCTGCTGAATGAAGCCTCTCGATTATTCTAGGCTTTTATCCACAAGCATAGCAGAGCATCATTAATAGTGTTAGGGGCTGGCTCTCTCCCATGGGGTACACTTCAAGTTGGGCCAGTCATTACTTGACTATTCCCTAAATCTTTGTTCTATCTTTATTCTTACACTTCTTGTAGGCAAGACAGACTTTGGATTGAAAGTTTTATGGGTGGGTTGGTGTCACCCTCCCTCTACTGGAAATCCTGCCTGGCTACAGGAGGAGGATGCTTCAGGCTCCATATCCCCTGTTGCTAGGAGACTCAGCCAGGGTCACCAGCATAGACTCACAGAACCCTCCCTATTTATATTCTCCCTCCTGGTGCCCCCCTCTGCCCTGACCTCCCTTACACTCCCCACCCTCTTTCCTACCTAGTTCCCTCCCTCCATCTACTTCAGATGTCTATTTTATTTCCCCTTCTGAGTGAGCTTCAGGCATCCTCCTTTGGGCCCTCCTTACTACTTAGCTTCTCTGTGTCTGTGGATTGTGGCATGGTTATCCTGTACTTCATGGTTAATATCTACTTATAAGTTTGCATATACCATGCATGTCTTTTTGAGTCTAGGTTACCTCACCCAGGATGATATTTTTTTCTTTTTTTATTATTTTTTTCATTTTTACATATACATTTATATTGTTACACATATATACAATAGACTACCTATAGCAGGAAGAATCATGAAACCACCAGGAATTATATAAATGTCATATTCTTAATGTCTTGGCTATTTGTCTTTGGCAGCCTTGAAGAAAACATCCTTCCTGTCTTGGTGCACCTAAAATTCTGAATGTAAATCAATATCTCTCATATCTTGTCATTATTAACTTAAAACTTCTCTCTAGACCTAAAAATATCTTAACCCCTAAACAACTAAGCTTAATGGTAAAACTAAACTATCTGGTCTTCAACCCCATCAGAGACTTGAGAAGGAATAAAATTGATTACCTAGGTATACACAGGATGTTATTTTCTAGTTCCATCAGTTTCCCTGCAAACTACATCATGTCTTTGTTTTTAATAGTTAATATTCCATTAGCCAGATCATGGAAACAGCCTAAGTGTCCCTCAGTAGAATGGATAAAGAAACTGTGGTACATTTACACTATGAATACTACTCAGCTATTAAAAACAAGGATTTCCTGAAATTTGAGGACAAATGAATTGAACTAGAAATGATCATAATGAGTGAGTTAACCCAGAAGCAGAAAGAGTCAAATGGCATATACTCACTTATATCAGCATACTAGCCCAAGGGGCATGTCCCATGAAAGTCTTCACTTACCAGGAAACTGGGACAGAGGGGAGGACATCCTATTGGGACTCTAGACGAGAGAAGCGTGGGAGAATGGCAAAGTAGAAGGATCCAGAGGGTCCTAGAAACCTACAAGAAGAACATTATGATGGGCAGATTTGGGCCCAGGGGTCCCGCTCAAACTATGGCACCAGCCAAGGACAATACAGGCTGTAAACTTCAAACCCCTACCCAGATCTAGCCAATGGACAGGACATTCTCCACAGTAGAGTGGAGAGTGGGGTATGACTTTCACATGTACTCTGGTGTCTCATATTTGACCATGTCCCCTGAATGGGGAGAGCTGGTGGCACTCAGAGGAAGGATACCCTATGAGCATATACAAGGGAGGAAGTCCCCCTCAGTCATAGTCATAGGGGAGGGGAGTAAGGGGAAAATGGGAGGGAGGGAGGAATGGGAGGATACAAGGGATGGGATAACCATTGAGATGTGATATGAATAAATTAATAAAAAATTCAAAAAAGTAATATTCATTGTGTAAATGTACCACTTTAAAAATGCATTCTTTGGTTGAGGGGCATCTAGATTGTTTCCATTTTCTGGCTATTGTGAATAAAGCAGCAGTGAACATGATTTAACAAATGCCCTTGTGGTAGGATGAAGTGGATATATGTGTAAGGATCTTGGGGTAGGTTGATTCCCATCTTTCTGAGGAGTTGTTACATTGGTTTTCAGGGTGGCTACACAAGTTTCACTCCCACCATCAATGGAGGAGTGTTCTCCTTGCCCCATATCCTCTCTGGTGACTTGTGTTATTATTGATTTAGCCATTCTGACAGGTGTAAGATGAAGTCTCAAACTAGTTTTGATTTGCATTTCCCTGATGGCTAAGGATGTTGAGCATTTCTTTAAGTGTTTCTCAGCCATTTGAGTTTTCTCTATCAATATTTCTCTCTTATCTGTACCCCATTTTTAAGTTGGATTATTTGCTCTTTTGATACCTAGTTTCTTGAGTTCTTTATATATTTTGGATATTAGTCCTATATCTGATGTGGAGTTGGTAGACCTCTTTTCCCATTCTGTAGGCTGCCACTTTGCCTAATTTGTTGCACCCTTTGCCTTACATGAGGTCCCATTTATTAATTGTTGACCTAAGTGCCTGTGTTAATGTTGTTCTATTCAAAAAATATTTTCCTGTGCAATGAGTTCAAGATTATTTCCCACTTTCTCTTCTATCTAGTTTTATGCTAAGCTCTTTGATGCATTTAGTTGGAGTTGAGTTTTGGTTTGGTTGATAAATATGAATCTATTTGGACTCTTCTACATGCAGACATCAGTTTTCTCCTCTTCCATTTCTTGAAGATGCTGTCTTTCTGGTTTCTCTATAAAAAATCAGGTGTATGGATTTATGTTTGGGTCTTCAGTTTGATTAGTTGATCAACTTGTCTGTTTTTGTGCCAATACCTTGCTTTTTTTTTTTTTTAAATGACTATAGCTTTGTAATACAACTTGAAATCTAGGATGATACCTCTAGAAGCATCATCATCATCATCATCATCATCATCATCATCATTATTCAGGATTGTTTTAGTTATCTGGCCTTTGTTTGTTTGTTTGTTTCCATATGAAGCTGAAAATTGCCCTTTCAAGATCTGTGAAGAACTGTGTCGAAATTTTGATGGGGATTGCATTCAATCTGTAGATTCTTATTATGCTAATCCTACTGATCCATGATCCTGAGACATCTTTCTATCTTCTGATGTCTTCTTCAGTTTCTTTCTTCATTAACTTAAAGTTTTTATTATACAAGTATTTCACTTGCTTGGTAGAGTAAACAACAAGGTAGTTTATATTATTTCAGGCTATTGTGAAAGGTGTTGTTTTCCTGATTTCTTTTTTAGCCCATTTGTTACTTCTATACAGAAGGGCAACTGATTTTTGTGAGTTAATATTACTTTTCTGGAAAAGTTTATCAGCTGTAGAAGTTTCCTGGTAGAATTTTTAGTGTCATTTACATATACTATCATATCATCAACAAATAAAGATACTTTGGCTTTTTCCTTTTTAATTGTTCTCCCTTTGATCTTCTTTAGTTGTCTTATTACTCCAGCTAAGAAGGTTTCACAGTATTTTATTGAAAAATTTTTTATGTATGTTCATAAGGGATGTTGATTTGCAATCATTCTTTTTTTGTTTAATTGTGTAGTTTTGTTAATAGTGGGTTGGAAAAAAATAGAAAATATATCCTGCAAACTATATTTTGTGGAATAATTTAACAATTTTTTGTGTTAAATATGGTTGTTTTTAATGTCCATTTTAAAATTAATTTATTCAGATTACAACTCAATTGTTATCCCATCACTTGTATTCTCCCATTTCTCCCTCCCTCCCACTTTCACCCTATTCCCCTCCCCTAGATCTATGACCAAGAGGAATCTCCTCCCCTACTTTATGGTCCTAGACTATCAAAGTCTTATTTTGGTAGTCTGCTTATTCTTTTTAAATTAAATTAAATTAAAAATTTTTGATGAGGAAGGTGGGCATATATATATATATATATATTTATATTTAATTTATTCATATTACGTCACAATTGTTATCTCATCCCTTGTATCCTCCCATTCCTCCCGCCCTCCCGCTTTCCCCCTACTTCCCTCCCCTATGACTGTGACTGAAGGGGACCTCCTCCCCCTGTATATGCTCATAGGGTATCAATAAAAACAGTTCAAGAGCCTGCTTATTCTTGTTTTGAGTGCCATCAGGGCTCCCCACCAAGGGGAGGATGCAATTTGACGATTTTTGGCATTAGTTTTTCTTTGAAGGTCTGGTTGAGTTTTGTGCTGAATTCATCTGGCCCTGAAGTTTTTTGTTGTTGAGGTACTTTTAAGTACTGGTGCTCTTTCAGTTTTATCAAATAAAGATTTAAAAAAAATATCATTTGAGCTGGTGTGGTGGCACACACCTTCAATCCTAGTACTCAGAGAGGCAGGTGGATCCCTGAATTCAAGGACAGCCTGATCTATAAAGCAAACCCAGGACAACAAAGGCTGCACAGAGAAACCCTCTCACAAAACAACAACAGCAAAGACAAAAAAAGGGAAAAATGTCTTCTGTTTTGAGATTATGATATAATTACATGACTTCTCCCTTCCCTTTCTTCCCTGGAAACTCTAATACCTTCCTTGTTCTCTTTTAAATTGATGCTTTCCTTTTTTATTAATTGTTTACTTATATTTTTACCATATATATTTATTTGAACTAGGTCCTTATAATTCTCTGAATTTCCTTTGTATCTGTTGTAATATTTCTTTTTCTAATCTCTAATTTTTTGCATATATTCTTTCCATATTTTTGTTAACTTGGCTAAAGGTTTGCCAATTTTATTGGTTTTATCAGAGAACTAACATCTCTTTGTTCCAATGATTCTTTGTATATTTTTTTCTATTTCACTGATTTCAGCTATGAATTTGATTGTTTCTTTCCATCTACTCACTTTAGGTATTATTTCTTCTTGTTTCTAGAGGTTTCAGGTATGTTGTTATGATAATAATATGAGATCTCTCCAATATTTTGGTATACACTCTTGTTTGTTGAACTCACCTCTTAGAACTGCCATTTCATTAATTTCTGATCTTAGTTTTATCATTTCTTTCCATCAATTGGATTTGGGTTTGGTTTGTTCTTTTTTTAAATAAATTCTTGAGTTGCTTCATTATTTTGTTTATTTGTGCTTTTTATAATTTTAAGGTAGGTAATTAGAGCAATAAATGTCCCCCATAGGGATGAATTTAACATGTTTTAAAGACTCAGTTGTGTTATAATTTTATTTCCTGATTTTAAAATTTTTATTTCTTGACTTTTTCTTCAATCCATTCTTCTTTAGTAATTTAGTAACTAATTTTCATTAGTTTGTGAACTTATTAGAGATTTGTTTGTTGTATAATTTTAAGTTTTATTGTAATCTCACCAGATAAAATATTTGGAATTATTTCAACATTTTTGCATTTGTAAATGTTTATATTGTGTTCCAGGATGCTGCTGAGTAAAATGTGTATTCCTTGGTGGTTGGGTTGAATATTCTGTAGGTATCTGTTAAGTCTATTTGATGTATGATCTTAATTAATTCTGACAATTTTCTGTGTATTTTTTCTAGATGACATGTCTGTTGGAGAAGTGAGGTGTAAAATAATTTAGTATTCATGGGTTGATGTTAATCTTTGTCTGTAAATCTAGTAAATAGATTAAAAAAAAATGAAGCAAAGTACCCCAAAGTTTGGTGCATTTATGTTTAGGATAGTAATGTCTTTTTGGTTAACTGTTTTCTTGATTAGAATGAAGTGTCCTTCTTTATCTCTTCTGGTTATTTTGGTTTTGATGTTTATTTTGTCAGATAATAGGATAGTGACACTTTCAAACTTCCTGATTCCATTTGAATGCCAATGTCATCTTTAAAACTAAACTCAATCTCTCTCTCCCTCTCTCCTCTCCCTGCCTCCTTTCCTCTTCTCCCTCTTTGTTTTTCTTTTTGGTTTTGGTTTGTTGTGAGAAAAGGTCTCTTTATACAGTCCTGGAACCCTCAAACTTGCTATGCAGACCATGCCTGTCTCAGACTCACTGATATGCTCCTGCCTCTGCTTCCTGAATGGTGGGATTAAGCACGTGTGCTCCCATCCCCCAACTAAGATGCATTTCTTATAGATCACAGATAAATTGTTTCTTTTTTCACTGTTTCTTTTTCCTCCTCTTCTTCTTCACAGTTTTTTTGTTTGTTTTTGAGACAAGGTTTCTCTGTGTCGCCCTGGCTGTCCTAGAACTCTGTGGACATGACAGGCCTTGAATTTAGAGATCGACCTGCCGCTGTCTCCTGAGTGATGTGCTGTGAATTTTGTTTCTTGATACATTCACCCCTTGTCATTTGATGGGATAATTGAAGCCATTGGTATTTAAAGTTATTATGGAAATATGTGTGATAGTTGTGGTCATCATATTGTTGACTTTTGGTGTTGTTTTATTTTGTTCTCTTTTGTGTTTCAATAATTATGGCTTAGCATTTCTTTCAGTTTTTCTGTTATGCTCATTCTTCTCTTCAACCTAAAACATTGTTTCTTGTATTTTCCTTAGGTTTCATTTGCTGTATACAAACAAAAGATGCTATTTCTTCTTGTTTTCTCAAGACTTCAGGTGTGTTGTTAATAATATAAACTCTTTCTTTTTTTTGTGTGTAGATTATTAGTTTGTTGGACTTGCCTCTTAGAGCTGCCACTTCATTAATTTCTGCTCAGATTTTTATTATTTCTTGATGTCTACTGGATTTGTTTTTTTTTCCTTTCTAAAGTCTGAGTTGTATCATTATTTTGTTTATTTGTGTTGTTTATAATTCCAAGGTCTGGGAAAGGGGAAATGGAATAGATTTTGCAGGTGGATTTGGTGCAAGTAGGGTTGGGAGCAGGTAGGGTAGATGTAGAGGGGAGGGAGGAAGAAAATACTGGGAGAAACGACTAAAATTGGGGGTGTTTTGGAGGTGAGGTAAAAACCTAGTGCAAAGGAAACTCTATGGAGTCTGTAAAGATAACTCTAGAAAAGACTTCTTTTTTAAAATTTATTTATTTTTATTTTTTATTAATTTATTCTTGTTACATCTCAATGATCTCAATGGTTATCCCATCCCTTGTATCCTCCCATTCTTCCCTCCCTCCCATTTTCCCCTTATTCCCCTCCCCTATGACTATTCCTGAGGGGGATTACCTCCTCCCCCTGTGTATGCTCATAGGGTATCAAGTCTCTTCTTGGTAACCTGCTGTCCTTCCTCTGAGTGCCACCTAGCAATGGGGCCCTTGGCTTCTGTAACCAGTCAAGGCCATAAGTGGAGGAGTGGAATACAACCCAGCCATAAAACCTCCGAACTACTGATTTTCCTGACTGCAGAGTGTTCTGGGACTGAAGCCTATCAGAATCATCATCAAAGAAAACAGAGAGAGTTCATCCAGCAGTTGTTGGGAGCAAATGCACAGTCCCACCGGCAAACCTTTGGCAGAGTTTAGGGAGTCCTGTGGAGGAGTGAGAGGAAGAGTCAGAGGAACCAGAGGGCCAGGGATATCAGGAGAACATGACCCACAGACTCAACTGACCGGGACTCCTGGGAACCTGCAGAAATCACAGAAGCTGAAGGTGTCTGACCTATGTCCTCTGCAGATGGTTGTGTAGCTTGGTGTTCTTGTGGAAATCCTAACAGCAGCAGTAAGGGGTTGTTGCTGACACTTTTGCCTACTTTTCCTCTTACTGGGTTGTCTTGTCCAGCCTTGATGTGACGGGATGTGACTGGTCTCATTGTAGCTTGTACAGTTTAAAATGTACATGCTGTGTTTAGTTGATGTGTCTGGGAGGCCTGATCTTCTCTAAAGGGATTAGGAATGGGGGTGGGTGGGGGGGGGGAAGGGAAGTCAGCGGGGGTGGGGAGAGGCTGGGGGGAGAGGAGAGAGGGGAAACTGCAGTTGGGATGTAATTTATGAGGGAAAAATAATAAAAATTATTTAAAAAGATGTAGTATGTAATTATTTGAGATTATAACTACATTTCTCCCTTCTCTTTTCTTACATACTTATGAGAAAACCTCTCATATACTTATACCTCCTTGCTCTCTTTCAAATTTATGGTCTCTTTTTAAATTAATTTTTGTTACATACATAAATTTATATACATATATTTTTAAATAAATAAATACAACCTGCCCAGTCTGTATAATGTTAGTTGTATGACTGTTTTTAGCAATGACTGTTTCTTATTGGCTAACTAATTGGTATGCAGATGCATGCACAGGTGTATACACACAAATCCATCCCCCGCAACCCCTCCACACACAAACACACAGTCCATTGTCAAAAGCCTTTAGGATTTATACTTTTAACATCTGGGATCCCTGTTGCAGGCCAACTGATAGTCCATCCAGAGTGACACACACTCGAGCAATCCCGGAAATTAGGAGGTGGAAGTAGGAGGAGCAAGCATTCCAGGTCAGAAAGGGTTATATAAACGCATGCCTCAAGATTGTTTTGGTTTGTTTTATTGTTGTGAATTATTTAAAATTATTTAAATTACACCTGTCACTCTAGAACTTGATCTTTCAATACAACGAGAATAAAAAGAACTGTTCCTTATATTAAAATACATTTATCTTAGGAAGGTTGGGGAAGTTGCTATTGAGTGTTTGCTTGAAGCATATTAAAAAGAACAGTTCACACATATTGGGTACTTAATATTGACTAATTTAATGGATGATTGAAACATTAATGTACCTAAATGATATATTTTTTAACTTCTAATTAACTTTTAATGTACTATTAATTGCCCATCAGAGTTTTATTTTTATTTTTTAATGAAGATACTAATTTATCATCAAATTAGGATCAATAAAAAGTGTATAACATGCTAGAATATTGAGAAAGAAATATTTAAAATAACAGCCTTTTAGTTTCTTAAAAATCATATTGGAATGATGTAACAGAGAAGTAACATTACTATATGATTAGCACAGCAGGAATTTTAAGAATAATACTTTAAGAAAACATAGATAAAAGAAATATCTTGACACCATAATAATTTTTAAGTTTTCCTCACAAGCCATGAACATTTTCTGATAGTTTTAAAGAAATATTTTTGCTTTTTAAAACTACTTTAGTCCCAATGCATTGTCCATAACACATGCTAAAATTTAATGTTCTATTTTATTTTCACAAGAAAATTATGGGAAAATGTACCCACAAGGGGAATTTCTATAGTGTCTTTTGCCAAGAAATTTCCACTGAGATTTATTATCTACACGGAGAGCTAAGTCCCAGGGCTTTATAAGGTGTGAGTGCCCCTCCTTTGCTTTGTTTCTGTGGTACTAGAACTCACACCCAAGGCCTTGTACAGACAAGGCAAAGAGACTGCCCCTAAGCTGACTTACCAGCTCTTTCTCCAGCTATTGCTTTCAAAGTAAAAATGTATTTTCTTATTTTAATATATATCTGATTTTTCAAATCAAATATTAAGGATTTATGGTATGTAAAACCACTGTATATAAAACGGTAGTCAACCTCAATCTTTATCCACCATTAACACTGAATAAAAAGACCAAGATTCACTTTTACAAGAAAGTGGAGTACCACCACAGAAGTCAACATTGATTTAAGGTGAGTATTTCATATGAGTAGAGTTTATTCATATGATTTGATTTGTTCCACAACTCTGCATGCTATGACTTCATGCAAATGTTCAGATTAGACAAAGTATGCATAAATGGCATTTTAATATTAACAAATACCTTTAGAATTTACATCAAAATTCATTTTAAGGTAGTCCAGGGATGCTTCTTGCATTGGTGAGTAATTCCATTAATTAAAATAAATGTATATAACCATTAAAATGTCAAAGGCATTAATATTAGATTTAAGTGATATGATCTGTGACATTTAAGAAAATAGATGAAAAGAAAATGTAATCATTATGGGGTGATGAGAACCATTAGTATTTGGATGCAACCAGAAGAAATATTGCATTAAATATTGCACATAAAAAGCTGATGCCTGTGGTGGTCCATGCCTGTAACCACAATAGTGGTAAAGGTGAAGTAGAAATCTCAGCACAATCTGAGGCTGCCAAAGCTACAGGGTGAGTTCTAAGACACCTCACCTTCTGAGTCAAACCACATCTCAAAATATATGAAAGAAGGAAAGGCAGGGTGTGTAGTGGAGGGAGGAAAAAGCGTACTTACATATAATGGACTAATTATCTCAGCAACTAAACAAATTGACAAAAGTAATGCACAACTGTCTAAATGTATGACAGATTACACCTCACCATGTGAAATTCACTAATGTATTCACAGTATGTTTGATAAGTCATGCTGCCTTAATGGAATTCTATCTCTAAGATTTGCAACAAATTATTTTTATTTTATTTTTCAAGTTTTGAACTTATTTTAAGAGGTCATTTCCTCATAGTGAAATGCTTGACTTTATAGCATAAGTTTAAATTGGCAAAAGCCAGTCACAAGGTTGGCAAGTAGGGCAATGTTTCTGGTTTCTATGTAACTCAGGCTGACTCGCATAGAACTCAGAGTCTGAACTTACGTGACCAAACCCTTTGTCCAACTAGCACATGGCAAGGGTCACAGATCATGAAGGATGGAATTTAGCATGAGGCAAGGAAATATGTGTGGCTCGTAGGAATTCTCCAGAACCATCCATGTGTCATCCTTCTAGATCACATAAGGTCAATCTGGATTTCCCTTTATTTGTTCATTATACTATTAATGTTAAATGTATAGATTGTGACCAATCTTTCCCTTGGAGATCCTAAAGCTGTTACTTTTCATGTTTTCAAGTATCAAATCATTTCAGTGGTGTGGATGACAAGAAAAGGCTCTAAATAACTTAAGGCTTATTTTGTTTTAACCCAACATTTTGACTGTCATAGAAACTCCATACACTAAGTCACAAGTCGTCACCTTCACTTGAATTCCCAGAGCGACAACAGTAATGAATCTAGGCAATGAAAGTGCTCCAAAGATCTTCATTCTTTTGGGCTTTTCCAACCACCCATGGCTGGAAATGCCCCTCTTCATAATGGTGCTCATTGCTTATGTCTGCACAGTGCTGGGAAATATCACAATTATTGCTGTATCCAGGATAGACCCTCAACTGAACAGCCCAATGTACTTCTTCCTTTCCAACCTCTCCTTCTTGGACCTGTGTTTCACCACAACCACCATCCCCCAGCTGCTTAGGAACCTTTGGGGCCCAGATAAATCTATCAGCTATGGAGGCTGTGTGACGCAGTTTTATGTTTTCCACTTCCTGGGGGCTACTGAGTGCATCCTCCTGGCTGTGATGTCTTTGGACCGTTACCTTGCCATATGCAAGCCCCTAAGGTACCCAGCCATCATGCACCACCAACTCTGCATCCTCCTGGTGTCCATGGCATGGCTGAGTGGTTTGGCTAACTCCTTGCTTCAGTCAACCCTCACTGTCAAGCTGCCATTTTGTGGAAACGACAAGGTGGACAACTTCCTCTGTGAGGTCCCAGTGATGATCAAGATGTCCTGTGCCAACACAGCATTCAACGTAGCCATGCTCTCCATTGTGGGGACTTTCTACTCCCTGGTTCCCTTGTCACTTATTCTTGTTTCCTATGGGTTCATTGTAGCGACTGTGCTTAGGATCCGTTCCTCAGAGGGCAAGAAGAAAGCCTTCAACACGTGTGGTTCCCATGTTGTTGTTGTGTCGCTCTTTTATGGACCAGTAATTAGCATGTATGTACAACCTTCATCTTCTAATTCCCAGGACAAGAACAAAGTTCTGTCTCTGTTCTACAGTTTGGTGACTCCTATGCTTAACCCTTTCATCTATACTTTGAGGAACAAGGACATGAAAGGGGCAATGAAGAGACTTCTTGTCTCATTGTATCCCAGGGAAACAGAACAGACATAACATTTTTATGCCCACCCTCTGCACTTGTGGCTTAGAAGAGCTTTGGTTCTAATGTTACCACGTTCACATTCATTAGTTCTGCTTTACTCACATATGTCTTTCCATGCTATGGTTTCTTCACTTACTGCAAACTCCAAGCCTAATTTGTCAAGCATGAAGAAGATGATATAAGTAACTTGCTTTGTATCTATTTAGAGATTTATTGTTTAAACCTAAGGAATTGGTGATAAGTCAATGTCTACTGATCTACTTTGTCATGCTACTGTAATGGCAACAGTAACAATAACAATAATGACTCAGCCGAAAAAAAAACATTAATGTCTCTGTTATTTTGCAAAATATACAAAAATAAGTTAGCTTGCCATTTACCAAGGCTTAATCTTCAAATTCAAGAATTAACCAAATGAAGTAGAGAAATTAATGATGATGGGTGATAGCTGCTGACTTTATTAATAATATCATCAAAATAAACTAGGAATTGTCTCATACTTTTGTGCTCTTCACTATAACATGACCTTCATCTTTCAAGTTCTGTTTTTTTAATGTGGCAACAAAACTTTATTTCTACACTGGAATAACCAGTGCAGCTTGCGTGTCTGTAATTACTCACTGATAAGCTAAGAGGAGCCCGGAACTGACTGACCTAAAACCAGAGGGATGGAGGTGGCTCCTTGGCTATTGGCCAGCTTCTTGGGTTATGTGGTCTGTTTAATGAAAATGTTTCATTGCTTCTCTAACAATCAAGAATATGTATAAGGTGTGTATACTCTATCCATCATTTTCCTCCAAACAACAAAACCAAAAGCTGCTAACTAATAGAAAACAAACCCGAGATACAATATACAATGATTCCAGCCAATTATTACTCGTGACAAATTATCTCACTATTCAATTTGTGCCTTGTTGTGCACATTATTTATTTGTCTGTGCATGTACAATACACACGCACATGGTTAAATAAACATCCCCTGTAGATTTCAAGGGAAGGGTGGTGCACTTTTTGTTAGAGACAGAGAAATTCATTCTATCGTAGGCAAACAGGGTCCATAGTGTGTCTTTTAAGAATCAGAGCAGTAATAGTGTAGTTTAAAAAGAGCTCCTTAGGATATACTGAACCCAATACTCATAGGAGGAAAAAAAAAGGTGATTTGCAGGAGGGAAGTCAAATCCCCCTGTGGTGCTGAATTACAGGTGGCCTGTTATGAAAGTTTGTGGATGAAGTTAAAGCTGTCTATAATAGTTTGTTATATCTCTATAGGTATATGAAATATTAATCATATTTGCTACTTTAAGGTGTAGCATTTGCAGTAAAGGTTGTGTTTACACTTTAATGTCAGTATTCACTGAATGATTGTTTCGTCTTACTAATGTTATACTTCTTATGAGATCGATGGTAACTTATTGCACTTTGAGCATTAGGCACAATATCATGCTCTTTATACTGAGCCTACATTGTCCTGACGATGTAAGTAACTCGTTAATGTTTTTCTATTACAATCAATAAGAGGAGATAACCATATATGAATTGTATCAAAATATTAAAATCCAAGTCTGGATATTATTTCTCAGTAATCATAGTAAAGGACATTTCTCAAATGCAGGTGTTACAAGTATGCAGTCTTCTCATGTTTAAGCAAATGTATCTTGTATCAAACTCTTGAGAAATCCTGTCCAGACATCTCTGAGCTTGGTGTGGTGGCAATGCCAGCACTCAAGAGGCAGGAGTAAGAATATAGTCACTAAGTCATGGCCAGCCTGGTCTAAATAGCAAGCTCTAAGACAGTGTTCAACAAAATATTTTAATAAAAAGCTTTCTCAGTTAATTTTTATATAGCTGACTTAGTGAGAACATCACAGAATTAAAAAAAAAAAAGCGAAACAAAAAACCAACTTTAAAGTATCTATTGGAAAAGAAACGGAAAAAACAATTGGACAAGAGGAAGGTATGGTTCTAATAAGGAACATAAAAATTGACACTGCAGTTACTGAGACACGAGGAATAACTAAGAACTCAAACAGAATGTAGATTAATGTTTAATTATATATTCTCAGTGTCCAGATCAAAGCAGAAGCACGAAGTCCACCAAGGCCAACCTGTGCTGTATGGAAAACACCTCAGTGCAAGTGCTACACAATGAGGCTTTAGAATTTAAAAATTCCATTTTGTCTTATCTAGAAAAAAAAAACTAGAAAAAAGACTACAACAAATGCAACTTTCAGTAACACCTTTAAATAAAGAGGCCTCAATTCCAACGAAAAGACACAGGTTAGCTGGAAAGACTAAGGGGGGAGAAGCAACTTTCTGCTGACTGCAGTAAACTCATCTTACCCTTAAAGACAGATACAGCTTAAAGTGAAAGGGTGGGAAAAAGCACTTTAATCAACTGGCACCAGAAAGGAAGCAGGGGTTACTGTCCTATTATCTGATGACAGAATTCAAGATAAAACTAATCAATAGAGACAAAGCAGGTGACGTGTTTGTAGCTAAGAGAACAATCGCCCAGGAACACATTCTTAACCACAGATGCACCAGCGCTGGCATATAAATGTTTACTAAAATAGTGTTCAACTGGAACTAAAGACATGAATTAACTCTAACTTCATAACCATAGGCGATCTCCCCTCCCCCAACCCCCAACCCCGCCACTGCAGGTGACTTCGATACCCCACTTTCTCCTGTAGGCAGGCCATCTGGATAAATAATAGAGAAACATAAAAATTAAATGCCATCACACATCACACAAAATAAGGCCTAAAATATCTACGGAATACTTCACCCCAACACCAAATAATATACATTTTACTGAACAGCCCGTGAAAGCTTTTCTAAAATAGACCACAGCTTGAGACATCTTAACGTATTAAGAAAAATGGAAATAACCCAATGTATCCTACCTGGCCACAATGCAGTAAAGGTTGAAATCAATGGCAAATAACCCTCTAGTAATTGTGCAGATGCATGGGGATGAAACTACACATTACAGAGTGATGAATAAAAATAGAAGAAATCAAATATTTCCTGGAAAGAAATGAAAATGAAAACACAATACAAGAAAACCCTGGGATACATTAAAAGCAGTCCTGAAGAGGAAATTTATAGCTCTCAGCACCTACATTAAAGAAAGGTCACAAACAATGATTTAATGTAACTCAAAAATTCTGAAGAACAAGAATAAACAAAATGCTCTACATTCATAGTATGGCTTCCAGTTCGGTGTTCTTACGGGGTTCCTGAGCGTACAGTCGAGTGAACCTCTGGCTCTGGCCTTCTCCAGGGTCTTTAGCTTCTGTTGCTTTGTCTTGTCCAACTTCAATATGATAGCCTTTTGTTTTATCTTATTATATTTTATTTTGTTATATTAAAAATGAGCAAATTAATGAAACTGAACTGCCATTTATACTTGCTGGAAGAATGAAAATCAGTTTTCCCCAATAGAGTGACTCTGGATACATCCACCACTCTACGGCAGGCTTCATCGTTAGAGGTATTGACCAACATACAATGGAATCTGAAGGTTTTTGTTTGTTTGCTTGCTTTTTGCTATTGTATGCTTTTAATTGGTTACACATTTTTTTGTTTGTGGTTTTATTTTGTTTTCTTGGTTTTTTTGAGGGGGTTGTTGTATTGGATTTTTATTTGTAAGAAAGAACTTACATTTGGGTGAGTATGGAAAGGGGAGGAGAGGATCTGGAGGGACTTGGGGGAGAGAAGAATATAATAAAGTGTATTTAAATTAAAATTTGTTGTAATAATAAAATATAATAAAAGTAAAATACAAATCTTGCAGACAACAAGGTATAATAAAAATCAAAACAGAAATTAGCAAAACAAGGAAATTTAAAAAAACAAGGAAAGCGATACAGAAATCAACAATCTAAGAGTTGGCTGGTTATTTGAGAAGATAAAAAAAGTTGACAGACATTTGGCCCAATGAATCATAAAAGAAGGGATGCTCCAAATTAATAGACTGAGACACTAAGGGCTTCGGAAAGGAGGAACAGTAATCTTCCCCAGGGAAAAGCACACAAATACCAAAGGTTCATCCCTGAAAACATACATACAAGTAACGTTATGCAGACTGTGCGGCATGTATTTATGTGTTTAGGACTACATATATGTGCACACACATATATGCAAGAGAAATTCATTTAAAAAGAAGAGACCATGGATTTGAAAGAAAGGAAGTGTATATGGAAGAGTATGGAAGGCAAAGGGGAAATGATGTAATTATATTTTCACATAGTAAAATGATTTTGAAAATGGAACACGGAAGCATTACAACAGACACCAAAAACATCAGAATATTACAATGCAATGTTTTAAAAACTTCATTAAAAATCTGAAAGAAATGAAAAAATTTCTAAATTGATTCAAATAACTAAACTTAAACTCAGAAGGGATCAATGATACAGAGATCAAAACAGTAAAAAAAAAATGCTTTAAACTAAGAAACAACACAAGCTCAGACAGATTCACAGCAGAACTCTACCACACTTTTAAAGAGCCCAAAGCAATACTTCTTAAATTATTTTTAAAGTTAAAAAGAGAAGAAAAGCTTCCAAACTCCTTCAACAAAGTTGGTTTTACTTTAATACTAAAACCAGACAAGCACTACAAAGAAAGAAAACTACAAGCCAGTATCCCAGAGGAACATAGATGCAAAAATTCTCAGTAAAATATTTGAAAAATAAATATAGATATGTCTAAAGATATTATTTACTATGACCAATGGGTCTTTATCCTGGAGATTCAGAGATGCTTCAACATATATGAATCAATAAATATAACAAATTATATAAATGGACCTAAAGACAAAAATCAATAGCCTTTTTATACATCAACAATGAACACACTGAGAAAGATCATGGACACCAAGTTACAATAGCCTCAAAGAAAATTAAAAAAATATAAAAATAATCCTAACCAAGGGATGAAAGTCTTATACAATGGAAAATTTAAAACTCTGAAGAATATGATTGAAGACACCAGAAAATGTAATGGCAGCCTATGTTCATGTATTAGTAGAATTAATATTGTGGAAAAAAAACCATTCTACTAATAACAATTTGTAGATTCAGTGCAATTTCAATCGGAATTTCCATAATATTCTTCACAGAAATAGAAAAAAAATCTAAAATCCTATAGAACAAGAACAAAAAAAGACCCCAGATAACTAAGGAAATTCTTAGCAAAAAGAACAATGGCAGAGAAGTTACAATTCCAAATCTCAAGACACACTACAAAGCTATAGTAATGAAGACAGTATGGTTCTAGTACAAAAGCAGACATGTAGACAAATGAAACAAAAACCCCTTGACATAACTATATGTAACTACAGCCATCTGATATTTAATAAAGATTTTAAAATCATACATTGGAGAAAAACAATATCTTCACCAAATTCTATGACAAAACTGGATGAAGTTAGACCCATATCTATCACTCCACACACAAATTATCTCCAGGTGGAGCTAAGACCTCAATGTGAATCCTGAAATACTGAAGTTGCTGCAATAAAACATAGGTTGTATCCTACAGGATATAGGTGCATGGAAGCACTTTTGGAATTGTAGTCCATTTGCTTTAGTATTAAGGTCAATAATTGACAACTGTTGTGTCATAAAACTAAAAAGCTTCTGTACATCAAAGGAACAATCAACACAATGAAAAGGAAGGCCACAGAATGTGTGTGTGTGTGTGTGTGTGTGTGTGTGTGTGTGTGTGTGTGTGTGTGTGAGAGAGAGAGAGAGAGAGAGAGAGAGAGAGAGAGAGAGAGAGAGAGAGAGAGAGTCTTTGCCAGAAGTAGATTTGACAGAAGAATAATATACAGAATTCAAAAACAAAGAGTCAAGAATGCAAACAACCCAATTAAAAACAACCTCTGAATCTAAACAGAGAGTTCTAAAACTAAGAAACAGAACTGACTAATAAATACTTTCAAAGTATTCAACTTCTTTAGCAATTGGGGAAATGGAAACTAAACAACTTTGAGATTTTTATCTTACCCCAGTTAGAATGAACAAAGCTAACGTCAACAAAACAAATGGTTGTGTGGAAAAGGAAGTCCCACTCACTGTCTAGCCTCCCTGAAAATCAGTTTAGAGAATTGAAAAACGGGGTGGGGTGGTAAGTGTGGATCTACCTTAGACCCTGCTACGCTAGCTCCTTCACAGATGTGCAAAGGACTCGCCATCTTACTAAAGATAACTGTTCAGTCATTCATTGCTGTTCTGTTCATAAGAGCCAGAAGATGGAAACAACTTAAACATCCTTTAACTAATGAGTGGATGACAAAAATGTTCATATATAGAATGGAATACTACTTAATTGAAAAAAATGAAATCGTAAGATTTATAGGTAAATAGATGGGGCTAGAAAATATATTGAATGAGGTAACCCATTCAGTCAAACACCACATTTTATCTTATTTACGATTCCTAGATCCAAAGCTTCAGATATGAGTTTATATCTTCACATATATACATGATGTATCTACAGAAACCAGGGAAATAAATGAGACAATGGCAGGGAGAGGAGCTCTAGAGAGAGGGCCACTTGTTCACACACTTGGGTGTCCCATAAAAATAGAAACTGAAAGCTAAAATACATACATAGACATTGTGGTGCACACCTGCAGACATTGTGGTGCACACCTGCAGACGTTGTGGTGCACACCTGCAGACGTTGTGGTGCACACCTGCAGACATTGTGGTGCACACCTGCAGACGTTGTGGTGCACACCTGCAGAAGTTGGGGTGTACACCTGCAGACGTTGGGGTGTACACCTGCAGACGTTGTGGTGCACACCTGCAGACATTGTGGTGCACACCTGCAGACATTGTGGTGCACACCCACACACCTTCTGTCCTCAGCGCCAGTCACTGCTGGCTTACCTTGACTGAACATCTTGCTTGCAATTTGCAGGCAGTGCAAGCTGCAGCAGCAACAGTAGCAGCAGTGTCTCAATGCAGGCTGAGGGCTGGATCCACTTAGCAGTGATATGCTCCCCTGTTCTCCACTTTACAGCCATCGTATCTCTAGTTTTGCTTCTTTTCACCAGGCACACAGTCCTGCTCTGATAAATTTTTCTCCAATTTCACAAGACTACTTTTTGTTGTTGTTTTTGAGACAGGGTTTCTCTGGGTAGTCCTGGCTGTCCTGGAGCTCACGCTGTATTCCAGGCTGGCCTAGAACTCAGAGATCTGCCTGCTTCCACTATTATACCCATGTTTAGTATAGTGATGTTCACACACGCCATGATATGGGATCAACCCAAGTGCTTATCAACAGGGAACAGCTTACAATAATGTGCTGTGTATACATAATGGAGTTTCTTTTTTCTAGAACCAGAAATGATCATATTAAATAAAATAATCCAGACTCAGGAAGACAACTATTAGCTGTTTTCTCTCATGTATGAATCCTAGATTTTATGTGCATATGTATAACATCTTCTATAAATCTCATAGTTTATAGAAAAGGTAGAATCGTGTGAGACATGAAAACAGTGAAACCATGGGAAGGAAGGAGACTATTGGCAAGAGAGAAAGAGGAAAAGAAAGAAGTGTGTGTGTGTGTGTGTGTGTGTGTGTGTGTGTGTGTGTGTGTAGCAGACAAATACAGTCAAAACATATGATGTACTTGAAAGAAATTTTTTTGTGAAACCCAGTACTTTTGTACTCTAATATATACACTAATAAAAATGGGGAGGGATAAAAAAAATGCCTGCAGATAAATCTATCAAACTCTGAGTTGCAAACATTGCTTTCCATCCTCGTGAAAGTCACAGCAAAGAGGTCCAAATATATCTGGTTTTTAAAGCCTATACAAACTGGTTCCAAAAGCAAAGTGCAGACAAAGAATAGTCATTTACTTGTCAACCAAATTGTTCTGGGAACGTCTGCTTTGTAAACTACCCACACATGTTACAAACAACAAGGCACATAGGTGTGGTGGCACACATCCCTGCACTTCTAACACTTAGGAGGCTAAGGCAGGAGGATGTCTGTAAACTTGAGGCAAGCCTGGGCTATACAGTAAGACTGTATCTTTAAAAAATTCA
Source organism: Acomys minous (assembly GCF_964271855.1). Classification (NCBI taxonomy): domain Eukaryota; kingdom Metazoa; phylum Chordata; class Mammalia; order Rodentia; family Muridae; genus Acomys; species Acomys minous. The sequence goes on from NC_140490.1 coordinate 70,714,092, forward strand.
AATTCCCTTATCCAACAAGTGGTCCAAGAACTTCATCACAAACTCGTCCACAAGGCAGGCATTGGGGACAAACACTTGCCTACATTAGCAGAAAGCTACACAATATAAAGAAATGAAAACATAGTGCTTACACCTCACTTCCCCAACAATGATATCACAGTTTTTAGAAAAGGTGAAACCAAAGCCAAGGCTTCGCACATGTGTAAGGTATGCTAGCAGCAGCTGGTTGGAGCACAGGGTGTGTTTATAATGCAGAACATGAAAATGCATTCCCTGCTGCCAGTAATCATTTTGCTAGTAATCATTTATATCAATGAGATTGGTGTTATATGAAGGAAGATATTGTGTCTCCATGCACCTGGTTGGCAATCAGCATTGCTTCTTACCAGTGAAGGAATTCCCCAGCACATAGCTGTGCACATTGGAGCATACAATATGTCCCAGCATGCAGTGTGACTTCTTGTGAATATTTCTGAATACGGGCCCTTGAAGATGGCTCAGCGGGTAAAAGCATTCACTGCATGAGCCTGAGCCTGAGCCTGATGGCCTGAGTTCGGACCCAGAACCCATGTTAAAATGGAGTGAGAAAACTGATTCCACAAAGATGTCCTTTGACCTCCACCTGCATCACACAATCACACACACACACACACACACACACACACACACACACACACACACACACACACCCTACAGAAAGGGGGAATGGGGAAATGATATAAGTATGCTCCAGCAACTCCCCAGTTCCAGGTGGTCCCTCAAAATCTGAATCCTGGTCAGCTTCAAAGTGACTAGCCCTAGATGGCCCCGCCTCACAGATTGACTGATCCAACCCTTCAGGGTTAACACTCTGTCCTTTGCCTGTTCCCAGAGTGAGCCATTGTGCACCAACATGCCTGCGAGTGTGTTTTGACCCTACCTCTCCACCATATAGATAATGTGCAGAAAGAATTCTTTAGGGCCTCTTGAAAAATGGCTTTAGTGTTTTGATTGTGGATTTGAGTTCCTTGTTTCAGAACATTTGAGTTTAACACAGGCTGCTCTGATAGTTTAGCAAGGGCATTGTGAGCCAAACCTGAAAACGTCAGGGAAGCAAGGGCAAAATGTAGTGTGCTTTTCCTGCCAGCATCAAAGGTGCTCCCTCTGCCCCACACTCTGGAAAACTTTCAAAAATCAAAAGCTGATGTGTGTGCTTGTGTTGCTCTCCACTTCCTTAGCCCCAGATGGTCCTGCAGAGCCTGCACAGTGAGTCAAACAACCTGCTCTTCCCCAATTTGGCCTGCATTCCAGCCTCCTTGGGTCCCCAATAATGATGCCCCAATGTTAGCAGGAAATAGTCATAGAAGATTGCATGTAGCCCCTTATCATTTATTTATTATCAATCAAAAGCCTGAGGTATAGCTCTCAAACCTGAGACAAATGGTGGAAGTGACTATTTAACGCATCAAAGTGGACTGGGTTGCCAAGTTCTTCCTCTACCCCTCAGTCCCTACTGCCACAGGGCCCTCTTGGATGGCATAACCTTCCTGCTTCCTTGCATTTCTCCAGTCCAGGTGCTGGGCTGCCCCTCCTCCAGAAGTCCTTCCCTATGTAACTCAGCTATTATTGTTACCCATCTTTTTATGGGCCACCTGGATGCTGTATCTGGTCCCCTCTCCTCTCTCCCTCCCCCTCCTCCTTCTCTGGACATGGCTCAGGGTCATGCCCACTCTGGACTCTCCCAGGTGTCCCTGCCACTGGCTGTGTCTCTCCGTTGTCTAAAATGAACTTTCTTGCCCACCATCCCTAGGAGCAGTCATGTCCTTTCTTTCTATTTCTTTTTTTTTCATTCAATTAGAATCTCAGAAAATAAAAGAAGCAATAATAAAATGCAAATCAATCAATCAGTGAATAAATAAAGCTTCTGAAAGACATCTGTGTCTGAAACACATATCATGAACAGAATAAAATTAGAAGTCAGAGTTAGGAGAGATCTAGATAGCTGTCAGGTAGCCATGTATAAGAACCATCTCTCTCTCTCTCTCTCTCTCTCTCTCTCTCTCTCTCTCTCTCTCTCTCTCTCTCTCTCTCTCGCCCCTAAGCCTTCTCAACCTTCCTAACGCTGCAGCCCTTTAGAGCAGTCCTTAATGTTGTGACCTGCCAAACATAAAATCATTGCTACTTCGTAAGTGTAATTTTGCTACTGTTATGAATCATAATTTACACATCTGTGCTTTACAATGGTCTTAGGCAGCCCCTGAAGAAGGGTCATAAAGCCCCCAAAGGGGTTAAAAGCCACAGGTTGAGAAGCTCCACTCTAAGCCTTAGTTACTTTTGGGAGGTCAGACACAAACAACTTCATTCTTGTTTTTGAGATAAGATCTCTGGTGGTGGACCTCCCTATGTAACCTATGATCCTCCTGTTTCAGTTTTCCAAGTACTAGAATTACGGGCAAGCACCACCATGCCCAGTGTGACTTTGTCCTGATTCAGACAGTTTCCTCTCCGTGCCTCTGAAGGGTGGTTTGAAGGTATCTCTGATAAATCAGCCGATGGTTTGTTCCCTACTGCCCCATCCCTTGTTGCCAGGCAATGACTCTTTGGTCAGGCCTATATGGAGTCAAGTTTTGACTTTTTTCTCACATCTGGGTGATATCAGATACATCAGCTACAAAGGAACAAGCAACAGACACAATCCATTGCTTGGGTTTCTCTACTGAAATTGAGTCTGCAGAATGCCAGTGGAAACAGCCAAAGAACTCAACAAACAGAGCACAGAACACAACTAATAAGAGCAAACATTTAAGGAAAACTAGTTTAAAATTGAGTATTTATCTATGCACATACTTTTTAGGTGAGCAATATCCAATTCTTATAACTATTAAAGGCATTTCTTGGAGTACACACAGTTGGAGGAGTGTCTAGCTGTCTTTATTAAAAAATACTTATAATGCATTTAGGAAACATGATTATAAGCCTGGGAAAGGTTAGTATTGACAGTTCTGCTTTGGAGGACACTGGCTTCATAACATGATTCTTTTGGGTGGTGGGGAAAGTATTGCAAAGTAGAAGTCTTACATAATGCAAGAGATTTAAACATGTATAAAAGTGTTGGCAACATTTAGTATCATGACACTAAAGAGCTGTACACAAGTGTGTGTGTGTGTGTGTGTGTGTGTGTGTGTGTGTGTGAAAGAGAAAGAGAGAGAGAGACAGAGACAGAGACAGAGACAGAGACAGAGAGAGACAGAGACAGAGAGAGACAGAGAAAGAGACTATATAGCCCTAGATAGCTAGAAACTTGTTTTGTGGACCTGGCTGGCATCAAACTCACAGAGATCCATCTGCCTCTGACACTGCCTCTTTAGAGCTGTGTGTACCCCTACGCCCACTGACACTTTGAGACAGGGTATTATATATTCCAGATGGGTCTCAAATTCGCTATGTAGCCAAGGCTGGCCTTGAACTTTCTTGTAAGCGTGTGTATGTGCACGCATGTATGGAGACTGGGGATCACAGTGAGCATCTTTCTGGTTTGATCCTTTGCATGCTTTGAGACAGGACCTCTTATTGAGGCTGAAGTTCACCAGTTGGCTTCATCAGCTGACCAGTGAGTTCACAGGAACTGTTGTTTCTGTCCCACCAGCTCTGTGGCTACAGATTGTGCTACAGTGCCTGGATTTTGTGTGACCACTAGAGGTCTGAGATCAGGTCCCCACACTTTCATGGCAAACTCTGACTGAGCCATTTACTTAGCCCAAATGTGTATTGTATATGCAACAACAACATAACTTTTTTGCCTTGGCAAATAGTCTTATCAGCATCTGTACCAGCTGAGTCATCTATTCAGGAGAATTCCTCAACTGAAGTTCCCTCTCCCAAGGTTTTTCAAGCTTTTAAATAAGACTACTTAAATGGCAGGCAAATAGATGTGAACACAGACATTTCTAGGAAAGACTGTTCACAGCAGACTTCTTGGTATTCTGGCTCTAACTATCTTTCCATCCAGTCTTCAGCAGCGCTCCCTAAGCTGGAGATGCAGGACCTGTGATATAGATAGATCCACTGTGTCTGGGCTCCCCATGATCTGTTCATCGCTGCATTGTGTTCAATTGTAGTTTTCAGTGATGGTCTCGATTTGCTGCAAAGAGATGCTTCTTTGGTGAGGGGTGGTAATTGCTCTTACCTGTGGATATAAGGACAAGATTTAGAATGTAGTAATGGATTATGTTGGTCTAACACAGTGGTGGTAGTAGATTCTTTTCTAAGATCCATGACCTCATAACCCCAGGAAGTTGTCTAGGTTTTGCTGCCTGATTGGGCTTTAAGTCCAGTTATGCAGCTGGTGGTTGCTACCAACATGTGAATGAGTCCCCCTCTTTGCATCTTTATGCATATCTTGCCATGCTAGTAATTGTAATTGTCAAGGTCCATGGGTGTTGCAGTTGGGTATGACTGCTTAACTGCTTCCCTTTCTTGGTAGCTTGTGTATTATGGTTCTCTTGAGGAACAGAACTTATGGAATGAATGACCATATGTATATATTTTCATTCATATATATGGGATTTATTACATATTAACACATATCCCTATATCTATCATCTATCTATCTATCTATCTCTCTATGGGATTTATTAGGTCATGCTATTTCAACAATAGCTGTCTACCAATGGAAAATCCAGTAATTGTTCAGTCCTTAAGTCTGGATGTCTCAGCGGGTTGTCTTCAGTATATGCCGGAATCCTGATGTAGCACGTTTTAGTGCCAGTAGGAAGAGAACTTGCCAGTCACAGTGAGGGCAAGCAGGCAAAGCAAACAAGCTTCCTTCTTCCATGTCCTTTATACAGCCTGCCACCAGAATGTGTGGCCCAGATTAACAGTGGCTCTCACCATATCAAAATATGTGGATTAAAGTTGGTCTTCCCACTTCAAAAGATCCAGAGTAAAAGTAGGCTTGCCCACTTCAAATGATTTAATTAAGATAAAATTGCTCACTGGTGTATCACTTAGGTTTTTAGTCAAATCAGATGTAGACAAATCGACAACCAAGAATAGCCATCCCAGCTTACATAGTGTTTTCTGGAACCACTGAAACTAACGTACAAGAAAGAGGTATTTAGGTCAGATCCTGCCCAAATCATTAGCATCTTGAGTTCTGTGTGGTGTCTTCCGCAACAGGGTCCACCCTCAACCCCTCAGAGGTAGCCAAAGGCAACATCTATAATCTCTATTATCTTGAGAGTCACATGTACTAACCTAACCTGTTGGGAGCCGTTTGTAAAGGCTCTCGGCACATATGCATTGCTCTCTGCCCCAGTGTAAGAATCACATAGATTGCTGAGACCATGATTAAGCAAGATGTTCTGCCAAGTACACACTCAAGGTCTTCAGACTATCAGAAAAAAGTACACTGTGGCCCCAAGGCTGAGAGTTGATTGAGATTACATGGCTCTTCCTGTGACAATGTTGCATTATCTCCTGAGAGCGACCTTCTGCTTTGTTTCCCAGCGCCTGAGATGTGTATAAATTAAACTGGGGAATAAATCTGAGGCATCATGTGGTATTGACTGCAGGCCCTCAGTAGTCTATCCTGTGTTTCCAACTATTTCTTGCCTCAGTTTCTTATTTCTGTTCCTTTATTTGTCAATCATCACTCCCTGTTCTAGGATCTGTTCAATATGGCCCAGAGTGGACTCTGGCATGTGGCGCCCGAACTGCAGGACTCCTAGATAACAGGGATTCAGTGAAGGACACCGCAGGAGAAAAGTGAGTTCATGTAAAATAAAAAGGTAAGAATATGGTGATAATCTCTCGAGAGTAAAAAGGGGCCAAGGTAATAGTCACTTGCTGTTTGCACATGTGCTTAAAAACATGCTTCAGGCCTGAGGAAAAAAGGTAAGTCAGCAATAGTTGTTTAAAATTTTAGAGTTTATAGAAAGCGTTTGTCCATGGCTCCCTGAAGAAGGAACAGTAAACTTGGAAACTTGGGGAAAAGTAGGAATTAAGTTACAAGATCGTTATGATGCTTTTGGATCTGAGGAGGTTCCTGTATATGCTTTTAGTTTGTGGGCTTTGGTTAGAGATAGTTTAGATCCTAGGCATGAAAGAGAAAAGGTTCAATTTCAGGAAAAGAATGCAGTCACCTTAATGGATGACTTGAGAGAAAGTGAAATCCAGTTGTCTGTGCCACTGGAAGAAAATTACACAGAACAAGTAGTTGAATTAATAAAAGGGGAAATAGATTATTTTCTCGATCTAGCGAATGTAGAAGACTTAAAGGACGACGAGGAGGAGACTAAATATACCGAGGATAAATTCCCTCCATTTTTAACTATGAATGTGACAGTTTGCTAAGAAAGATAAATGTGAGAAAGAATTAAGAAAGTTGGTTAATACAATGGAATCTCTGTCCTTAAAATTACAGTGGAAGCAGCTTGAGGAGGGAACATTTAGTACTAGTAGCCCAGCGCCTACTATCATAGCTGGACTGCACCCTGCACCAGATGTACGGAAACCTCCAGTGATTGCTGTAGGGCAAAAGCCTTCAGGGAAAATTTTACAATTTGTCTACTATAAAAGCACCTGCTTTGCCATGACGATTAGTGATTAGGGAAGCAGTTCAGTGAGGGGAGGATGTGCAAGGGTCTCAGACTTTTCCGGTTATTGAACAAAGAGATGCTCAAGGAAATTTAGTTTGAAACCATGCTCCAATTCCTTTTAAACAATTGATAGAATTAAAAAGTGCTTGTTCCCAGTATGGACCTCCTGTGCCGTTTATTCAAGGTTATTGGAGTCAGTGTCCGCTGAAGCTCTGTGCCCAGGAGATTGGAAACAGCTGGCTCCTGCATGTCTATTGGGGGAGATCATTTGTTGTGGAAATCAGAGTCTTCAGAACAGTGTCAGATTACTGATGGCACAAATAGAGCTCAAGGTATTCCAATTATAGGAAGGACCATACAGACAAACAGGACAACAGTTGGAATTTGATGTGGCCGTTTACCCACAAGTAAACAGTGCAGCACGTAAGGCATGGTATGAGCTTCCTTCTCCGGGCAGACAAGTTAAAGACTTGTCTAAACTAAGACAAGGCCCGGATGAGCTATTTCAGGCTTTTGTGGCTAGATTATTACAAGCTACAAGTAGGTTAATTGAGGACCCTGACTCAGGGCTGTTACTTGTAAAACAATTGGCTTATGAGAATGCTAATACTGCTGGTCAAGCTGCTTTGAGACCATTCAGAACAAAGGGAAATTTGTCAGATTATGTTAGGCTATGCTCTGACATTGGGCCAGCATATATGCAAGGAATGGCTGTGGCTGCCGCACTGCAAGGAAAGACTATGGAGGGCCCTCCTAACAAAATTGTAGGACCTGCAGGAAGCTGTTATGGATGTGGAATAGATGGGATATCAAATAATGTCCTAACAGACAGAAGGGGACTGTTTAGAAAGGAGCCAGGTTTATGACCTAGATGTGAAAAGAGTAAGCATTGGGCTAGAGAATGTAAGTCAAGAAGAGCTATGGTAGGGAACCCTGTTCTTCAGGGAAACGAGGGGAGGGGCCAGCCCCAGGCCCCCCACAACATTATGGGGCACTATAGAACTTTGTCCCTCAACAAAGAGATCCATTCAAGACCTCTTCAGAGCCACCCCAGGCAACACAGGATTGGCCCCTGAGTTCCTCCACCCACACAGTGTTGACCCCAGAGATGGGAATGCAGGCTCTTCCTACAGGAAGGTGTGGTCCTCTACCAAAAGGCACAGTAGGGCTGCTGCTAGGAAGAAGAAGTAGTACTACTACGAAAGGAATTCTAGTGGCTCCAGGGGTTATTGATGCAGATTATGAAGGAGAAATAAAAGTTATGATTCATTCTCCAACTGGCATAGCTGTAATTAAAGAAGGGCAAGAATTAGCTCAGTTAGTGTCGCTTCCCCAAGTCCAGACAAAAAAATGCTGTCAAGAGAAATAAAAGAGGAAATGCAAGGTTTGGTTCTTCCAACGCATATTGGATACAGGCTATAGGTCCTCACAGGCCTGAACTCACGCTGCAGATAAATGATTAAAAATTTTCAAGGATTATTAGTTACGGAGGCTGATGTTTCTGTGCTTGCCACTGATCAATGGCCTTCCAGTTGACCTAAGCAATCCTCTATTATCCACCTGCAAGGAATTGGGCAAAGTTTTAACCCTGAGCAGAATAGTAATGAATTATTTTGGAAGGACGAGGAGGGACATGAAGGTACTTTTAAGCCACACATTTGTTCCAGGGTTGCCAGTTAATCTTTGGCCTGGAGATGTGATGAGTCACATGGGGGTACATCTTTATAGTCCCAGTGATACAGTCACTAACCACATGTTTAATCAAGGATTTTTGCTTAATTTAGGATTGGCTAGAAATGGTCAAGGAACACAGGAACCCTTGTTGCTAAAACAATGACCCCCAAAAGCAGGATTGGCATGTTTTTAGAAGGGATCGCTGAACAGCCTGTGCTCTATGCAGATCCTATAACCTGGAGAAGTGACGGACCTGTGTGGGTGGATCGGTGGTCAGGCCGCAGACCAGTTAGTGCAGGAACATCTTGATAATGGCCACATAGCTTCTAATTCTCCAATTTTCGTTGTTAAGAAGAAGTCAGGAAATTAGAGGCTATTACAAGACCTTAGAAAAGTAAATGAGACCATGGAACTGATGGGAGCTTTACAACTAGGGCTGCCCATTCCTCCTGCCATACCTAAAGATACATAGATTATTTTGGATTTGAAAGATTGTTTTTATACAATCTTTTATACAGCTCCCGAAGGCTGTAAAAGATTTGCTTTCAGGATACCTTCAACAAATTTTAAAGAGCCTCTGAAAAAATATCATTGATTAGCATTGCCTCGAGGTATAGCAAATAGCTCAACTGTCTGTCAAAAATTTGTAGCCCAGGCAGTCACTCAAACTCGAGTGACATATTCTTAATTATATGTTGTACATCATATGGATGATATTCTTTTAGCATATAAAGATGAAGGCACCTTGTTAGCTGCTTATGCTCATCTACAAAATGCTTTAAAAATGTAAGGTTTAATAATAGCTCTAGAGGGGCTGAAGAGATGGCTCACAGGTTAAGAGCACTGACTATTCTTCCAGAGGTCCTGAATACAATTCCCAGCAACCACATCGTGGCTCACAACCATCTATAATGTGATCTGATGTCCTTTTCTGGCCTGCAGGCATACATGCAGGCAGAGCACTGTATACATAATAAATAAATAAATAAATAAATAAATAATCAAATACTAATTTAAAAATAATAGATCCACAGAAGGTTCAATGGATTGCACCTTTTTCTTATTTGGGACATAAATTGTACCCTAAAGCTATTTTACCTCAAAAAATTCAAATTAGAAAAGACAATTTGACTACTTTGAATGACTTCCAGAAACTCTTGGGGGATATTAATGGGCTTAGACCTTATTTGAAATTGTCTACTGGAAAGCTAAAGCCTTATTTGGTATTCTTAAAGGAGACTGTGATCCTTTATCACACAGACAATTATCCAAAGACAGTAGATAAGCTTTAGCTAAGGTTGAGTCAGCCAAAGAACAGCAAATTATACAATATAGTGGCTATTCAGAAAAATTGGAAGCATATATTTTAGCTACTCAACATATTCCTACTGCTGTCATTTGGCAAAGGGGTCCTTTACTATGGATTCACCTTTCAACTTCTCCAACAAAGGCTTTGACATCTTATTATGAATCTGTAGCTTGTTTAGACCAATTAATTAGAGAAAATTCCCATAAATACTATAGTATGGAGCCACATTTGATTGGAATTGCATTTACTAAACAACTAGTTGACTGGTTATTTCAAATAATTGTACTTGGTCTACTGCTTTTGCCCAATATATGGGCAAAATAGATAATTATTATCCTAATAATAAATTGATATGGTTTTAAAATATCCACTCTATAGCATTTCCAAATATTATAAAATATGATCCTATACCAGGAGCCCAGACAGTCTTTGCTGATTGACTGTTTAATGGGATGGCTGTTTATGTAATACAGGATCAAAAGTATATTTTACGAACAAATTCAGTATCAGCTCAAGTGGTTGAATTAAGACTGTGGCAGCTGTGTTTGATATAATGGCTAAGATTTCTTTTAACTTATACACTGATAATCAATATATAGCTTGAGCCTTATAGGTTTTAGAAACGGTTCCATATATCGAGACTACTAATATTCAAGTACAATTATTGCTCTCTCAAATCACATTTAATTGCAAGGACTCATCCTTGTTATATCAGTTATATTCTAGATCATTCTGGATTGCCTGGTCCCTTAGCAAAAGGAATTAGTATGGCAGGTCAAGCTACCAGAGAAGTATATTTTACTCAGATTTACTTGTTCAAAAATCTCACGCTTTGCATCATCAAAAAATTTTCAAAGTTTAAGAAAGCAGTTTCATATTACTGGAGAGGCTGCTGGATAAATTGTTAAACAATGTTCCACTTGCCCACAATTTCATCCTGCTCACCAATATGGGATAAGTCCTAGGAATTTGATTCCTATTCAGTTATGGCAAATGGATGTTACTCATATACCAGAGTTTAAATAATTAAAATATGTGCATGTTACTATAGATACTTATTAAGGACTTATTATGGCTACTGTGCAAACAGGAGAAGCAACTAAACATGTTGATTCCCATAGCCTGAAATGTTTTGCCACACTTGGTATCCCTACTGCTATAAAAACAGATAATGGTACAGGGTGTACGAGCCGAAAGTTTCAACGCTTTTGTGCTCGATTCTCAATCAGTCATAAGACTGGAATTCCTTATACTCCCCAAGGCCAGGGGATTGTGGGACATGCTCATGGCACTTTAAAAATTCAATTGCTTAAAATTAAAAAGGGGGGATTATACCCCTCCTCTCTGCATAATAGTTTCAATCATGCTCTTTTTATTTTATATTTTTAAAATATAATTGGTCATTCTGCAGTAGAGCGGTTATGGCACCCTGAAACTCAGAATAACTATGCTTGGGTTAAGCATTCCTCTTACAGGGGAATGGCATGGCCCTGATCCGCTGTTACTTTGGAGAAGAGGGCATGCTTGTGTTTTTCCACAGAATGCTGAGAATGCCAGATGGTTGCCGGAAAGGTTGGTGCATTTTGTTGGAACTGAATATAAGATGGATGATGCTATGGATGATGGAGACAATATGTCAGATGATGCAGGCTGATGGAGAGCTGTATTGGACCTATGTTCCAGATCCTCCACTTTTACATCCCGCAGTCTGGGAAGGACAAGAAATTATGGTACCAGTGAATGATACACGCTTGCTTGCACATCCTGCCCTAATATGGTCGAATACACAACTATCATCAAGGTTTAATTATTCAGGTTTTGGAAAAGGGTTGCCCATTTGTTTTGCAAAAAATACTTCTCTACCTGGTTATGTTGGATTCTATTGTCATATTCTTATTAGATGTTGAGGAATGTGTACCAATGCTGAACTGTTACTTCCCAAAGGAAATATAATCAAGAGAAAGGTTTCTCTGCAAAAATTTTTTACCATGTGGACCAGAGACATGATATATCAACAGCTTTATTATGGGGAAGATGTGTAGGGGACAAACCATTACAGTATAATGTGACTAAAAGCAACAGGTTTCTTTTTTTTTCCAACTTTTTAAAAAAATTTATTCTTGTTACATCTCAATGGTTATCCCATCCCTCGTATCCTCCCAATCTTCCCTCCCTCCCATTTTCCCCTTACTCCCCTCCCCTGTGACTGTGCCTGAGGGGGACCTCCTCCCCCTTTATATGCTCATAGGATATCAAGTCTCTTCTTGGTAGCCTGCTATCCTTCCTCTGAGTGCAACCAGGTCTCCCCCTCCAGGGGACATGGCCAAATATGAGGCACCAGAGTATGTGTGAAAGTCAACCACTCTCCACTCTCCACTCAACCGTGGAGAATGTTCTGTCCATTGGCTAGATCTGGGTAGGGGTTTGAAGTTTACTGCCTGTATTGTCCTTGGCTGGTGCCATAGTTTGAGCGGGATCCATAGGCCCAAATCTGCCTATCTTAATGTTCTTCTTGTAGGATTCTAGGACCCTCTGGATCCTTCTACTTTGTTATTATCCCATGCTTCTCTCATCTAGAGTTCCAATAGGATGTCCCCCACCTCTGTCCCAGTTTCCTGGTAAGTTAAGACTTTCATGGGACATGCCCGTTGGGCTAGTATGCAGATATAAGTGAGTATACACCATTTGAGTCTTTCTGCTTCTGGGTTAACTCACTCATTATGATCATTTCTAGCTCAATCCATTTGTCCACAATTTTCAGGAATTCCTTGTTTTTAATAGCGGAGTAGTATTCCATAGTGTAAATGTACCAGTTTCTTTATCCATTCTTCTACTAATGGACACTTAGGCTGTTTCCATGTTCTGGCTATTATGAATAAGGCTACTATGAAGATGGTTGAGCAAAGTTTCTTGTTGTGTGCTGGAGCATCTTCTGGGTATATTCCAAGGAGTGGAATAGCTGGGTCATGAGGAAGCCCTATTCCCGGTTTTCTGAGATAGCACCAGATAGATTTCCAAAGTGGTTGTACTAGTTTGCATTCCCACCAGCAATGAAGGAATGTTCCTCTCTCTCCACATCCTCGCCAGCATGTGGTGTCGCTTGAATTTTTGATCTTAGCCATTCTGATGGGTGTAAGATGGAATCTCAGAGTTGTTTTGATTTGCATTTCCCTGATGACTAAGGAGGTTGAGCATTTCTTTAAGTGTTTCTCAGCCATTTGATATTCCTCTGTTGAGAATTCTGTTTAGTTCCAAACCCCATTTCTCAATTGGGTGGTGTTTAATTTCTTGAGTTCTTTATATATTTTGGATATTAGACCTTTGTCAGATGTAGGGTTGGTGAAGATCTTTTCCCAGTCTGTAGGCTGTAGCTTTGTCTTGTTGACAGTGTCTCCTGCCTTACAGAAGCTTCTCAGCCTCATGAGGTCCCATTTATTAATTGTTGACCTTAAGGCCTGGGCTATTGGTGTTCTGTTCAGGAAGTTGTCTCCTGTGCCAATATGTTCCAGGCTCTTCATCACTTTTTCTTCTAAGTGACTTAGTGTCTCTGGTTTTATGTTGAGGTCTTTAATCCACTTGGATTTGAGTTTTGTGCAAGGTGACAAATATGGGTCCAATTGCATTTTTTTACACATAGACATCCAGTTAGACCAGCACCATGTGTTGAAGATGTTATCCTTTTTCCATTGAATGGATTTGGCTTCTTTGTCAAAAATTAAGTGACCATATGTGTGTCGATTCATATCTGGGTCTTCGATTTGATTCCACTGATCAACCAGCCTGTTGCTGTGCCAGTATCATGCTATTTTAATTACTATTGCTTTATAGTACAGTTTGAGATCAGGTATGGAGATTCCTCCGGAGGATCCCTTGAAGGTCTGGTAGAATTCTGCACTGAAACCATCTGGCCCTGGGCATTTTTTGGTTGGGAGACTATCAATGATTGTTTCTATTTCTGTAGGGGAAATGGGACTATTTAGCTTGTTTATCTGCTCTATTTTGGCAAGTGAAATTGATCAAGAAAATCGCCCATTTCCCTTAGATTTTCAAATTTTGTGGCATATATGCCTTTGAAGTAGGATCTTATGATTCTTTGTATGTTTTCAGTGTCTGTTGTTATGTCTCCCTTTTCATTTCTGATTTTGTTGATTTTGATACTGCCTCTCTGCTTTTTAGTTAGTTTGGCTAACAGTTTGTCTATCTTGTTGATTTTCTCAAAAAATCAGCTCTTGGTTTTGTTGATTCTTTGGACTGTTTTCTTAATTTCTAATTTATTAATTTCAGCCCTGAGTTTGATTATTTCCAGACATCTACTCCTTTTGAGTGTTTCTGCTTCTTTTTTTCCTAGGGCTTCCAGTTGTGTCTTTAAGATGCTTATGTGCGATGTTTCCAATTTCTTTTTAAAGGCACTTAGTGCTATGAATTTTCCTCTTAGCACTGATTTCTATGTATCCCACAAATTTGTGTATGTTGTTCCTTCATTTTCATTGAATTTCAGGAAGTCCTTGATTTCTTTCTTTATTTCTTTCCTGGCCCAGGTGTCATTTAGCAGAGAGTTCTTTAGTTTCTCTGTATGTGTAGGTTTTTTGTTATTTCTGCTGTTGTTGAATTGCAGCCTAAGACCATGGTGATCTGATAGGATACAAGGTATTATTTCAATCCTCTTGTATCTGTTGAGGCTTGCTTTGTGACCTACGATGTGATCAATTTTGCAGAGAAGAAGGTATATTCTTTCTTGTTTGGGTAAAAGGTTCTATAGATATCTGTTAGATCCATTTGATTCATGGCATTGGTTAATGATGTTATTTCTCGGCTTAGTTTCTGTTTCAATGACCTATCCCTTAGTGAGAGTAGGGTGCTGAAGTCTCCCACTATTATTGTCTGGGGATTAATGCATGGTTTAAGCTTCATTAGTAGATCTTTTACAAATGTGGGTGCCCTTGTATGGGAGCATAGATGTTCAGAATTGTGATGCGATCTTGGTTGACTTTATTTTTGATGAGTATGAAGTGTCCTTCCTCATCCCTTTTGATCAATTTTGGTTGAAAGTCTATTTTGTTCGATATTAAAATGGCTACGCCTGCTTGCTTCTTGTGACCATTTGCTTGGAATATTTTTTTCCAACCTTTTACCCTGAGGTAATGCCTATCATTATTGGTGAGATGTGTTTCTTGAATGCAGAATAATGTTGGATCTTGTTTATGCACCCATTCATTTAGTCTGTGTCTTTTTATTGGAGAATTGAGACCATTGATGTTGAGAGATATTAATGACCAGTGACTGTTAAGAGTCTCTGGACCCAACCTGTCTGCCAAGCACAGTTAGGGACTCTGGCCCCAAACTGCATGCCGAGCTCTGCCAAGGACTCTGAACCCACACTGCGCACTGAATTCAGCCCGGGACTCCGGGCCTAAACTGTGCAGAGAGTCCAGCCAGAGTCTCAGGGTCATGACTGTGCACAAAGCTCAGCTAGAGTTTCTGGGCCCAATGTCACCGGCAAGTCCAGCTAGGGACTCTGGGTCAAATCTGCGTGTTGACCTCAGCCTGCATCACAGCAGCGGAACTGCGCGCTGCGCTGAGCTGAGTTATTGTCTCCCCGGCGGAACTGCGTGCTGAGCTGAGCTAGCATCTTGGCAGAACTGCACACTGAGCTGAGCTAGCGCCTCGGGCAGAACTGTGTGCTGAGCTGAGCTAGCGACTCCGCGGAACTGCGCACTGAGCTGAGCTTGGGAGTCAGGGGCTGAACTCTCTGCCAAGTCCAGTTTGGGTCTCAGGGCACCATTCGACCCAAATCCTGCCCAGAGTCCCCTCTCCCACACCAACTCCCACTGGCCACCACACCAATCACCTCCGCCGGAGGGCTCCGAGTTGCAAACCTCAGCTGCCGCTTCTGCTGCTGCTGTTGCTGCTGCTGCTCCAATCTGAGAAAATCCACGCTCCTCCCATGTGCAGGGGCATGCAGATCCTCTGCACCCTGGTCCCTTCGAACTGTGGAGCATTTCTGCTGCAGTGGTGTGGGGACCTCGGTGTTCCTGGTTCAGTAATCTGTGCAAGTCTCTGAATTGTTTACTGGAGCTTCTGAGCATGGTCCACACTGCTCGCCGCCATCTTGCTCTCTCAAGCAACAGATTTTTATTGGGCTGGTCAGGCAATCAAATAGAAGGTACTGAAGAATCACCTCAAAAGAATTCAGACAATTGGGAAAAAGGACTATCTGCAGGACTGTGGTGGTCGGACTCAGAATATCCTCAGATGTATGTAAGGAAACTTGCTGTAGCCATGGGCCTGGTAAGAGGCCAAGGAAAGGACTCTTATGGGAACAACAGTTCTGGATGCCCTCTATCAGGAATTGGTAAAGCATGTGTCAACTCACCTCATGTTTTGCTATTGGGAGATTTAACGATTACTTTTGTTAATGAGTACTTCAATGTTAGCTGTATTGATTGTGCAATTACTAATTGTGTTTCTGAGATTCCTAATGGCATTCAAGTTATGGTATTCCAACAGCCTTCCTTTGATATGGTCCCGGTTAATGTTTCAGGATCTTGGTACGATGAAAAGGGTTTACAAGTTTTGGAAGAACTAAGAAATGCTTTAAGTAGATAATGGAGAATGACAGGATTGATTATAGCTGGGATTTCTGCTTTGATTACTCTTACAGCTACCTCCACTACTGCTACAATTGCTTAGTCTCAAGAAATGCAAACTGCTTCTTTTGTAAATCAACTATCTAGAAATGTCACTTTGGCACTTGGAACTCAAGAATATATTGATGTTAAACTAGAGCCTAAGTTAGACACATTGTATGGGATGGTACAATTTCTAGGAGATAAAATTCTAGGACTTAAAGTTAGAGCTCATTTATATTGTCATGCAGACTACGATTGTATTTGTGTTGCTTCTAAAGTGTATAATGAGAGTGTGTATAATTGGAGTTTAGGTAAAACTTACTTACAAGGAGTATGGAATACTGCAAATGTTTCTTATTGACCTAATATGATTACATCAAGAAATCTTAAACTTAAAAGATTCTGAACCACTCAAATTTGACATAGCTAAAACAGCAGAAGATATTCTCAATAGAATAAAGGATACTCTTCCTTCTTGCTCATCTTTTACCTCTCTTTAAGGAGGGTTATAACCTTGAGCATATGTGTTTTACTTGGCATCTGTATATTACCGATTTTGGCCAAAGTCATGGTCAACTCCTTCTGGAAAGTTTGAGCTAAAGTGTACAATGTCAAACTGTGAGCATTGCTATAATGTCTCTGCAGAGGCTGGTGGTCAAAGATGGGTAAGATCCATTAGGGATAGGTCAACCTAAGATAGGGCATGAATGATGGAATTCATGTACCAATGATGGGTAAGACCTATGCCCTGAATAGGACAAACCTAAGATAGACACAGTCATTCTTCACCTAGCCAGTAGGCTATGGCTTTTTTTAAAAATTAAAAAGGGGTAACTGTTGGGAATCACTTGTAAAGATTTTCTGTCTATAGGTATTGCTCTTGTGCTCTCTGCCGCAGCATAAGAATCACATAGATTGCTGAGACCATGATTAAACAAGATGTTCTGCCAAGTACACACTCAAGGTCTTCAGACTATCAGAAAAAGTACACTGTGGCCCCAAGGCCAAGAGTTGATTGAGATTACACAGCCTTTCCTGTGACAATGTTGCATTATCTCCTGAGAGTGACCTTCTGCTTTGTTTCCCAGTGCCTGAGATGCGTATAAATTAAACTGGGGAATAAATCTGAGGTATCGTGTGGTATTGACTGCAGGCCCTCTGTAGTCTTTCCTGTGTTTCTGACTATTTCTTGCCTCAGCTTCTTATTTCTGTTCTTTTATTTCTCAGTCTTCACATCCTGGTCTAGGGCCTGTTCAATATTGTCCAGAGTGGGCTCTGGCACTAACCAACCAGGTTTCTCATGCTTGGTATGGGGTTTTGGTTAATCTATGATTTTTGTCAGTCATTCCAAGTGGCTTAACTTCCTCTGACACACACACACACACACACACACACACACACACACACACACACACACACACACACACACAGAAAAAGAGAGTGGGGTGGGGGAGAGACTGCGAATATTCACTTATATGTATTGGGTGTAAGTTTAGGTAAATATAAACCAATATGGTTCCTTCAGGCTTTATCAAACAACCTTGATCTTGTCTCTCATTTCTCCTTCTCCTTCAGTACTAACCATCCTCTCTCCTCGCCAATTACATCCTCCTCTCCACTGCCCCGTTTCTCACTTCATATCACCTGAAACCTGCTATGCCCCTCTCAAGCATCACCCTCTACATCATGGTCCCTTTACGCTTTCGTGGTTTCTGCAGTCACTCCACATTGTATGCTCTGAGGATTTGGAGATAGGGAACCACAGAAGAAATAACACACTGCATTTATCTTTCTGAGTCTGGGTAACTTCACTCAATATAATCTTTTCTAGGCCTATCCATTTACCTGCAGATTTCATGTTTTGTTTGTTTGTTTGTTTTATAGCTGAATAGTAAGTATTCAGTTGTGTGTATGTACCACACTTGCATTATTATCAGTTGAAGGACATTTAGGTTGTTTTCATTTCCTGAATATTGTGAATAAGGTGGGAGATGGTCAGGGCTGAGTCCATTATCTTATCCAAGTATCTGTGGAGTAGAGAGTTGAGTCCTTTGCACCTGTACCAAGGACTGTTTTAGCTGGGTCATATGGTAGCTTTAGTTTATTTCATTTTTTTTTTAGAATTTCCATTTGCATTCCCTCCACCAGTGAAAGACGGTTCCTCTCTCCACAACTTCATCAACATTCGATTTTCTCTCACAAGGGCTTGAATTCCAGGCATTTATCACCTCTGCCTAGCTTAAAAGCAATTAAAATTATTTAATTGCATGTATAAGTGCATACGTGTACTCATGCACATGTGTGTGTGTGTGCCCGCATGTGTGCGCAAGTGCGTGCCTGTATGTGTACTTTCGTTTGGCAGTATATAACCCCTCGGATTATGGCTGTCTACCTTCACAGAAGCTTACTCAGTTTCACATATAACTTGACACTCTCATATCTACGGCAACCTTCCATTGTTATGTATCAAATGCTTCTCTTGCAAATTCTTTTCTCTTTCTGTTTATTATTTCATTAGATAGTTAAATAGAACATTTCCCCTTGCTTTCATTGTGTAGCAGTAGCTGTGTGATTTGAGAATTACACTTTTAACAATCCAATTGGAAACAAAGGAGAACAAGAACCTAAACCTGACCTCCAAATTTTTGAAGTTCAAGATTCTAAGGGGATAGTGTGGTCATACTAAACTGTCAAACTAGGCCTCTACATTTCTTTTCCCCCTAAATCTCAGCTTTTTAGCTATCTGCCGGTTCTTTGTCTTTTCCCTACCTCATGGTTTCCACATCCCCACAAGTCCCCAGTCTCCACTACTCTCTCCCATGACACACCCTAAGACCTCTGGCAGTGAATCATGTCCTTATCTAATAAGTGTAGGAGAAACACATGACATGGTTCTAACATGAGAACAAGGTGAAGGAAATAGCATCTGTCTCATACATAGGTTATATGACTGGGAGTATGGAGGTCATGCTGATGATTAAGCCTGTCTGTGACGGCAAAGACGCTATCAGAGCATATTTCACAAGGTCTCCTTCATACTAGCGTCAAAGCAGCAAGGATTCTTATTACATGAACTGTCTGTGGGATGTAGAATAGAGCAGGGAATGCAGGAAATGACCTGGAAGTGAAGGTTTCAGTCTTGGGTTCATAGCTGAATTCTGCCACAGTCCTATGAATGTGATAGACAGTCCAGGTTCAGAAATGCAGAAAACTTGATGGCACAGTGACTGCATCTGTGATGGCACAGTGACTCCAGCTGTGATAGCATGCTTACTGCTGCTGTGATGGCACCATTACTCTAGCTGTTATGACACACTGACTCCAGCTGTGATATCAAACTGACCCCAGCTGTGATGACACACTGACTCCAGCTGTGAGGACACACTGACTCCAGCTGTGATGGCACAGTAACTGGAGCTGTGATGGTACAGTGACTCCAGCTGTGATGGCATGCTGACTCCAGATTTGATGTCACACTGACTCAAACTATGATGGCACACTGACTCCATCTGTGATGGCACCATGACTTGAGCTGTGATAACACACTGACTCCATATGTGATGGTCAGTGATTGCATCTGTGATGGCACACTGACTCCAGCTGTGATGGCACAGTGACTGCAGTTGTGATAGCATACTGACTCCAGCCGTAATGACACCATGACTACAGCTGTGATGCCACACTGAACCCAGGTGTTATGGCACAGTGACTGCAGCTGTGATGGCACAGTGATTGCAGCTGTGATGGCACACTGACTACAGTGGGGATGGTACCCTGACCCAAGCTATGATGACACAGTGACTCCAGCTACTGCTGTGATGACACACTGACTCCAGCTGTCATGGCACAATGACTGTGCCTGTTATGTATGGCACAGTAACTGCTTCTGTGATGACACACTGACTCTAACTGTGATGGCACACTGACTGCAGCTGTGATGGCAGACTGACTGCAGTGGTGAAGGCATAATGACTACAGCTATGAAGGCATAGAGACTCTAGCTGTGATGGCACACTGCTGCTGTGAGGACACACTGACTCTAGGTGTGATGGTACAGTGACAGCATCTATGATGGCACATTGATTCTGGTTATTATGGCACAGTGACTCCAACTGCGATGCTTAGTGCTGCTGTCATAGCACAATGATTCCAGGTGTGATGACACATTGAATCCAGCTGTGATTGCAGAGTGACTACAGGTGTGAAGTCACAGTGACTGTGCTGTGATAGCACACTGACTCCAGCTGTGATGACACACTGACTACATTTGTGATGGCAGAGTGACTGCAGCTGTGATGGCACAGTGACTTCAGCTGTGATGGCATGCTGACTGCTGCTGTGATGGCACCATGACTCCAGCTGTGATGACACACTGACTGGAGCAGTGATTGCAAAGTGACCCCAGCTATGATGGCATAGTGCATGTACCTGTGATGGCATGCTTACCTCTGCTTTGATGGCACCATGACTTCTGCTGTGATGGCACACTGACTCCAGATGTGATGGCACACTGACTCCAGCTGTGATGCCACAGTGTCTGCATCTGTGATGGGACAGTAACTCTAACTGTGATGGCACATTGACTACAGTGGTGATGATACACTGTCTCCAGCTGTCATGGCACACTGACTGTGGCTGTTATGGCACAGTGACTGCATCTGTGATGGCACAGAGACTAAATCAGTGATGACACACTGACTCCAACTGAGATGGCACACTGACTCTAGCTGTGATGGCACAGTGACTCCAGCTGTGATGGCAAAGTAACTGTACCTGTGATGGCACAGTGACTGCCTATGTGATGACACACTGACATCTGCGGTAATGACATACTGAATCTAGCTCTGATGTCACACTGAATGCAGCTGTGATGGCACAGTAACTGTATCTTTGATGGTACAGTGTCTGCAGCAGTGATGGCACAGTGACTGCATCTCTGATGGCACACTTATTCCAGCTGTGATGACACACTGACTCCAGCTGTGATGGCATACTGACTGCATTTGTGATGGCACAGTAACTGCAGCAATGATGGCACACTGACTCCAGCTAGGATGACACAGTGACTGCAGTGGTGATGGAATAATGACTCCAGC
The DNA here is from genome assembly GCF_964271855.1 of Acomys minous. Taxonomy (NCBI): domain Eukaryota; kingdom Metazoa; phylum Chordata; class Mammalia; order Rodentia; family Muridae; genus Acomys; species Acomys minous. The sequence goes on from NC_140490.1 coordinate 70,735,378, forward strand.
TATGATGGCACAGTGACTCCAATTGTGAGGGCACACTGACTCAAGCTATGATGGCACAATGAATGCTGATGTGATAGCACCATGACTGCTGCTGTGATGACACACTAACTCCAAGTGTGATGGCACAGTGACTGCAGCTATGATGGGCCAGTGACTGCAGTGGAGATGGCATAGAAACTGCAGCTATGATGGCACCCTGACTCCAGCTGTGATGACACACTGACTCCAGGTGTGATGACCAGTGACTACACCTGTGATGGCACAGTAACTGCAGCTATGTTGGCACACTGAATCCAGCTATGATGGCACAGTGACTGCAGTGGTGATGGAACAGTGACTACAGCTATGATGACACATTGTCTCCAGTTGTGATGGCACACTGACTCAAGCTGTGATGGCACAAGGACTGCTAATGTGATGGCATACTGACCCAGGTGTGATGGCACAGTTACTCCAGCTGTGATGACACACTGACTCCAACTGTGATGGCACCATGACTGCTGCTGTGATGACACACTGGCCCCAAGTGTGATGGCACAGTGAGTGCAGCTGTGATGACCCATTGAATACAATGCTGATGTCACACTGAATGCAGCTGGGATGACATACTGACAATATCTGTGATGGCACACTGACTCCACCTGTGATGACACCATGACTGCTGCTGTGATGGCACATTAAGTGCAGCTGTAAAGCACACTGACTACTGTGATGATGACACACTGACTCCAGCTATGATGGCACAGTGACTGCAACTGTGAAGGCACAGTGACTGCAGGTGTGATGACCCACTGAATACAGTCGTGGTGTGAGACTGAATGCAGCTGTGTGACATACTGACAATATCTGTTTGGGCACAGTGTCTGTAGCTGTGATAGCACAGTGACTGCAGCTGTGATGACACACTGACTACCATGATGATGACAAACTGATTCCATCTGTGATGACACATTGACTCCAGCTATGATGGCACAGTGAATGCAATGGTGATGCCACAGTGACTACAGCTATGATGGCACATGGACTCCAGCTGTGATGGCACCATGACTGCTGCTGTGATGACAGACTGACTCCAGGTATGATGGCACAGTGACTGCATCTGTGATGGGACACTGACTCCAGCTGTGATGGCATGCTTACTGCTGCTGTGATGGCACCATGACTCCTGCTTTGATGGCACATTGACTCCAGATGTGATAGCACACTGACTCTAGCTGTGATGCCACAGTGTTGGCATCTGTGATGGGACAGTAACTGTAGCTGTGATGGCATACTGACTACAGTGGTGATGACACACTGCCTTCAGCTGTGATGACACACTGACTCCAGCTGTGCTGTCACACTGAATTGTGATGGCATGTTGACCACAGCTGTGATGGGACACTGACTGCAGTGGTGATGGCACAGTGACTCCAGCAATGAAGGCAGAGTGACTCCAGGTATGATGGGACAGTGACTGCATTTGTTCTGGCACAGTGACTCCAGCTGTGATGGCACAATGACTAAATCTGTGATGGCACAATAACTGCAGCTGTGAAGGCACACTGAATACAGCTGTGCTGGCACACTGACTCAAGCAGTGATGGCACACTGACTCCAACTACTGCTGTGATGACACACTGATTCCAGCTGTGTTGGCACACTGACTCAAGCAGTGATGACACACTGACTCCAACTACTGCTGTGATGACAGACTGACTCCAGCTGTGTTGGCACAATGACTGCAGTTGTTATGGCATAGTAAATGCATCTGTAATGATACACTGACTCCAGCTGTGATGGCACACTGACTGCAGTGGTGATGGCACAGTGACTCCAGCAATCAAGGCACAGTGACTCCAGCTGTGATGGCACACTGACTACAGTGGGGATGGTACCCTGACCCAAACTATGATGACACACTGACTCCAGCTACTGTTGTGATGACACACTGACTGCAGCTGTCATGGCACACTGACTCCAGCTGTCATGGCACACTGACTGCAGCTGTTTGGCACAGTAACTGCATCTGTGATGGCACAGTGAGGGCATCTGTGATGGCACAGTGAATGCATCTGTGATGGCACAGTGAATGCATCTGTGATGGCACAGTGAGGGCATCTGTGATGGCACAGTGAGGGCATCTGTGATGGCACAGTGAGGGCATCTGTGATGGCACAGTGAATGCATCTGTGATGGTACAGTGAGGGCATCTGTGATGGCACAGTGACTCCATCAGTGATGATACAATGACTCCAACTGTGATGGCACACTGACTCTAGCTATGATGACACAATGACTCAAGTTGTGATGGCACACTGATTCCAGCTGTGATGGTACAATGACTGGAGTTGTGATGGCACAGTTACTGTATCAGTGATAGCACAGCAACTGTACCTGTGATGGCACAGTGACTGCATATGTGATGGCACAGTGACTTCTGCAGTAATGACATACTGAATCTAGCTGTGATGGCACAGTAACTGCATCTGTGATGGTACAGTGTCTGCAGCAGTGATGGCACAGTGACACCAGCAGTGATGGCACACTAACTCCAGTTGTGATGGCACACTGATTCCAGCTGTGATGGCACAGTGACTGGAGTTGTGATGGCACAGTGACACCTGGTGTGATGGTACAGTGATTGCATCTGTGGTAGAACAGTAACTGCAGCTGTGATGGCACACTGACTACAGTGGGGATGGTACCCTGACCCAAGCTGGTCAGTGTGTATGATGACACACTGACATGAGGTACTGCTATGATGACACACTGTCTCCAGCTGTCATGGCACACTGACTGTGGCTGTTATGGCACAGTAACTGCATCTGTGATGGTGCAGTGATTTCATCTGTGATGGCACACTGACTGCATCTGTGATGGCACAGTAACTGCAGCAATGATGGCACACTGACTCCTGCCATGATGGCACACTGACTCCAGCTAGGATGACACAGTGACTGCAGTGGTGATGGAATAATGACTCCAGCTATGATGGCACAGTGACTCCAATTGTGAGGGCACACTGACTCAAGCTATGATGGCACAATGAATGCTGATGTGATAGCACCATGACTGCTGCTGTGATGACACACTAACTCCAGGTGTGATGGCACAGTGACTGCATGTGTGAAGTCACAAGCCTTCATCTGTATGGAACACTGACTGCAGCTATGATGGGCCAGTGACTGCAGTGGAGATGGCATAGAAACTGCAGCTATGATGGCACACTGACTCCAGCTGTGATGGCACTGTGACTGCAGCTGTGATGGCACAGTGACTGTAGCTGTGATGACACACTGACTCCAACTGTGATGGCACAGCGAATCAAGCTGTGATGACACACTGACCCCAGGCGTGATGGTATAGTGACTGCAGCTGTGATAGCACAGTACCTGCAGCTGTGATGGCACACTGACTACAGTGGGGATGGTACCCTGACCCAAGCTATGATGACACAGTGACTGCATCTGTGATGGCACAGTGACTCCATAAGTGATCACACACTGACTCCAACTGTGATGGCACACTGACTCTAGTTGTGATGACACACTGACTCCAGTTATGATGGCACACTGATTCCAGCTGTGATGGCACAAACTGGAGTTGTGATGGCACAGTGACTCCAGCTGTGATGGCAAAGTAACTGTACCTGTGATGGCACAGGGCCTGCCTATGTGATGGCACACTGACTTCTGCAGTAATGACATACTGAATGTAGCTGTGATGCCACACTGAATGCAGCTGTGATGGCACAGTGCCTGCCTATGTGATGGCACACTTACTTCTGCTGTAATGACATATTGAATGCAGCTGTGATGGCACAGTGCCTGCCTATGTGATGGCACACTGACTTCTGCTGTAATGACATATTGAATGCAGCTGGGATGGCACAGTAACTGCATCAGTGATGGTACAGTGTCTGCAGCAGTGATGGCACATTGACTGCCTCTGTGATGGCACACTGACTCCAGCTGTGATGGCACACTGACTCCAGCTGTGATGGCACACTGACTCCAGCTTTGATGGCACTGTGATTGCAGCTATGATGTTCCATTCAATACAATGGTGTCACAGTGAATGCAGCTGTGATGACATACTGGCAATATCTGTGATGGCACACTGACTCCAGCAGTGAAGTCACCATGACTGCTGCTGTGATGGGACACTGACCACAGGTGTGATATTACAGTGACTGCATCTGCAATGGCACAGTATGCAGATGTGATGGCACACTGACTACAGTGGGGATGATACCCTGACCCAGGCTATGATGACACAGTGACTCCCTCTGCTGCTGTGATGACACACTGACTCCAGCTGTTATGGTACAGTAAATGCATATGTGATGGCACACTGACTGCATCTCTCATGGCACAATGACTCCATCTGTGATGGCACACTGACTGCATCTCTCATGGCACAGTGACTCCATCTGTGATGACACACTGACTCCAACTGTGATGGCACACTGACTCCAGCTGTGATGGCACACTGACTCCAGCTGTGATGACCCACTGAATACAAAGGTCATGTTTGATTGAATGCAGCTGTGATGACATACTGACAATATCTGTGAGGGCAAGGTGACTGAAGCTGTGATGGCACAGTGACTGCATCAGTGATGGCACACTGACTACCATGACGATGACAAACTGACTCCATCTGTGATGACACACTGACTTAAGCTATGATGGCACAGTGACTCTATCTGTGATGGCACATGGACTCAAGCTGTGTTGGCACCCTGACCCCAGCTGTGATGGCACCATGACTGCTGCTGTGATGACAGACTGACTGCAAGTATGATGGCACAGTGACTGCATCTGTGATGGGACAGTGACTCCAGCTGTGATGGCATTCTTAACTGCTGTTTTGATGGCACCATGACTCTTGCTGTGATGGCACACTGACTCCAGATGTGATGCCACAGTGTCTGCATCTGTGATAGGACAGTAACTGTAGCTATGATGGCCCACTGACTACAGTGGTGATGACACACTGACTTCAGCTGTAATGACACACTGACTCCAGCTGTGATGGCACACTGACTCCAGCTGTGCTGACACACTCACTGCAGTTGTGATGGCATGTTGACTGCAGCTATGATGGCACACTGACTGCAGTGGTGAAGGCACAGTGACTACACCTATGAAGGCACAGAGACTCCAGCTGTGTTGGCACAGTGACTCCAGCTGTGATGGCACAGTGACTACAGCAATGAAGGCAGTGACTCCAGCTGTGATGGCACAATGACCCCAGGTGTGATGGTACAGTGACTGCATCTGTGATAGCACAGAAAATGCAGCTGTGATGGCACACTGACTACAGTGGGGATGGTACCCTGACCCAAGCTGTGATGACACACTGACTCCAGCAACTTCTGTGATGACTCACTGACTCCAGGTGTCATGACACACTGACTGTGGCTGTTATGGCAGAGTAACTGCATCTGTGATGTCACAGTGACTCCAGCTGTGATGGCACACTGAATCCAGCTGTGATGGCACCATGACTGCTGCTGTGATGACAGACTGACTGCAAGTATGATGGCACAGTGACTGCATCTGTGATGGGACAGTGACTCCAGCTGCGATGGCATGCTTACTGCTGCTGTGATGGCACCATGACTCCTGCTGTGATGGCACACTGACTCCAGATGTGATGCCACAGTGTCTGCATCAGTGATAGGACAGTAACTGTAGCTGTGACGGCCCACTGACTACAGTGGTGATGACACACTGACTCCAGGTGTAATGACTCACTGACTCCAGCTGTGATGGCACACTGACTCCAGCTGTGATGGCACACTGACTCCAGCTGTGATGGCACACTGACTGCAGCGGTGATGACACACTGACTCCAGGTGTAATGACACACTGACTCCAGGTGTGATGGCACACTGACTGCAGTGGTGATGGCACAGTGACTGCACCTCTCATGGCACAGTGACTATGGCTGTGATGACACACGGCCTCCAGCTGTGCTGACATACTGACTCCAGCTGTGCTGACACACTCACTGCAGTTGTGATGGCATGCTTACTGCAGCTATGATGGCACACTGACTGCAGTGGTGAAGGCACAGTGCCTACACCTATGAAGGCACAGAGACTCCAGCTGTGTTGGCACAGTGACTCCAGCTGTGAGGGCACACTGCTGCTGTGAGGGCACACTGCTGCTGTGAGGGCACACTGACTCTAGGTGTGATGGTACAGTGACGGCATCTGTGATAGCACCGTGTCTGTACTCATTATGGCACAGTTACTTCAACTGTGGTTGTATGCTTACTGCTGTTTTGATGGCACCATGACTCCTGCTCTCATGAAACCCTGACCCCAGGTGTGATGGTACAGTAACTGCAGCTGTGATGGCACAGTAACTGCAGCTGTGATGGCACACTGACTACAGTGGGGATGATACCCTGACCCAAGCTATGATGACACACTGACTCCAGCTACTGCTGCGATGACACACTGACTCCAGCTGTCATGGCACACTGACTGTGGCTGTTATGGCACAGTGACTGCATCTGTGATGGCACCATGAGTGGAGCTCTCATGACGTACTGGCTGCAGCCTTGATGGCACAGTGACTGCTGCTGTGATGACATACTGACTCTAGCTGTGATGGCACAGTGGCAGCAGCTGTGAAGCCATGCTGACTGCAGCTGTCAAGGCACACTGACTCCAGCTGTGATGATACACTGACTCCAGCTATGATGGCACCATGACTCCTGCTGTCATGACACACCGAATTCAGCAGTGATGGCACAGTAACTGCAGCTGTGATGGCACACTGAGTACTGTGAGGATGACACACTGACTCCAACTGTGATGATACATTGACTCCAGCTGCTGCTGTGATGGCATATTGACTCCAGCTGTGATTGCACAGTAACTGCATCTGTGATGGCACAGTGACTTCAGCTATGATGGCACAGTGATTCCAGCAGTATGGCACACAGACTCTAGTTGTGATAACACATTGACTTCAGTGGTGATGGCAAACTGATTCCAGGTGTGATGGCACAGTGACTACATCTGTGATGGGAAAGTAACTGCATCTGTGATGGCACAGTAACTGCAGCTGTGATGGCACAGTGACTACAGTGGTGATGACATACCGAGGGCAGCAGCAATGGCATACTAACTGCAGCTCTGATGGCACCATGACTCCAGCTGTGATGACACACCAACTCCAGCTGTGCTGGTACACTGACTCCAGCCATGATGCCACACTGACTGCAGTGGTGATGGCACAGTGACTCCAGCTATGATGGCACCATGGCTGCTGCTGTGATGACACACTGAGTCCAGATGTGATGACACACTGACTCTAGCTGTGATGGCACAGTGGCAGGGGCTGTGAAGGCATGCTGACTGGAGCTGTGAAGGCACACTGACTCCAGCTGTGATGGCACAGTGACACCAGCTGTGATGACTCACTGAATACAGTGGTGATAACACACTGACTCCAGCTGTGATGACACACTGACTCCAGCTGTGATGACTCACTGACTCTAGCTGTGATGATACACTAAAGTAGCTGTGATGGCACAGTGAATGCATCAGTGATGGCACAGTCACTGCAGGTCTGATGGCACACTGAGTACTGTGTTGATGGCACACTGACTCCAGCTGTGATGATACATAGACTCCAGCTGCTGCTGTGATAGCACATTGACTCCAGCTGTGACTGCACAGTAACTGCATCTGTGATGACACAGTAACTACAGCAGTGACGACACACTGAGTGCAGCGGCAATGGCATACCAACTGCTGCTGTGATGGCACCATGACTCCAGTTGTGTTGACACACTGACTCCAGCCATGATGCCACACTGACTGCAGTGGTGATGGCGCAGTGATTCCAGCTATGATGGCACCATGACTGCTGCTGTGATGACACTCTGAGTCCAGGTGTGATGGCATAGTGACTGCATTTGTGATAGCACAAGACTATCTGCGATTGCACAGTAACTGCAGCTATGATTGCACACTGACTCCAGCTGTGATGGCACAGTGACTGCAGCTGTGATGACATGCAGACTCCACCTGTCATGGCACACTGACTCCAGCTGTGATGGCATAGTGACTCCAGCTGTGATGGCACAGTGACTCCAGCTGTGATGGCACAGTGACTCCAGCATTTATGACACATTGACTCTAGCTGTCATGGCACAGTGACTGTAGCTGTGATGCCACACTTACTCCAGGTGTGATGGCACAGTGACTGCAGTGGAGATGGCACAGTAACTGCAGCTATGATAGCAAACACTGAATCCAACTATGGTGGCACAGTGACTATGTCTGTGATGCCACAGTAAGTGTAGCTGTGATGGCACACTGTCTACAGTAGTGAGAACACACTGACTCCAGCTGTGATGGCATAGTGATTGCAGCTGTGATGACCTACTGAATACAGTGGGGATGTCGCCCTGAATGCAGCTGTGATGACATACTGACAATATCTGTGATGGCACACTGACTGCAGCTGTGATGTCACAGTAACTGCAGCTATGATGGTGCACTGACTACAGAGTTGATGACACACTGATTCAGCTGTGATGGCACAGTGACTGCAGCTATGATGCTGCACTGACGAGAGAAGTGATGACACACTGACTCCACCTGTGATGGCACAGTGACTGCAGCTGTGATGACCAACTGACTAAAGTGGTGATGACACACTCACTCAAGCTATGATGGCACAGTGACTACTGTGATGATGACAAACTTACTCCAGCTGTGAAGACACACTGACTCCAGCTCTGTGGGCACACTGACTCTAGCTGTGATGGCACACTGAAGGCTGCTGTGATGACACCATGAGTGGAGCTGTCATGACATACTGGCTGCAGCTTTGATGGCACAGTGACACCAGCTGTGGTGGTACCATGACTCCTGCTGTCATGACACACCAAATCCAGCAGTGATGGCACAGTAACTGCAGCTGTGATGACTCACTGATTACAGTGGTGATGACACACTGACTCCAGCTGTGATGACACACTGACTGTAGCTATGATGGTACACTAAAGCAGCTGTGATGACACACTGACTCCAGCTGTGATAATACATAGATTCCAGCTGCTGCTGTGATGGCATATTGACTCCAGCTGTGACTGCACAGTAACTGCATCTGTGATGGCACAGTCACACCAGCAGTGATGGCACACTAACTCCAGCTATGATGGCACAGTGACTGCATCTGTGATGGCACAGTCACACCAGCAGTGATGGCACACTAACTCCAGCTATGATGGCACAGTGACTGCAGTGGTGATGGTACAGTGACTCCAGCTCTATGGCACACAGACTCCAGTTGTGATAACACACTGACTCCAGTGGTGATGGCAAACTGATTCCAGGTATGATGGCACAGTGATTGCATCTGTGATGGCACAGTGACTACAGTGGTGATGACACACTGAGTGCAGTGGCAATGGCATACTAACTGCTGCTGTGATGGCACCATGACTCTAGTTGTCATGACACACCGACTCCGACTGTGTAGGCACATTGACTTCAGCTGTGATGGCACAGTGACACCAGCTGTGATGACACACTGACTCCAGTTGTGACGGCACACTGACTCCAGCCATGATGCCACACTGACTGCAGTGGTGATGGCACAGTGACTCCAGCTATGATGGCACCATGACTGCTGCTATGATGACACTCTGAGTCCAGGTGTGAAGGCATAGTGACTGCATTTGTGATGGCACAAGACTGTATCTGTGATTGCACAGTAACTGCAGCTATGATTGCACACTGACTCCACCTGTGATGGCACAGTAACTGCAGCTGTGATGGTACAGTGACTTCAGCAGCTATGGCTCACTGACTCTAGCTATGATGGCACAGTGACTCCAGCTGTGATGGCATGTTTTCTGCTGCTGTGATGACACCATTACTCTAGCTGTTATGACACACTGAATCCAACTGTGATGTCAAACTGACTCCAACTATGGTGGCACAGTGACTCCAGCTGTGATGGCACATGGACCGCTTTATGATGGCACCATGACTTGAGCTGTGATGACACACTGACTGAGGCTGTGATTGCACAGTAACTGTAGGTATGATTGCACACTGACTCCAGCTGTGACTGCATCTGTGATTGCACAGTAAGTGCAGCTATGATTGCACACTGACTCCAGCTGTGATGACACAGTGACTGCAACTGTGATGGCACAGTGACTGCAGCTGTGATGACATGCAGACTCCACCTGTCATGGCACACTGATTCCTGCTGTGATGGCACAGTGACACCAGCTGTGATGTCACACTGACTATATCTGTCATGGGCAGCTGTGATGGCACACTGACTACAGTAGTGAGGACATACTCCAGCTGTGATGGCAAAGTGACTGCAGCTGTGATGACCCACTGAATACAGTGCTGATGTCACACTGAATGCAGCTGTGATGACATACTGACAATATCTGCGATGGCACACTGACTGCAGCTGTGATGTCACACTGACTCTAGTTGTGATGACATACTGACTCCAGGTGTGATGGCACACTAACTCCAGCTGTGATGGCACCCTGACTCCAACTTTGATGGCACACGGACTCCAGGTGTGATGGCATACTGGCTGCATTTGTGATGGCACAGTAACTGTATTTGTGAGGGCACAGTGACTGCACCTGTGAGGGTACAGTGACTACTTATGTGATGACACACTGATTCCAGCTGTAATGACATACTAAATCTAGCTGTGATGGCACAGTGAATGCAGCTGTGATGACACCATGAGTGGAGCTGTCATGACGTACTGGCTGCAGCCTTGATGGCACAGTTACTGCAGCTGTGATGACTCACTGAATACAGTGGTGATGACACACTGACTCCAGCTGCACACTGACTCTAGCTGTGATGGCACACTGATAGCAGCTGTGAAGGCACAGTGACTGCATCAGTGATGGCACAGTAAGTGCAGCTGTGATGGCACACTGAGTACTGTGATGATGACACACTTTCTCCAGCTGTGATGATCCATTGACTCCAGCTGCTGCTGTGATGGCATATTGACTCCAGCTGTGACTGCACAGTAACTGCATCTGTGATGGCACAGTGACTGCATCTGTGATGGCACAGTCACACCAGCAGTGATGGCACACTAACTCCAGCTATGATGGCACAGTGACTGCATCTGTGATGGCACAGTGACACCAGCAGTGATGGCACACTAACTCCAGCTATGATGGCACAGTGACTGCAATGGTGATGGCACAGTGACTCCAGCTGTATGGCACACAGACTCCAGTTGTGATAACACACTGACTCCAGTGGTGATGGCACACTGACTCTAGCTGTAATGGCACAGTGACTGCAACTGTGATGGCACAGTGACTGCAGCTGTGATGACACATTGACTCTAGCTGTGATGGCACAGTGACTGCAACTGTGATGGCACAGTGACTGTAGCTGTGATGGCATGCAGACTCCACCTGTCATGGCACACTGATTCCAGCTGTGATGGCACAGTGACTCCAGCTTTGATGACACATTGTCTCCAGCTGTGATGGCACAGTGACTGCAGCTGTGATGTCACACTGACTACATCTGTGATGGCACAGTAAGTGCAGCTGTGATGGCACACTGTCTACAGTAGTGAGGACACACTGACTCCAGCCATGATGGCACAGTGATTGCAGCTGTGATGACCTACTGAATACAGTGGTGATGTAACACTGAATGCAGCTGTGATGAGATACTGACAATATCTGTGATGACACACTGACTGCAGCTGTGATGGCACACTAACTCCAACTTTGATGGCACACCGACTCCAGGTGTGATGGCATACTGACGGCATCTGTGATGACACACTGACTACAGCTATAATGACATACTAAATCTAGCTGTGATGGCACAGTAACTGCATCTGTGATGGTACAGTGTCTGCAGCAGTGATGGCACAGTGACACCAGCAGTGATGGCACACTAACTCCAGCTATGATGGTACAGTGTCTGCAGTGGTGATGGCACAGTGACTCCAGCTATGATGGCACCATGACTGCTGCTGTGATGACACTCTGAGTCTAGGTGTGATGGCATAGTGACTGCATTTGTGATGGCACAAGACTGCATCTGTGATTGCACAGTAACTGCAACTGTGATGACATGCAGACTCCACCTGTCATGGCACACTGATTCCTGCTGTGATGGCACAGTGACTCCAGCTGTGATGGCACAGTGACTGCAACTGTGATGACATGCAGACTCCACCTGTCATGGCACACTGACACCAGCCGTAATGGCCCAGAGACTCCAGCTTTGATGACACACTGACTCCAACTGTGATGGCACAGCGACTCCAGCTTTTATGACACATTGACTCTAGCTATCATGGCACACTGACTGCAGCTGTGATGTCACACTGACTCTAATTGTGATGACACACTGACTCCAGTTGTGATGGCACACTAACTCCAGCTGTGATGGCACCCTGACTCCAACTTTGATGGCACACGGACTCCAGGTGTGATGGCATACTGGCTGCATTTGTGATGGCACAGTAACTGTATCTGTGATAGCACAGTGACTGCAGTTGTGATGGTACAGTGACTTCAGCAGCTATGGCTCACTGACTCTAGCTATGATGGCACAGTGACTCCAGCTGTGATGGCATGTTTTCTGCTGCTGTGATGGCACCATTACTCTAGCTGTTATGACACACTGAATCCAACTGTGATGTCAAACTGACTCCAACTATGGTGGCACAGTGACTCCAGCTGTGATGGCACATGGACTGCTTTATGATGGCACCATGACTTGAGCTGTGATGACACACTGACTCAAGCTATGATTGCACAGTAACTGTAGGTATGATTGCACACTGACTCCAGCTGTGACTGCATCTGTGATTGCACAGTAAGTGCAGCTATGATTGCACACTGACTCCAGCTGTGAAGGCACAGTGACTGCAGCTGTCATGTCACATTGACTACATCTGTGATGGCACAGTAAGTGCAGCTGTGATGGCACACTGTCTACAGTAGTGACGACACACTGACTCCAGCTGTGATGGCACAGTGATTGCAGCTGTGATGACCCACTGAATACAGCGGTGATGTCACACTGACTGCAGCTGTGATGGCACACTGACTCTAGGTGTGATGGCACACTGACTCCAGTTGTGATGGCACACTGACTCCAGTTGTGATGGCACAGTGACTGTATCTGTGAGGGCACAGTGCACCTGTGATGGCACCGTGACTACGTATGTGATGACACACTGACTACGGCTGTAATGGCATACTAAATATAGCTGTGATGGCACACTGAATGCAGCTGTGATGGTACAGTGTCTGCTGCAGTGATGGCACAGTGACATCATCTGTGATGGCACACTAACTCCAGCTGTAATGGCACAGTGACTGCAGGTCTGATGGCACACTGAATGAAACAGGGATGATACACTGACTCCAGTTGTGATGGCACCATGACTGCTGCTGCGATGACACTCTGAGTCCAGGTGTGAAGGCATAGTGACTGCATTTGTGGTGGCACAAGACTGCATCTGTGATTGCACAGTAACTGCAGCTATGACTGCACACTGACTCCAGCTGTGATGGCACACTGACTGTAGCTGTGATAGCATGTAGACTCCATCTGTGATGACACTGTGAGTGCAGCGGTGATGACACCATTACTCCAGCTTTGATGACACACTGATTCAGCTGTGATGGCACACTGACTCCAGCTGTGATGACACACTGACTACTGTGATGATGACAAACTTACTCCAGCTGTGAAGACACACTGACTCCAGCTCTGTGGGCACACTGACTCTAGCTGTGATGGCACACTGAACACTGCTGTGATGACACCATGAGTGGCGCTGTCATGATGTATGGGCTACAGTCTTGATGACACAGTTACTGCAGCTGTGATGGCACATTAACTCCAGCTGTGATGACACATTTATTCCAGCTGTCATGGCACACTGACTGCAGCTGTGATGGCACACTGACTATGGTTGTGATGACACACTGACTCCAGCTGTGATGGAACACTGACTCCAGCTGTGATGACACATTGACTCCAGCTGTGATGGAACACTGACTCCAGCTGTGATGGCACACTGACTATAGTTGTGATGACACACTGACTCCAGCCATGATGGAACACTGACTCCAGCTGATGACACACTGACTCCAGCTGTGATGGAACACTGACTCCAGCTGTGATGGCACACTGACTATAGTTGTGATGACACACTGACTCTAGCTGTGATGGAACACTGACTGCAGCTGTGATGGCACATTGAATGCATGTATGAAGGCCATGTGAGTGCAGCTGTGATGGGACAGTACTGCATCTCTGATGGCACACTGATTCCAGCTGTAATGGCACAGTGACTACATTTGTGAATGGACAATAACTGTAGCTATGATGGCACACTAACTCCAGTTGTGATGATACACTGACTCCACTTGTGAAGGCCAAGTGACTACATATCTAATGGCACAATGAGTCCCACTGTGATGGCACAGTGACAGCAGCTGTGATGGCACACTGAGTACAGTGGTGATGACACACTGACTCCAGCTGTGATGGCACAGTGACTGCAGCTGTGACGGCACCATGACTGCTGTGGTGATGACACGCTGACTCCAGGTGTGATATCACAGTTATCGTGTCTCTTACAGCATAGTAACTGCAGCCATGATGACACATTAAACCCAGCTGTGACAGCACAGTGACTGCAGCTTTGATGGCATGCTGACTGCAGCTATGATGGCACACTGACTGTGTCTGTGATGACACACTGACTCTAGCTGTGATGACACAGTGACTCCAGCTCTGTTGGCACACTGACGGCTGATGTGATGGCACCATGACTTGAGCTGTTATGACATAATGGCTGCAGCTGTGATGGTACACTGACTCCAGCTCTGATGACATACTGACTGCATCTGTGATGCAACAGTGACTCCAGTTGTGATGACACACTGACTCCACCTGTAATGGCACACTGACTACAGCTGTTATGGCACACTGTCTCCAGCTGTGATGGCACATTGAATGCATCTGTGAAGGCACAGTGACTGCACATGTGATGGCACAGAGACTGCAACTGTGATTGGACAGTAACTGTAGCTATTATGGCACAATGACTCCAGTCCTGATGACACACTGGCAGCATCTGTGAAGACCCAGTGACTACAGATGTGATGGCACAATGACTCCAGCTGTGATGGCACAGTTACAGCAGCTGTGGTGGCACAGTGCCTCCAGCTGTGGCAGCACACTGACTTCAGCTGTGATGGCAGAGTGACTCCAGCTGTGATGACACACTGGCTGCATCTGTGGAGGCAAAGTTACTACATCTGTGAAGGCACACCAACTGCAGCTGTGATAGAACACTGACTGCAGGTGTGATGGCACACTGGCTACAGCTGTGATGGCACAGTGATTGCAGCTGTGATGGCACAGTGCATGCAGCTGGGATAGCACACTTACCGCAGCTGTGATGACACATTGATTTCAGCACTGATGCACAGTGACTGCAGTTGTGATGACACAGTAAATGCATCTGTGACGGTACAGTGACTGCATCTGTGATGGCACAGTGACTCCGACTGTGATGGCACAATGACTCCAGTTATTATGGCACAGTGACTCCAACTGTGATGACATGCTTACTGCTGCTGTGATGGCACCATGACTCCAGCTGTGATGTCTAACTTACTCCAGCTGTGATGGCACACTCACTCCAGCTGTGACGGCACACTGACTGCATCTGTGATTGGCCAGTAATTGTCGCTATGATGGCACATTGACTCCAGCTGTGATGACACACTTAGTGCATCTGTGAAGGCACAGTGACTACAGATGTGAAGGCACAGTAACTACATCTCTGATGGCACAATGACTCCAGCTGTGACGGCACAGTGACAGCAGCTGTGATGGTACACTGATTTCAGCTGTGATGACACACTGACTCCAGCTGTGATGGCACAGTGACTCCAGATGTGATGGCACAGTGACTGCATCTGTGATGGCTCAGTGACAGCAGCTGTGATAGCACAGTGACTACATCTGTGTTGGCACAGTAATTGCAGCTGTGATGGCACACTGACTACAGTTATGATGGCACAGTGACTGCAGTGGTTATGGCACAGTGACTATAGCTATGATGGTACAGTGACACCAGCTGTGATGGCACACTGACTCATGCTGTGATAGCACATGAGTCCAGGTGTGATGGCACAGTGATTGCATCTGCGATGGCACAGTGGCTACAACTGTGAAGGCACAGTGACTCACTGTGGCAGATGGCACACTGGCAGATGGCACACTGTGGCAGATGGCACTGACGGCAGATGACTCACTGACTCCAGCTGTGATGACATCCTGATTGCATCTGTGAAGGCACACCGACTACAGATTTGATGACACAGTGACTCCTGCTGTGATGGCACAGTTACTGCAGCTATGAAGGCATTCTGACTGCAGCTGTGATAGGACACTGACTGCAGATGTGATGGCACAGTGACCACAGCTGTGATGGCACAGTGAGTACATTGCTAATGGCACTGTGACTGCAGCTGTGATGGCACAGTGACTCCAGCTGTAATGGCACAGTAACTGCAGCCCTGACGGCACAGTGACTGCATCTGTGATGGCTCAGTGACTGCAGCTGTGATGGCATGTTGACTTCTGCTGTGATGTCACTATGACTCCAGCTGTGATGACATCCTGACTCCAGCTGTGATGGCACTGTGACTGCAGTGGTGATGGCACTCTGACAGCAGTGGTGATGGCACCATGACTGCAGTGGTGATGGCACCATGACTACAGTGGTGATGGCACCATGACTGCAGTGGTGATGGCACCGTGACTGCTGTGGTGATGGCACCATGACTACAGTGGTGATGGCGCCATGACTACAGTGGTGATGGCACCATGACTACAGTGGTGATGGCACCATGACTGCAGTGGTGATGGCACCATGACTGCTGTGGTGATGGCACCATGACTGCTGTGGTGATGGCACCATGACTACAGTGGTGATGGCACCATGACTACAGTGGTGATGGCACCATGACTACAGTGGTGATGGCACCATGACTACAATGGTGATGGCACCATGACTACAGTGGTGATGGCACCATGACTGCAGTGGTGATGGCACCATGACTGCAGTGGTGATGGCACCATGACTGCAGTGGTGATGGCACCATGACTGCTGTGGTGATGGCACCATGACTGCTGTGGTGATGGCACCATGACTGCTGTGGTGATGGCACCATGACTGCTGTGTGATTGCACCATGACTGCTGTGGTGATTGCACCATGACTGCTGTGGTGATGGCACTATGACTGCTGTGGTGATGGCACCATGACTGCAGTGGTGATGGCACCATGACTGCAGTGGTGATGGCACCATGACTGCTGTGGTGATGGCACCATGACTACAGTGGTGATGGCACCATGACTACAGTGGTGATGGCACCATGACTGCAGTGGTGATGGCACCATGACTGCAGTGGTGATGGCACCATGACTGCAGTGGTGATGGCGCCATGACTACAGTGGTGATGGCACCATGACTGCTGTGGTGATGGCACCATGACTACAGTGGTGATGGCGCCATGACTGCAGTGGTGATGGCGCCATGACTGCAGTGGTGATGGCACCATGACTGCAGTGGTGATGGCACAGTGAGTGCAGTGGTGATGGCACAGTGAGTGCAGTGGTGATGGCACAGTGACTCCAGCTGTGATGGCACCATGACTGCAGTGGTGATGGCACCATGACTGCAGTGGTGATGGCACCATGACCACTGTGATGATGGCACACTGACTCCAGCTGTGATGGCACACTGACTGCAGTAGTGCAGTCTTGAACAGAGGGCTCAGTGGTGTGCTATTTCTCAAGTAGTGTGACATTAAGGTGAGTGTGGCTTCATAATGTTTAATGTGAGTTAATCCATCACACAGTAACCTCCGGTAGGCTTTTTGGCTTCTTTCATTTGCATTCCTATGAAAGCCTCATATTTCCTTCTCAGTGACACTGAAGCATCTTAATTAGAACCTACAACTTCTGAGAAATCTTTGTATGTGTGTGTGTATGTGTGTTTGTGTGTGCATGTGTGCATCTGCTACACAGACTGAAAGTTTCACAACTATTACTACAGTAAGTTTTTTATTCCCTTGGTAAACTTGCTGACCAATAGCCACCAGAGGCTAGTAGGCTGCTCTGTAATAACTGTGTGCATTTCTGCTTCCATAAACAAATGTCAGAATAGTCAATGCTGTTTGTTCCCAACTGATCATACCAGCTGTAAATGTTATTGTAAATGAAACACTGTAAAGGGCATAGTTAAACAGCTCGGAGAGAGATTCCTTTCCACCTCTGACAACTACAGGGGGCTCTACAAACCACTGTTCCATTAAGTGCATATGAACAGGGAAAACAATAGAGACCTTGGAGAAAAGCACTCTGCAATTCGTTTTCCAGGCTCTTTAGACACTGGGCTAGTGCACACTGGCTGCTTATGTATGGAAGAGGCTGGGAGGCTGGATAGCTCATTGCTCACACTTCTGCAGAGTCATCCTTACACTACAGCTGGTACACGTAGCCGAATGACTACGGTGTTTGCAATGCTTGCCTGTCTAAATGGATTCTCTCAGTTAATTGGTTGTGTCAGGAGTAAGGGCTCCTTTTGAGTTGAACGTTAACACTTTCCTCCATGGTAATACAAAGAAGTCTGCTTTCCTTCCTGTTTATTTTAAGGACTGTTCTGTGATTCTGAGCTGAAAATATTTTAAGAAAAATTCTAAGGCTTTTTGTCAAACGGCCTCTTGGATTCTGCTATTTGTGGCTGAGCAGCAGCAAGCACAGCTGTAAGGTTAAATGACAGCGTTGACAGCAAGATACAGGAGTCCTCGCCGGGCAGCTCTTGACGTGTTTTCAAATGAGTAACATAACTGTGCTGGAAGACACTGTCACTGCTGAACTTGGAAAGGAGTCACTGCCTTGTGGGAATTAATTTATAAAAGGTAAATAAATAAATAAATAAGGAAGTCAAAGGAGCCCTCCTGTCACACCTCCTCTTATTTTAACCTGCATTGTCTTAAGGCAAGATGAGGTCCAGACCTATCCCAGAAGGCCAGTATAAATACAGACAGTAATCACAGTCCTTAATGAAAAGTCCAGACAACTAGTTTACCTGTGAGAGTATTGGAATTGAGGCATTAACTTCACTTGTGGTATGAATTTATGGAAAGAAGAGGTTATGACTTGGCACAACCATTAAGAATCTGAATTTTTACACGGTCTGAAGGGAGTTCTCTTCCCGAGCATCCTCTGGGACTGAGAGATACCCTGCGATGGCTATTCTTGCTTGTCAGTTTGACTACATATGGAATAAGCTAGAACGCAAGCTGCCAGGCACTCCAGGGAGGGCCTGCTCCTCATCTGATTGTTTGAACCGTGATGTCTGTCTTTAAATCTGGGACACGCTTTCTGGTAGCAGCCCGGGTGAAAGGCTGTGGAAAGGGGATGCTTTGCTCTTTGCACCCCCACCCCACCCCATTCTCAGGGGGGCACATCTACCTGTTAGGTTGCTGCTAATGTTTTAAGTATTCCAAAAACAGACCGAAGACAAGCAGCTCTGCAGGAAGTCCTGAGGACACCAGACTGGGATTTCAGAGATGTCCAGCCTCATGGCCTGAACAACCACCAGATTCCCAGCCCTCTTTCCATCACTAGACAGCCACTGACAAACACCAGGGTGACATCTTGTAAACTAGTATAATAAATACCATGTGTGTGTGTGTGTTTGTGTGTGTGTGTGTGTGTGTGTGTGTGTGTGTGTGTGTGTGTGCGTGTGATTCTGTCAGGTCTGTTCCTTTAAAAAAAAACCCTGACTAATACACTCTTCTTCCAAGGGTCTTCAGAAGTCCTGCTTCAAGATCTAGAGAGTAGACGCGGTTGGGAAATGGGGGAGAAGTATGAGAGAGGAGGTGCCTCTTTGTGAAGACTCAAGGCTGTGGCTCCCGAGACAACAGAACCCTTTCCTTGGCCTCCAAGCTTTAGACACCTCTCCTCTACTCCCCTGGTTTGCCCCGACCAACGCACATCCTCTGCAAGCCCAAGGGGACAGGACGTACTCAGTACTTGAATTTCTCTTTTTACATCATACTTTAGACTTAGAATCCCAGCCAAGTGGGTAGAATCTGCTTCCAGGGCTCTGAAGGCCACGTGCCTCGGTCATCTTCTCAATGCCTGTGCTCCCTGGATCCAGAGGGGGCTGGGCTTGTCACTTGTCCCTTTGGACAGATATTCAACAGACACAGGTTAATGGAGGAAAAGAATTACTTTAACTCTCAGTTTCAGGAGCATTTCAGTCCACCGTGGCAGGGAGGCTGTGGGAGCTGGAGTGGTTCATTTCACGGAGACAGGAACTTCTCGCACAAAGCCAGACGGATGAGAAGCCAGACCAGAAGCAGAGATGAGAATGAACTTCAACGCCTGTTCCTGGTGGCTTGCCATGATTTCTCAAAACAGCGCCACCAGCAGGGACCGTGTCTGTGGGGGACCAGTGCTGGTAATATTCCACATTCACATACAGTACTGGCTGTTGATAGAACAGTGGGAGGAGCTCAGCAGTGAACCTGTGTTCCAGCAGACTCCAACCTACACTTCCAGATCATTATGAAGGTATGTTTATTGTGGCATTGGAATAGAACATACGTACTTTATATAGCACCTTGTTTGGTTAATTTATGTTTAATTTTAATATTCATTATATATATTAGTCTTTATTGCATGTTCTTTGGGATCCTGCATGTAGCTTTATTGATGCTGAAAAGAAAAATTAGTGTAACTTCTCTAGAAAAGTCTGGGTCTGTGAAAATAAGATACACACACACACACACACACACACACACACACACACACACACACACACTTTTTGGCCCAGTAATCTCATTTTGGCATTAATTCTTCAAATAGATTTGTTTTGATAGGTCATCTTTACATCTTCATTGTCAACTTGCCTAGATTTAGATGCCCCAAGGAACCATTCCTGGGTGTGTCTAAAAGAGTTTCTCTGGAGGATCATCTGAAGATGGAGTTCTTCCCCTGAGTGTAGGCAGCACCACTCCACAGGCTGGGATACCAAGCTGAATAAAAAGGAGAAAGTGGAGCTGGGCAGATGGCTCAACAGTTAACAGTATTGGCTTCTTTCCCAGAGCAATCTCAGTCCCACATGGCGGCTCATGACCATCTGTAGCTCCAGTTCCAGAAGACCTGATGCCCTCTTCTGGCCTCCAAGGACACTAGCCATGCATGTGACAAACAAACACACACACAGGCAAAGCACCTGCATGCATACTATAACAGTGAAAGGCTCTGAAAAGAAGGAGACATTGAGATGAGCAGCACGCATCTTGCGCTGCTTTCTGACTGCAGCTGCAATGTGAGCAGCTGCCTCCTGCTTCCGCCATCAGTACTCCCCTCGAGAGTGACAGCATCACTTGTCAACCTGTGAGCCAAAATGGACACATCCTCCTTAAGTTGGTTCTTGTGATTATTTGGTCACAACAACAAGGAAAATAACCTATACATTGCGCAACTACAAGATATGTTCAATATGATTCTAGAAGAGTAGAAAGCAACCCAAGTGTCCATCAATAAGGGGTTAGTTAAGTGAATTAGAGTCTAAGCTTGGGAGGGAATGTTATTCAGATAGAAAAGAACATATGGAAATTCTCTGTGAAACATGGTTGTCACTCATTCCCAAGGACAATAGCAATCTACAGAAAGAGAGAGAGAAAGTAAGACTATAAGGTCACATTTGCTTTTACTTGTGCAAAGAAAGGTTGGAGACAATGAATAGAAGTTATTGTGATTTGTTGGAGGACAGTTAGTCTGTCTTTGTATGATGCTTTAATTTCAATTACATTAATGTATTACCTATTAAATGCTTTCCAAAATGTGGGGTTGGTGAGTTTTTTCCCAACCTTAGAATCATCAATCAAGAAAACCCTCTGAGAAGATCATCATAGATACAAGATAAGCTGTTACGACTGGCACATGTCTACACGGACCAGCCTAGGAAGCCACCCTGTTGTCTCTAGCGACCAGTGCAGAAAGCCAGCTGGGAAATCAGGCCACATAGAGCAAACCCTCCAGGAAGACACACTAACCCTTGTGACAGTGACTCCTAAGAGCTAAGAAGATTCCTGTCTGACTTTCCCTAATGTCTGTCTCAGTTTCCATCTTTGGTCAAGAGGAGGAAGTCGAATGTATTTCCATAGCAAATCACAAAGCATGGTCCACTGTGGGTTATCTGCTTCCAGCAGACCCTCCGCTTAGTGACACATGAAGCACTGCACGTTTCCCCCTATACAGCCTCCCCACTTCTGTGCTGTGAGTCTCTGCCAAATATGAGTGACAGATGTGGTGGACTCTCTTTCTATGGTGTGTCAGCTTTCTGTCACTGTCACTCGGAACTTAAAAGGAGAAAAGACTATGCTGTCTTTCACTTACAGAAGTTCAGCATGGTTGCTTAATGTTTTGAGGGATAGTGGTACAGCACAGCCTTCAGAAAACGGGGAAGAGAAAGAGGCAGACAAACCGCTAGGGACGGAGAGACAGTTTGGCTCTTAAGGGCACTGGCTGGAGCCGGGCGGTGGTCGCGCACGCCTTTAATCCCAGCACTCAGGAGGCAGAGGCAGGTAGATCGCTGTGAGTTTGAGGCCAGCCTGGTCTACAAAGTGAGTCCAGGACAGTCAAGGCTACACAGAGAAACCCTGTCTTGAAAAACAAACAAACAAACAAACAAACAAACAAAAGAGCATTGGTTGTTCTTCTAGGTTGGATTCTCAACACCAGCATGATATGATGACTTAGAACCTTCTGTAACTCCAGCACTGCATGCATGTGGTGCACACACATACATGTTACCAGAAACACACACACACACACATACACACACATACACACATACACACACATATACACACACATACACACATACACACATACACATACACACACATACACACATACACACACATACACATACACACACATACACACACATACACATACACACACATACACATACACACACATACACACACATACACACACATACACACATACACACACATACACATACACACATATACACACATACACACACATAAACATACACACACATATACACACACATACACATACACACACACATACACACACATACATGTTACCAGACACACACACATACACACACATACACACACATACACACACACATACACACACATACACACACATACACACACATACACACATACACACACATACACACATACACACACATACACACACACATACACACATACACACACACACACACATACACACACATACACACATACACACACACACATACACACACATACACATACACATACACACACATACACACACACATACACACACATACACACACATACACTCATACACACACATACACACACATACACACACATACACACACACATACACACACATACACACATACACACACATACACACACATACACACACACAGAGACACACACATACACACACACATACATGTTACCAGCCACACACACACACACATACACACACATACACATACACACACATACACACATACACACACATACACACATACACACACATACACACACACATACACACATACACACATACACACACATACACACACATACACACATGTACACACACGTACACACACATACACACACACATACACACATACACACACCCACACATACACACACATACACACATACACACACAAACACACACACATACACACACATACACACACATACACTCATACACACACATACACACACACACATACACACACACACACACACACTGCAGTGTGTCCAAGTTCTGAGTGAATACTCTTTGTTATTACAATTTTGAGTACTGGCAAGATGTTCTCGTCTTCCCAATTTTTACCTGTAACCCACAAGCTAATGATGCCCACTAAAACACCCTTGTATTAATTATTACTCACTCAATATATTTAACACATTCTGAGGCAGATTAAAAGAGTGTTGGCTGAACTCTGGTGCCCCATATTTGACCACATCCCCTGGATGGAGAGGCCTGGTGGCACTCAGAGGAAGGATAGCAGGCTACCAAGAAGAGACTTGATACCCTATGAGCATATACAGGGGGAGGAGGACCCCCTCAGTCACAGTCATAGGGGAGGGGAATAAGGGGAAAATGGGAGGGAGGGAGGAATGGGAGGATACAAGGGATGGGATAACAATTGAGATATAGTGTGAATAAATTAATAAAATATATTTTAAAAAAAGAAAAAAAAGAGTGTTGGATTCTGGGGACTGTATGTGAATGTTTTAATGTCTTTTAATTCTCGTATGGTAGGGTTTAAAAAAATCAACTTGGGGTTTTCAATGATATGCTTGAGGATATATGTTTCTAATTCTTGTGCTAAAAGATACACTTCTTTAAAAACCACCTTTAGGCCAACTACTGTGAACTTTCAGAGTAATACAAATTCTGGGAGGAGGTCAAGCACTTGAAATAATAGTAGGTGTGCTAGATGTGCTATCAAGAGCCTCTTTGAACTGAGGATTGTGTAATCTAGGTGGAAGTGGTAATGCACAGTTGTAGTTTTTCATCTTGACCACCAGATGGTGCCAACACATCTCTAGTGGTTTGGCCAAGTTGCTTTGGTAGCCTGCTGCTTTCCAGGCGTGTAGGAGATTGAAAATGGGTTATTAAAGCCCCTAACCAAGTTAAAGTCAACTATGAATTCAGCTTCAGCTGAAGCTCAGCATACTTACAAGGGCAACACATCCTTCAGGACAACATGTGCCAAAGAATTAAGCAGCCTGAAATGGAGAATTGTGACCTCTCACTAGCCTTTGTGCTTCTCAAATCCCAGACTCCAAAGGCAAGCGCTATCCAGAGTTTCACTTGCCTCCCATCTGCTGTGGGTGGACCAGGCCTTCGATGCTCAAGTGTGTTGTGAGGTGGTGTGCTCTTCTCGGAGTGGGTTGCGATTCCCATATTGACCATCTCAACTCTACACGCCTGTCCTGTGCTGTCTTGCGAGTTTTCTTGTAGATCTTCCCCCTTCAAGTCTGTGTCCTTGAGACTCCGGGGCTTTAGCTGGAGAATCCTTGCTTACGCTCTGTACTTCTTGGTCCAGGGAAAAGGTTCAGAGGGTAAAGGCCCCTGACGCCAGCCTGA
The DNA here is from genome assembly GCF_964271855.1 of Acomys minous. NCBI lineage: Eukaryota > Metazoa > Chordata > Mammalia > Rodentia > Muridae > Acomys > Acomys minous. The sequence continues at coordinate 70,760,642 of NC_140490.1, forward strand.
TGACTTGAGTTTGACCTTTGGGACCCCCACAGGGGATGGCAAGAGCTGACTCCCACTAATTGTTCTCTGATAGTAACTTGTGTGTCACTTCCAACTCATGAACACTAAATAAATAAATAAAATATAGCTAAAAATTAAGAAAAAAAGTGAAACTATTCTTCTCTCTTGCAAGATGACCCCACAGTCACTGGAATGTTGGTGTACGCTCCAAAGGTGCCATAGTCAGTTACCACAGATGTGGACAGTTGTGCTGAAGACACACACTGGAAGACTTGGAGTTCAGTGAACTGGAAACAGGCAATTTACAGAGAGGTCCTTGGGCATATTGTCTCTTACCTGAAGTTCTGGGGGGCTGGATCTGCTTCAGGGCAGAATGTTTTGAATTTATAGGGGAGCTGGAGGGAGCATGTACTGAACTTTTGAAGAACCTGTTCAGTTCCTAGCACCTACTTTTGGTGACTCAAGGTAGTTTTTTTATTCCAACAGCAGATGCAGGTGATCCAACAACCTCTTCTGGTCTCCAAGGGCATCACACACACACACACACAAACACACACACATACTTGTCTTAAAATAATTCATGAAGCTAATCCAATGTGTAGACCACACACACACACACACACACACACACACACACACACACACACAATTGTCTTAAAATAATTCATGAAGCTAATCCAGTGTATAGACCACACACACACACACACACACACACACACACACACACATAATGTCTTATATCAAAGGATTGAGAAAACTCCCAATAACCACATTTTCTGCAGGGAGCACAAATGGTTCTGTTGAGAGAGATAGAGACCAAATGATGTCATGTCAGATCAGGTGAGGATTTGTGTCCAAATGACTTGTGGTTGTCAGAGCTTTTCGGATTGGAATATTTAGATAAGGTATTGGGGACTTGTAGTGGGTGTACTAGATGTGCTACTTCAACCAACACTCACAGAACTCACTTGTTAAGTAGATGATAGAAGAGGACGGGGACTCTGAGAGTTGGAATAGGCAATTAACTTCCCCAGAGTCACACAGCTGGGCCAACATTCAAACCAAGGCCTGACTCTCAACCGCATATGCTACGTCGCATTGTTTCTAATATGTACTAGAATGTAAAACGCTATAAGATGGCAAGATTTCTGAGAGACTTGCAAACATTTGCTATTTGCACATATCTTCCATGGCTCTTTATTTTCTTTGCTATCTTTGACAAAGAATACAATGCCCCAGTGTGGCTGGCAATACCCACCAGCAGCCACGTACGGCAGGGGAAGAAGCAGAGAGCAAATGCGGACAGCAGGTCAGATGGCAGCATTTCCTGTGTGCTACAGTTCCAGCTGTGCACTTGGTCCAAACAGCTCATCAGCCTTGGTGTTGTCTGCAACAGAATCGAGCCTCTAATTAACGTGTCTTGCCCCCTTTTACAAAATGTGAGTGAACTCTGCTAATTTGGGTAGCACAGCAGAAGTCATTGGCTTAATAAATTAGTCCAGGGGAGAAATTCTGGCTTTGTTTTATGCTTTTTTTTTTCCAGGATGGGAACAAACTAAGGTAGCAGAATTATAAAGTTGTGCTCTCATGGTGGCTCGCTGTGGGAAAGATTAAGCTTTGTCACCGGTGGAAGCAATCTTGGCGGGCTTTACCCTTGGGGCACCCCATGAATACCTTGTGGCAGACTGTTTGGAGCCTTCCTGGGCTTGGAATTCAGGAAGCCTACCTGGGAACCCCTCCGTGGCTATTGTTTTCCTAATTGACCCTCGAAGGGAGAAGGAGACTACCCTTTGCATGTGACTGGGAAGGTGGGGGGAAGACAAAACAACAGGTTGAGGCGATGAGAGCGAGCGGAGAGAGCAACCGGACCGGACCAGCTCGCGGGACAGAGAGACACCTAAGGACCCGTCCCGTGGAACGGATACCGGAAGGTTCACTCTTCTGTTCCTTTAACCTTTCTTTTCCTTCTTGTGTATGCTAGTTGGGTTGTATAATAAAGTTTAATTGTTAATAAACAGAGCCAACAGCTCGCCCTTGCTATAGCCCAGTTATGCTTTCTTCCTTTCCTTCTATCTCCCCCTCCTTTTAAAAAATATAATACTGTTTGAAGTTTAGGAAGGTAAAACCTTGTTTCCTCTCATGTATCTCTCTTTTAGCGAAATCAATAACTTAGTAAAAACACAGACGTACACCTCTTTTTATGAGCCTATAAAAATATTGCAGGCCACAACAAACTGTGTTAGCATTTTAATGGACTTTCCCGGGAACCCTTCATAGACTTCCAAGGTTTGTTAGAAAAATGACCCGACTATAGGACTCCGCGTATTAATGCCAGTGTTACAGTCTTTGAAATGCCCTATTGGCTAACTTTGATCACAGTGAGCAACATCTGCTTGCATTCGTGCGCTCATGCATCCAGACTCTCATTGTCCTATAAAACTGGTACAGAACACAACAGCACTAAGCATAAATATTCCAGTTTATTCATATTTCATGCGGGTATACAATGTATTTTCATCATGTTCTTCCCCATTATCTGTATGGCCCCTCCCTCACTGAAACTTCTTCTTTCCAATAGTTCAATTCCTCCCTCATGTCCTTTGGGGGGGGGCACCACGTTTAACCAGACTGATCTAAGTGAGTATGGGTGGGAGGTTATTTTATTGATGGGAAAGCACCAATGACTACATCACTGAAGACTATGACTCTCTCTCCATTAGTGACCATTAAACGTCCCCACGGCTTCTGGAGGGGCAAAGGGTTGTGAGCTCTCGCAGTCCATGATGGCCCATTACCTTCTCAACAAAGGCGGGGGTAGATTAGCAACTGGGGACATGACCCTTGGAGCCCGCCTTCAACTTCAGGCTTCATTATTTGTGAGATGTGGCATCTCGAGCAAGCTTTCTAATTGTTCTCAGGCCCCGTTTCCCTCCATGTCAAAGGAGAGAGCCACGGCAGACCTGCCAAGTGGCAAGTGTTGAGTGAAACAGAGCATGCTCTTACGCTTGCCACTTGCCCTTTGCAAATGCGGCTCTAGTCAGTGCTGGCGGTAGCACCAGGAAGTTCATGGTGATGACAAGGATAAGACTGTGCTTGGCAGGTAAAAATGCTTGCTGCTCTTCCAGTGGACTTGTGCTCATTTCCCGGCGCCCACATCTCACAGGCATCTGCCACTCCCACTTTAGTCAGGAGCGCTAGCATCCTCTTCTGGCCAGTGTGAGCACAAGCCCCGCCCCATTACGTCACCTCCCTAAACACTATAAAAATACGTCTTAAAAGGGTGTAGTGAAGAGATGGCTAAGAGGTTATGAACACTCTCTTTCATTCTACAGAACCAGGTCTGATTCCCAACATCTACACCATGGCGCACAACTGTGGGTAATTCCAGTGCTAGGTTATCCAGTGCTGTGCTCTGGTCTCCTTGGGCACTAGGACACTAGGCACAGATGTGACGCAAGAATGTATGGGCAGTCAAAAAGCCTGTAAAAATTAAAAATAAATGGACTGCATCTATATGTTATATCTGTGTATGCATGTATGAGTGTACACTGAGGCACCAGTACTTGGGCCTGCCACTTCCTTGCCTCTGTGCTCCTCCTATGCATTCTTTTCCAGGATCCCGGAGAGCAGGGACTGCTCTTTCTGTGCTGGCTAGACAGCCTGGAATCTCCCCTACGCAGGCCTCCGCAGGCCTCCGCTCCCCTGGCACACTTGCTCTAAGTCCTGCCTTCTGCTGATATTTGCAGAGCTACAATGTGGAAATCACTAGAAAAATGTGAACACTGCAGGGACTTTCTGAGCTTGTGCAGAAATGCAAAGTCTCCTGGGCCTGGAGTGCCTGGAGCTGGCCCGAAGCCCCTGGTGCCACCTTCTGTCCAGCCTGCCTCCCGAGGCTTATGGACCTGGGCTTGTTGAGCTCAGAAGATGCACTTGCAGGGCTCTGAGGCTGTACCACTTGATTAATTTAAAATAAAACAGCCAGCGAGAGCCCAGTCTCCAAGAAACCATTGCAAGCCCCATTGTGCAATTTGTTTCTCTTCATTTCTACCCACCCAAGAGCTTCAGAAGTGTAATCCTTTTTTAACCATTGGTCCATGACAACAGGAGCATTGGGTTTTTTTTTTTTTCATATTGTGGTTTTAAAGACATGACCCAGAAAAATGGGCTTAAAAGCAACCTCTCCCCACTCGACACAATAGACCAGATTAATATTTATCCTGGAATTTCTGCCAAATCAGATTAAGGAAGTTCATCCTGCCGGGCAAACATGGATTCTCTACTCAGATTTAATGAGAAAGTGACACGTTAATAGCATATTGATGTATCCATTTATCCACACAGCACTGGCAATGTAGACTGTGCAACGCAGGGCCCTGGAGCTGCCTTCGGCAGTTCCACTAGGGAAGCAATTGTCATGGGAAGTCCAAGGACTCACAAAAGATCAGACTGGGCTATTCTGGTCTTGGTGTACCTGGAAAAACTGTCTCTTGATGCTACCAGGGAGTGTGCCAGACAGGATCGAATCCCAAAGAGCAGCGTCGTATTTTCCAGGGGGTTTGCAGAGACCCCGAGGGCGCAGGGGGCTGAGGTTTCATGAGAGGATGACGCTCAGGTTTAAAAGGTGGACAGAGAATGAACTGAACGGACTTCCCGGCTGCAGATCGTCAGCCCTGTGACCAGCTAGTGGACTCTTCCGCACCCTTCAGACAGTGGATTTTCTCCTTCTTACTGTATCACTCAGCACAGCAAGAAACGCCTTTGAGGCAGGCAGTCCCCCTGAGGCCACGCTCCCTACCTTCCCCCCCCCCCCCAACGTCCCATCACGACCCACACGTCCTGTCCTGGGGACACACTCTTGCTGTATAATCCTCTTGGTACCCAAAGGCCACCGCGCTGAGCTAGCACACGTGCTTCTTTTGGAAGGTTGTGAACACCACCATTCAACGGGGGCTGCAATAATCTCAGCAAGTTCAAAGTGTTGATGGCTGTGAACTGTGTTTTAATATAAAAAAATAGATCCTTCTTACTCGTGGATCATGCATTTGGGGTTTCTCTACTTGCTAAACTTGTTTAGAGCACTAAGTTAATACTCAGGGGTGCTCTTGGTCATGCTGAGCAGTGAAAATGCGTGTCCTCAGCTGAGGTCTAAGTAGACATTCTTCTGTCTGTGTTCAGCTGTCCCAGCACAAACAGGTGTCCTTTTTATGCTATTTTTAGTGAGACATTTTTCGTGTGCGTGTGCATGTGCGTGTGTGTGATAGTTCACTGTGTGAATGTCCCCAAACAGTGCTGTTGTGGTGTCTGGTGCCCCTCAGTCAAGGATATTGCATGTCTGAGAGAGAAAAATAAGCGCTGAGCGACTCCATGGAGGCATGCCGTATATAGTGCTGCCGTGAGAGTTTAATGTTAACGAGGCAACGATATCTTAAACAAGGCAGAAGCTCATTGAAAGGGAAGCTGGAGATTGATTCGCTGCTGGAATGCTGTGACTGCCTGCTGTAGCCTGAAACCAGGGCGACTGTTTCCTCTGCTGTCTGGGAGGACACGTGATTCCCAAGATGCCCAAGAGCCAACTGTCTGTGTAAGAACTGCAGTGAGACCTGGAACTACCTGAAGCAAAGGCAGCTGCTGAACTCAGCTGAGTTTTGTTTCTGACATGTATGTTGAAAAGAAGCTCTCTGTTCCCGTCAGGGCTCTGGGTACACGTTGCTCCTACGGTTCCCAGGTAGGCACACCTTTGCCAGGGAGATGACAGAAGAGCGGGAATTAAGTCTTGCATGAAGCTTGTTAGCAACCAGTTTTTCTTGTGGGGCCTTATATGCTCCTCCCCCCCCCTTTTTTTTTTACCAGAACCTGAGCCCATAAGACCCCTTTGCGGCTGGAAACTAGTAGTGAGAGGGCACAGAGGCTTTTGTAATTTTTTGTGTGTGTGTGGAGCATGATCAGCTCCATTAGAGTGAGGGAGCATTGGCAGACATTTCCTCTGCTGAGAGGAGAAACTACTTATGAGAAAATGTATGGATGTGGAGAGGGCCCTCACACACACAGCAGGCCCAGGCCAAGGCAATCTCAGTGGACAGCTATTCTCCCTTCCTTTGCACTGCAAGGAACCAAATCCAATGGGTCTAATCCAAATACATCAGTAGAAAGGTTATTTTTTCTTTTTTGTATTTTTATTAATTCATTCATATTACATCTCAATTGTTATCCCATCCCTTGTATCTTCCCATTCCACTCTCCCTCCCTCTTTTACCCTATTCCCCTCCCCTATGACTGTAGAAAGGTTATTTTTAACTAGAAAAGAAGAAGGAGAAGAAGAAGAAGAAGAAGAAGAAGAAGAAGAAGAAGAAGAAGAAGAAGAAGAAGAAGGACCTACAAAGCAACACTAAGCATTAATTGATAATCAATTATTTAACATTGTTTAGCACTTATGGTGGGTGAGCCGTTGCCCTTGGGGCTATGACCTCAAGAATGAACATGAGACCCACCTTTTGCCTCTGGAGTTCAAGTTCAGGCCTTTACCCTTAAGATCCTCCAGCCAGGACTTGCACAGAGGCTTCCGCACATCAAGGAATGCAAGGAGCCTAGCCTCACTTACTCACTTGCACTTAGCACTTATTGTAGCAGCAATGGTATTTTTCTCAAAAACTAAGATAGGGTCAGTGATTCTCTTGTGCCTCTTGATTCCTCAGAGCCATGCCCCAGGAATCTGGTCAGGGGTCAGGGCTCAGCCATTTGTACCCTCCCGGCCTGAGATAGTCAGGAGCTGGAGCCTCTGAGCTATTCTTAGGATGCTAAATGTCCCTCAGAGGCTTAGGTATTAAAGGCTTGGTGCCTGCACAGCGCTGGGGAGTGGGCTAAGCCTTTAAGAGGTGAAACATGGCGAGAAGACTGTGGGTGGCTGGACACATGCTGCTGTAGGCGGTCTAACAGCCTGGCGGCTTCTTCCTGCACTCTTGCTTCCTGGCTTTGAGGCAAGAAGTTTTGCTTGACCATGATCTTCTGACTAGATGCACTGCCCTGTTTCCGGCCCTAAACAATGTGCAGAACTGCATAACTATGAACCAAAATAAATGGTCTTTTTTAGGTTTTCTTTTTTAAAAATATATTTTATTAATTTATTCATATTATATTTCAGTTGTTATCCCATCCCTTGTAACCTCCCATTCCTCCCTCCCTCCCACTTTCCCCTTACTCCCCACCCCTATGACTGTGACTGATGGGGACCTCCTCCCCTTGTATATGCTCATAGGGCATCAAGTCTCTTCTCGGTACATTTTCTTGTTCTATGTTAATTATTACAGCTATTTTGTGACAGTGAGAGAAAGTTGAGTATTATATGGCTTATGGTTTTTCTTGGTGCTGGCAGGAAGAAAGACCTGTGAGCCGCTCCTTTTACGTTGGTAGTTTTCCTATTCAGTCCCACTGTTTTCCTAATAACTTTTTTCTTTAAATGAAGTTTTTTTTGTCCTTGGATTTTGTTGGTTTGTTCATTGCTTTACTAAAGATTAACTTGTTTATGTGTGAAGTGTTTTGTTTGCATGTATTTATATGTACCACACGAGGAGTCAGAAGACGGCATCAGATCTCCTAGAACTGAAGTCATGGGTGGCCGTGAACCACCATGAAGGAATCAGGAATCTAACCCAGGTCCTCTGCCAGAACAGCAGGTGTTCTTAACCTGCGGATCCATCTCTTCAGCCCGGTCCTCACAACTCTTAACAGAAGCCTAGTCCCTTTGGCCATCTGGAAGATAGGACCTTAAAATAAATTCTGTGCTAGCTTTCCCTTCCCCTAACCCAGCAGCAAAGCAATAAAATCATCAAATTTAAATTTCATGCACATTCCGAAAAACAGAAGTTAAAACAGCAATAAGATGCCATGGAAGCTTTAAATTAAAAAAAAATATATATATATATATTTATCTGCGGGTGTTTTGCTTGCATGTATGACTATATACTGCATGTGTGTTAGTGCTTGTGGGAACCCAGAGCAGGGGGTCACACAGACCGACTGGAACTGAATTTACAGATAGTTGTGAGAAATGATGGGGAAGAGGACACTGGCAGATGAGTTCGCTTGGCTCCCAGAGTCACACCTCAGCCTCTCTCCCTCAAACTCTCTTCCGGGTTCTTCTGTCTCCACTGGCAATATGCCAGTGCCCCGGCACATCTGCCTCCAGGCCACATGCTCAGGTTATGCTGAACCAATGCTGCTGGTGGACAGAAATGAATGATGTGACATTTTAAAAGTTTGCTACCCCCTTCCTCCCATCAAAGCTCACATGTGACCTGGCAAATAACCCATGAATGGAGCTGGATCTGCTAGGATGACTGATAAATCTCAGTGTCCCTTGCAAGGCCCCCGGAGATGTGTCCACATGCATTGCAAAGTTTGTGAAGGCAAGGTGTTTTCAACATGGTATCTTCCTGTCTTATACTTTTTCTCCCTGGAGACTATGCGAGATTTGCCTGGTATCAGTTCCTTGGGCGTTGCTGTGACTAGAGTAGTTTAGGGGGATGATTTATTTGCCTCATGGTTTCAGAGGACTTCAGTCCATCACAATAGGGAAGGCAGAGTGGAGTGGCCCAGTCTGTGACAGCAGGAGCTTGTGGAGGTGCTGTCCCCATGACTGTGGACCAGGAAGCAAGAGAGGGCACTTGGACCAGGGCTTGGGCTGTAGCCGCCAACCCTAGCAACTTACTTCTGAAAGCTAGACTCCATTGTCTGAAGGATCCATAGACTCCTAAAATATTGGCCCGAATTGTGGAACAAGGGTTGAGAAGTCATCTCCAGACTACAGTGGTAGGTAGGTTTTGTCGCCATAACCCAAGGGAATCAGCTTTAAAGAGGAGAGTTTATTGCACTCCGTAGTTTTCATAGATTTCCGTCTGTAAATCAAGGGGGCAAGTATATTCCACACTCAGATCATAACATCTCATTAATCTCAGCTCAGGCAAAGCTGAGATGGGATGCGCACAGGCTGTGTTTCTGTGTAGTCAGCATTTGTCAATGTGGCCAAATACCTGAGGGCATAACGTTAAAAGGAGGAAAAGTTTGCTTTGGCTCCTAGTTTCAGAGGTCAGTGCATGATCGCTTAACACTGTTGCTTTGGACCTGAGCTGACAAAGTACGCCATGGTATCAGGGAAGGATATATTTATACATCTGTCTGTCTGTCTATCTATCTATCTATCTATCTATCTATCTATCTATCTAAATATAGACATAGAGATAGAGATAGAGTTTGGGTCCTGCAATCCCTTTTGACGTTCCTCTAGGGACTTAACTTCCTTCCACTAGACCTTACTTCTGGACACTTGTACCATCTCCTAATAGCCCACAGGCTGAGGCCATGGCCTTAATGCCCAGGCCTTTAGTAGACAGAGCAGTTGAAATTGCATCCAGTTCTGTCCACAGTTAGGTTACTGCCACAGTCTTGTCTACCGGCATCATGACAGGGCCATAGGTTTGTCCTAATTTGCTTTCCAGATGCTGTGATCAAATAGCAACCCAAACCATCTTGGAGAGGAAAAGCTTATTTCCACTTCCAACTTATAGTACATTGGCAAGGGAAGCCAAGGCAAGAACTCAAGAAGAGTCCGTGCAGGAACACTGCGTATTGGCTTGTTTTGCTTGGCTCGCTTTGTCTGCTTTCTTATAAAACATAGGACCACCTGCTCAGGGGTGGTACTACCAAAAGTGGCCTACTACAGTCAACAACCAACAGCATCGATCAGTAGTCAAGAAATGTCCCACCGAAGTGCCCGCAGGTGAATCTTATGGGGACAATTCCTCAACGGAGGCTCTGTCTCCCAGGTGACCTCAGCTTGTGTCAAGTTGACAAAAATTAACCGGCACATGGGCCATGGAGGATAGGAGATGTGTGGAACTGGAAGCTAGTTGGTGACATTGGCTCCCAGTCATCAGGAGTGCATGGTGAACAGGAGATTGGGCTTCTAATGGTACCCAGTATCTGACTGATGGAAAAGCATTCAGCGACAAAGCATGAATCGTGAACCCTTGATTAGCTGTGGATGCTATAACTGCAGATTTGGTCAACTGTGGATTCAACAAACTGCAGATCGTGTAATATGAAGTTAGCTCTATAAGAATTGCATTCAAAGTGAGCATAAACTGACCCCTTTCCTTGCTATCCCTTAAATACTACAACAGTGATTCACACAGCGTTTATACTGTATTAGGTGTCGCGATTACTCCAGAGACGGGGTGGAGCATGTTGGAGGATGTGTGTAAGTTCTATGAAGAGACCATGCTATTTTTATATGAGGGACTTTGAGTATCTGAGAATGTAGGGACCCTGAACCAGTCTAGGGCAGACACTGAGAGATAATAAACATAACTATGCCATGCTATCCTTCAAACTTTGTCTTTACTGAGACAAGGACTGGGGTGCAGACCGTTTCTTTGGGAAGCAGGACAAGGTGATAAGGGTTGAAAGGGGTGGGGGTGGGGCATCACTGCTATAGAAATGTGCTCAGGAGGTCACCGCTGTGAGGAAAGGGGTTGATGCGGGGCAGTCCACAGACTGGCCGCTACCATAGGAAATGTGTATTTCCACTAGTTCCCATTTCCCGCTGTGGGGTTAACTGTCTCATACCTCTGGGCTATATCAGGCAAACCTTTTCAGAAAAGAATGTAGAAAATGTGATTGCTTTAGAGGAGGATGCTAGCAGCACAGATGAGCCTGGGTCTGAACCTGAATCCGAGGCATGTTCAGAAATGGCTGGGAAAACACAGGTAGGAAGGTGCTTGTTAGACTTAATCAGAATTCCTGTGCATATATGGACGTCAATCTGTACTAGAGTCTTCTCTCCATCTCTGTGTGTGATTGGTTCCAGGACTCCCAAGGATACCAGGTTCTGAGGACATTCAAGTTCCTTGTGGAAAATGGAGAGTATCTGTATACAAACTACACAACCCTCCTATGTATTTTAAATCATCTCTAGATCAGTTATTATGAAGTGAGTTTCCCACGACTATAACAGATACCCAAGCTTAAAAAGAAAGGTTTGTTGTGGCTCACTGTTTTATAGGGCTTAGCTCATGGCTGGTTGGCCCTGTTGCTGTGGGCCTGTGGTAGTACATCATGGGGGAAGCAAGCAGGGAGCATTCATCTCAGGGCTCGCTCGCTCGGTACAATGACAGGAAGGAGAGGGTCTGGGTCCCACATGCCTTCCTGAGGACATGTCCCTAATGACTGTGTTCTTTCCACTAGCCCTACCCTCTTAACTATTTCCGTGCCTCCCAGGAGCACTAAGCTTTGAACCAAGCCTACAAGACACTAGCCTTTGTGAGGCATTTTAGATCAAAGCCACAGCGCTTAGAATACCTAATCTAGACTGTTTGGTTAGGAAGTAAGCAGTTGTTTTTTTAATGCCTTTGATCTGTGGTTGAATGAATCCGAAGGTGCAGGAGCTATAAACTTTGAGTGTTGGTTGACTGCTACAGACAGTGAGCCTTTAGTAGCTTACTTCCTAAGGAAATTTGGTGTAGGTATGTCACTGTCATAACAGTCTTGAACTGCCTCAGAACTTGACCCATACTGATTTATGTAGCTGAAAAAGATTCCCTACAACTATGAGTAAACCCACCCATCTCTGGGGAGCTATTGACCATTTTAATGTATGCTGGGGAGGGAGAGGCATTGCCTGCAGTTGTGTTCCTCCTGGTGAGCCCACCCAGCCCCAGTGGATAGTTCTACATTCATGATTGTGAAGAAAGCCCTGGTTAAACTCAGTGGGTCTCAAAGCAAATATACCAGGAGTTAACAGGAGTAGGACAGAAATAAAAGAAGATAGGGAAACCAGATGCAGTATATACATGCATAAACCCATCAGAGAATAATTTAATGAAACTGTCAATAATATCAATAATAATGAAGACATTTTATTTTTAAAAATTATTTCTTCAGGAAAAGACACAAAATCATTATTAAAAGACAGGCAGATTATGCAGCTAAAAGAATGTAAGAAAAGCTTTTAGAGAAAAGCATCTTTGTTTTGATGGCGCTCCCGGGCATGCATGTATTTGATAAAGCCATTAGATACCGACTGATGGGTTACTGGAAAGGGTACCGCTTTTAAGGAAGGCCCATAGAACCTGAACTGTCCCTACCTCCAGCCACCCTGCAGCTGTGCTACGAGGCATCTCAGCTTTTCAGGCCACCTTCAAGTAACCAATACAGAGAGTCTCGGTCCCTGGTGCAGCCCCTGTGTATGGCTTTCTATTTCTGAGGCTCTTCTGGAACAAGAGACTGCTGAAGGGTGCAGATGTTGTCGTGCTCGGGATGCACGTTCTAAAAGGGTGTTTCAGGGTTAAACAGAGGAGACGTGATATGGGAAGCAGGGGCACCATATTGACATTCATGTCTGTCCCCAGCTGAGAGAAAAGTGGTCTCCATAGAGGCTGCTGGAGAAGGTTCCAGCAGCCCCTGGACTGGGTGGGTGGGAGGAGTTATGCACCGTTCTCTTCCCCTGTGATGCTCCTTCCGGAGACACTCAGTGTCCTCCTTGGTCTCCAAATACCTCTTCAATGTGGGAATTGAATGGGTTCTCCTTTCCCAGGACATGAGGCCATTGGAGCTGTATTTTCTTCCAGACAGTATCAGCCATCAGCAGTGAAGCCACCTGCAAGAGAGCCAGAGGGAGGAGAGAGTTAACAGTAAGGAACCAGCCACTAGGCTTGGGATGGAGCTCAGTTGGCAGAGAGCTTGCTTGGTACCCAGAGGCCCAAGGTTCCTCCAAGTGCCACATCACTGAGCGCTAAGACACATGCCTAATCCCACCACTCAGGAGGCTGAGGCAGGAGGATCAGAAGCCCGAACTCTTTCTTAGGCTACATGGTATGTTTGGGGCCAGCCCTCTCCACATAAGACCTTGTCAAAGAACAACAAAGCAGACTATCATGATTTATTAGTTCTTTCTCTCTTAAACCCCTTGTTGCCTCAGTGTTAATATTATCTGAGGGAAGCAATTTAAAAGAGGAAGAATTTCTTTTGCCCCTGGCCTGCAGATACAGCATGGGGGAGTGGCATTTTGTGTTCACAGCTCAGCATCTTCCATGGTGGGAAGACCCGAGGACCATTGCTGACATCCCTGCTTCCATCTCTCTGTATCGGATCCCTTCTCCTGAGGTGGGTGGATCCTATCATTGGTGATGAGCAGATGTCACTTCAGTGATGGTGTCTCTTTATATAGAACTTGGTCTTGCTGGGCTGATGACATAAGAAGCCGTGAGCTGATGCTTGCCTCTACCTAGGGTACAGCAAGAAGCTGGGTTCTCAGGCCAACGTCGAATCTGTCAGCCCGGGTAAGTGTGACCTCATTTTCCCCAATTTTGCCCCTGGATGGTCCTGGGTAACACATCTTGATTATAGTTTTATGACATCTTAAGGGCAGGACCAAGTTAGGCTATAGTCCTCAAAAACTTCAAATACATACATACATACATACATACATACATACATACATACATATATATATATATATATATATATATTAAGATCCTGGTTTTATGACTTGGAAACATAGAACATATCCTCAATAGCCCACTCCTGCACTCCAGTAGACAGCTAACAATTCCTTCTGGTGGCCTAAGCCTGGGTGCTGGTGAGTAAAAGGACCTCCTTGGGAGGAGCTCCTGGTTAGCCTAGGAGCCAGATAAGTGGAATGACCCCACTCCTGGAGGGCTGAGGGGGAGAACCACACACCAGAAGGGAGGGAATATGAGCTCTGCATGGAAAGGGAAGGGCAGGCCCACTTGTGAGAAGTTGAGCTTTCAAGGGAAGGTTCTGCATGTTCCTTAGGGAAGCTATGCACATGGCAGAGGCCACGCTGTGTACAGATGATACATAGCACATGGAAAGAAGGATGCGGTTATGGTGCTACAGGCACCCAGAAGATGAGGGTGCGCAGGTAGACTGCTAGGGCTTGGATCCTGAAAAAGACACAGACCGTGGATTGCTTGACTGGATTCCAAACAGGCTGGGCACTGGCTTTGCTGCCAAATGCCACTTTCTTGGCTTCTGTAGCTTTAAGCTACATTTGCTTTTTCCCCAATGGTAGCAAGATCTAGTCTTGGTTGTCTGGTCGTCTGCCCATCGCCATGTGCCTTGGACGAGGAGGCTGTTTCTCCGCAGAGGATGCATTTAGCAAATGGCCTGGCTGGTCTTTGGGCCAAATGGCTGTATCTCAGCAGTAAGTTTTAATGCTGAAAATAAGAGTACGTGATTGACGAGAGCCCGAGAGGGGAACACACTGTGGCATGGGAGGAACATTGTCCTCAAGGGCAGTTCACCATGCCACTTGACAGTGCCGTGGTGGCATTGGGCAGCTTTTTGGCACTTGACGGGCCAGGCTGCACAATAAGTAGGACAGAGTCAACGATCAAAAGCTCTTTCTGCATCCAAACTGCATATAATATTTTAGTAATTGTTGGGAAAAAAACAGAACTGACTGAGTCATTGCATTAATCAGATCTAGAATTTTTATGTATTCCAGAGCCTTCTGAAGAAGACCTAAAAAATTTCCATCCAATTAGACTTCTTTTCTTCAGGCATTGAGGCTCAACTCGACACCACCTTGTGCATGCCAAACAAACACTGTATCATGTGCCCGCCCCTGCCATGCATCCACTTAAGCATGTGATCATTTCGTTTCTTATTGACTTTTTAGTAAGCATACATACTGAGGTTCTTCATGAAATTCTCATATACGAATACACTTATTACACTTCACAAATTCACCCGTCACCGTATGCACACTGCACACACATCACCTACCCATACGCCACACATCTACCCACATACCACACACATTCTTCTTTGTATTGAAACTCAGGAGTAAGTCTTGGCATGGCCATTGGACTGTATGGTACTGCCTCACACAGAGATGCAGATTGTCTTTGAGGACTGGGTCTTGGTCTACCGGTGACTTCTCCTGGCATTCCTCAATAAAGAGTGCTAGTCAGGCCTGTGGAAAACAACTGGAGTGTTTGTTTGTTTGTCTTTTAAATATATATATATATAAATTTATTCTTGTTACATCTCAATTGTTATCCCATCTCTTGTATCCTCCATTCTTCCCTCCCTCCCATTTTCCCCTTACTCCCTTCCCCTATGACTGTTCCTGAGGGGGATTACCTCCCCCTGTATATGCTCATAGGGTATCAAGTCTCTTCTTGGTAGCCTGCTATCCTTCCTCTGTGTTTGTTATTTTTTTTTAACTTTCAACTTGACACATTTAAATTGTCTTTTAAATGATTATGTCGTAACAAGGCCTTTGTGGGCATTTATTTCCCTAAAGTTAACAAGGGAAGAGAGAGGTGAAGGCATGAAGAGGAAAGTGAAAACGAATGAGCTCAGATTTGAGCTTGTGGTGACCGGTTTGAAAGCAACTAATTGGCTGTCACTCTAACAGAGATTAATGTATTTATGAATGTGCACTGCTAAAATATTGTGTGTACAATGAGAATGGTATGCCAATATGCTGGAGATTTGTGAGGAAATCGTCCACTATAATCATTCACTCACTCACTTATCCATGCATTCATCCATCCATCATCCATCCATCATCTATCCATCATCCATCCATCCATCCATCCATCCATCCATTACCCATTCCATCCATCTATCATCCATCCATCCATCTATCCGTCCATCATCCATCTATCATCCATCCATCCATCATCCATCTATCCATCCATCTATCATCCATCCATCATCTATCTATCATCCATCCATCCATCATTCATCCATCCATCCATCCATCCATCCATCCATCCATCCATCTATTCATTTGATTCTCTTCACTGAGTGTTCTCTGCAGGTTTCTGCTCCATTCGTTGTCTGTTGTCACTCCCATGATGCACCACACAGGGAGACACATAGTTATCTTTTACTTCCTTTATTCCAGACCAGTTGTTTCTTAAGCACAGTGTGAGTCTTTCATATGTCTCTATTCATAGTTTAAAATATTAACCCAGTATGTAGTCATTCCAGGACATAAATTTTAATGGACAGAATAAAAGTTATTTGTAATTAGAATGTGGGTAATCTTTCCTAACACTGGGTATAGTTTTTTTTAGATCACACACACACACACTCACACACTCAAACATATAAAGATATATTCATCCATACATGTAGTATTTTAAAATACATTTTTCCTAAAGTGAAATGCATAACCTATCATGTTAACTCTTTTTAGTAAACCGTCCCAAGAATGTGACAGAGGTGCAGAGTTGTGCTATTGTCTGTATACTTACTTGGCTCCCTGTTACCACCAAATTCCCATGTTGGTCTATCTCACTGTAAATGCAGATTTACATTGCTGTCTCTACCCAATGTGCTGTAGTCCACCAGACTGCATGAATTTTACAGATGGACACTTTATTACCCATTTTCCTAGTGTTTGAGAGGCTCTCTTCCTGTTAATACACACATCCCAGTGCAGGACAGTACTCACCAACACACTAAACACATCAATGGATCGAAATATTGTCTAATAGAAATTAGGTCGTTGGGAGGTAACCTGGGACCTCGGGGTTAACAGTATGTCTCCCATGTCTTTTCTTTGACCAACCTATCACAGTCCACTTCCTTGCTCAGATGTTGTAGCTCGTGACTAAGTACTGGGCAGAAAAAAGCTAAGCCCATAAGGCTTCATGCTGGTTCGTGGTTCAGAGGGCTTATGTCCATCATGGGAAGGGAAGATGGCAGCTTCTGGGGCACTTCATCTGTGTTGGTGGGGCTTGTGGGACTACCTGTCCACATCATGGTGGGTCAAATCCCAGTGGACCAGGAAACAGACCATTCAACCGGAACAAGAGTCAGCCCTTTAAAGTCATCTGTTCCTAAGTGACTTATTTCTGACGGCTAGGGACAGCCCAAAAGGTTGCACAGCCTCCCCTGGACAATGCGGCTGCCCAAGGACAAACCGTTTACACACACGGGCCTGTGGAAGGCATTTCATAGACAAGTCATACAGAGGCATATGAACCCCTGCAATTTAGAGCACAGTGAAGCCAGAAGAGGTTTCTAAATTCAAGCCAGCTTCCTGCAGTAGAAAACAGCGTGTGATGTAGTTATTTGGTGATCTGGAATTGTGCTAAGTGTCCGATCAGTCTGTGATCAGTGCTGGGAATCTGAAAGGATTGGGAGACATTGATACTGACTAATGTTTCTGCATTAGATTTCTCAAATGACATGTCTGATAAAGAACTCACTTTGCTTCCTTCTATGCTTGCTCAGTTTATGTCAAAAACAGAAAACACAGTTAGCAAGAGAATCTCAATCTTCCTTTTTCCCCCCTCCCAGAACAAACTTTTCAAAGTGAGTCTTCCCTCTTTCACGAGGATTTAGATGAGAGGTTCTCAACCTTCCTGCCTAATGCTGTGGCTTTCAATACAGCTTCTTATGTGGTGGTGACCCTCAACTGTACATTTATTTTTGTTTCTACTTCATAGCTATAATTTTACTACTGTTATGGATCATAATGTAAATATCTGTGTTTTCTGATGCTCTTAAGCAACTCCTGTAAAAGAGCTGTTTGACCCCAGAGGGTTGAGAAACACTGATTTAGACAGTGAGCATTTGCTTTCACAGAGCAGCATGCAAATGGTGCTGCATTTTCTTTGACAATAGCAACACCTTATGTATTTGCTGTGAAGAACGAGGCTTTAGGATAGGAGTCCTAAAAATGTGTCTTCCAAAGTGAGTCTCTGCCATTGAGAGTGTGTTTTCTGAAAGAACTTCCTCTGACCTTAACACATGAACACGCCACAGGAGAATACGGAGAGGGAAGGAGACACACACTGTTACAGCGTCCCATTCTGCCCCAGAAAATGCCATTTTCGCTGTAGCTCAGAACCACTGCTTCCGAGCCTCGCTGTGTTCATGTACCGAAGGTGTAGTTTTAGGAGGCCAGGAGTGCTGCCTTTGGTTGGATTTAATTATCAGCTCAGCAAATGAGGTGAAACCCTCATTTCACCAGTGAGGGTTTGAATAAAGTAGTAAGAATGGAGGGACCACACAAAACCCTCACGCTTCCTGGGCAACTGTGGCCTTAGACTGAAGTCAGGAGGGGCAAGGACACCGGCTCACCCACTCGCTCGCTGCCTTTGTACGACTGCAGGGTCTGGACTGAACAGAGCCAGTCATCCTGTCCCGTGGGCCCTGCGGCATGAATATGGCTGCTTGCCTATCTGGCTCCTTCTCCAGGATAAAGCATGCATTGAAGAGGGATTGTACTGCTCTGTCAGACACCATCAAGGTTCCTGCCTCTTGTCAGTCAGATGCCCAAGTGCTGCTAAAACCATGATATCTCCAGAGCCACTGAAAATTTTTTTTGTTCTTCCTTAAAATTCTCTTAGAATTTTAGATTGAAGAGTCCACAAAGCAAGAAGACTTAATGCTCCATTGTCTTAAGACTTTGGTGGAATGTCTCTTTTAGTTTTTACTCACAAGGCCTGATGGCACGGGGGTGAGGATGGCGGTGGTAAGGAGGAGGTGACTCTCTCACTTGAGTCCTAGAGCTTGCAAATCTCTCCGTCCTCGGATGACAAGCCTCAAACTAAACCATGCTTCCTGGGCCAACTGTACTGCTAGTGACAGGAACACTTCCTCAGGAGGTGCCCCACCCCCAAGCAAATGCCTGTGTGTGAAGTCCACCTCCCAAAGTTGAATAAGAAATCCCAGGAGGACCGAATACCAGCAGTGACCTTGGCTAGAGACTATCCGAAGCCTCTCACCTTTCTTCTCCCTAACCTGTTTTTTGTTGTTGTTGCTTTTTGGTTTTTGTCCTTTATGTGTTTTTGTTTTGTTTCGTTTTGTTTGCTACAAAGTCAAGAATTTTTTAGTGAAATAACCATAGACAAAAATAACCTTTCTGTAATACTTTAAAGAGAGCAAATACAATCCAGAGCAGGAATATATAGATTTCATTGAAAACTTAAAATGGCTTGACGCCTTTGAAGTTGAACTGCTGCTAAATTTAATCCAGGATTCACCAGACCAAAGCTGAAAATCTGCCCTCAATTGTGTTTTGTCTGCAGTAAGAGTTTTCGGAGCTCTGCAGAGAAGGCAGTGGCCAAGTGCCCTCTCTGTAGGAGGGCACTGTTCCCTTCCTCAGCCCTCCTCACCTGCCCCAAAACACAGCCCCTTGGATCTGTCCATGTGTGGACACAATTGATTTTAAATCTGCAAACTGAAAGCATGACAGCTGTGTAAGATATACTTAAACAATACATTTAAGGTGGAATTTAAGTTCACAGCTCCAGGCTCTCTGTTGTGAATGAATGAAGGTTGTTAATCAGTGCAAACATCTAATTAAATGCACGGTGGTTGCTGGTTTGCCACCAGGACCAGCCTAGGGTGACAGCTTAGGAAGTGGGTTGAGTGGCCTAGTCTGTTCTCCTTCCTGCACCTCCCTCTTTCTGCACAGCTGCCCTGTGGGGCCTCCTTAAGCCTTCCCAGGGCT